>NC_051862.1:20257499-20978763 GCF_015732765.1 Culex quinquefasciatus | reverse complement strand
TAGTTGTAAAAATATCTGTAAATTGACGAAATGATTGTTTTTCCCGGAAAAAAATACTTAAGAAAAGCTAAAAATGCGTTTGAAAATGTTACAGCTGATTGAACGTCTATTTCGATAAATATTTAGAAGTTTTTTTGAAAAAATATTTTTACTGTCCCTTGATTTTTCAGGACGATATTCTCATGGTAAAAAAATCTGATGTTTCTTTTTTACTCCAGAAGTTTCACAACATTTTTCTGATAAATATTCGAATTTCTAAGGTTTCGTAGCTAGCCATAGGGTCATTACTGCACGGATTTTAATCTATTTAGTTTTCATGTATTTTCAGAAAAGTATATTTGAGTTGGGCGTCCAATTTTCCCGGGTTTTGATTTTCCCGGGAAACGGGAAAAATATTTTCTTAATCCCGGGAATTCCCGGGATCCCGGGATTTTTCATAAAATCTATGTTTTTATTAAATTTGTTCATAGAATTAGTTCAATACGGTTAATTGGTGATAATCTATACTTCAATCTGAACAAGAATAGCAGTTTTTAGTTAGTTTAAAAAATATAAAAAAAAGTTTTTTTTGCTCTTTGTTATGCTTTGGATTTTAAATGAATCATAAATGGATTAAAAATCCAATGTGATTCAAATTATTTCTTATTAAAAATCATAAAATTCTTATTAATATATATTTTTTAATTTTTTAATATGAAATGACTACAAAAGCTTAAAAAAACATTGAAACTGTAAAAAACAAGAAACGTAAACAAATAAAATGAAATCATCCAATGCTAAATTATAGAATTATATGTTTTATGTAAAACATATTTTACAAACTATCTTTAAGTCACTACCGCCAACTGGGGGAAATCGTGACTGCAGTCTGAATAGGTACAGAATATTTTAGAGCAATAAATTTGAAAATTGGTGTACTAATTGTTTTGTTAATTAAAAAAAAATCAGAACAGAACTGTCAGTGGATGTTTGCGACAATTAAACAGTTCAAATATTTAAATAATGCTGGAAATCTCATGTTAAAATTTCAGCAAGCAATATCTCCTAAAGTAAAGATTTTATGTATCACTCTTAATACTTTTAATAGGCTTTGCAAATCATGTTTGATCTTGTTTAGTTATAATAAAACACTTATCTTAATTTATATTTCATATAAATGATTGAGATAACCAAGTTATTTTTTTGTTTTCTTTTCTTCATAAATATATTCGATTTATAAAGCTTAAAATTTTTCGCTGATTCGCCTTTATTTATTTTTTTTTCACATTTTATTGAATGTCAAATCAAAACAAGGTCATTTCTAGTCAAAAAAATTTAAATAACATTTTTGTCAACATTTTTAAAGATTTTTTTGCAATTCCGTCGTGAAACTACTTACTTTTCCTGTCATTCTTGAACGACGAAATAGCCTACTTTTCTGTACCAAAAATAACAGAATCGAATAGCAACACTTTTCAAAATAAATGTTGAAAAGTTCTACTTTTCAGCACTGAAATGGGTGCTGAAAAGTTGAACTTTTCAGCACTTGTTTCGAAAAGTAACACTTTTCAACAATTTTTTGATTTAAACAATTTATTGACAAAATACATGAAAATTTGACTTAAAATTTCACTCAGTGTGTGTTTTTTGGAATTGCAAAAAAAATGTCGTATGGAACTCGTTGCAAAACATGATTTTTTCAGCACTCTTCGTATTTATCCAACTCGGTGAACCTCGTTGGATAAATGTACGACTCGTGCTGAAAAAATTCTCTTTTTGCAACTTGTTGCATAAACTACTATTAAATCCCAAATAAAATCATCATAAAAGTTTTCGTCTCTTTCAATTTTGACAAAAAAAAATTGCGGGTAAACTTTTTTGATTTATCTTTTTTTTTTTTTTTTGTTCAAGAAGTTTTACATCATTTCTTTGATTAATATTAGAATTTCTAAGGTTTCGTAACTAGCCATAGGGCCATGTAATTTATAACATAATCTATAACATAAAATAAGCATTAAAATTTCAAATTTCCAGGGGAATCATCGAACCAAATCGCCAAATTTCGTGAAAATTATACAGGATTCAGATAAAATCTTAAATATTTTAAAAAGGCCTTATTTTATAATCCAAAATTATAAAACGGGCAAAACTCGGGGTGTACTATATCTACTATTTTCTCTTGTAATTTCACCATGAATATACAATTATACCTATCCTGATTGCTTCCTCCAACCAAGGTCCCTGTTATATCGACTCAGAGAAAGTCGACTGTATCTACTGCATTTTAGTTTTAAAAGAATTTGCCATTATTCGAAGATTAAAGTATATAAATCAGTTAAAAATAACTTGGCATTTTTTCAATCTCACCACAACATTATTTAGTCATTTTTAAAAAACTGATTTGATTGACTTTTTTTTCTTTTTTTATATGATTGATTATTATTTATTTCGTTTTATTATTATTAGTAATTCCCTAATTTCCAAGTAAATTTTGTTTTATAAATATTTTCCTCTCAATTCTCCAAATTTATCATATCACATTTTTCAATTGAAAACTAATATAATTTTCATAAAATGGCATTTTGAATGCCACATTAAGTTAAGTTTGTTTTTGTAAAACATCGTTTTAAGAAAATTGATATTTTTTTTCGGGAATTCATGAAAATGAACAAATTTCACGAATTTCATGCTAACCGCAAAAAAAAATCACCAAATGGTTCTGAAAATCTCTTTTCAAGATACAGGTTTTTGAAATTTGTATGGAGAAACCATTGCAATATGGCTTATTTGGACCTAAGAAATAGAAAGGCAAAGTATTATCAAAATAAAAAAAAAAAAAAACAATAAAAAGTCGATTTGTGAAAACGTTGAGAATTGCTCAGCTGAAAGGAACACCATGGCAATATTAGGAATGCGGAATTATATTTTTGTTACTTTTTAATTCACCAGTGAAACATGAAATTTTTATTTTTCTGATTTATTTATTTTATTTTTTGAAAATTAGCGACATGAAAGCCTGAAGAGCATCTTCGAAATTTAAAATTTTCACCTAAAGGACTAAGCTGTACTTTTTGCCTTACATCCAATAAGTGGAAATTCTTGTAATTCTTTTGAAACTTTTGTTACTTAGAACTGATTACATCGCTATTGGTTAAGCTTAGCATATTTGGTATAAAATGTAAACAGATTTAAGTGCAATGTTAAGATTTTCCAAAATATGAAAAGTTTCAGCAACATCTTGAGCAAATTATCAAATTCTTGCATTTTTAAACTGAAATATTTGTATTTTTACGCAAAACAAGCACAAGCTAATCAAAGCAATCTTAATGCATTTATTGGTACAATGTCACCCCGTAGGTCAAAGTCACCCCATTTTAAGTTATTTCTGTGCTATCTAGTATTCCTTGTCTTAAAATTTCTTGATGTAGGACTTTTTTTTAATATTAAGGTGTAAACTTGTAAATAATATACTTAAGTCACTTAACTTAGGCTTAATCCGGCTAAGTCAGTGCTGTAAATCGTTTTTATATCATTCTGCTACATGTTAATACAATTTAAAACCATGACCAGTAATGTTTTGGAGTTAAAACATTGAAACTTTGATCTTTTCCTACGCATTTTACATGTGATTTCCCCTTAATTTCTACTCGAAACACTAAAACTGACCGTATTCGAAATTTCTGCCGGCAAATATTTTGAAACTCGGCCCAGAGGTGCAGAATGGTCCCAGGAACCATGTCCAATCATTGGTTTGGGTGGAAATTTTTTATTTATAATAACGGTCTGTGGGGGACCCGTGAATTTATCAGTGAAAAGAAGTTGAGTGGGGCTGCGTGGTAGTTTTATGTATTTATTTTCGTGTCGTGACTCGTGCAGTATAGTACTGTAGTTAGTGTTTTCCCTTCTATATAAAAAGAAAACTATGCTCAACAGGCTTAACATAAACATTTAGACACTGTTTGGAAACAGTCCTTTAGCGCGCTGCTCGGAAGGCACACCGACATGACGTGGACGTCATTGAAAGTGCACTTTCAAATTGGCTTTTGATTTGGCAGCCCATTTTAGTAAATTCCCATGATTTATGTTTTTTTTTTTCAGAAAATTTAAGAGTTCAATTCAGGTTTTTTTGAAAAATACTCAGATGTAAATTTTAATTTGGTATAAAAAAACACTGAGCCAAATCAAACGTTCGAGAGACTAAATTATGTTTTTAAATTTTGAAACAATTTTGATCAGCGATCAGGCTTTTTTTTCTACAATTATGACACCAGTCCTGAGACATCAAGGGATACCCCGCTCCCTCACAGTAGTCCACAAACCTGGGGGTGCAACCATTTTGCGGCGTCAGCGGTGCCCTCCAACTCTTGTACAACTTAATCCACGCTTCCATCAACTTCACCGCCGTCGCCGCCGCCATTATGGCAGATACTTGCCGACGGAACGCGCGTGCCACTGCACACTGTTGCCGTTGGTCACATTTGCATATTATTTGTTTTCTGCATTCGGGCTCATCATCATCATCGTCTTTCTCGGGGAGTCACAACATATGGCCATTCTCCGGAGCAAGTTCTCTGACATCATCTGGGGGATGCACTTTTTGTTGCACTGGAAATTATGGTGTGGAAGAGGACCGAGCGCGGGAGGATATTAATTATGGCAAGCATTAGTGTCATGCGGGCTTCATGTAACTGTTTCTGGGCTATGAACAAATAGGTTGGTATTACTTGAAATTCAAATCTTGGCAGTGTCTACTTTGCTGTTCTGGATTTTTTAGGAATTAATGGTTGAAGGGTTGCGTATCACTCGTGATATTAATTAAATTATACCAAACTCCACACGACTGTCTGCGACCCAGTTCAGCAAAACCGGATCTTCCGAGAATCGACGTAGGACGTGGGGCAACCTTCGCAGAAGTTTGGCCATCTCTTGCAGAAGGCAACACAAAAAAATGCACTCCTCAAATCCACTTGCACTCTGTGTTTGTGTGTGTGGACTCGCCAACGAAA
Organism: Culex quinquefasciatus; assembly: GCF_015732765.1. NCBI lineage: Eukaryota > Metazoa > Arthropoda > Insecta > Diptera > Culicidae > Culex > Culex quinquefasciatus. Next base: position 20,973,778 of record NC_051862.1, on the reverse strand, counting down.
CCGGCAATTCGTCGCGTAGGAGTTCCCGCCGTGACCGGTTCTCCGAAGAAGTAGGTTGCCGGGTTGCCGCCCCAAAGTCCGCGCGCAGTAGCAGTTCACCCTGAAAGCCGGTATTGACCCCGCCAAGTTTCTGCGCGAAAAATTTGCATACCACCACTTCTTGCGAGGTTTGACCTAAAATGTCGGCCATCGGACAATTGACCCGCGTTTGATCTGCTGCTCCTTGAGGGACAATGAGAACTTAAACCTCGGGGTTGACCCTGTCAGCAGTAGCGCGGAGTTGGGGACGCCTCCGGGGGTTGCCTTCACTTTCACCGTCCTATGGTTGAGTTGTTTGGTGAATTGATGAAGAAGGCCGACTTGAGTTCATATTATTTGGTGCAACTACTCACATTTCTACCGGAAAGAAGAAAAAATATCCAAACTCCCTCACAAACTTTGCGCAAAACTGCACCCCGGTTTGTTGCACCAGATGCTAGAATCAATCACTGTCTGCCACTAACTTTGCAGACAGGATTCAAGTTTAAGTCCAGGGAAGACCACTGGCTGCCCCGGAGCGCACACGTTTTATAATCCCCGAGGGAATCGCACAGGCAGCAGGCCAACTGGGAGTACCCTCCCGAGCTAATAACGCCACAACTACCGGACACTGAAAACGGGCCATTAATCATTCTGACGCCGCGTGGCACTTAAATAGGGATGCTGAGTTGGGGTCAAATGGACAATTTGAACTGAATTTGGCGAAAAATAATAATTTTGAAGTTGTTAGACTGGTTCTCAATTTATAAATCAAATTGCAAAGATCTCATCCTAGCCCAAATTTTCCCATAAAGTAAGAAAGACTGCTACGTAGACTAACTATAAGTCGTTATAACAACCCTTGAGCATGAATCAAGCAGTCTGCATCCATATCCGACTATAAAAAATTGTAGGCATTCCAAACTAATACAAAATTATGATTTTTCAATTTAAAACAATTCTGCAATTTAACAAATTAAGATACGAACCAAAGTTTTTTAAAAACTTGAAAAATTAACAATACAATACATTTTTCTTCTCGTGAAGAACACGGTACTTGGCATTTGGAAACATTCCTTTGGTATCCAATGTCACCAAATCTAAAAAATGCACCACACAATTTCTACGTTGACTCACTCAACCAGCATATCGCGTCATCTCCAACCAGTGGTCATCTGTTCCCAGAAATCGATTAATAAAAAAAAAAAAACAAAATATTAAAAAGCTGTTATCAAACGCCACACTCTTGGCTCTTCTAACGCCTTTCCATCTCTATCCAGCCACTTTTAATTGCACAATCTCAATTCTAGCTCGAATAAAACAACAACAACCGGACCCATGACTGGACCGCGACACTCTTTCAACTTAAAAGTCAGGAATGTCTTGGTCCACTTGGCTACTGCTGCTGCTGGACCACTACGAGTTGTGATGACTAATTCAACCGCAATTGGTCACAGACAGTTGGATGTCAAATCCTCAAATAAAAAAAATAAACTTATTTCTTTGAAATTCAAAGAGAATTAGATAATGTTACTTAATTATCTTATTGACGACAAGTCGCATGATGGACCCAAACATCATTTTCATCGAAACATCTGAGATCCGGCCTCCAAAAAGTTTATAAATAACACTTGAGTGCTTATAAACTTTAATAGGATTTTCAGATCTTCAATGTTTTGGACTCGTTAGAAAGGCGGCCTAAATACCTTTCTAAAAATGTATAACATGACGGGCTTTCTTACATAAACCATTATTTTTACAATCTTCCGTACTTTAGTCAAAATCGTTTTTTTAGCATTAGTTTTGAAGTACTTAACTAAACTTCAAAATTCTCATTAGTGACTTATAAGACCCCAATACGGATCTAATGAGACCAAAACGGACAAAATCGGAAGAGTCAGTGCCGAGATAATCCAGTGCAAATTTTTTGATCACAGACATTTGGTTCTGAGTCGATATGTATATGTGAAGGTGGGTCTAGGAGGTCAATTTAAAAATTTCATTTTTCGAGTGATTTTATAGCCTTTCCTCAGTGAGGCGAGGAAGACAAACACTCTGAAATAGATTACAAATTTCCAATTCCTTAAACATATGGTCTTCAATGCAAGATTTCCAGGCCGAAATTCAAAATAAAAATGGCAGGCAAAGTAAAAAGCGAAAAAAAGGTAAAAGTTTTGACAAATATTTATCATTTATTAAATTAATGTGGACATTTAAATCTATTTGGGTAATTCTCTACCAACTCACACGAAATCGGGAAAAGTTGCCCCGACCCCACTTCGATTTGCGTGAAACTTTGTCCTTAGGGGTAACTTTTTTCCCTGATCACGAATCCGAGGTCCGTTTTTTTATATCTCGTGACGGAGGGGCGGTACGACCCCTTCCATTTTTGAACATGCGAAAAAATAGGTGTTTTTCAATAATTTGCAGCCTGAAACGGTGATGAGATAAAAATTTGATGTCAAAGGGACTTTCATGTAAAATTAGACGCTCGATTTGATGGCGTACTCAGAATTCCGAAAAAAAACCTATTTTTCATCGAGAAAAACACTAAAAAAGTTTTGAAAATTCTCCCATTTTCCGTTACTCGACTTTAAAAATTTTCGGAACATGTCATTTTATGGGAAATTTAATGTACTTTTCGAATCTACATTGACCCAGAAGGGTCATTTTTGCAGTTAGAACAAAATTTTTCATTTTAAAATTTTGTGTTTTTTCTAACTTTGCAGGGTTATTTTGTAGAGCAGACAATTACAAAAATTTTGATATATAGACATAAGGGGTTTGCTTATAAACATCACGAGTTATCGCGATTTTACGAAAAGAAAGTTTTGATAAAGTTACATTTTGCGTTTCTCTTTGTTTCGTCGTCCGTGTCTCTCGCGAGTGACCATGAACGGCCATGATCGATGAAGACCAACTTTTTCAAAACTTTTTTTCGTAAAATCGCGATAACTCGTGATGTTTATAAGCAAACCCCTTACGTCTATAAATCTAAATTTGTAATTGTCTGCTCTACAACTTTGTAGTACATTGTTGCACTCTAAAAAATAACCCTGCAAAGTTAGAAAAAACACAAAATTTTAAAATGAAAAATTTTGTTCTAAATGCAAAAATGACCCTTCCGGGTCAATGTAGATTCGAAAAGTACATTTAATTTCCCATAAAATGACATGTTCCAAAAATTGTTAAAGTCGAGTAACGGAAAATGGGAGGATTTTTAAAACTTTTAAAGTGTTTTTTTCGATGAAAAATACGTTTTTTCGGAATTCTGAGTACGCCATCCAATCGGGCGTCTAATTTTACATAGAAGTCCCTTTGACACCAAATTTCTATTTCATCGCCGTTTCAGGCTGCAAATTTTTGAAAAACACCTATTTTTTCGCATGCTTAAAAATTGAAGGGGTCGTACCGCCCCTCCGTCACGAGTTATCAAAAAATGGACCTCGGATTCGTGAACAGGGACAAAAGTTACCCCTTAGGACAAAGTTTCACGCAAATCGAAGAGTGGTCGGGGCAACTGCGTGAGTTGGCGGAGAATTATCAATTTCTTTTCATTAAAATGGCTCAAACTTTACTTTAAAAATATTAAACTCATAAAAACTTTACTTTAATAGCAAAAAAAAGCAAAGTTATCCACTTTAACGACCCCCGGGTCTTTTGTGGTCTCTGTTGCAAGTTTCTGCTCATTTCTAGGCGTCCGAAGGTTATGTGTGGTGTGGTGTCACTCGAAAACTCTTTTACGCAAATGGACCGACGTTTTACTTCCCCATCTGATAGAAGGCGTGGTCAGGCAAATCTCGTCTCGAAAAATGCCACCGGGTCCGTCTGGGATTGAACCCAGGCCATACTGGGATTCAGAGGCTACCACGCTAACCACTAAACCACCGACCCGGCGGCTTTAATAGCATAATGTTATAATTGGCACGTTAATTTTGTTAGATATTTTTATGCAGAAACGACTGAAAATAATAAATATTTCAAAATCTGGAACGAGTATCTTTAATTATATTTATTTTGTCGGATTGTTGAAAAACCTGGCATTTCCATATTTATCGGGTGACCGCATAATCCTTATTCATTTGAAAATTCGAAGAAAAAAATTTTTTTTTTGAAAAATCGCAACCATCCAATATAACTGAAAAAAAAACAATGAAAAGGTTGTTACATAACAACACAACTCGACATTTTAAAAGTTGATGTCAGTAAACACTTCAGTTTGGTCAAGGTATGACAGATTTGAGCTCCCTAAACACGCTCCAATCGACAGAATTGAATTCTAGTAAACCTCCTTTGGAAGAATAAAGTTGTAAACTTCGAGTATAAATTCTGTGAAATTATTCCTAGGAACCAAGCCATTGAATTTCTCTTTCTCAGAATGAAACCATGGAGACGCCTGGCTTCTAAGCATGGCGTCATATCCTTTGTACCCAAAATTTAAAACGTTACTGTTTTTCAAGGAATTCACTTAAATTTAATTCTGTCGATGTGAGGGTGTTCATGTTCAGTGAACCCAAATCTACCATACCTTGACGAAACTGAAGTGTTTACTGACATCAACTTGTAATATTTGATCAACAATTAAAATTGATAAAAAATGAGCATCGCAGTTTTAGAAATATAAAAATTAGCGTTTCTAATGACATTTTACAACTACAGATTTTAAACAAAAATTGCACTTGTTGTTACATTTAAAAGTAAATTTTTTACATTGCTTTCGAAAAAATCAAAACTGACTTTTGAAATTATTATTTTTTGTTCTCTAACCGCAATTGACAAACATATTTTTAAGTAAAGAAGTTCAGAGTGTTTCGGGTTTCACGGAAAAAGAATGGTAATATTCATCAGTAAATGATAACAGATTTTGTGTCAAAAAAAGCGTAATATTGCAATAAGAACTAGTGAATTTTCATCAGTTTTTGGTGAATTTTCAATTTTCAATTTTTATACATTTTTTTTGTGTAATTCGAGTAAATGAAAAATTAACTGGATTAAAAAAAGAATTTCGGAGATCAATGGTTTCGTGAAAATTTTATGTTTTATAAAAACTGATATAGTGATTTCAAAAACAAAGTGTGTTTTCTATAGAAACTGTAAAAAGATTTAATTTGTATTATTATTGGCTGAAACATTCTAGAATGTTTCCCTGTGAACATTGAAGCCATTTTGCATGATTGGTTTGCCCATATTTGTCTCATACATTTGGGAATCTAATTATTCGAAAATTTATACTTCGGAAAGGAGTTTGATCGATTTGGTGTCTTCCGCAATGTTAAAAAGGATTGATTTAGACTGAATATCAAAGCTTTAGAAAACTTTACTGTTTGGTTTAGGTTAAAGTTTCTACCACAAAAGTTTTCATTTCAAAATCCGTATTTCATGTCGCTGATTTTTGTTAAAATAAAAAAACTGAAATGATGCAGAACTAATTTTAAATAGATTTAAAAAAAATTAAAATCGAAAACGCACCGTTTTTGACTTAGCCCCACCAAAAGCTCAATTATGAGAAAAAGAGTCATCAATTTTGCTTAAAATCAAGACTAATATTTGAAATGAGCCACAAAATCAATATTGTGCCATTTTCAAATGTTAGTCTTGCATTTTCAATTTTCTAAATAGGTATTTTTTTCGAACTAATCACACAAATGATTCATTTTTTAACATTGAATATTCTTTTTCTTCTGGAGCATTTAAAAATTAGGTAGTATTTGGTGACACTTCAAAATTTAAATTGTGTTGTTTTAATATTTTTGAGTGGCAGATAGCCATGGCCACATGAAATTAAAATTAAAATATTTAGACTGAAGCTCGATTTTTTTTTCTAAAATTCATTCTTTTAAAACACTCGTAACAGAAAAGGTTACATTTGTAATCATGTATGTATTGGAAATATATTTTCTTTTTGAACTTCTATTTCTCAAGGTTTTTTTGTGAATCATGGTCATCAATTTTTGTAGTCAGAATTGTTTTTAATATGAATAAAAATCTTAAACTTTTCTTCAATTGAGACCCAAGAAAATATCCGATCAATTTCACAGTACAATTTTAATTAAATATACCATGAAATTAGGGCAGTGAATGATCGAGAAGGTTTCAGCTGCCAAAAATAAATTAATTAACAAAAACAACCATGAAATTGAACGGATTTCTTTTTGGTTTCTTAATTGATTGTTTATATTACTCTTAACAATTAGGTATTTAATTTGCTTTCAAAAGTTTTTATTTTTTTTTTAATTCTCCGTTCTGTTTTTCTTTATTACTGAAATTTCCTCGCTTATTTTGAGATTATTTGTGTAGTTTTATGTTCAATTGTCTGTGACCACGTTTTTTTTTATAATTCACTCCAATTCCGCCGATCGGACACGAAATTTGTCCACTGAGTCGGAATTGAATTGTGCTGTGCAAAAAATAAAAATAAAAGATAAAGAAAAGAGCGAAAAGTCCCCAGCGAGCCGCCAGCTAACCGAATCAAAACGAAACAACTACTTGTCGGCCTTCGGATCTCTTTCTTTCTGTTTCCTTTTTTTTTTGTTTGCTCCGTTTGGTCGGTTCTGTTTTATCATTCATTGCCTCTGGATTTTTTTTTTCGCTTTGTTTTGTTCAAACTCCACGAGCCAGAGACTCTTGACTTTTGCCAACTGGTCACCACGTTCTCTCTCTACTTTTTTCTCACTCACTCTCGAGAGGGCGCGCGTTTGTCGTGTGAGTCAACCGTTTTAAGTGTCTGCGACTTTTGCTGACTTTTCTAGTGGTTTTCGTTCTTGTCTTGTTCTGTCCATTTGTTTTATTTCGTCCACTTGCCACGTCCGAAATGTTTTGATAAGAGTCATCGCAAATCTTGACGCTTGAGCAAATTTTATGGTTCCATGACAGTGAAGGCACCCCAGTCTCGAAATATGGTGACGGATTATCACACCGAATTAATCGGTGGAGAGTTGTTGCTGCTGTTGCGGTTGTTTGGGGGTTAATTTGGAAAGTGACACTCTTCAGCTGTCAGCCCAAACCCAAACGATCCCCGAACGGTCAATTATCATTTCTGCAAATTGTCGTTATCGTTTTGCCCACCATCGTCGGGTTGCCAATCGAAACCCATAACTACACACACACTCACACACACACGATGACACCTATTATCATCAGCATTATTGTTGCTTGTCCACGACACACTCACACACTTGGTCGCAAAATCGCCCTTCTTCAATGTTCGAAACGGAAAGCAGCTGCTCTCAGGAGAGGAAGATGATCCAAATCGAATCGAATCGTTGGACACGATCCGCTCTCCTGTCTTCATTTTGCTAGTTTCTCTCCGGCAAACTTTGGGTTCATATTGCATGGCACTTTAAATTGTCTTGCTCGAGCGGAGAGTAAGGGCACTTATTTTGGATATTAACAGACATTCTTAATCTCTGTTTTTATAAATAAAATAAATAAAATTTAATTCAAATAATCTGTTAAAAATGAAAAAATAGGCGTATTGTTCCACATTATGCTTTAAAGGCAAGATTTACAAAAAAATATAAAAATATTGACAAAAGACTGACTTTTCTTTACTATTCTAGCAGTGCTATATATATAAGTTGTGATCGGAAGTGCCATTTAATCATAAATTGCCTAAAAATATTATAATCTGATTATTCCCTGATTTTGAAATAATATCTGTTTTGTCCCCGGATTTTTTGCAGTTTTTTTAAAGGGGAAGACCAAACTTTTTCTGCTATTTTTTTATGTTTCAGTAAACCCAAACTGACGAAACTTTTTATTTTGGCTGAGCAATGAATTTTTGAAATAAGTCCTAAATTTTTGTCCCTAATTTTTGGATGCCAAATTAAATTTGAAATCAAAAAGTATTTCAACGATTTTTTTTAATGTGCGCTGCCTCGAGTAAAAATAATTTCCAGGGATTTGTTTTGGAAAAAAATATGATTTCTAGTTTTGACACACAACTTTTTCCATCTTTGAAAAATATGTTCACACAGCTTAAAGGAAGATTGGTGAAAACATAAAAAATTGCTCATACCTTTGTTGAGATCTAAAGGTCAAAATGTATTTTAATTTTTAAATTAAAAAAAAATCACGGGGCAAAACAATTTAAATAAATAAAAAAACATTGAAAAAAGCTTTACAATTGATTGTAAACTATACAATTTATCGTGTAACGTTTATTTTTGTATTCTTAAATTTACTTTTTGTATATTTTGTAGGTAAAACTGTATTTTCATAAATTTATAAAATTCATCTATGCCCGAGCAGACGGAAATAACGTGGGAATAACATTTTTTGATATTTGAAAATACTAGGCCAATAACATTTTATGTTATTTATAACAAGTTTTGTTATTCGCTGTTATGATTTTTTTGTTATTGGACTGTTTTTGTAATTACAGACCAATCACATTTTGAGTTATTTTTCGAACAAATTTTTGTTATTATTTTTTGTTATTTTAACAACTAATCCGATCATCGCAATAACAGTTGGAGTTATTCTTCCATAACAAAAAATGTTATTCCAAAGTTGTTTTGGCTTTCAACCAATATCAGACCAATAACAAATTTTGTTATGATAACAAAATCTGTTATTAAACCCTTATTCAAAAATTGATTTTTCATGAAGATTCCATAACACTTTTTGTTATTTTAACAATATTTGTTATTGAAAAGGCATGAATTTTGTTATTACCGTCTGCCCGGGTGTTGCATTTTGCGAAACTTTTTGATACAATTTTTTACCTCTCCCTCGACTTTGGCCATAGCCGTAGGACATTAACTTAAGATAAAAAAGTTACCAGCCTTATAGAAAATAAGAAAAAATTGGTGCAGTATGATTTCTTTGACTTCAGTTCGGAATGCTTGAAAAAGATAAACGAATAGAGTGAAAATATAATTATTGCTTCCAAATATGTGGACAGATTTGGTGTTCAAAATAGAATTATTTTCGTCAAAAATTGGAAACATTTTTTGTTGCTTATTTGTACATTTCCAACATAAAAAAATGAAAATAAATAAAAATCACTGACATTGAAGAACTAAATACTTTTAAAAACAAAGTGTTGTTTTGAACTTTTAAAGAGTAGATATTTCAAGATCTACAAACCCAGTCAAAGTTAATTTCAAACTTACTTGTTTTTTTTCAAGCCTGCTTGCCGTGAAATTTGATGAACATTGAATTGTTCAAGAAAATTATAAGGTTGGAATGGAAGACTTTTTTTTGCAAAATCGTCACTATTAAGAACTGACAATCCTTGTCCTGAAATATCGCCACTTTTATGAAATTTACCTATCTCTGCAATACTATTCACCTGGAAGTTGCCAATTTAAGTAAAATAGTATTTTTAAGGCCATATAATGTTAATTTGATGATGAATATTTAAAATATATTTAAATTACACATAGAAAGAGGTAAACATTTACAAAAACTGTGTAATATTACACATTTCTTGAGATAAATGTATGGATTCCCAGATATGTAACTTTGTTTCTGAAAATTTATAGTATAACACATTTTTGTCGTTTTTTACCTTCCAATGTACACAATGTTTACTGTGCTAATTTTGCTAATGTGTTTCAAGTGCGCAGTAAAAAAAACATATAATTTTTTTTATTGAAAATGAAGGTGTAATATTACCATGATACCAGGTCAAAATTTGAAAAATCATGCAAAATATCGATAAAAAAAACTGGAAAAATCCGGCAGACGATAATTTAAAATTTCTGAATGGTGAAGGGGAGGTAGAATATGAATTAATTCAAAAGTTGGTAAAATTCAGGTGGTTTATCTGATTTTATGGCCTCAAAATGTTGAATTTACATTTGCTTTAAGAAAAAACACATTCTAGTTTTTAAATTTTCAATAAAATTCGTTCATTTGAACCAAAAAGTTGTTTAAAATGGACATGAAGTGAAAAATCTGGCAAAATCTGTCAATATCTTAATATCTTTATACGGGCTGTCACTTGAAAAATCTTGCATTCCAAGATTTATCTGGCAACCTGAATATTACTGTCATTTTTCTTTGTGTGTAATATTGCAGCTTAAAATTGTCACCATTTAGAGAAAATCTGGACGTCAGTTTGCTTCCTCCGATGAGTAACTTCAACTACTTCACATTTAGTATTTTTTTGAGTTGAGTTAAATTTCAACAATAACTGCATTCACCCTAGTCCATTGTCGTCATCGCTGTTATTGTTGTGCATATTTTAGCCTCTGAAAATACATACCCACACAATGCAGCCACACAAAGGAGCAAAACACTTCGTCGGGTGTATGTGTGTGTGTGTGTGTATCGTATCATCGAGAAGGAAATCGATCGGCCGTTCAGAGCACGGAGATCTGGAAGTTGGTTTGGGGAGGAGAGTGGAGCAGAGATGTGTTGATGCGATTTTCTAATTATCGATAGTGTGCCAACCATCTCGCGAGTAGGTGAGACACACTCACAAATACTTGTGCGCTACTCGGAGATAGACATCAAGGCCGCAACAATCAACAATGACAGTTCCGAAAGGTGGACGAGTACAGAGGAAGCTGGGTTGAAGTTAAAAAGATAGAAAAATATTATTTTCAAATATTGTTATTAGCAAAACAAAGATGTTAATAAATTCCAAACATAATGCAATTTTAAATTATTTTGAACTGATTTTTAGATCTTTTTACTTGTTTTTTTTTGAGTTTTTTTAATGTCGAGTTGAAGTTTACCCCTGTGCCACCTTCGCACTTCTCAGCTTGTTTTCTACTCCATTTGAAACACCTTTTCCCCTTCACGGCAGCGTCATTGACCACGGTGACCACAGCTTTTGAAATTTTCTCACTCCTTTTTTTTCTGCAACCCCCAAGCCAATCTGCCAATTACCATAGAGATCATATTTGCACCACTTCACCGAGCCAGACTGCTAGACGGCGACGACGACGGCCAATGTCCACCGAAACGGAATTAACGGGGTCAATCGACGATGACGGTGGTGAAAAGATGACGATTTTGGTGAACACCTTGAAGAATTTTCTGGATTTTGTTGGGGGTTGTTTAATTAATTAATAAACAAATAATTGTAAAAAATCTGCAACTTTCATGTAAATTTACATGCAATGCATGTACACCTTAAAAATAATGTAATTTTCCATCATTTTGCGTGTGCTACCTTTCAAGGATCTGATCACTACCAAACCACGTGACACCAACTTTTCTCCAACACCCCAACTTTCCTCACCGCTCAGGTGTTTTCACGGCGAGACCCAGGTCCACCCACGTATCACGTATATTTTTGCGAAGCTGTTTTTTTTTGCTTTTTATTTTTTTCGCCGCACTAGACTACCGGAGGACACGCAGAAGCACCATAAAAGGAGCTTTGTGGACCTCTTCTTCTGGGGGTGGTTGACAGCACGGAGAAAAAAGAGTTCCCAAAATCGTGAACAAGCGTTCATGAAAATGGGAACCTCGAACAAAGTGTTCAAATTCCATGGTACGATTTTGAAAAACGTACCATGAAATTTGAACACTTTGTTCGAGGTTCCCATTTTCATGAACGCTTGTTCACGATTTTGGGAACTCTTTTTTCTCCGTGAGGACGGAGGTGGTGGTGACGATCTCGGATCACTTATGAATAATGTAACGGAGATTGGAGAAAATCGAAACCGGTCTCCCTGAAGGACCACCACGGCCCAGAATTGGAGGAGGACTTGAAAAGGGCTGAACGTCAGGTTTATTTAAATTTAAAATTTATCTTATATTTTTTGAACTCTTTTTTAAAAAAAAAAGAGTAATGATAAATATTTTTATTTGGAATAAATTTAATTTAAATAAAAATTTAAATAATAAATTTGGCAACCCCAACTTCGACCACCCCCTCCAAAAAAAACGCGGTGACAAAAGGGTGGAAAAAAGTGTCACATTTGGCAATTTTGTTCGATGGCACCTCGTTGTGCTTTATCGTGAAGCTCTATCGGACCGAGCGATGATTGGAGTTGAACTTCAAATGTTGTTTTCGTGCTGATTTGGAGGGCTTAGTTCGGGCTTTTCGGTGAATCGAGAAAACAACGCGAAAATTTGTTAAGTTCGAGCTGTAGTGGCATAAAAAATAGGCTTCAGATATAAATTAGGATTAGGAAACCGTATTAAGTTGAAAAAAAAAAATAATAAAAAACCAGCAACAAAAACTTATTTTACGAGATTTGATTAACTTAAAAAAACTGTTCAATTAATAATAAAATAGCTTGAATTCTTAAAGGTTCAAAAAATATCAAAAGCTAAAAAAGAGCAAATTTTTAAGGATTTGAAAATATTCGACAGGGCCATGCAATTATGAAATGAAACATTAGGAAAACTTCCAACATTTCAAACCTTAAAAATGCATTTTTTTTTTCATTGTTTTTTATATACTTTTAAACATCAGTTTAAATTATGTTTTTCTATCATTATTTGCTATTATTTATTTCCTCAATCAAATTCATTCATTTTTTGCCATTTCAGAAAATGTTTTGCTACAGGTCAGAATTAAGATTCATCCTTCTCTGTGCCAGATATTAACAGATTTTGCCAGATTATTTACTTTATGAACATTTTGAAACACTTAGATAGAAATACATGAATTTAATTGAAATTAAAAAAGATAGAATAAGTTTTCTTAAAGAGTGTACAAATTAAAAAAAAAGTGAGACCATAAAAACAGTTAAATCATCTGAATTCTACAAACTTTTGAATTAATTCCTATTCCTTCTTGCCATCACCATTCAGAATTGTTAGATTTTCGTCTGCCAAATATTTAACTGTTAACCCTGGTCAGAACAATGAAACTTGATCAAATCATTGCTTCCGCTACTTTTTTCACTACTTTTTTGCATATTTTTCAAACTTTTGACAACGTAATGAATTTTTAAGCATTTTATAATACAGTTTCTTCAACGTAATCATTGAAGTAAAACAACAAACATTCCATTTCTTTTTGTTTAGGCCTTTCAGGCCTGATGGGTCATATGTGACCCAAAAATCAATATTTTCTAAAATTGCCTATAATTTTTGTTTGGTCCTCAGGATAATTTCTACATCATTAATTTTTTTTTTTGAAAATTCAGGCCGTAAAGGGTTAATACATTATTCAATCAAATTGAAAATTCTGTTCCATTCCCCAGTATTGCATTCTCCAAAATTCCATTTTCTAGAAATCCATGCACCATTTCTCAGAGTAACTAACTCCCCAGCTTAAAACATTTGCAGAAATGTTTAGTGTTGTTGTTTTAAGAAAAAGAATAAGGTAATTTTTTCGAGATATATGAATTTAATTTACCGTTTTTTTATGATTTGAAGAAACCATAAAAAAGGTAGATCTATCTGAATTTCATAATTCATAAAAATTTTCTTATCTTTGGAACACAACAACAGTAAATATTTCTGGAGAGTGGTCTTTTCTGGAGAATTTGATATCTCCAAATTTAATCATCAAAATAATATTTCAAAATTAATATATGACTGAGAAAAAAAACCATAGAATAAATCATAAAGGATCATTTTGAAACGACTAAAATCGTTATATTTTACTTGAACTTTTGATTTTAATAAGCACAACTAAACATGAAAAGTGAAATTAAAATTTAAGATTTAAAAAAAGCTTTTAATTCATTTTTTCCTGCATTTACAGTAAAAGTAAAGTTTGAAACTTTCTTAAGAAGTTTTCTTTATTGTTCAACCTTTTCAAATATGAAAAATGTAAATATGATTGACTTTTATTGTTCCTCTTTGTACAGTTAAAAATCCTGATCAGAGTTCCCAAATGAACCGGTTAGGCTAGGTTCACCAATAAAATTGGTTCGGCTTAAGCCTCCTTTTGTGGTTCAATCCTGGTTCAGTGAACCATGAACCATGGCTTAAGCCAGGCTAACCCGGCTAATGAAAACCATGACTATGCATAAGTGTTACGGTACAACAATGCTACCGTGTAACAAATATAATGATGTAACATTGTTACACCGTAACATTGTTACACCGTAACATTGTTACACCGTAACATTGTTACGCTGTAACATTGTTACAACGTCATATTTGTTACACCGTAACATTCATTACACCGTAACATTCGTACACCGTAACATTGTTACACCACAACATTCGTTGCAACACTGTTACGGTGTAACACTGTTACGGTGTAACAATGTTACGGTGTAAAAATGTTACGGTGTAACACTGTTACGGTGTAACACTGTTACGGTGTAACACTGTTACGGTGTACCACTGTTACGGTGTAACAAAGTTACGGTGTAACACTGTTACGGTGTAACACTGTTACGGTGTAGCACTGTTACGGTGTAGCACTGTTACGGTGTAGCACTGTTACGGTGTAACACTGTTACGGTGTGACACTGTTACGGTGTGACACTGTTACGGTGTAACACTGTTACGGTGTAACACTGTTACGGTGTAACACTGTTACGGTGTGACACTGTTACGGTGTAACACTGTTACGGTGTGACACTGTTACGGTGTAACACTGTTACGGTGTGACACTGTTACGGTGTAACACTGTTACGGTGTGACACTGTTACGGTGTAACACTGTTACGGTGTAACACTGTTACGGTGTAACACTGTTACGGTGTAACACTGTTACGGTGTAACACTGTTACGGTGTAACACTGTTACGGTGTAACACTGTTACGGTGTAACACTGTTACGCAGTAGTAGATTTAGGGTTGAACAGTATCATGGTGTAACAGAGCTCGCCGTTTAGCCTAACATTCTTTGATCAGGTTCAAGCCTGGTTCAAGCCAATGGTTCATTTTGGCTAGCCTCGCCTGGTTTGAACCAAATGAACCATGGCTCACGGCGCTCGTTGAGCCTGAGCCGACGATGCTTGCCGACGTGTGGAGTGAACCTGAACCAGAAAAATGAACCTAGCCTAGCCGATGGCTTAGGCTAGTGGGAACACTGATCCTGATTGTAAAAAAAGGTAATGTTCAAACTCAATTTTATTCTCATATTTAAAGGTTGAATATTTCTATAAATATTACTTACTTTTTTTTATTTAAAGCAATAAATCCAGATTCATGAACATGTTTTTTTTATGATGTTCGATTAAAATTCAAATTTTAATTAAACATTCTAAACAAATTAAAAAAATGCTTTGAGAACAATTAATGTCAATAGATCTGATCAGTTGAACCAGTCGTCGGCTTAAAATTCAATTGAAAAAAGTATAAATACAATTTAAAAAGATATAAAACGAAGGTGTCAAAAAATTACAGTGCAGAAACAGAGACAAAAAAACTTTAAATAAAATTTGTACCAGCCGTATGTAATGAAAATATATTGAAAAAAATTGAAAGTTCTGAATTTATTTCAATTTGAAAAATTGATCAAAAGGGGTCGATAAATTGCTTTTCTATTCAAAAATCTTTAAGAATATGTCAATGTGAAAAACATTGTTTAACTTTTTTTTTCGTTTTCAATAAAGTTTTGCACTTTTGGACTTTTTATAAATTTTGAATTTTGGGCCAAAAATCCGAATACTTAAATGTAACAGTTTGGGGAAATAAGTTCTTTAATTCATTGATTTTTTGTTTAAGAAAATTAAAAATTATGGTTGAAATTGTGAATTAAAAAAGTTGCTAATATTTTGTTAAGTTTATGTCCCTGGACTCTGATCGAAGTCTAAATTATGAATTATTCAAAACATTTTTATAATATTTTAAAATATTTTTGAAAGTGCCCGATCATGCTAAATAAGATAATCAATGCTGAAAAGTGCATTTCAAATTGTTTTAAGTTGATAAGACTTCTATCTCCATTAAAAAAGCTATAAAAAAATGCTTGAAAATTGAAAAAAAAACATGTTCACTTAAAAAAATAGATCAAAAAAATCAAACCATCCACATTAACGACCCCCGGGTCTTTTGTGATCTCTATTGCAAGTTTCTGCTCGAACCTAGGAGTCCGAAGGCTTGAATGGGGAGAGCACCCAAACCTCTTTCTACTCCAAGGAACCTTCCACCCCAGTGTTTGAACTGACGACCTTCGGATTGCGAGTCCAACCGCCGCCAGCGATTCCACCGGAGTAGGCTTGGTTTGGTGTGTTGTTTGTACTTATGGCATGGAGACGACTCCTACACCTGGAATGACTTAACGGCCTAACAACCAAGGCCGGGACCGACAACATTTCACTTCCTCATCCGATGGAAGGTTGCAGCAGATGGGAATCGAACCCAGAATCATCTGCTTACAAAGCGGACAGCGTAACCATTCGGCCACGCACTGCCAACAGATACATTTAAAAAAAAAACCAAAACATAAGAAAAATCGTGCATAATGAGAAAAATAGTAAAAAATTTAAGGAGCTTTCAAAAGTAGATTCGATGCCAAATAATTTAAGAAAATTATTTTCAAAAGTTGTTAAAATAAGAAAACCAAAGTCTAAAATGAACTTAAATAAAAAAGCGATTTGTAACACTACGTTGAGCATTCTGCATAGAGAATATTTATTTTTAATATAAGGCATGAAATGTACCTATAACGAATAATTGAGATCTCAAAAATTAAACAAAAATGATCATTAAGAATTGGAATAAATATTAATGCAAATTGAACAAGAAAAAACTCGAAATATCCAAACACATTCCAAAATGACCACACCGATCAAACCCCTCTCAAATGAAACATCACCAATGGGTAATTCTCTGCCAACTCACACAGCAGTTGCCCCGACCCCTCTTCGATTTGCGTGAAACTTTGTCCTAAGGGGTAACTTTTGTCCCTGATCATGAATCCGAGGTCCGTTTTTTGATATCTCGTGACGGAGGGGCGGTACGACCCCTTCCATTTTTGAACATGCGAAAAAAGAGGTGTTTTTCAATAATTTGCAGCCTGAAACGGTGATGAGACAGAAATTTGGTGTCAAAGGGACTTTTATGTAAAATTAGACGCCCGATTTGATGGCGTACTCAGAATTCCGAAAAAACTTATTTTTCATCGAAAAAAACACTAAAAAAGTTTTAAAAATTCTCCCATTTTCCGTTACTCGACTGTAAAAATTTTTGGAACATGTCATTTTATGGGAAATTTAATGTACTTTTCGAATCTACATTGTCCCAGGAGGGTCATTTTTTCATTTAGAACAAAATTTTTCATTTTAAATTTTCGTGTTTTTTCTAACTTTGCAGGGTTATTTTTTAGAGTGTAACAATGTTCTATAAAGTTGTAGAGCAGACAATTACAAAAATTTTGATGTATAGACATAAGGGGTTTGCTTATAAACATCACGAGTTATCGCGATTTTACGAAAAAAAGTTTTGAAAAAGTTGGTCGTCATCGATCATGGCCGTTCATGGTCACCCGCGACAGACACGGACGACGAAACAAAGAGAAACGCAAAAAGTAACTTTTTCAAAACTTTTTTTCGTAAAATCGCGATAACTTGTGATGTTTATAAGCAAACCCCTTATAACTATATATCAAAATTTTTGTAATTGTCTGCTCTACAACTTTGTAGAACATTGTTACACTCTAAAAAAATTACCCTGCAAAGTTAGAAAAAACACGAAATTTTAAAATGAAAAATTTTGTTCTAAATGAAAAAATGACCCTTCTGGGACAATGTAGATTCGAAAAGTACATTAAATTTCCCATAAAATGACATGTTCCAAAAATTTTTACAGTCGAGTAACGGAAAATGGGAGAATTTTTAAAACTTTTTAGTGTTTTTTCGATGAAAAAAGTTTTTCGGAATTCTGAGTACGCCATCAAATCGGGCGTCTAATTTTACATAAAAGTCCCTTTGACACCAAATTTCTATCTCATCACCGTTTCAGGCTGCAAATTATTGAAAAACACCTCTTTTTCGCATGTTCAAAATGGAAGGGGTCGTACCGCCCTCCGTCACGAGATATCAAAAACGGACCTCGGATTCGTGATCAGGGACAAAAGTTACCCCTTAGGACAAAGTTTCACGCAAATCGAAGAGAGGTCGGGGCAACTTTTCCCGATTTCGTGTGAGTTGGTAGAGAATTACCCCAATGTTTAATGACGGGTAGCAACTTTTGCTTTTATGGTGCAAAAATATAAAATCGACGGAAAAAGCCTGGCTTGCCAGAACACGACCACAGGAAAAGAGCGGCGCATTGAACATGGTTATTATTTCGAAACATTTTTTTTTTTGCTTTTATTTTGCACACCTTCAACCATTCAACTGAAACTGAAAACGAAAAAAGATTCCATCGTTCATTTTTTGGTTGCTCCTTCTTGTTTCATTTTTACTTTTTTTTCGTTATTTAAAGAGAAAAGCTCTCATTATTTGGTTGCGATGCGCGAAAATTTCGTGCCGGAAATGCAAATTGGTGTGTAAATTGGGGGGTGTTGCCAGCTGATTTGGCAGACTTTTTTTTGTTTCATTCATACTTATTTCATTCATTTCATTTTCTGTTGGGTGGTGTTACCTTTGAGAGGATTAAGTGTGCGCTGAGCGGAAAAGAAGCTTTTCGTGAGCTTTGCCTTGAGTGGTCGTGCCTCAATAATCCTTTTTGTTTTAGATGTGCACTTTGTGGTTGCAAGTGGTAGCTAATTAATGTTTTTTCTCTCTCTTCCTTTCTTTATTTACAGGTAAGCAAAGGATTAATGATACTTTCGAGCTGTAAGTTAGTTTTTTTGTGGTGACGCGATTTTTTCCACCAAATTATCAAATTCCCCAAAAAAAAAGTGGACCATCGCGATCATCAATAAAGATCGCCTAAAAAGAGAGAAAAAGAAAACTCACCCGATGAAAACTCAATCAAAAAGTGCGCGCACCGATTATCTCATTAAGCGCCAATCCAATTTCGATTCGAACCCCACTTGCGAGGTAGTTTGAAGTTGAAGTGTAGAGGCGGTATTCGTTTGAGACTCGGTAGACTTGGAGGTGTAAATTTACGCACCTTCCCGTTTCCGCCCCCCAGGCGGCATCTCACCTGTGTGCTCATCTAAAAAAAAGTCTCAGGTGAAGTAAAATGTAAACAGAAAATGATGTAGAAGGAGCCGAGGAAAGTTTGTTTTCCTCACCTCGTTCGGCGGCTACTGTTTCCAACCGATCATCATCTGTAGGGTTGTGAATTTTCACGATTTCGCAGACAGCGTGAATCTAGTGAAATTCCACAATTTCCGCGAAATCCCGTAAAATTCTAGGGTTTTATGAAATCATTGCCAAACATAAAAAAACAAATATTTTATCCACAAAGGTTTTAAATGTTAATTTGACAAAAAGTGCGTTTACTTAATCCAGGATTTATTTAGAAAACTTTATTGATATTTTGTATTTTTTCAGTGTAGTATGTTACTTGAAAAGTATAGAAAACATTTAGTTATAATTTTTGCTTCAATTAAAATAAATTCAATTCAAATATAGTTTCTCGTATCTAAAAAAAGGACAACCAATTGAAAAAAATATCGTGTAGATGCAATTATCATCACTATAACTACGATTTCGATGATTCAAAATTATTTTGAATATCAGTGAAAATTCGATGCACAGTTCAGTAAAGAATTTTTATTTTGCCGTTTATAATATTATTTTAATCTAAAAAAACAACCATTTTCTGAAATATTTTAGTTTTTTGTTAAACCCGTAAAATTTTCACTAAACTTGCTGGTCCCGTGAAACTGGAAATTTTCATAACATTTTATAGATACTGGAAATTTTCATAACATTTTATATATATTTTTTTTATTTTTATTTTGCGTGAATAATGCTATGCCTAATCATCGGGCGCATGTGTAAGAAGCCTGATTTTGTATCGATGATTCGATCGATGGTATTTTAAGAAGATGAGCGAAAGAAGAATTTTCATAAATAGTGTCACTTAGAGAGGTATATCAAATTAAAATTTAAAAAAATTCTTGCCAAAAAAAAAATAAAAAAATATCAAAATTGGAATATCAAGCCATATTTTCAACATTTTACTGAAAAAGTGCTAATGCATTTTATACTAGTTGTGTTGTTTTGCAATCATAAGTTCTCAAAAAATGCATGATTTGATGAAAACAAAACCTATTTCCGATTTTTTTGTTTTTTTTTTTTGCGCTTTTTTTATAAATTCAACAGATTTTTAAATGAACCCAAACATGTTAAAAATTATTCAATAGTGTTTTTATTAGAATTTAACTGTTCTGCTCCAGGATGTTACATTTGCAATTCAGAGATTTGGAGAACCTTTCAACTGAGATCAATTCATAAGCCTTTGCAGGGAGGATACATATTTCTACGTTTAGATTTTGCTAACTGGGTGTTCTTTTAGGGAAAATATTTTTTGAGAAAAAACCCTAGATCTATGATAAAAATTATTCTCAACACACAGGAATGCATTTTAAATAGGTTTCAGCTGATTGCACTTAAATTTCCATTTAAAGAAAGACTTCAATCTGAAAATAATTGCCCCTGATGTTTCGGGGTGTCCAAAACTTTTAGAAATAATTGTACCAGCCTAAACGAAAAACTTTTACTCAGAAGTTGCAAAACAAAAACGTGTTTTTAAATGCATTGTTTACTAGTTCAGTTTTTAAACAATCATTAATTTTAAAAATATATACGATTTGAACAAAACTTTCAGCGAAATAAAAAGTTTTTGCGGTACTGTACATCGAAAATTCACAAAAAATATGAAAAAATAACTAGCACAAACGTGCTAAAAATGATTTGATTGGTTGCACTTAAATTTCCATTAAAAATTTGAACTTTTCTATTTTTTTTTGACCCCTGAGCCAAAGTTTCAGAAAAATGATTTTTGGTTATATTTTGTGTTTCCATGTAAAATTATCATAAAAACTAAAAATATGACCAAAAATCCATTTTTAACGCTTTGGCTCAATTTTGAGGGCAGATTCAGATTCAGCGGGCAAACTTACATGGAAAACCATATAGTTGGACAATTTACGAATTTCATTAGGGTGGTCCCATACACCTTTCCCTTGAAAATTAAACATTTTCAAATAAAGAGTTACAAAATACTCCTGGTGTTTTTTCAGCGTTTATAGTGCTAGATCTCCCCTATCGAATGCCTTTGGCCTGCGCTTTTTCGAGAAATTCGAGTTTTAAATTTGCCCCTTTTTTACCTTAAAATGGCTGTAACTTTTGATCCTTAAGTAGAGCGTCCAATTTCCCGGGGTTACAAAATTCCCGGGAAGAGGGAAATTTTCAATAAATTTCGCGGGAAATTTTAAATTTAGCGAAAATTATTCTGTTTCAGTTTCTGATTAATATTTTGCAACAGAATTTTACAGAACAGCAACTTTAATGGTCCAAATGAGTGCGAAGATCAAATAATAAATTGACTTCTTCTAACAAATCATGAAACTTTGAAAAAAATTAAGCTGTCAAATCGTACCAAATCAAAAAAAAAAATATTATTGGTATTTTTTGTTGAGAAGTATTTTTTTCAATCTAAGTGTTTGAACAGTGAAAATCTATGCTCCACAACAATAAAATTGCTTTCAAATTTGTTCATAAAAATTAAATGTAAAATGGTAAAATCTAATTTCTAGCGCTTTTTTTTAGCTTCAAACATTATTTTATGAATTAACAACTTAAAGCTTTAAAATATTTTAAACGAGTTTTTAGACATGTTTGCATTCTTTGGGTAAATTTCATATGATACGAAGTTGTTTTAGAAATGATTTTTCATGGTTTGATTTTAATTATATGGCCTGATAAATTAATTAGATTAAAATAAGTGTAAAAGTGGTTGAAATTAAACGATATTTTTTTCTTATTTAACCCTCTTACGCCCTTTGTAGCTCAAGTGCTTCATAAATTTATTACTTTTTTTTCGGTTTTTAAAAATAGTTTATTTACCCATTGTTCGTGTTACAAACTATCATAACCTGCTCTTAACAAATGTTCAAACTATTTCCAAAAATAATCCTTATGTTTTTTCGCTCATTCCATCTATGCTCTCTTATTTCCTTTTTCAAAACAAATAATGACGGTTCTGATACTCTCAAATTGTAACTGATTGTTTTTACTGCAAGCCATAAAGCTGCCTTTTCTGATTCGCTTTTCTCATCGAGATCTAATTGAAGAATATCCTCTAAATCAACTACATTCATTTTATATCGATTTTGGACAATACGACTACTCCATTCCCACACTTCCTTTGCTCTTGGGCACTCTTTTATTCTGTGTGAATTAGAATCAATTCCACCACATTTGTCACATACAGCTGACGTCAAATTTCCAATATTGTAACTTAATAATTTTTCTTTGTTAGGTAACAAATCATTTACGAAACCAAACATTTTTGCACGATCTTTCATTTCGAGGAAGCTTTCACTACAATTTTTCCAAATTAAAGTCCACTTTAAACTCAATTTCCCTTCAATAGCTGGTGATTCACTATTAAGTGAAACAAAATAATTATACATCAATTTTACAGTATTTAAATTATGATTGGCAACAACTGCCTTCCCTTCATTCAACCATTCCCTTGCATTACGTGTAAATTTCTGCGGTGAATCTAAATCTATCAAATAACTTTCATCCAACAATTTCTCAAATACTGTTAAACAAATTCTTCTCGAACAATCCTTTTTGAAAAATTTAATTATATCATTTTAATTTCCATCCAATTTTGTCAAGGTAAAAAAATATGTTAACAAATCTCAATTTTGATCTTGGTCGGAAGAGGGTGTTATCTTATTTTCAAATGATATAACAACAAAAATAGTTAAAATTGAAAATGAAAAAGTTGATATACATTCCATACAAGCGTAATTTTTGTTGCCCAACATAACTATAAGCAGTTGTGAATGCTAAACCTTGACATGAAATTAACAGACAAGCTGATTAGTTCAATATTAACAGTACATTGAAATGTATAAAATCAAATCAGGTTCTCATACAATTATTTTTGTATAATTTCAAAACATTGGTGCTAAAAATGTAAACTTCCTCTTATTTTTCGGGAATTCCGGGGAAATTTAAAAATTTCCCGTGAAGCGAGGAATATTTTTTTCCGGGAAATCCCGGGACGGGAAATTGAACGCTCTATCTTTAAGTCCAAATTGACATGTCAAAAAAAAAACGTTTATTTTTCAGAGCTCATCACTTTTCGCTTAAACTCAATCATGAATTTCCACATTTAAAATAGTAGTTTATGCAACAAGTTGCAAAAAGAAGATTTTTTCAGCACGAGTCGTACATTTATTCAACGAGGTTCACCGAGTTGGATAAATACGAAGAGTGCTGAAAAAATCAAGTTTTGCAACGAGTTCCATACAACATTTTTTGCAATTTTGAAAAACACCCATTGAGTGAATTTTCATGTATTTTGTCAATGAATCGTTTAAATAAAAAAAAATGTTGAAAAGTGTTACTTTTCAAAACAAGTGCTGAAAAGTTCAACTTTTCAGCACCCATTTGAGTGCTGAAAAGTAGAACTTTTCAGCATTTATTTTGAAAAGTGTTGCTATTCGATTCTGTTATTTTTGGTACAGAAAAGTAGGCTATTTCGTCGTTCAAGAATGACAGGAAAAGTAAATAGTTTCACGACGGAATTGCAAAAAACTAATTTTCGAAACTTTGTCTAAATTTGCTCGTAGAAAGCGTAGATTGCGAGGTAAAATTTTGGTGTCTTCGACAAAGTTGCATGGATTGGCAAGCCTAACAACGTTTCCAGAAGACATCAAAAAAATTCCGAAAACATTCCTGAAAAGTTAGATTTTCAGTATCACCCTAATCGTGAACCAGTTTTGGCTCGGTAAACACTGACCGTTCTTTTGAGGTGACAGAAAAATTGAAAATAGAATATTTCTGTTGCTAAGAGTTCTTCCTTTAGTTTCGCTTGTTAGCCAGACCAAGGACAGACGCTGACGGCCGGTATAGACTTTGTACCATTTATTATTCGTACTCCGAGAAATAAATTACCTGCAAATTTCTATATATTCTATCATTTTCATTTCCCGGGCTCATCAGGGGACCATCCATAAACTACGTGGACACTTTAGGGGTGTTTGGGAAGTATGGCGATTGTCCACGCTCCAAACAAAAGAGATTTTTTTTGTTTCTTCTAAACTTTTTTGAATAATCAAATGTTTCCTGTCTTTTAAGGCCCCCGTCTCGTGACTCGCGCGCGCGTGGTTTATCATTTTTCATATTTGTTATATTATCGTTTCTAAAAATCCAAACACATCACGATTTAGAGAATTTTCTCAGCTTTCTAACTACGGGTTCATTTTTCAAAAAAGTGAGTTTTTCTTCTCCATCGGTGCTTTTTAGTAAAATAGTTTTTCAAAATTCTGGGGTATTTCAAAATTTATCGCGATGACCTATACTTTTTTATACACCAAAATGTTCGTTGGGATGTGGGCAACATATGTCTAGAACATTGTTATAATTTTTGACCAAAATATATTGCCGTTTTTTAGTAAAAACTATAGCGCGCCATCAATAATTTTGAAAATATTGAAAAAGCTGGTTTTTACCTTGGAAGGCAAAAATCTCGAAATTCAAAGCGATGACCTATACTTTTAATCGAAAGAGAATGTTCAGAAACATCCTAGAATCAATTTGTAGTACTTTGAAAAATATTTTAGTACATAAAAATATTTATTTTGGGCAAAATATTGAGAAAAATCTATTTTTTTCAAAGAAACTCAAATATATTCCAAGTATTTCGCCAATATCTCGAAATTCAAAGCGATGACCTATACTTTTTATGGATGGAAAATGTTCAGAAATATTCTGAAATCAATTTGTAGTACTTTGAAAAATATTTTAGTACATAAAAATATTTATTTTGGGCAAAATATTGAGAAAAATCTATTTTTTTCAAAGAAACTCAAATATATTCCAAGGATTTCGCCAATATCTCGAAATTCAAAGCGATGACCTATACTTTTTATGGATGGAAAATGTTCAGAAATATTCTAGAATCAATTTGTAGTACTTTGAAAAATATTTTAGTACATAAAAATATTTATTTTGGGAAAAATATTGAGAAAAATCTATTTTTTTCAAAGAAACTCAAATATATTCCAAGTATTTCGCCAATATCTCGAAATTCAAAGCGATGACCTATACTTTTTATGGATGGAAAATGTTCAGAAATATTCTAAAATCAATTTGTAGTACTTTGAAAAATATTTTAGTACATAAAAATATTTATTTTGGGCAAAATATTGAGAAAAATCTATTTTTTTCAAAGAAACTCAAATATATTCCAAGTATTTCGCCAATATCTCGAAATTAAAGCGATGACCTATACTTTTTATGGATGGAAAATGTTCAGAAATATTCTAAAATCAATTTGTAGTACTTTGAAAAATATTTTATTACATAAAAATATTTATTTTGGGCAAAATATTGAGAAAAATCTATTTTTTCAAAGAAACTAAAATATTTTCCAAGTATTTCTCCAATATCCCAAAATTCAAAGCGATGACCTATACTTATAACTGATGGAGAATGTTCAGAAATATTCTAGATTGAATTGGAGGTACTTTGAAAATATTTTAGTACAAGAAAATAATTATTTTGGGCAAAATATTGAGAAAAACCTATTTTTTCAAAGAAACTCAAATATATTCCAAGTATTTCTCCAATATCTCAAAATTCAAAGCGATGACCTATACTTGTTTTTCGATGAAATTTTTTTAAAATTTATTTGAATCAATCAACTTTTGACGAACAGTACCGCAACAAGTTTTTTTTTGCGGTTTTTTTCCTCAAAAATTTTGTTCGGTACGAACGAAGCCAGAAACCCCACCGTGACGACCATCTGCGTTGCCGACGACGAGGGAGAAACGTCATTTGCAACACACCAAGAGCGCGCGGGCAGCGCGCCAAGTAAGTCCGCATCCAACCTCCGACCAAGAAGGACGAAGCACAGTTTTTTGGAGTAGTAGCAGAAGGAAGAAGGGAAAGTGGGAGAAATAAAAGTAGAAAACGTAATCTCCGGTGTTTTCCGTCCCCCGCAACTAACAACCATACAGTCGACCGCTTCCCATGTCGGCCAGGCCCGAACATGGTCACATCGAACCGGATTTGAAACCAGCTCAAGCCTCCAGGATTGAAGTCGTCGGTTCCAACCGGGACTAGCCCAGCCGCTCCGAAAGCAACCGGAGAGTACCAAGAAGCGCTACTGCCCAAGTTCCCCCTGCGTCCAATCGCAGTTCGACCGTTTCCGAGAGACTGTCCAGCCGTGGAGGTCATCGGAAGTCGGATTCCCGGAAGTGTCCACCCTAGGAACTTCCTTTCTGCAGTTGAACCGTCGAACTGAACTCGCGCGGATGCACAAAGCCGGCGAGTCGTTCCTGCCCAAGTTTTCCCGTTCGCTCCATACCCGCGTTCCGGAAGCGACCGGAAAGTGCCGGCGAGAGCTCCTGTCTAAGTTCCCCACCTCGCTGCCCCATCGACCATTTCCGAGCGACTGTCCAGCCGTGGAAGTCATCGGGAGTCGGATATCCGGAAGGTAACTCGCGCGGATGCACAAAGCCGGCGAGTCATTCCTACCCAAGTTCCCCCTGCTGTCCATCCTAGGAACTTCGTCCAAGCAGTTCACCCGACGAATTGCTCTCGCGCGGATGAACAAAGCCGGCGAGTAGTCCCAGTTCAAGCGTTCCCGATCCAACCCGTTCCGAGCCGAACTCGCGAGCAAATGCGTTTGCGCGCGTGTGTGTGTCACCGATCAAAAAAGTGACGCAACGAGAAGTGTCGTCGGCCATCCGAGGGGACGAACTTTTCCAGACGAAGCGACCCAGCAGCACAAACCAAATCCTCGACGTGGGCTTCCCAGCTAGCGGGAAGCGGCCATGGATCAAACAATGAAGAAGAAGTTGACATATGCGTTACAGCAGCGACATCTGGCGGAACAGAAGGTGGTGTTTGTAGAGGATCTTCTTCTGGGTTTGTACCAACCCACGCTACCACAGCTGACAACCCTGTACGACTTCTTGTGTGCAGCGTTCCGAGAGTACAGCCAGCACCACCTCACGGTCCTCGAACTCATCCCAATAGAGGACCTCGCTCAGCAGGAGGCTGAATTCGAGAGGAACGATGCGAGTTTCTACAATGTTGCCACTGCGGTGGCAGAAATGCAGATCGAAGCAGAGAGAAAGCCAACATCAACCCTGATCGCGCAACGCCAGCAGCACTTGCAAGCAAAAGTATGGCTGAAACAGATGCATAAGGCCTGGGAGGCCAACCAAGTGGACGTTCCAAAGCCTGCACCGAGCCACAAACTCCTCCAGAACCAACAGACTGCTCCCACGAGGCCGATCGTCATCGATTCTGCCAGCGGACTTGGCGACAAATCCCTGACAATCCAGAGCTCGGACCAGCCGAGTGCAGCCGATTCCCGATCAGCGAGGGATATCAACGCGAACCCGAATGCGAACGCCAGGTCTGACTTGCTCGAGGCAACCAGTTGTGAGTCTAAGGTCGTCACCGCCGAATCGGAGTCAGGCCGAGTGCAGCCAGCAATGGTGCGATGTTCCGACGACGAAGCTGACCAGCGCCATGTCTGCAGCGATAGTGGCCTCCAACGTGGGGTCCAAATCCACAATCACAGCCAAATCCAGATTTGCCGCCTCCGGATCGGATCTATCCCGAACTTGACGACTCTGATGACCGTCCCGGAGAACCAACCGCTTATGCAGGCCGCGGCTAGGGCACCAGACAAGTGTGAAGTTCCCTTTTCAAGCCACGTAACTCCGGACAAGATCGCAGTCAACAAGCCAACAAGGAATCCGCCAAAACTAGCGCCCCTCGATCAGTGCAAGACCGGATTACCACCTCCCAAACCCCTCCACGAGCAGCAGACGGCAACTGCGGAGCCGGTGGCCATCGAATCCACCTACAAGCTTGGCAGCGATTCCCGGCCAAGCCAGAACGCGGAACAACCGAATTCAGTCGCCTCCCGACTAAGTGAGAAAGTCACCACGAACCCGAGTATGGACACCAAGTCCGACTTCCCCGATGAGAGTAGCAGTGAGCCGACGCATCCAACCGGACACTTAAAGGACGTCACCACCGAAGCTGAACTCGACAACGAGCTGCCAGCAGTGTTCCCGTCCAAACAAGTTCCCCCACACAACAGCGACCTTAAACCAGAAGCGACCGTGAAGACTGAGCCACTACAACCGAAAGTGGTTCAAAATTCCATCCACCACGGCGAGCCAGAACAACGCCGTGTCCACAGCGACAGCGGTCTACAGAAGATGGACGTACCAGAATCCGAGCAAAAGCCGAACTGCTTCCATCAGAACGGCAGTTACAACATGGACTTTGCGATGGTGATGACCGTCCCAGTGTACAAACCGCTGCCGCAGCCAGCGGCCAAGGCACCAGACAAGCGTAGACTTCCCTTACCAAGCCGCGTACATCTGGACAAAAGCGTAGTCCACGTCGAAGAAGGGCGTCCTCCCGACGACTTGGTTCTCGCCGGAGAACCCGAGTTGAAGTGTAGCCGATCAACCCAATCCCGATCCCACTCCGAGCCTGCATCGTCAGAAATGCACGTGGTCAACCAGTCGAGAAAACGCCACAAGTCAGTAAGTAATCTGTCCAACCTAACCCCGTACAAGTTCGCCAACGTACACACGAGCCGTCGTGTGCCCAGCATCCAGATCACAAACCGCCAGAGGTGGTGCACCATCTGGTTTCTGATCGCTCAAGTGCAGAGTCAACCAGTCGCGTTGAATCTCGTGATCTCAATGATTGGCCCCCAAGGTAGCTTTCATGAACCGCCCAGCCAAGATGAACCGTTCCAAGTACGAGATCAACTCAGTCGTTTCCAGCGAACGGTCTATCGCCGGCGCAAGAGCTGGCATTCGACAATCCCACCGGACAAGTCACGCGATCCCGAGTCAGCTCAACCCTGCAAGCGCAGGAGCAACCTCCGAGAGTTTCACGCCGTTTTACCGGCCATCGAAGACGTCGGCGAGCGACGAGAACCGGCGGACCAGTCCGCAGCCATCCACCGGAAGCGTTGTGTGGGCCGAACCAAAGAGTTGAGGGACCTCAACGGGGGGAGTATGTTCGGTACGAACGAAGCCAGAAACCCCACCGTGACGACCATCTGCGTTGCCGACGACGAGGGAGAAACGTCATTTGCAACACACCAAGAGCGCGCGGGCAGCGCGCCAAGTAAGTCCGCATCCAACCTCCGACCAAGAAGGACGAAGCACAGTTTTTTGGAGTAGTAGCAGAAGGAAGAAGGGAAAGTGGGAGAAATAAAAGTAGAAAACGTAATCTCCGGTGTTTTCCGTCCCCCGCAACTAACAACCATACAGTCGACCGCTTCCCATGTCGGCCAGGCCCGAACAAATTTGATATTTTGAAAACTAATGATTGCAAAACAACTGGGCAAGTTGAAGATGCATTTTAAAAAACTTTTTTTTTTTAAATGTTTATACCATGGCTTTCAATTTCAAAATATTTGCAACGGCCTGACTCAAAATTTAAATCACTGACCTTTTTTCACAAAAGTATTTCGATACAAAAATATTAGCTTTGGACAATATATATATCTAAATTGTTCATTGAAATATATAGATATATTTTGAGAGTATAGTTCGAGTTCTATAATTTGGAAATATTTTCATAAGAATGATTAGGAACAAAGGATGAGCGAATTTGGACCATAATTGTACTTGAACGAGCTAGAGCTCGTCAAATCAGCAACATGTTTCTATCCAGTTGCTGTGAAGTTTGACAAGATACCTCGCAAAACTTTTAAATTTGCTAAGAAAAATTTTCATTAGTATGCAGAAATTGCAACATTCGAGCTAAAGGTTTCTTCGTACACTGAAAAAAATGATGGTAATATTCATCAGGAAATGGTGACAGATTTTGTGAAAAAAATGATTAATTTTACCCCAGAAAATCATGAATTTGCATCAGTTTTTGATGAATATTCATCAGGTTCACATTTTTACACATTTTTTATGTAATATTACTCAAAAAAAGGTAATATTCAACCTACCAAATTTTCAACATTCCAAAATTCAACTTTTTTTTCTGTGTAAATTTTCAAATTCGTGTAAGCAGTTCACGATTTTTGAAATTATTATTTTCTATTCAAAACTATATTTTTTTCTGGCTGGAAGATTATTTACTATAAAATATATTATTTATCTCTGTTAGGATTAATTAATGATTTCATTTGTAGCATAAATATACCGCAAAAAAACATGGCATATAATTGTATACATTCATCATGAAAATTTCAACGTTTGGGGAAACTCATTCCTCAAAAAATTTATTTGTCCACACATACAATTTTGCATAATTGGTTTTTCAGTCAATAAAAAGTGTAAGATTATAGGAAAAAAATGTTATATAGCAATTCTATTTGAAAAGTGCATGTAAGCATAATGTTCAAATATATTTTTATGAGACAAATATATATTGCTTGAGCAACACATTTTTTGAAAAAAAAAAAATGTTTTGGCAAGGTAACGCAAATGCACTTGAAAAAAAATCAAAAGTAATTTTGAGATGTAAAATTCTGTGCAATTTTGGCAACCTTTTCTAAATCTCAGTAATTGTTATGAAATTGAAACATTACAGGCCATTTTCATCTATTTCTAAAAAAATCAAACTTCTGTTGAATTTCTGCTAAGTTTTTTGTAATATTGAGATAAAGTACTACAAATTGATTCTAGAATATTTCTGAACATTTTCCATCCATGAAAAGTAACGTCATGATTCGAATTCCCGGACGCTTCGAAACCCGGACACTTCAACTTGTTTTATCAATTATTTGGATATAAGTTCACATTATGAATGTCAAAACTGTGTTACATGATGGATTCTAACATCAACTTTCATTTAAAGTTTGTTTGATCGCTGTAGTTAATGCCAAAACAATTAAATAATATAATATTATAAGTTTACCAAAAATGCGAAACATTTCAACAGAAATATTTCATAGGCGTCCGAAGCACCGGGAAGGCAAAGCAGAATTTTATGTTTTTGATTTTCTTAAATTCTAGCCATTTTTGATATAAACTATCGATTATTTTGATGTTAACAGCTTATTTGAGACCTAAATGATGCCTTTCACTAACATTTCAATCCAAATTTGTTCGATTCATAAGCAAAATCGAGTGTCCGGAATTCGAAGCAAAAGTGTCCGGATTTCGAAACAGCTTTTAACAGTGTCCGGGATTCGAAGCACAACAAGTCATTTTAATTTTCAAATTCTGATGAAAAATTGTTAGAAAAGACATATTTTGCATGCATTCTCTTAAAACTGACTGTTTATACTACATCCTGATGATATTTTTACATTTCCAACTTATTACATGATTTTTTGCCAGCTATAACAAAAATAATATGGTACTAAGTGTCCGGATTTCGAATCATGACGTTATAGGTCATCGCTTTGAATTTTGAGATATTGGCGAAATACTTGGAATATATTTGAGTTTCTTTGAAAAAATAGATTTTTCTCAATATTTAGCCCAAAATAAATATTTGTATGTACTAAAATATTTTTTGCCCAAAATAAATATTTTTATGTACTAAAATATTTTTCAAAGTACTACAAATTGATTCTAGAATATTTCTGAACATTTTCCATCCATAAAAGTATAGGTCATCGCTTTGAATTTCGAGATATTGGCGAAATACTTGGAATATATTTGAGTTTCTTTGAAAAAAATAGATTTTTCTCAATATTTTGCCCAAAATAAATATTTTTATGTACTAAAATATTTTTCAAAGTACTACAAATTGATTCTAGAATATTTCTGAACATTTTCCATCCATAAAAAGTATAGATCATCGCTTTGAATTTCGAGATATTGCCGAAATACTTGGAATATATTTGAGTTTCTTTGAAAAAAATAGATTTTTCTCAATATTTTGCCCAAAATAAATATTTTTATGTAATAAAATATTTTTCAAAGTACTACTAATTGATTTCAGAATATTTCTGAACATTTTCCATCCATAAAAAGTATAGGTCATCGCTTTGAATTTCGAGATATTGGCGAAATACTTGGAATATATTTGAGTTTCTTTGAAAAAAATAGATTTTTCTCAATATTTTGCCCAAAATAAATATTATTATGTACTAAAATATTTTTCAAAGTACTACAAATTGATTCTAGAATATTTTTGAACATTTTCCATCCATAAAAAGTATAGGTCATCGCTTTGAATTTCGAGATATTGGCTAAATACTTGGAATATATTTGAGTTTCTTTGAAAAAAATAGATTTTTCTCAATATTTTGCCCAAAATAAATATTTTTATGTACTAAAATATTTCTCAAAGTACTACAAATTGATTCTAGAATATTTTTGAACATTTTCCATCCATAAAAAGTATAGGTCATCGCTTTGAATTTCGAGATATTGGCGAAATACTTGGAATATATTTGAGTTTCTTTGAAAAAAATAGATTTTTCTCAATATTTAGCCCAAAATAAATATTTTTATGTACTAAAATATTTTTCAAAGTACTACAAATTGATTTTAGAATATTTCTGAACATTTTCTATCCATAAAAAGTATAGGTCATCGCTTTGAATTTCGAGATATTGGCGAAATACTTGGAATATATTTGAGTTTCTTTGAAAAAAATAGATTTTTCTCAATATTTTGCCCAAAATAAATATTTTTATGTACTAAAATATTTTTCAAAGTACTACAAATTGATTTTAGAATATTTCTGAACATTTTCCATCCATAAAAAGTATAGGTCATCGCTTTGAATTTCGAGATATTGGCGAAATACTTGGAATATATTTGAGTTTCTTTGAAAAAAATAGATTTTTCTCAATATTTTGCCCAAAATAAATATTTTTATGTACTAAAATATTTTTCAAAGTACTACAAATTGATTCTAGAATATTTCTGAACATTTTCTATCCATAAAAAGTATAGGTCATCGCTTTGAGTTTCGAGATATTGGCGAAATACTTGGAATATATTTGAGTTTCTTTGAAAAAAATAGATTTTTCTCAATATTTAGCCCAAAATAAATATTTTTATGTACTAAAATATTTTTCAAGGTACTACAAATTGATTTTAGAATATTTCTGAACATTTTCCATCCATAAAAAGTATAGGTCATCGCTTTGAATTTCGAGATATTGGCGAAATACTTGGAATATATTTGAGTTTCTTTGAAAAAAATAGATTTTTCTCAATATTTAGCCCAAAATAAATATTTTTATGTACTAAAATATTTTTCAAAGTACTACAAATTGATTTTAGAATATTTCTGAACATTTTCTATCCATAAAAAGTATAGGTCATCGCTTTGAGTTTCGAGATATTGGCGAAATACTTGGAATATATTTGAGTTTCTTTGAAAAAAATAGATTTTTCTCAATATTTTGCCCAAAATAAATATGTTTATGTACTAAAATATTTTTCAAAGTACTACAAATTGATTTCAGAATATTTCTGAACATTTTCCATCCATAAAAAAGTATAGGTCATCGCTTTGAATTTCGAGATATTGGCGAAATACTTGGAATATATTTGAGTTTCTTTGAAAAAAATAGATTTTTCTCAATATTTAGCCCAAAATAAATATTTTTATGTACTAAAATATTTTTCAAAGTACTACAAATTGATTTTAGAATATTTCTGAACATTTTCTATCCATAAAAAGTATAGGTCATCGCTTTGAATTTCGAGATATTGGCGAAATACTTGGAATATATTTGAGTTTCTTTGAAAAAAATAGATTTTTCTCAATATTTTGCCCAAAATAAATATTTTTATGTACTAAAATATTTTTCAAAGTACTACAAATTGATTTTAGAATATTTCTGAACATTTTCCATCCATAAAAGTATAGGTCATCGCTTTGAATTTCGAGATATTGGCGAAATACTTGGAATATATTTGAGTTTCTTTGAAAAAAATAGATTTTTCTCAATATTTTGCCCAAAATAAATATTTTTATGTACTAAAATATTTTTCAAAGTACTACAAATTGATTCTAGAATATTTCTGAACATTTTCTATCCATAAAAAGTATAGGTCATCGCTTTGAGTTTCGAGATATTGGCGAAATACTTGGAATATATTTGAGTTTCTTTGAAAAAAATAGATTTTTCTCAATATTTAGCCCAAAATAAATATTTTTATGTACTAAAATATTTTTCAAGGTACTACAAATTGATTTTAGAATATTTCTGAACATTTTCCATCCATAAAAAGTATAGGTCATCGCTTTGAATTTCGAGATATTGGCGAAATACTTGGAATATATTTGAGTTTCTTTGAAAAAAATAGATTTTTCTTAATATTTTGCCCAAAATAAATATTTTTATGTACTAAAATATTTTTCAAAGTACTACAAATTGATTTCAGAATATTTCTGAACATTTTCCATCCATAAAAAGTATAGGTCATCGCTTTGAATTTCGAGATATTGGCGAAATACTTGGAATATATTTGAGTTTCTTTGAAAAAAATAGATTTTTCTCAATATTTTGCCCAAAATAAATATTTTTATGTACTAAAATATTTTTCAAAGTACTACAAATTGATTTTAGAATATTTCTGAACATTTTCCATCCATAAAAAGTATAGGTCATCGCTTTGAATTTCGAGATATTGGCGAAATACTTGGAATATATTTGAGTTTCTTTGAAAAAAATAGATTTTTCTCAATATTTTGCCCAAAATAAATATTTTTATGTACTAAAATATTTTTCAAAGTACTACAAATTGATTTTAGAATATTTCTGAACATTTTCCATCCATAAAAAGTATAGGTCATCGCTTTGAATTTCGAGATATTGGCGAAATACTTGGAATATATTTGAGTTTCTTTGAAAAAAATAGATTTTTCTCAATATTTTGCCCAAAATAAATATTTTTATGTACTAAAATATTTTTCAAAGTACTACAAATTGATTCTAGGATATTTCTGAACATTCTCTTTCGATTAAAAGTATAGGACATCGCTTTGAATTTCGAGATTTTTGCCTTCCAAGGTAAAAACCAGCTTTTCCAATATTTTCAAAATTATTGATGGCGCGCTATAGTTTTTAATAAAAAACGGCAATATATTTTGGTCAAAAATTATAACAATGTTCTAGACATATGTTGCCCACATCCCAACGAACATTTTGGTGTATAAAAAAGTATAGGTCATCGCGATAAATTTTGAAATACCCCAGAATTTTGAAAAACTATTTTACTAAAAAGCACCGATGGAGAAGAAAAACTCACTTTTTTTGAAAAATGAACCCGTAGTTAGAAAGCTGAGAAAATTCTCTAAATCGTGATGTGTTTGGATTTTTAAAAACGATAATATAACAAATATGAAAAATGATAAACCACGCGCGCGCGAGTCACGAGACGGGGGCCTTAAGTTGAAACATTTCCTTTTAATCGTAGACGAGTAGCAAGTCCGACTTCGGTCCAATTAATTTATGATTTGTTTTGATACCTTGACGTGATGAGCTTTGATGCGAAGCTTCTGCGGCGGTGCATCTTCCGCGTCTTTTTGTTGCGCTGTAATCAGTTAGTCAACTGGAATGTAAGAGTAGCTGCAGGGAGGTATAGCTAGAGGCGTTATCAATCTGCACCGTACGTCATGCAGCAATGACGTTTTGTTAACGATCTAGTGGCAACAGTGGAAAATCTCAAGAACGGAACCTTCCCCCCGAAGAGATTCCGCCCTCAAGACGACCATTTTCCGTCCAATTTGGGACACGACCTGCCAAGTCTCGTTACAATCTTTATTGCCCACTTCCTGTCCACACGAGACGAGGGACGTTGAAGAAGATGCGGGATCTCTCTTGGTGGTTGGTTACTGGTGGGTTTTGTATACATTACACCATCACCACCACCGACCGGGATCGGATCTTGTGCTGTTTGTTCAGCCTGGTTTTATGGACGATCTGACCGGGGATCGTGCCGCGTTAATCAAGTGCTTTTTGCAATTCAGATTTTGGTTTGGCCCTTTGTGCTCGAGAGGATTATTTGGAAGAGGCCGAAAAGATAACACGTTGCGACGCTTGAAGGTTTTGAGTTACGCGGAACGTCAGCGAGATCTGAGTCATTTTTGGAGTGGGGGGGTCACAAAGTGTTGTCGTCGCGTTCTTTTTTGTTCGTTTCGCAGAGGTATGGCTTCTGTGAACGGAGAAATAAACAAATTTAAGGAAACGAACAAAACGTAACCTCAAAGTATGAAGAAGAAAGTGGTTTAGCTGTCTGGGGGAACATTCTTTAATCATTCTTCGAGTATTTTTTTGTTGTTGTTTTGTATTCTGTTTTGGGGAGACCCTCTTTTCTCCATGGGGGGTTTGTGACTGGTAGAAGTTTGAGCAAGACGGACCAGACCGGAAGTGATGTGCATGTTTGACCTTTGGTATTCATGGTTTGGTGGTTAGAAATTGTCAGTTTTTGAGTTTTGAGCCTAATTTCCGACCCTTTACCACAACACATATAATTCTATAAAATCAATAAATCAATCGTATAACCTACCGTTACCTCTCTTGAAAAAGGCGGTCAACGCAAACAAAACAATTTATTTAAACTCAAACCACATGTGTTCACCCTGCCACGTGTTCCCGCATTCCTCAAGGATCAAACGTCAACGACCACCCCCAAAAGCCAAACTGCAGACTCGGAAATATCCTCTCCGGCTACCCCCGTCCAGTCTCGTCTACTTCATCTCAAAAGCCCCGCTAATTGATTCCACTTCGAGTGCCAATTAATTATGTAAATTTGTTTGATCCGATCCGATCGAAATTTGGAGGTAGGTGGGGGAAGTTTGCATTCCTGTCGGTTTTAGGGGGAGGTAGCAGCATAGATTTCAGCCACTTGTTGGCACGACTTCGAGATGCACTAATGACTTCCCGGCTTCTGCACAGCGCACAAGACTCCTCCTGTCGAAACGATGAAAGATTAGACCCTTATCGAGTGATGAACACCGGTAGCTCGGCAAAGATGAGGGGGCTAACAATCGAGATCAATTTAGATGGAAATCTTTGCGAGGAGGTTGATTTTGCGTGCAAAGTTTGACGTGCAGTTTGTCGAACCTGAACGCAGCTGGAACAGCTTGAACGTCTCACGATCGATGACCTCCGTATGGAGAACGATTTTGAGAGTAACAACATAGAAAGGGCTTGAGTGAAAATGTTAACTGCTAAGTCTACTTTACTTATTCTTAGCCCTTTTAAATTGTCACTCTCTAGAACTGTTTATCATCATTTTCCGACAACTCAGAGTCAAACCGTCTGTGGCATCGTGCTAAACTGCAGCGAAAAGCTGCACAAGATCTGGAAGAAGACGTTGACGAGCTGAGTCTGGTGGAGTCGTCTAATGGCACAGATATTAGTTCAGAAAGCCACACAAACAAACCCAACGAAGATGAAAAATGATGTTGCACAGGGTGCGTTAATCGTCTTTGAATGGCGTGGAAAAAGGAGTTCGAATCGAACTCATAAAAAGTTTATTTACTTTTTTTAATCACTTGAAAATTTTGAAGTAAAACTCAACACTCAAGCAATCTATCACTTCTTGAAACTGCAATGTTCTACCTGTCATCACCCGACTCCCTAATTAGTCAATTTGTGTCAAGTCGGTCTCAACTTCAAAGCCGCTTCACCAAAACACCGTTAACAACTTGTTGACCACTGCCGGGGCACAAGCTTTGGGCACCAAGAATCCAACGCCATCCCACCATGCAAATCTTCACCGGTTCAGTCCCCATAAAAATTAGTTGCTCCAACCCCAAAACCATTAACGGCGGGGGTAAGCTCCTTCAGCAGAGTAGAACATTACCCCAGTAGGCGCCGCCACAAATGGCCACTCATTCGCGGCTCGCGGTCAAAAAACGGTTGACTTCGATGGTGACGACGACCAGCACCTGAAGTCCATAATTCGCATGGCTCGAGCAACCAACTCGTCATCAGCAATTTGCCAATGGTTGTTAACCCTTGGCTGATTTTTTTTTCAAAAACCATTTTTTTCACAGAAAAGTCTTAATTTTTGTTTAATTTTTTTGCTCAAAATAAAAATTGTTTTGTAATTTTCAAATCAATTTTCTAACCATCCAATCAAGGGTTATTTCGCCGCGGCCAAAAAGCTGATGACCGCGCCGTGGAAAGCCAACAACAGTTCTGGTCAAGAAGTCGAAGAAGAAGACTTCTTGGTGGTGGGAGGAACTGGTGGGGGGTACTAACATTAGCATAATTGCGGCGCGGCTTTGCCACCACCATAGGGTTCCCCCCCGTAGCGTTACTTTGGGGCTGCTTGTATGAGGCTGAAGCTGTTGAAGTTGGAGTTGGTGGTCAGTCGGCTTGGCGGTTGGCGGGCAATTGCTACAGGTTATGTGTGCTGTCTGGAAGGTGGTGAAGATTTTGGGTAGGGTGGGCACGGGAAAAGTGAGAATGAAAAAAAATAAGAATTAATATTTATTTATTTCTATTTGTTTATATTTTTTTAAATCGTCATTAGCTTGGCTAACCTCATACTAATTTCGTGCTTATATAAATTACTCACGTTGATTTTTTTTTCAACCTGAACGATACAAATTATTACAAAAAAAACGTCTCATTATTAAACTCACAGTTTTTTAATTCCAATTTTTAACTTTTGTTTTGATTTTTCAAACTTTAGGCTGTAGCAAAGCTGTCATTGAATTACGCAAACTTTTTTTTTGACTTTCAATTCCAGTAATTTATTTTTTTTTTTTGACATTTAAACTTTCAAACTTTGTTAAATTAATGCATGGATAGCATGAGAAAACTAGTTTCTTACAATTTAGTAAAAAAAATATGTTGATGCGAGATATTAGAGAAAATGGGTAGTAAAGGTCAAAATTCTTATGATTTTTAATTTTTTTGAAAATAAGTTGGAATAGTTGAATAACATGATTAGTTGAACCTTCAAAACATTGATGAGTAATTGATCAAAGTATGAAAAAAAATTCAAGTTCTGGAATGTACTTTGCAACTATATTTGTCAAGATTTGTGAACGTAAATCGAAGAAGAAAAAACGAATTTAGTCAAACTTAATTGCAAATGTTAAGAAAACGCACTGACTGTTATTGTGTATTCAATTAAATTTTAGCTTTTTTCTGGAGAAGAAAATAAAAACAAAACAAATGAATTATAAACAAATCTCTGTATTTCTTTGTAACAATATACCTAAGATCAATATATTTTCATCAAACAGAAAATCAATAATAAATTCTTTTCATTTTTACAATTTTACTTTGTTTTTAAACGATTAGAAATGATGAAGAAAATGATAGATTTTTATCATTATTTTTTATCATTATTTTTATCCATTTTTATTTTGCAATGGTTTCATAAATGATTCCACGAAATGTTGCTTTTTCGCGGCAAAGTAGATAATTTTCATCAGTAGTTGGGCCATATAATTCTAAATAATATTAAAAAAATTGAACATACAAAAATTGTATTGAAATATTACAAAATTCGAACCAAGGAATTGAAGTGTCTGATCGAAATGGAAATTAAGGATATTCGATATCAAAAAGATTCATTTACCTATTTTTCTTCACTAAAATTTTCGGAAATCGCATTTCAATTTAATGTTTTTGGTAAATAAAATGGCATCTTTTAGGCCATAGAAAAAAATGGACAGATTTTTCGCCAAAGAGATTGTTTTTTTTTTGTAGAAATTAGAAGTTGCAGGGCCGTTGCAAATATTTTTCAAAGTTTATGTCGCCCCCCCCTCCCTCTAAAAAATTGGTCCAAAAAATCAGGGGGGCAAATTTTTTTTCAAAAACAAATTTTAAATGAAAATTTATGAATTTTTATGAAAATCAAAATCAAATCAACTGAAAACAATCTTAAACGCTTTTTTCTGCTTTGATAATCAAAATTAGCATGTTTGGGCTAGATTTAAAATATTTTGAATTTTTATGAAATTCCAATGTACAGCACCGCAAAAACTTTAGTTCTAGCAAAACAATAAATTTTCGTCAATAGGGGAAATATACCCATTTTAATCACACTAAGCCGTTCGACCAATTCTCATCACTTTTGCCGTTTCTGCGATTAAATCAACATTTTCAGATGTTTCAACAATGGAGAGTTGCTTGCTCACTTTTATTTGAGCTATTTATTACTTTGGAACAGTCAAAAACACTTTATATTTTTGAAACTAATGATTGCTAAACAAGTGGAAAGGTATTTAATGCATTTTTAAACGCTTTTTTCATTCAAATGTTAAAACCGTGGCTCGTAAATCCATTTTTTTTTGCCCCTAAATAGGCCAAAAACCACTTTTTATATTTTATCTTTTTGTTGTTCTTGAATTAACCTTAGTAAGAGGTATTTAAAACACTCAAAATCACCAGAAAACTTGAACTTCAAATGATATTCCAAAACCAGTTTTAGGAATCATTTTTCAAAGAATAGCTTAACTTGAAATTGAAAATATTTACATTTTTACACGGGTAATTACCCGTTTTCGAGCAATGAAAATAAGTATATTTTGATATTTTTTTCAACTTGTGTGAAAGTTCCTGATTGTTTTAGTCGACAATAGTTCGGAAACCATGTTAAAAGCAAAATCTCTGAAAATTTTGCAATCTTGCGAATGACTTTTATTTGAGGGTAATTCTCCACCAACTCACACGAAATCGGAAAAAGTTGCCCCGACCCCTCATCGATTTTCGCAAAACTTTTCTCTAAGGTCCATTTTTCGATGTCTCGTGACGGTAGGGCGGTACGACCCCTTTCATTTTTCTAGTTTTTTACTAAGACACATTTTTCAGTGATTTGTGGCTCGCAACCGTGAAGAGATAGAAATTTGGTGTCAAAGGGACTTTTGTGTAAAATTAGACGCCCGATTTGATGACGTACTCAAAATTCCGAAAAAAAAACGTATTTTTCATCAAAAAAAAGTTAAAAAAATAGTTTTAAAATCGCTGCCATTTCCCGTTACTCAACTGTCAAAAATCGTGAGACATGTCATTTTATGGGAAATTTAATATACTTTTCGAATCTGAAATATCCCAGAAGGGTCATTTTGTCATTTAAAACAACATTTTTAATTTTAAAATTACGTGTTTTTTAACTTTGCAGGGTTACATTTTTGAGTGTAACAATGTTCTACAAAGTTGTAGATCAGACAAAAAAAAAATTGATATGTTAACATAAGGGGTTTGCATGTATTCTTCACGAGTTATCAGAATTATACAATTTTTTTTTTTTTTTTGAAAAGTGATGATTTTGACCATTTTTGACCAGTTTTTGGAATTTTTAACC
Organism: Culex quinquefasciatus; assembly: GCF_015732765.1. Taxonomy (NCBI): domain Eukaryota; kingdom Metazoa; phylum Arthropoda; class Insecta; order Diptera; family Culicidae; genus Culex; species Culex quinquefasciatus. Next base: position 20,932,601 of record NC_051862.1, on the reverse strand, counting down.
CCAAAAAATCAATCGTGTGCTTTTGAAAGTATTTTTTTCGGAAAGTTCAGCTAATTTTGCATAGGAATGACCCCTTGGACGATTGTTGTGGCTTGTGTACTGCTTGTATGTGGGGATTTTTCGAAATTAAAAAAAAAAACAAACCGGATACATTCACTCATCACAAAAATATTTTTTTTTGAAAAAAAAAAATTGATTCTCGCAATGCACGAGTCACAACCAGGGATGGAATAATCGCTAAAAAATCAATTTCGCTTGCGAACTTTCTTCACCCGCGAAAGAGAGAGGAGGCAAATCACGGAGAAGAAAATCGCTCCCGAACTTCTCCAAAAAAATCAATGTGCTGATGATTTTTTGTGAATTTTCTTGTCTGCGCAACTTAAAAATATTTATTTCGCTTTGTTTACACACATTGCCCATCTACAAAATGTGACAGGTCATATTTCGACGTGTGACGTTACACTTGTTAGTGTAGTAGTGAAAAAGATATTCCGCCGAATAATCAAGATGATGATTTTTTTAGATTCTTTTTACTGATCTTTCGTGTGCGAGAGAGAAGAGCCATACTCCCTTCGGATTTTTTCTCTTGATGAACGTGCAATGATATTCTTTTGATGATGATTATTCCATCGCTGTTTACAACAGTCGTCCAAGAGGTCATTCTTATGCAAAATTAGCTGAACTTTCCGAAAAAAGTATTTTCAAAAGCACACGATTGCGTTTTTGTGGTTAAAAATTCGAAAAACTGGTCAAAAACGGTCAAAATAATAACATAAAAACACGTAATTTTAAAAGGAAAAATTTTGTTCTGAATGAAAAAATTACCCGTCTGGGTTATTTCAGATTTTAAAAGTACATTAAATTTCCCATAAAATGACATGTCTCACGATTTTTGACAGTTGAGTTACAGGAAATGGCAGCGTTTTTAAAACTATTTTTTAACTTTTTTTGATGAAAAATACGTTTTTTTGGAATTTTGAGTACGCCATCAAATTGGGCGTCTAGTTTTACACAAAAGTCCCTTTGACACCAAATTTCTATCTCTTCACGGTTGCGAGCTACCCTTAGAACAAAGTTTCGCAAAAATCGATGAGGGGTCGGGGCAACTTTTTCCGATTTCGTGTGAGTTGGTGGAGAATTACCCATGTGATAAAATTTCAAAAACTTTGGAAGTTTTCTAAATATTGACTAAACTGTCATTCAACTGTGAATTGATATTCATTTTGATATTTATTATCAATCAATATTTTTTTAAAGGTTTATTCATTATTTACAAATTTCTGGAACCAAGATTATATATAAGATTGATCAACTATTGCATTTATCCTAATTCTTTAAACTTAGGTGATTTAACTCCTGCATGATCTTAACTAATATTCTAAAGAACTCAGACCCAACTTCAAGAAATCCCACTTTTCCCGTGACCACTCTCCGCGTACCACGCAAACGTCTCGTGCGCGCGACTCCACTTGCGCCGCGCACACTCTACCGCTGCTGTGTTAACACATCGTTCTGGCTAGATTGCGGCAATCAATCACTGGGGGGAACTCCACGCCGCGCCACCGCATCCCGTCTTGCGTTCTTCGCCTCAAGGCACACGAGTTCCGTTGATCCACGGCGCGCTCGCCGTAATCGGGACGGGACTCCAAAATTATGCAAATTCATTTGTTTTAATACCTTCGACGCGCCGCCATCGGCGAGATCAGCGTGACGTAACGGGGTTCGTGCTTACCTGAACGATGTACGGAATCACTTCTGGAACTACCGAGTTCAAGTGAACAACTAAAAATAGTTCAAGTTATGGCGCGCGGGAAGCTTATCAGCGTCGTTGTGGTACTTATCGGGAATAGTTGCACGGGTCAGTGTTCCGAGAAGCATGGCCCTGGGAAATCCCGGACTTATCGCGTATAAATCGTACGCCGGGGCGATTGGAAGGTGCTAATCGATGCGCGGAAGGTTATCCGGGAAGGTTGCACCGATCGGCTATCGGTCAGTAGCAGTGTCTTATCGGAACTAACCTACTCCGATACCGGACACTTGATCCGGATGTACGATAACTGAGACGGTCGAAGAACTGGTATAAATAGTTGGATCAATCCCTTTCGAAGGTATAGTTTGGCAGCTCCTCCAAGTGTGACAACAACCAACGATGAAGCTGTTCCTTCTGCTGGCAACCTGCGCCGTGGCCGCAACGGGTAAGAAATTCCAAGATCCAATTCGAACAGTTCTAACCAACGACTCCCGCAGCCTACCCGGGAACTCCGCAGCGACCCCGCCCCTGGTGGAACTCGTTGGAAGCTACCGAAGGGCGCATCGTGGGCGGATTCGAAGTGGACATCAAGGACGTCCCGTACCAGGTGTCGCTGCGCTCGTTCGGAAGTCACATCTGCGGCGGTTCCATCATCAGCAAGCGCTGGATCTTGACGGCGGCGCACTGTGCCTCCAGTGCGGACAGGCCAAAGGAAACCATTCGGGTCGGATCCTCGGAGAAGGGCTCCGGCGGACAGATCCTGAAGCTGAAGCGGATCGTGCAGCACCCGCAGTACGACGGAAGCATCATCGACTACGACTTCTCGCTGCTGGAACTCGCCGAGGAGCTGGAGCTGGACGACAGTCACACCACGATCGCGCTGCCCGAGCAGGACGAGCCCGTTACGGATGGGGCTATCTGCCGAGTGTCCGGGTGGGGCAATACGCAGAGTTCGGCACAGTCGAACAAGTTCCTGAGGGCCACCGACGTGCCGTCGGTGAACCAGGACAAGTGTTCGGAGGCGTACTCGGACTTTGGCGGTGTTACGCCGCGGATGATCTGCGCTGGGTACCAGGAGGGAGGCAAGGACGCCTGCCAGGGTGACTCCGGTGGTCCGCTGGTGTCCGGGGGAAAGCTTGTTGGAGTTGTGTCCTGGGGATACGGCTGCGCCGTTGCCGGATATCCGGGCGTCTACTCGCGGGTTGCTTCGGTCCGCGACTGGATCAAGGAGGTCAGCGATGTGTAGAGATCTGATTACAATAAAGTGCTCAAAATAAGTTGTGTCGTGTTCGATGATTCCGTTACGAGTTGTAATCACCGTTTTGAGTCCAACTAGATGACCGCGGAAGAAGGCGTGGCGTTCCGGCGCGGAAGAGGGATCGATTCGTTCCACTTAGAGGCCTGCTGATAAGACAGCGACGACGGAGTGACGGCGATGATGATGGGTTAGGTTGCACTTGATTAATGTCGCAATCGCCGCGAGCACTAATTGGCGTGATTTGTGTAACGCGAGATGAACAGCTTGAATAATTATGACAAGTGGAGCGAATCGTTACAGTGAGATGCTCGTTGCTTTTTAGGTCATGAAAATAACCTTGTTCACGATTTCATGAAAGCTTGTTCACAATTTCATGAACGCTTGTTCACGATTGCTTGTTGACAGTCTTGCTGTCAACGGACGTCAGTAGCTTGGTTATCACTGAATGTTAGTGAAGTTTGATGCACGGAAAAATAATCAGTTGACAAAATCGTGAACAATCGTTCACGAAGTTTGGAATCACGAGCAAAGTGTTCAAATTTCATGGCATGATTTTTTCTGTGTTCTCAAATCACACAATCCTTCATCTTCCCCTCACCTTTTCAGCACCAATTAAACTGTGCTTTCAAAGCCGAAATTATCCACTCCACTAGTCTTGTAAATCTGGCCAGACGCAATCCCCGGCACTGCAAGTCCCTCTTCAGCTTCCCGAAACACATAAGAGATAGTCATAATGAGAGCATTTAATTATCTTTATAATCATAGTCCCGCTTCTCCCTTCTTCCTCCACTTTAGTCTAAAGCGCGTAAGCCTAGTAGGTAGCACTTAGTTGCACCAGGCTCTCCGGCAGGAGTCGGCTATTAAGGGAGCCAACTTTGCATCGTCATTACATCCGGTGTACAACACACGATGGGACTCTATACCAACCCGCCTGGAGGAACTTTCCGTCGAGGCATTAACTCATTAAGGAGCAAGCTGGTTGGGGCGGCCACGAAATGCGAACCATATTATTAATGATTGCGGTCTTCGGATGTGGAGCATCGACAATCTTCGCAGGAACATCTGACGGAGTTTGAGGCGACCAGGTGTCATTTCTTAAGTCTGCTTTGAAGCTACTGCACGGGAAGAAATTTTGACTCCGACACTAACTTTAGCTTTCAAAATTTTGTCGATTCGAAAAGGTCCAACTCTACCGACTCCAACTTCAACTCGGACTTACAGCCCGAAAAAATTGGACAAAATTTAACATTTGCCAAAATAATTTCTCTCCGTGCATCAATCAACTTGTTATTGTTTTGATATCGTCCTAAAGCCGAGGGGAACGCCACTCTCGGTGGCACGTGTTGTTTGGCTTTCTTATCTGTCAAACTGCACTCCGGCCCTGCGCTGCACCGCGTGGATTGACTCTGTACCGGTGAATAACAAAGCGGGTGACACTTGAGAGTTTGGTGGAAGGTGAGAGAGAGCGAGCGAGGTATTTGCACAACTTGCAACTGCACTGCCGCTGATAACAACTGTGCGAAGCCCTTGTTTGTTTACACTGGTAAATGCAAGTGAGATGAGCAATTCATAACAACAGGCTTGTTGATTCACTTTACAACGCACATAAATTGGGTTCATTGGGTTTAGGTGTTGTTAAGGATGACAATGACCCAGGGAAATTGTCAACTTCTTTTGTCTCTTTTTTTGCGTTTGAATGACCTTGAAAGTAAAAAGTCCTTTTTTCTCGCTCCATTAACTGTCACTTTTTGCTCCCAGTTAGAGAGCTCTTTTCTCTCAACTGGCTTGCTGAAATCTAAAATCTACACCTTTGTTTACATTATCGAGTGCGACCAACTCAATCGGAAGACGCGTCCCTGTCACATAACCCAGCTGATGCAACAATCCCAATCTCCAACCGATTCTCGTCCAACAAGCCATTTCCCCCTAATCGAATGTGATTTGTCCGGCCATAAAACTTAATTAGGGGCATTTTTGGCTAACTTCGCGACACGACACACTTGACATAACCTGACATTGTCGTCACCGTCATCATCACTGCCAAAGCTTCTTACAGAACGTCCAACGACCCCCTCGGGGGGTTGGCCATCAATTACTTCACCCCGCTGGAGGCCTCACCAGCAATAAATATGTCAAAACAAATAAAATCGCGATCACCTTCGGCGTAGAATTTGATACGTGTGTGTGTGTCCTCGCTAAGTTGACAGCCCATCAAAAAGGTGGTCGTTTCCGATTGGCCAATCGAAGTGTGCGAGATTATGTGGCGTTTCTTGGGGGGGTTACATTTTATTGCCCGGTAGGGCCTACTCGGATTTGGAAAAGGTGTCCTGACCAACTTTGTTGAAGTCGGCAAAGCGATTGGGTTACACTGAAGAAAGTTAACAAAGTTTTTGGTGTAATCCTATCTCTTTGCATTCTTCGATAAAAATGCTTCGTAAATCTTCAAGAAGTTGTATTTCTCGGAAGTTAGAATTAACACGACCTCTAGCGGTCATTATTCCAACTATTTTCTGCCGGATACTTCCAACTCCACAAAGTGATGCCGCCAACCGCCAGCTAACTGACGTTCTGAGCCCGGGTTCACATTATGAACGCTTCCGAATGAACCACGACGGCGTATTAACAAACTCACTCAGCTGTGAACTTTAACTGCCGACTGGCTTCGACGACTATCTCGCCGGTTGCCCGCTAAACTAACTGGGCATAGCGTTTGAACTTGAGTCGTCCTTCCGAGGCAATTTATAAAGGGGTTTATGACGACGCACACACCCTTCACTAGGTTGGTTCAAAGTGTAGCTTCTTGTTACCTAAGCGATAAAATCTTGAAGATTTGCAGAACAACTGTGTTGAAGACTGCAAACTGATTCGATCTCACCCAGAAAAAGTTGCTTGATACATAAACCTCGAACTAGTCTAACGTTCCCACCACAAAAGCATCCGGAAATTGGTTAAAAGCCGGTCGCAAAGCGATCCCAAAAAAGCGGAAATAATTTCCTTAAAAATCGATTTCAATAAATCATCCTTCCCGGCGATTCCATTCCGCTGGCCCATTTTTGCAGGGTGCACCGATAAGAAACTCTGTGTCGGTGTGGCGAAATGCAGGTCTGGGTGCGGTTTTGCCCCCGACCATAAGCGGTTGGCCACCGCAAACCGCATGGATAGGACCTGGGCACTTCTTGCTCGATATACGGCGGTTTGAGCAAGGAACACGATGGCGAAACAGCACACACAAAAAAAAAGTCAATAATTGTACTATCATCAGCATCATCATATTTCATAAATCGACACACACACACACACACAACAATGCAAGTGCACGGGGGAGGAACCTCGTAAAGGAGTGACCGGAGAAGGCAGGAATGTTTGGTCGTCGTTGGTAGACCACGTGGACCATGGTGTGGGGACGTTTTGTTATTGTGTTGTGGGTGTTCTAGACAAGGGAAAATACTGTCGGTATTTGTTGGTAGGTTTGTTGGAAGTTGAGATGCTCCGAATACCTAAACTTAGAAGTTTCTGAAATTTCTCTGTTATATCTGCTATTTTGGGATTATTTATTATAACTTGATCTGAGAACTTTTTAAAATCCGTACCCACCCTATTATTTATATTTGTTTTATGCTTTGCGGAGGCTTTCTCTATTATTAATGTAGCCGTTTTGTATGAACACTGATTAAATATTCGAAAATCTAAATAGTGTGAACAATAATTCAGTACAATTAATAATTTTCATCACAGTTGAAAGTATTTATAACAAAAAATAGGTAAAAATACTTATCATTTGTGTCAACAATAAAAAAAACGCGCAACTAAAAAAATACAACATATTTAAATAAACCAAATTAATTCTTGCTTTGAAAATTGATTTGAAAATTAGAATAGAAATTTAGAGAAATCTTCAAAAAAAAAAAAGATTCCTTAAATACTTTTTTTTTGTTTGGCTAAAACTTTGTCATTTTTAACATGGTCTTGGTATCTTCGACAAAGTTTTAGGTATTGATGAGTAGAATTCAGGAAAAAAATGTTGAACTCTAGATCAAATTAACCCACCTTCAATTCATTTTTTCACGTATGACTAAAAATGCATTTACAAAGCTATTACACAAGACTTGCAACAGAGTCCACAAAAGACCTGGAGGCCGTTAAAATGGATTGCTTTGCTTTTTAAATGTTGGATTTTTTGTAATGATTCGAAATAAATATTTATCGAGCTCTTACTTAGACAGTGTTGCAAAAATGTAGAGTTGTTTATTTTTCGTTTGAATTAAACGGAATTATGTAACAACGGATATTGATTGTTAATTTTACGTTTAAACTGAAAATTTGTAGGTTGTTTGCTAAGTGTTGCGAAAATTATGACTTTGCCTTTACAAATGTTTTTTTTTTGTAAAGTTTCCATTTTATTCTGAATAAAATATATTAAAGAAATTTTCAGATTTTGCCCAGTTTTTCTGAAAAACTGTGGAATATTTCTGATGCCTTTTTGAAATGACATATTGAAAAAAAAATTAGTTGAAGTTAATTTTTATAATTATATCTATGTGTTTTCATCATTTTACGGATTTGAAAATTTTCGGAAAATTATATTGCTAGATTTGTTTTACTATTATTATCGTCAAGTTCACTTCTGATTTTTTGATAATTTTAGACTATTAGTTAATTTTTTTATGCATAGATACACAGTAAAACAAATGTGTAAATGTGGAAGATTTAGAGTTACCTTGTTACAGTGGAAAAAATACACATTTTATGACGCGAATATAGTGAAAAATGTGTATTATTACACTTTTTATGAGATATAATTACATCTGCCACAAAAGTTAAGAAAAGTTATGGATACATTTTACATGGATATAGGTGTGATTTTATATCAAAAATTGTGCAATATTATTTTTCTTTTTTTACATCATTATTCAGGTAATATCACATAATACAAGTTGTCATATTTCACCTTACAAATTTTCACCTCTCAAATAAGGCCGCTGCAAATATTTTTCAAAGTTTGGTCCGAAGAATCAGGGGGCAAAAAAAGTCTAATTAACTGAAAATAATCTAAAACGGATTTTCTGCTTTGCAAATCATAATAAGCATGATTGGGCAAGTTTAAACATATTTTGAACTACTATAAAATTGCAATAAACAGCACCGCAAGACTATTTTTTCTCGTAAAAATAAATTTTTTGTCGTGGCACAGAAATTATGCAAACTTATGAGTGCAAAATAACTGGACAGGTTTTTATTTTGTAATTCAAGTGTTAAAACCGTGGCCTGTAATTTTTTTTTTTACTTTTTTTTTTAATTTTTTGCCTTGTAATATTACACACATATTTCCAGAACCTTCATGTCAGAAAAGATATACCCAATCTTAGATTAAATATTTATTTATTTTTTTGTAATGGTACATCTAAAATTATGTAAATTTGCACTATTTTATGTGTAGTTTAACTCAATCCACAAACAATGAGGTTAAATTACAGCGAAAGAGAGGTAATATTCAAGTAACAAACTTTCAAAATTCAAAACGAATTTTTTTATTACTGAGGATATCAAAAACATTGCATAACATTTATTTTGGATCCAATTGCGCGTTTTGAAGCTATTCACAAATTTTTAATTTGGACTACAGATTTGGAAAGACATTATTTTTTAATATGTGATAATGTTGTAAGTGGATTCTTTTCAAAATTTATACACTTTCTTTTTAAAAATTACTCAATGATGATGTTGGAATTTTGAATTTAGTTATATTTTATCTTGAAATAATGAATTACACAAAATCATTTTTTAATTTGATACAAATTGCAAAATATTTGTTAGATCCATGGCAAAAAGTAATTTATTGTCACTTAAAAAATCTTTTATTTAATACTTTTTCGAAAATATCAGAAAATTTCACACATTTCTTAATTAAAATTTGTTGATACGACCCTTAGTTGCAAAGATATTACCATGCAATGATTTAAAAATAGGAAAATTGATGTTTTCCAAGTCTCACCCAAACAACCCACCATTTTCTAATGTCGATATCTCAGCAACAAATGGTCCGATTTTCAATGTTAAAATATGAAACATCCGTGACATTTTCGGATTTTTTCGAAAAGAAAATTGAATTTAACATATCAAAAGGGCGTAATTTTTAATTTTTGGCCCTTTTAAAACGTCAGTATTAATTCTAAAAAATTAAAAAAAAAAATTTCGAAGAGATCATAAAATTTTACGAATGTTTCATAATTTAACATTGAAAATCGGACCATTGCTGAGATGTCGACATTTGAAAATGGTGGGTTGTTTGGGTGAGACTTAGAAAACATCAATTTTACTATTTTTAAATCATTGCATGGCAATATCTCAGCAACTAAGGGTCGTATCAACTAGGTTCAAAAAGAAAATTATTGAGAATTTTCTCAGCTTTAAAAAAAAATGTTTTCAGAAGTTGGCAAACATGGGCACTAATTTAAATAAATAAATAACTGCGCACATTTTCAAAAAAGCTACCTAAAACGGCTGTAACTTGAAAACGGTGCACTTTATCAAAACTTCTCTGAAGTACTTTTTGATTGCAAATTCGATTTTACATCAACAACTGAAGCTGAAAAAGTTTTGCGACCAATATTTCGATTTTTTGAAATAAACTTTATTGATTCAAAAAATCATAAGATCAAAAATTTTTTGCCCATTCTGGAAATTTCTGAAAAGTTGGCATTTGATGTCCTTTAAACGTATAAAAAAATAAAAATAGTTTACCGTGTATCATTTTTTTTTCAGTGTAGTCCATATCCATACCTACAATTTTGCCGAAGACACCAAATAGATCAGAAAATTCCTTCAAAAGATACCGATTTTTGAGTTTTCATATATCATTTTTGTATGGACAGCTGCCAAATTTGTATGGAAAAGTTTATGGACAAACTAATGATGCAAAATGGCTTTTTTGGGCATAAGTTTCAGCCGGATTGAAAAATGCAAAAAATAAAATCGAATGATCGAAATCTCAGAGAATTTATTATTTTTAAATGAATTTCTGTTCAATCCAATGTACATAAAATTTCGATTGAAATGTGTTTTCAAATTAAATTTAGAAACATGTTTATTCAAATATTCAAAAACGCTATCACCTCTACACAAACAAACCTTTCCTATCAACACAACCACTTTCCGATAAAGTGGGTCCTGTGGCTCCGACTACCCACAAAGTGGGGGGAAAAGCTTTTGTTTATGCAATTTTCCAGACCACCCACACAAAGATTCCTGCCAACACTAGCACTTTTTTCCGTTCATCGATAGTGTAGTTTTTTGTTTGTTTCCAGTCTCAGATTTTTTGTTTCGTTTCTGGAAAACAGCATTTTCCACAAACTCCTCTTTGAAAGACCTCGGACCGATGTACGCAAATCGGCTGCTGCTCTGAAGTTGAGTGCCTCTGTTGTGCCAATATTGCTTTTGTAAGTAGCAAGATCAGAGGCTGGGCGCTCTCAGGAATGCTGTGTGGTGTAACACATGGGACAACAATGCGGGAATTGACTGAATCCAGCTAGCAGTGTGATTTTTGAGAGAAGGTTTGCGAATTTGGTGGGACGCAGTGCCTGTTCACAAACCAAAAGGTATCAGCAAAATTCCAACACGCAGTCCTTTGTTGGAAGCTTTTCCAGAATAAAAACTAGGACTTTCTGACAACTCGCAGCAGGTTCCCAACTCTTCAGAACATTGATGACCAACGTCGGTGACCAACATTGCAGTTTTTTTCGCTGTCCTGCTGTCCTACAACGGCACCTAGTACTAGCAGCTTTGTTCGGAGAAGAGCTTCTAAAAATAGCTGCGGTGGTCCGGGTGCATTCACCAACCAACCAATAAGCCACACACACACACACACCACACCCGGAGAGTAGACCGTCCACAGGAAGAGCTTATTAATTCAATCGAAAATGTGTCGCTTTGTAGCGTGGAGTCAACGTCAACGTCGGAGTTCACCGCCAGACCAGTGGAAGTCAACGTCGACGTCGATGGCAAAGTTGCATAAAGAATTTTAATTAGCCGGCACTCCATCGTCGATGCTTGTCAGCTCGGGGAGCCTTACATTGGAGCGCAGCGCTTAACTGCACAGATTGATTGTTCTGCAGAACCTGCTGCTGCTGCTGCTTCCAAACCGGCATCATCCAGTAGCGATTTGCAATTTGCCTAGGTGTTTGGGGGGTTCGGTATTAGCGCACACAATGGATTTAATTAAAATTAAAATAATTATAAAGTCCTCGTCGCGACGCGAGGGTTACCGTGGGAAGATCAAAGATCCGATTTACCGAGCGCAGGGGACCACGGTGATTACCGATCATTACCGGATTTGCTGCGCTGCACTGTATTAAGCCGAATTGAAGCAGGGGGTGGTTTGAGGGAGAAAGCTTCGAACGGTGTGAAGTGCAACTCAATTTAGCTTATTTTAGCATTATGGGATTTACTAAATTGATGGCACTGGGAAATTTGGAAATTTGTTTTTTTTTTTAGGATAGCGATCAAACATAACTTCCCTTGTTCATCTACATAAGCCTATTTCCAGCGTCAGGTTCTCTACGTTTTAGGGAATCATAATTTATTACCATATTTTTTATTAGGATGAAACTTTGTCTATCGATCCTTTGAGTCCAAATAAGCCATTTTGCAAAAATAAAAAAGTTTAAAAATTAAAATCACGAGCCATGGTTTCAACATTTTTATGAAAAAAAAAATGTTTTAAAATGCATTATACATCTGTTCAGTTGTTTTGCCATCATTAGATTCCAAAATATCTAAGCATTGACAAAAAAATTATTTTTTGCGGTGTTGTACATTTTAATTTCGTAAAAATCCAAAACATTTTCAAACAAGCCCAAACATGCTAAATATGATTATCAATGCAGAAAAAAGCATTTTAGATTGTTTTCCAATGATTAGAATTCTATTTTCATGGAAATTTTGAAGGTTTTTGGAAAAATATTGTTTTGCCCCCTGATTTTTCAGACCAATTATCAAGGGGGGCGACATAAACTTTGAAAAATATTTGCAACGGCCTTACTTGTTACTGAAAAAAAAAATATGTTTGTGCTCCCTTTTATTTGTAAAAAGCTGTATCTCAGAATCGTGGTATAAACTATTCCCTTTTTTGAGTATGTTATGTGATTTTTTCCGGGAAATCCGATAAAAATATTTTCAGACGTATTTTTTTTGTCTAGATAGGGTCAATACAGTATGTATTTAAAAAGTTTCATGAGTTTTTTGTAGTGCATCCATCCCGGGAATTCCCGGGACAAAAATCCCGGGATTTTCCCCAAACCTGGAGTTCCCGAATCCCGGGATTTTTGATGTTTTGTCCCGGGAATTCCCGAAATTGAAAAAAAATCATTTTTTTGGTCAGGAAACTCAGATTTGGTTATGGAAATAGATGAGCAGTTGAATACTTAGTAATCGATAATATTTTTAAAGCATTAGCAAATTTGTATTCGACATATATCAACATTTATTTGGCTTATAAGGGAAAATTAGCGAGTCCACGAACAGGGCATACCCCTTTGTATGGGACGTCGTTTGGACCTCACCAATCTGCCTGAAATTTTCAGGGGTTGTTTGTACATATAAAACTAGCATCTGGTCAAAATATGAGCACTCTAGGTCAACGGGAAGTGGGGCAAATCACACAAAGTTTTAAGGTTCAAAACGTAAAAATCTTAAAAGGCTATAACTTAGGCAAAATTCAATTTAATTTCAAAATTCAAAATGCATCTTGAAGGGCTTCAAAATGCAACAAAATGCAGGGTAGAGCATCCCAATTGGTTAATTCTAAAGTGAGTTATTGGCATTTTAGTGAAAAATAGCATAATTTTCAAACTGAAATAAAAGTGTTCCATCCAGATATCAACTCGAATCGACCTGCAGCTTGTAGGGGACATCTGGGACTACCATCTGAGACTGAGACCGCTTTGGGTAAGGCAGTTTAACATACTGGATAGACACTTTTACTTTTAGTGAATTTTTTGGCAGTAAATTTTTGCTCGGAGGACCTCTTAGATCCCATTTTATGGTGATAATTTTATCATATTCGTGTTCCTGAGACAATTTCACAATAGAAACTTACATAAAAATGTATATTATCATCCATTTTAACCCTTTAAAAAATGAAAGATAAAAAAAATAAGAAGCTGCTTTTTTCTGATGTCATCTAGTATCCTTGGAAACGAACCTGATTTTCAATAAATGTGAATCAAAGTTTTTTTTTAACTTTCATTTTTTAAAGGGCTAAAATGGATGGAAACAAACATTTTTATGCATGTTTCTAATGTGAAATTGTCTCAGGAACACGATTATGATAAAATTATCACCATAAAATGGGATCTAAGAGGTCCTCCGAGCAAAAATTTACTGCCAAAAAATTCACTAAAAGTAAAAGTGTCTATCCAATATGTTAAACTGCCTTACCCAAAGCGGTCTCAGTCTCAGATGGTAGTCCCAGATGTCCCCTACAAGCTGCAGGTCGATTCGAGTTGATATCTGGATGGAACATTTTTTTGTTTCAGTTTGAAAATTATGCTATTTTTTCACTAAAATGCCAATAACTCACTTTAGAATTAACCAATTGGGATGCTCTACCCTGCATTTTGTTGCATTTTTGAAGCCCTTCAAGATGCATTTTGAATTTTGAAATTAAATTGAATTTTGCCTAAGTTATAGCCTTTTTAAGATTTTTTACGTTTTTGAACCTTAAAACTTTGTGTCCCGATTTGCCCCACTTCTCGTTGACCTAGAGTGCTCATATTTTGACCAGATGCTAGTTTTATATGTACAAACAACCCCTGAAAATTTCAGGCAGATTGGTGAGGTCGATGCGAGATGGGTATGCTTTGCTCGTGGACTCGCTCTTAAAATTTTAGTTTACGGATCCACAAAATGAATTTTATTTATTTTTTCAATATTTACGTTAAATGATGATTTTAAACTTGAAAAAAATCATATTTTATTATTTTACATCAAACATTGGCATCTGGAGCAATTTAACACAATAGTAACAAATTAAGAGACCGAGCCACGTAGCCCAGTGGTAACGCTTCCGCCTCGTAAGCGGTAGATCGGGGTTCAAATCCCGGCTCGGACCAACACAAACTGGTGATCATTTCCCTTCTGGAATCGATTGCTTAGTAAAGGGAAGGTAGTGTATCGTCACAAAATGGACCTTATCACGACACCTTAGGGAGGCGACCTATGGAATGTTAACATTAACCTTAACATGTTAACATTAAGTTGAGAATGAACTGCCACTGAATCCGCTTTGTAAATGCCGGCCCCGATACTCTTCAAGGGTGTTCCCCTCAGGAACTGGGAAAGAGATATAACAAATAAAGACAGCATAATGTTCTGGTATTTTTTTATTTAACATAACAATTAGTGCACAAATTTTCAAATTTATTGCTCTAAAAAATCCTGTACCTATTCAGACTGCAGTCTCGATTTCCCCCAGTTGGCGGTAGTGACTTAAAGATAGTTTGTAAATTATGTTTTCTATAATACATGAAATTCTAAACATCTCTAAAATTTTACATTGGATGGATTCATTTTATTTGTTATCGTTTCTTGTTTTTTACAGTTTCAATGAAATTTGTTTAGCTTTTGTAGCCATTTCATATAAAAAAATAAAGAAATATGTTAATAAGAATTTTGTGATTATTAATATGAAATAATTTGAATCACATTGGATAAAAAAATTATGATTAATTAAAAATCCAAAGCATAACAAAGAACAATAAACAAACTTTTTTAATATTTTTCAAACTACCTTAAAACTGCTGTTCTTGTTCAGATTGAAGTAAAGATTATCACCAATTAACAGTATTGAACTAATTCTATGATTTTCCCGGGTTTTGAATTTTCCGGGAAACGGGAAAAATATTTTTCAAATCCCGGAAATTTCCGGGATCCTCCAGGGAAATTTTTGAACAGTCATAAAATCTATGTTTTCATTAAATTTGTTTGCTTTAAAAACATAACAAATTTAATGAAAACATAGATTTTATGACTGTTCAAAAAATTTCCCGGGATCCCGGGAATTCCCGGGATTCGAAAAATATTTTTCCCGTTTCCCGGAAAATTCAAAACCCGGGTAAATTGGACGCCCTAGTCTTTGGAATCTCAACCTATTTTTTTTCCTTAAAAGCTCTATTAATAACTTTTTAATTTTCATCTAGGAGAGCCAAAATTGGTTAAAACAGCAAGGAATTATAATTGTTTGAGATTCAGACATTTAAAAATACCTTTCAATTACGTTTCTGTTATAAATAATACTTTTCATAAAGTTTAAATTATGAATAGAACGTGAACAAAATGTTGATCAAATTTTCAAATTCTTGTTACAGACAGTTAATTGTTTATCACTTAGTTTCGTCTTATTATTTATTTACATCACTCTCCATTGGCACAAAATCTTGAGACAAAAAATAAATAATAATTTATGTTCATTTTTATCTATAAAAACTTGTATCATTTGATTGCAGATGGATTAAAATATTTTTGATAACTTTTATTATTACATGTTTTCTGGTTAGAAAGTTAAAAAAAGGATTTTGAAACCAGAACTATAATTAACCTTAATTACGCTTTAAGCATTCTGTAATACAGTGGACTCTCTATCTGTCGATAGCCTCGATATCAATATTGCTCGAACCGTCAATATTTTTTTCAGTCCCTTCAAATAGATTGCTGTGATTTTTCGTTCTATAATTTGATAACTCCCGCTCTCTACGGTCCCTTCAATATCGACAACGAGAGAGTCCACTGTATTACAAAATTTGGCATGTTTTTTTGAAATGGTTTGTTTGTTAATATTATTACCTTATTCAATTTTACTGCACAGTAAATAATAATGTAAATTTGGAAGCTGTAATTTTGGATTTTGAATATAACCTCTTTTATGTTGTAATTTTACCTCAATTTAGACAGAAATAGTGACATTACACCAGATGTTCAAAACTCATTGAACTGCTTCTCACCATTTTGTCCACCAAATGCCTGACCTGCACCCATAGTGCAGTGTCTGGATTTCTGCTGCTGGACTCAACCAGCTGATCGTCGTCGGATTAGGCAAAGACAATAGTTTGCCTGTCCGAGCCTTTCTACGCTAATTCACATCGATCAGCTGGTATTGTACAGCAGCAGAATCAGAACAGTTAGACCGTCGTTGCGATCACTTCGCACTCCTCGCACCCTCGTCCACAGACTGGACTTGGTGCAGTGATATTTGTTTGTATTTTTGTGACGAATAAAGTCTTGTGTTTTCGTTATCCTGCATGTTTCAATGCATCGGCCAGCATCCGTCATTAACACCAGAAAAGAAGTAAAATTACACATTTCCAGAGGTAAAATTGCACCTCTTTTCGGACATAAAAGATGTACCCCTTTCCGGATGTAATATTACCATGATTTCGAAACTTTAAAATCAATACAAAGCAAAATATTAGTTGATTCAACAAGTTGCTAAAAGAAAGATTTTTTCAGCACGAGGTTCACTGAGTTGGATAAATACGACGTTTGCTGAAAAATATTGTTTTGCAATGAGTTCCATACATTTTTTTTTTGCAATTTCTAAAATCATGTTATGAATAAAATTATAAATCAAATGTTCATGTATTTTGTCAATAAATCGATTAATGAGGAAAGGCTACACAACCACTCGAAAATGAACTTCGTAATTTGTCCTCGTAGACCCACCTTCACGAATGCATATCGACTTAGAATCAAATTCTGAGCAAATGTCTGTGTGTGTGGTGGGATTTTGATCAAACAATTGTCACTCGATTATCTCGGCAATGGCTAAACCGATTTTGTCTGTTTTGGTCGCATTCGATGTTAAAAAAAAAACGATTTTAGCAAAAGTCCGGAAGATTGTTAAAAGAGTGGTTTTTGTAAGATGTCATATTATACATTGTCAGAAAGGTATTTGAAAGACCTTTCTAACAAGTTCAAAACATTGAAGATATGACAAATCTATCAAAAGTTATATACAATTTAGTGTTATTTACCAACTTTTTTGAGGCTGGATCACAAATAATTCGATGAATGAATGAAGGCACCATCCACCTCATAACATTTTCAAAAGTTTGCTAAACTATTCGGCAGGTCGCTTTATTTGAAACTTTAATATTGTCAACATCATAAATGAAATCAAGCATGTATTGAGAATTGTTATTTTTGCGTACATAAATGTGAACATTGAATCAAAAATCATAGGTTGGTCTGGTTTTGATCATCAAAATCTTGGTTATATTATCAGTAAATCTGTAAACTTCGATTTGTACCAGTTTTCCCCCATGAATATCAACTCTGCTCGCACATCTTCCAACGCATAACACATTTCCCACGACCAATCATCAAACTCGTCTTCCTTCCAGCCGAACCGGTTCAATTTTCCACAGGCCTCCGATAGCGGGAGCGCAAATATGTAGACCATCCTAGCTCATCGCTCATACAGCTATGAGCCACTATCCCTGGAGACCTGCAGACCTATTTAACGGCTTCCGCCGTGGTCCAGTCCCTCGCGGATCAATTTATCCAGATTAGCATGACGCAAATTTAATTAGAAATCTCCGCGCGCACGTACCGGTGCTCGGCGAGGGAACTCCACGCAAAGTCAAGTGCGTCTTGCGCCTTCCATAAACGTCAGCGCTCGGACAAAAGGAAGCACAGTTACGAGCCGTGACCGATTGGACGTTCCCCGGTAGAAGGTATCTTCTGCTTGAAGATTTGCTCAGCGCGCGCTACTGGTTTTATTTACAACTTCCATTCGAGACGGAGTACCAAGTGCGCCAATCGATTGCCACACAGCACAGTATCTGCCGAGAGTTGATGGAATGCACGTGTACGTACAAACCCTTGCTGGGAGGTTGATTGGTGTAAATGAAGACGAGTACGGGGCTACGGGTTGGCGATATTGGCACTTGCGGTCGTGACTGCTTGATTTGTCCGCGGGAAGATGACGGGATGATGGGTGGATGTGTCTGGCCGCAGGGGGTGGCCCGCGCTCTTTTGTTTGAAACGGGGGAGATTCCTTTAAGTAATCGTCGTTAAAAATGATGGGAACAGGTTGTCGATGATGGGTTTGGGAAAGGGGCCGTCGTAACGAGGTGTTGCATAATGTGGGGTTTTGACTTCTAATGTTGGAATTTCATTTGCTTGAAAATTGATAATTTCAAATATTAGGTGAAGGAGAAGTTATGATGATTCCTATTCGAAAAAAGTATAGAATTTTGTCTGTAGTTTTATGTAAAAGCCGAGAGTTAAAATTTCAACCAAGATAACAAATATTCTTCAGCTGACTCAAACATGTGCAATTTGCATTGAAATCGCATAGTATGAATTTTATTGAATTGCATTTGTTTTAATTGTTTTTGTTTAAAATAGTTTTTTTTCGAAAAAAGAATTAAATGCTTTCAGGGTACGGGACATTTCGCTGAAAATCGAATTACTGAAAGTTTTTATTAATGTTTGTACATTGACAATTTTATCTAAAAATTGGTGTTTAAACATGGCTCATTTGAAAGCAATAAAAGTCCTATGATTTTTATTAACTTTTTTTTAAACATCAGCAGTTCTATAAAAACTGATTGTGTTTTCAATAAACTTTTTACTAGAATATAAGACTTGAAATGTGAAGCAAAAAGTGACAAAAAGTTGAAAAAAATCACTAAATTTACAAATGAATTTATAAATAAAAAATCCAAAGGTTTATTAAGTTTTGCCAGATTTGTGGTCCAAAATTAAAATTTGCAAACAGCTCTAAATTCATAGAAATGCAAAAGTAATTTTTGTTTCTAGAGCTGAAAAAATTGAAAGTTGAATATTATTATTTATTTATGGGATTTAACCTTTTTTTTTTATTATTTGGAAAAATCACATGTAAAATCGAGTTAATATAAAAAGTAGTTGTTCGGTAACTTGGCGTTAATTAACTGGGCTGCTTTTTAACCAGGCGCTCGATAACTGGGCCGTAGTCCAATTAAAAAGCAGACAAACGTCAAAAAACCAAAACAAACCGAAATGACTGAGGGTTTAATGGATGCAACAATAATATTCAACGAGTAAAACAACTTTTTTCAAACATTTTTTTGATTTCAAGTCGTAATTAAAGAAATGTGAAAAGTAAGCATTGTAAATGAATTTGAGTAACTTTTATTTTTATATTTCTTGTGGGAAATATTATGCATCGGTGGTTTCCTCGTTATTTTTTGCTCAGCCCAGTTAACGAGCAGCATTCGGTGACTGGGCTACGTTCTCAGTCCAGTTACCGAACAAGTACTGTACACAATTTCAGAGGGAACATTACACATTTTTCTGTAACAAAATAAACATAATATTTGAGCTTTATAACCAATTCTATTGTTTTTAGAGTTGTTTAAGGCTTTGAAACAAATTCTCTTTTTCTTATTTTTATGCTATAGGAGACAAAAATTTAAAACAAAATTTGCCTATTTCTTTAAAAATAAATATTTGCTAAAAACAGTGTTAAAATGGATTTTTGTTTTATTCAGCCAATTCTATCAAATATAAATTCAAAAGTTTTCAAATATTTTAAAAGGAAAAAAAGTTCATTTGGTGCACGACTATCGGTGAAATTTATCAGATACAATTGGATGGCAAATAATAAGTTATATAAAGTTGTAATACTACCTCAATTTTTGCCTTTTTTGATTGAGTTATTGGCGTTCTTTTCTAACTGAGAAAATAAACGGGAAAATTATAAACATTTATTTTATAATTGTATTTATTTTATAATTGTATAAATCAAATTTTCTTCTCAGAAAATTAGTTATTTTGGAAGGATTTTACCTCTTTTCATGTTACATTTATTTTTACTTTTTTTACTCAAACTTTTTTCACATTCACCGATTAATTTATGAAATGTCCAAATAGCCAATAAGAAATGCATAAAAAGAGTATTTTTCCAGAATTTAAATTTTTTTAAATTTGTTTTTTTTTTTTATTTGGATGAAACCTTTTCTATGCATTCTCTATGTCTATATAAACCTTTTCACATTATCAGTTTTTCCATAAAAGGCTCCTTGCAATTTTGCGGGCTGGGGATGTGAATATTTGAACATCTGTATCTTGAAAAATGATATTCTGATCGATATTGTGCCTTGGGCAAAATTTAGCTTATGATTAGGACTTTCAGCAAAAAAGTATACACGAAAATAGTCGCTTTTTTTATTTGACTTTTCATCACAAAAAAACAGTTTTTTTTTTCTATTTTCGAATTTTTGCATGTTATAGGAAAATAAAAAAGGCAATATTTGCGTTAAACTTAATTGGCGTTAAATTTTTTTGTTAAAGTTAACAGGTTTCAAGTTATAAGAATTCATAGGTAATTTTTCGAAAAATGTAATTTTTTAAAAAGAATTTCTGCAAAAAATATTCTAAATTTTTTTTATTTCCGACCTTTTATTGATCGGGTTTCTGTTTTGATAGCAAGTCTTTAATTTTTTTGTTTATGACTTGGTTTTTCTCAGTGTCTTCATTTTTCAAATCGAAAAAAAATCAACGTTCAATTAAAAAAAATAAATGTTGGGAAATTTTCTGCTCTTCTCTATCAAAATAGTTTCAAATTTTTAAAATCAAACTCAATACTTGAAAATGAAAAAATCAAAGTTTTCAAACGGTTACTCTTGATTCTAAATAAAAGTAGCTATTTGAATACCTGAACAAGTCGGAATTTCCCAATATATAATTATACATTTATGGACTGTAAAACTTTCCAAACTAGAGAACTATTTAAAGAGAAATCTTTGAAAATATAAAAAAAATAAAAAAACAGAACAAATCAAAAGTAGTTTGAAATTTGAATATAACCCGGGCAGACGGTAATAACAAAATTCATGCCATTTCAATAACAAATATTGTTAAAAAACAGAAAGTGAAACAGCTCTTGAAAAATCCATTTTTGCATAAGGGTTTAAAAACAGTTTATGTTATCATAACAAAATTAGTTATTGGCCTGTTATTGGTTGTAAGCCAAAACAACTTTGGAATAACATTTTTTGTTATGGAAGAATATCTGAAATTGTTATTGGGATGATCGGAAAGGCAAAATAGTTGTTAAAATAACAAAAAAAATAATAACAAAGTTTTGTTCGAAGACTAACAAAAAAATTTTGGTTTTTTTTGTTATTTTAACAATTATTTTGCCTTTTTTCTACATTTTTTTTTACATTTTTAGTAAAAATTTTATTAGTCTGTTATTACAATAACAATCCAATAACAAAAAAATAATAACGACGAATAACAATTCTTGTTATAAATAACATAAAATGTTATTGCTCTCGTATTTTCAAATATCAAAATAAATTATTCTCAAGTTATTTCCGTCTGCTCGGGAAAGAAGACTTTGCTGGGTGAAATTTTTAACAACTCATAAATGCTTAGGTGTCCCATGTGCATATTATGTTATTTTGCGGGTTTTTTTAATATGCAAGATAAAATATTGATTCTTGGTTACAATATCAAAATGAATTTTGAGGATGGTCTAAATCGCAAAAGTGTCTCATGCGAAAAGGCAATAACATGTTTTTTCTCGCTTTAACAAATTTTAACGTGGGACAGATGTGGATCAAATGTTTCAATTTCTTGACCAAAAAAAAAAGATCTCGTTAGAGCTTTTTAAATCCTTTCAATAGAATCTAACTCAATCTATATTTTCTTTAATTTACAGGTAAGCAAAAAGTTCAACTTCCAAATACCATAACCGTAAGTCAGGAACCGTCACACCATCAACCATTTCCGTGTTGCCATCCAGATCGGGCAAACAAACCGTTTCTCCGTTCCACCCATCAATCCTCGGTGGCTTCTACGTGCAGTACTCTCGCTCACTCGCAGACAACAAATTACGTCCGATCAATTCTAGGCCTGTCGGTCCCAATTAGACACGGAATCGATTAAAGAATCCAAACCGGGGTATAATTTACCTTGTGTGTCACCGCCTGCCTTACATTCAGCCATTTGTAAGCCGATTCACTGAGTCCAAAAAAGGAAGCTTGCTTCTTAACCAGTTAGGGGTTTTTACAAAATCCCTTTGTTTTCGAACCTTCAAGAATTTGTCTGCTTCGTAGTGAAAATTAATACTTGGACTCGCCCCCCTTGCACCCTTAATCGCCATCATTAGTTAATGTGTGGCCCCGTGGTCCACCTTGGAGGCATCTTCAAAGTAAAACTAGAAAAAACCTTTCAACTTGACTGCGGGGGTTGTCACGAAGCCGGTGGTGAACCTTGCACCCACGCGCCCAAGTTAATCGTTTTGTTTTTAGTTTTTATTTTTGTCGAGCTACGAAACATCAAGAGGAACATTTCTGAGCAAATTTGAACCTTAATGATTACTTAGTTAAGGGGTCGCCAATGGTCCAGTGTGCTGGCGTGAGGTCACCACGCTGAAGGTCTGAGTTCGAGACTCGTAAGGGTCATGTTCAAATGGAGGTCAAAACTTTTTTTCAACCCTTTTCGAAGACGACACTGCATCCCTGACCAGGAAAACCCCTCCTGTCATCACGTTCGGAAAATTGGAGATTCAGTTTCAGACTCAACCCAATTCGCCCTGCAAATTGAACTCACCAAGGCATAAATTCAAATAGATCTCCAACATCGACTTCTTCCGCTCCGGTTGGTACCCAGTCGTACAATGTTTCAATTCCAGTCGCCCCCACCGCCAAGACCACATGGGTCCTGATCTGGAGAAGTGAGTGCAAACAGTGTGGTCTTCGAACCGTCCTAGGAGGTCGTAAAACGTTTAATACCATTTGGCATATTGCTGCTGCAGAGTCCCCTTGTGGAAGTCTTCCGGATGACTTGGTTTGGCCGCATCGCCAAGCGAAGTCCAGGGACGCTTGCGAGACATTGTTGTGGTTATTAGAGAGTGCAAGGGCGTAGAACTGTCATGAAAACGCAACATTTGTTAGTAATGCCTTCTGAGCTGCGATGCTATGAAAAGGAAATGAAAAACTTTGTCTAAAAATTCAAGTTGTTGTGCCTTCTAAGCTGCTGTGCTAAGAAGTGGACCTGAAAAAGTCAAAATTGTACATGTCGCCGTGCCTACCGAGCTGTAATGCTATGAAAACGGCTTTGGAAAGCCAAATTTCTTCAAATTTGTAATTGAAATTGAACTCCAGAACGCCCATGCCTTCCTGTATCATCTTCGGCAAGTTTATTCTCCACAGATCTCCAGAGGTCCACTTTTCGTTTGGCACTCGATGGGAGGGACCTCCCCCTACAGTGAATATGATATTGAGTTGCAAAGCAGGGCGCAGAGAGCATGATTGCGGTTTTCCGTTCATCTTCATGAGGTTAGTTTCTTGGACAACAGGCAGTTCTCCAAGCCCAGAAGATTGTTTCATCTTTGATGTTTGACCGAGCTCTCTTTGTTTATCCAAGTCAAAGGGGGTCGCAAGAAGTGCGACGATATGGAATATTGTGTATATCGGCAAACAAAACTGGGTTTGCAAATATTTGTCTTGCTCCCAGGAGTCGCAACTCATCAGGACTAGCAGCACGAGTCGGCCCATTGGATCGATGCGATTGAGTTCAGGATATTAATCCTTGATGAAGAACTACAATGGGGCCAGTTTGTTTGTCGTTCTCGAAAGAAACTGGTTCGTCTTACTTACTGGGAGGAAACTCATCAATCACTAAAACTGTGATAAGATTTCTCAAGATCTTTGCTTGAAGTCCACCTTCAGCCTTGTGCCAAATCGCATTCCAGCACGTCCTGCACTGTTTGATGTTGGAATTTGAAAAGCAAACACTTCCGATAACAAAATCACCCACTTTTCC
Organism: Culex quinquefasciatus; assembly: GCF_015732765.1. Lineage (NCBI taxonomy): Eukaryota > Metazoa > Arthropoda > Insecta > Diptera > Culicidae > Culex > Culex quinquefasciatus. The sequence goes on along the minus strand of NC_051862.1, from coordinate 20,908,779 downwards.
GTCTGTCCATCATCGGTGCAGCACGGAAAAAATCGAGTGAATTTGCATTTTTTTACTTACTTGAAGTTTTTTAAACCTTAATCTTAAAATGTTTTTCACTAAAGGCCTATGGAAATCTGGCATCCCTGCTTTTTTGAACCAGATTTCATGAATTTTGATAAAACATTTTGAATGAATCTCAAACTTTGAAAATCTGGCAACCCTGACTAATGTTAGGAGAAGTCGAATGAAATTTACATTTGTTCTCTAAATAAAATGAAATGTATTTTTTGAAAATTATCTGCTCTACATAATTGAACAAGGGTTTGAAAAACAACATTTCCAATATGTCAACTTCATTGAAGAGCTGGGAACCCTAACCAAAGTTTCAAGCAATTTTTCTGGGTACGATTGCTCTGGAAATTTCCGATGAGCCATAAACAGTTAAGATCTGGCCACCCTAAATGAAACTTTGAGCTCTTAAGTGAAGTTTACGTATCTTCTTAAAAGATATAATTTTTTTAAATGAAAAAGGGTAAATTTTCATAAATGTTTCGAAGAAGAACGTTTTTTTTAATTTTTTTTTAAGTAACTTTTTTATTGGCAGCAATGTCGTTAGAAGGTATGGCAACTCTGCTAGGCGAACATGAACTTTACGTAGCTTTAAAGGACAAAATGTTTTATTTTTTTTATTGGATAGGGTTAAATAACATAGATTGCATAAGCTAACTTTAAAGATCTGGCAACCCTGCCGAAAGTTATGATTTTAAAAAAATTACACTGTTTATTTGGCTTAATATTTCAGAAATTTAAGAAAATTTGTTTATTGTATTTTATTGAAAGAAATTTGTAAATATTTAAAATATCTGGCAACCCAGTCTGGTGTTTTCTCACTTTAGTAATCCTTCATGAAAATGATTACAATCAAATTGTTTTTTTAAACATTGTTGTGTTGGTTTGGAAAAAAAATTAAGGAGTTTTTTTTTGCGAAAAAAAGAAGTTTGAGCATTGCGGTAAAATTATGACGTATTTATGAGAAAAATCATAAAATATTAGTAGGATGTTTTAACATTAAGGAGTTTCAAGCATTGAAATTTGACATCCTTGCTTAACCCTCTACAACCCAACCCCGCCTCTAGACGGGCTTCGATTTAAAAAATCGCCAAAAATCAATTTTTCAACCAATTTTTGATCTTCAAAAAGCATTGAAAAGAAGAACTGTTAAAATTTTGGAAAATTTTAGGCTTGGAAGTTTGACTTGTTTTTTGTGACTTTGCTAATGTTTTTAAAAATGTAATTTTTTTAGGGGTCAACTTTGGCTGTGTTTTTTACTAACATTTCCTATATTAAAAAAAAAAATTAAAAAGAAGTATGCATTAATTTTTCTAGTGCCTCAGACTATGCCTCACGCATTTATTTACGATTTAAATGATAATGGTTCCATTTTATAGCAGAAATTGGAAAAACATGCAAAAAATTGAAAAAGTTACTGTAAAAACATGAAAAAATTAGATAGGCAAAATGTAATGATAGGAGGTGGTAGAGTAGGCCAAATACCACTAAAAACAAACATAAACTAAACAAGACAAATGCAAATTAAAATACTAAAAATGAAACAAGAAAAACATAAAACAAGAGAAGTAAAGTTTTTCGTGAAACAAAAGTTGCTCAAAATGACCAAAAAAATAACAAATTTCGAAAAAAAATTGGGCAGTAGAGGGTTGAATTTATAACCGCCTATTTGTAACTGACATGGCTTTAAGACAATGTGTATGTTTTAGTGGGAATGAAATTTTTTTTAATGGTTTTGGTAAGACATTTTGTTGAATAATTAACAAAGCAAATATGACAACCTTGCTAAAAGCTATTAGTTCTTAGGTGGAGTTTTTTTTAAAGTATTAAAGATTTTTATTTCATTTTTTATTATTATGAATATTATTTGTTTATCTTTTTCAGTAGGTTTAGAAAAAAACAAATATCGATCAGTCATACTCCTAATAGATCTGGAAACTCTGCCTAAATTTATGACCACTTAAATGATATTCACATGATATTCATATGAACCGATATTTGCGCATTTTAGAAAAAAACTTACTTGAAATAATTTCAAAAGGTAATTAAAAGTTGTTACCTAAAATAAAAATATCAAAAAATTGGCAACCTTGCCATGACATACCGCCACTTAAGTGAGCTAAGTAACTGCATGGTCGGTTTTGTTGTTGTTGACTTTTGAAGCACTTGTACCTTACTCCATTGAGAAATTTTATGGAAATCCATATCAATAATGATTGATAAATTTTTAAAATCTGGCAACCCTGCTGTAAGATACTTTTGAAGTTTTTAAGGTCAAATAATGTGAGTAAATTACAGATTCCTTCACCTGTATTTTGGTTGAGTATTTGAAATGAATTTAGAAAACCCAAAGGATTTAAAAAAAATATTGTGAATTTCTTATAATTATAAGCACGTAAAGCTTTCAAACTTTCAACTTTCAACTTTAGCAGTACTTTTTCCGTGTCAGCTCAACCTTTCCCGCAGCAGAAGATCCCAACCTGGGATTGTCCTTTCCGCCCCGGCAGAGAAGCCTGCCTGCCCTCTGCCGAGTTGGTGGCCTGCACGTGGCGACATTCCTCCTTAAACTAGCCAGCCCAGCAAACGAAATAGAAATGTTTAACGAGAGAGGCCTGTTTCTGGTGGCTGGCAGCAAGAAGAGCTTCTGGTTCCGGCACAACACTACCGTTGTACGGGGTTTTGTGTTGCTGTTGTTATTTGCACTAGATTACGGAATTATGATTGCCATTAGGGACCGGGGGCCGTATTTTTGCTTCTTCTCACTTCTCGGAAGCGATGGAATGCAAATGGGTACACGAATGTGCGGGACATTGAAGAGTGAGAGGGAGGAAATTCCACCGGTAGAGGAAGAGGCAATTTGGGATTTCATTGAAATTCCTTGAAGGAAAACTTTGAACGATAGAATTTGTTTGAAGTTGGAAACGAGTTTGGGTTTGTTTAGCTTAAGTCCTAATTTTTCAATTTTGAAGGAAAGTACATTTTTCAGACATCTGTTGCCTAACGACGTTAAAAATAAATTTTAATTTTGTCTAATTTAAACGAATAACAATTTTGGATATTTCTTTTGGTAGTTATTGCTATCATCATTTTTTATATTTTTTTCGGAAAAAAAATCCATTTATTTTTACAGTGTTCCCAGTTAAACAGAAGATGTTGGTCGCAGTAAAGTCTGGAAACAAAATTCATTCCATAAATCTCGCACAAGGAGCGATATCTTATAACAGTGTTGCCAGATCTGCAAAATAAATATCTGATCCAAAAATTCATAAGTACCTCATCAATGTTCTGCAGTGGAATTCTTTTAAATATCTTTAAAATGTTATTCAAAATTTGAACAAATTTCATTTAAGAAGTGATATTTCATAACAGGGTAGCCAATCTCCAACTGTCCCTCAATCGTCAATTAATGCTTGACATTTGTTCCACTTCACGTACATCAACATTTTAAGAAATATTTTTCTCATGACAGGGTTGCCAGATTTTGAAATTTTTGTTTTCATCAAATCTCACTTTTTCTTGAAAACTAATGGTTGCAAAACAACTGAACTAGTGTAAAATGCATTTTAAAACACTTTTTGCATTCAAATGTTGAGACAATGGCTTTTTATTTCAATTTTCAACCACAGCCAGAGCCGAGGGACAAAAACTTTGAAAAATATTTGCATCGGCCTAATCGATTTTCCATTGCCAAATCTTGGGAGCGGAAGGTCATTTCGCCGAATGTCGTTTCGCCGCATGGGACGTTTCGCCGAATGGGACGTTTCGCCGAATTGACAAATAATCGTAAAATAAATATATAAAATGGACACAAATTGTATTAAAATATTTTGAAAAAAGTATAATGTCCCTAAAAGGTGATTTTGCATCTTTTGAAAAAAAATTTGTTTCTTAGTATATTATTTTTATAAGTTTATGCATTATAACATGCATAAACAATCGCTTAAAAATAATCTTGGTGCGAGTTTTTGCATTCTTTCAAATATAAGCAGTTATTTAATAACAGCAAACAATTTTAAATAATTTCTGTGAGTTTTTGCATTCTTGTTTTAATATATCATTTAAATAATTGTTGTAAGTTTTTGCATTCTGTTAACCATGAGCAGTTCTTTTAATTTTATGCTTATGATTTTGATAAATTTCTGTTAGTTTTTGCATTCTTTGTTTTTTAAGCATATTTTTGTATATTTTTTGTAAGTTTTTTGTATTCTTTCCAACATAAGGAGTTCTTTTGATTTTCAGTATAACATTTTGAAAAAAAATGCATTCTTTGTTTACTGAGCATATTTTTTAAATTTTTTCTGAGAGTTTTTGCATTCTTTCAAACATGAACAGTTTTTTTTTATTTTTGCTTATAATTTTGATTATTTCTGTTTGTTTTTGCATTCTTTGTTTTTTAAGCAAATTATTTGTATAATTTTTGTGAGTTTTTGAATTCTTTCAAACATGAGCAGTTCTTTTGATTTTTAGAATTACACTTTTAAAATTTTTTGTTAGTTTTTGCATTCTTTGTTTTTCAAGCAAATTATTTATGTAATTTTTGGGAGTTTTCGAATTCTTTCAAACATGAGCAGTTCTTTTGGTTTTCAGCACAACATTTTGCAAAATTGCTGTTAGTTTTTGCATTCTATATTTTTGGCATACTTTTCAAATATTTCGATGAGTTTATGCATTATTAGTTTTTTAAGCATATTATTTCTATAATTTTTGTGAGTTTTTGCATTCATGAGCAGTTCTTTTGATTTTTAGCATAGCATTTAGAAAAATTTCTGATAGCTTTTGCATTCTTCATTTTTTAAGCAAATTATTTGTATTATTTCTGTGAGTTTTTGCATTCTTTGAAACATGAGACGTTCTTTACTTTTGCCTTCCTCACTGAGGTAAGGCTATAATCCTGCTCTAAACATGAACTTTTTATTAAAAGCTCAAAAACCCACCTTCATGTATACATATCGACTCAGAATCGAAAACTGAACAAATGTGTGTGTGTGTGTGTGTGTGTGTGTGTGTGTGTGTGTGTGTGTGTGTGTGTGTGTGTGTGTGTGTGTGTGTGTGTGTGTGTGTGTGTGTGTGTGTGTGTGTGTGTGTGTGTGTGTGTGTGTGTGTGTGTGTGTGTGTGTGTGTGTGTGTGTGTGTGTGTGTGTGTGTGTGTGTGTGTGTGTGTGTGTGTGTGTGTGTGTGTGTGTGTGTGTGTGTGTATGTGTGTGTGTATGTGTGTGTGTATGTATGTATGTGACCAAAATTCTCACTGAGTTTTCTCAGCACTGGCTGAACCGATTTTGATCAAACCGGTTGCATTTGACTTGGTTCATGGTCCCATACATCGCTATTGAATTGTTTGAAGTTTCGATAACTAGTTCAAAAGTTATGTATAAAAATGTGTTTTCACATATATCCGGATCTCATTAATATGCATGTAAACGATGTCCGGATCCATCATCCGACCCATCGTTGGTTAGGTAATCAAGAGAACTTTCCAACGAGTCCACAACATTGAAGATCTGGCAACCCTGTTTCGAGTTATGACCACTTAAGTGATATTTATGTACTTTTTTGAAGCCGGATCTCACTTAAATGTATGTTAACGATGTCCGGATCCATCATCCAATTCATCGTTGATTAGGTAATCGAGAGACCTTTCCAACGAGTCTTCAACATTGAAGATCTGGCAACCCTGTCTCGAGTTATGATCATTTAAGTAATATTTATATACATTTTTGAAGCCGGATCTCAATTAAATGTATGTAAACGATGTCCGGATCCATCATCCGACCAATCGTTGGTTAGGTGATCAAGAGACCTTTCCAACGAGTCCACAAAATTGAAGATCTGGCAACCCTGTCTCGAGTTATGACCACTTAAGTGATATTTATGTACTTTTTTGAAGCCGGATCTCACTTAAATGTATGTTAACGATGTCCGGATCCATCATCCAATTCATCGTTGATTAGGTAATCGAGAGACCTTTCCAACGAGTCCACAACATTGAAGATCTGGCAACCCTGTCTCGAGTTATGATCATTTAAGTAATATTTATATACATTTTTGAAGCCGGATCTCAATTAAATGTATGTAAACGATGTCCGGATCCATCATCCGACCAATCGTTGGTTAGGTGATCGAGAGACCTTTCCAACGAGTCCACAACATTGAAGATCTGGCAACCCTGTCTCGAGTTATGATCAATTAAGTGATATTTATATACATTTTTGAAGCCGGATCTCAATTAAATGTATGTAAACAATGTCCGGATCCAGCATCCGACACATCGTTGGTTAGGTAATCAAAAACCCTTTTCAACGAGTCCACATCATTGAAGATCTGGCAACCCTGTCTCGAGTTATGACCACTTAAGTTATATCTGTGTACTTATTTTTCTGGATCTAAAAAAAGTAGCTGGCAAACCACTTATATTAAAAATGAGGAAGGCATCAACCACATAGGTGGATTAAGTTAGTTTTTAATTTATTATATTATTATCTTGCCACTCCTTCTCAAGTTTGCATGAGTGAATTACAAGATGGCGAAATTATAGCGAAATCATACAAAAAAAAGTTTTTTATTCAATTCGGCGAAACGTCCATTCGGCCAAATGACTTTCGGCGAAACGTACATTCGGCGAAATGACCGTCGGCGAAACGACATTCGGTGAAATGTACCAGAACATCAAATCTTCAATAGGTTCTGGATAATATTTCATAAATTTTTTAAATCCTTTGTCAATTTTCATTTTTAATTTTTGTTTTCAAATTTCACTTTAATTAAGTCAAAAGATTGATAAACTTCATCTTAGAAATGATATTTTATGACAGGGTTGCCATATACTGCCTAATAAAGCTGATTGTATAATGATCAAATGTTATGCGAAGTGAATCATTCATTCTACTTTCTTTTTTAAGATAACATTAATTTCACCTCGTCTACATAAAAACTTGGATAAATTTGCTCTAAGAAAAAATGTTTCTTGACAGAGTTGCCAGTTTTCTTACGTTTTTTGAAAGACCTGGTATAAATTATTTGGTTCTGAAAGTTTATTTAAAAAAAACAGGTCATTAAAATATTAATGAATTTCTTTTAATTCATATTAAAAGTTTGTTAAACCAGGTTCAAATAGCGATATCTCATGACAGCGTTGCCAGTTCTGCAAAGGAATTTTAAACTTTTATTTCTTAATTTGCCCAAAAATTTTTGTTCAAAATTTTGTTACAATTTTCTTGAAAAAATAAATTTTACTCAAGTACCGTAAAACGGGGTGACTTTGATAGCCGGGGTGACTTTGATAGGTTTGCGATTTTTCCACAAAATGAAGAGTACAATTAAAATACGTAAGAAATGGTTTAGAAACATACTGACCGTGGTAGAGAAGTGTTCAAACTACCTTAAGCAGAACTTTTCATAAAATTTTGACAAGTTTAAAAAGTTAGTTAACTATAGTTAAGAAAATGTTGATGAAAGTCATTATTTTAAACTTCTCAAAGTGTCATGATTTTCACAATGAACATGATTTTTAATCGGAAATATTTTTTTCAAAAAGATCGGAAAATTTCACGAATGTTTCATATATTAACATTGAAAATCGGACCATTAATTGCTGAGATATCGTCATTAGAAAAAGGTGGGTTGTTTTGGTGAGATTTTGAAAACTTCAATTTTCGTGTTTCTTTTTCTTAAAGCGGCTTTATCTCAGCAACCCGAGGTCCAATCATCAATGTCTCTGAGACAATTTTATAGCAAATTTTCTGAATTTTTCAAAAAAAAAATACATGGTCACTATTTTTAAAAATTGAAAAACTGCAAATATTTCGCTAAAATCAAACTTTCGGTGGCTATATCTTGAAAACGGAGCGTTTTTTAAAAAATCTGTAAAGTACTTTTCGATTGCAAATTCAATTTTGCATTAAAAAGTAATGTCAAACTTGTTTTTGCATGAAACTTCAATTTTTTCCAAAAATCACTATTTTTTCAAAAATTCATAACTCGGCGGCAGATTTTTTGACCATGTTTCTCTATGGCTCAAAAGTTGCGGATTTTTGTCCCCTAAAACATGTCAAAAAATCTCGAAAATCAAAAAATACGTATTTTGGGAAATTGAGTTTTAGTATAAAAATGTTGATTAAAAAATCTGCAAATTTTTTTTTCCGTGTACCTTTTTTTCTCAAAAGTCCTCAACAATACCTACAACTTTGCCGAAGACACCAAATTGACCAGAAAATTCACTCAAAAGCCAAAATTGTATGGAGACTTGTATGGGTGAACCAATGACGCAAAATAGCTTATTTGGTCATAGGGAAGGCCCCCACAAAGTTTGAGTCAAATAAAAAAATACAAAAAATAAAAATGGTCGAAATCGGACGATTTCGTAGAGGGTTGCTCATATGTGTTTTTAAAACACAATATAAAAAAAATCTCCAAATTTATAGGCAATTTCAGTTGAACAAATTTCATGTAAAACTTGTGATTCGTGCTTTGAATTCAGTATAGAATGCAATATAAATCGATAATTTTATAAATAAAACTAGTTTTAACCAATTTTAGGCAAAATTCCGACTTTTAACAATTTTACCTTAAATTTATATGTATTTTGCTAAAAAGATTTAACACTAAGTTAACTAAATATAAACATAGATTTTTTCTTAAAAACTATATCAGCTACTTTAGTGATGGTACATTTAGCGTACAAATAAAGTTTGAACATCTTAAATATGATTTTATCAAGGAAAAACTATGACTTTCAAAGTCACCCCGGAATTAAAACTAAGAATTTTAAACGTAACTATTTTTCTAAACATTATTGAAAAAACTATTTTCCGAAATAGTGCATGGACTTTGTGTAGTCTACCCCAGTACATGTTTTAAAAATAATAATCTTGAGATAAACCGTACCTGTTGGAAAATATTCTAAAAACAAAATGAAATCCTATCAAAGTCACCCCGGTTTACGGTACTCATAGTTGCAAACAGGGTTGCCAGATCTGATGTTTAAATTAGTTTATATTTTGATTTCAGTTAAAAAATTAAAATATTTGAAGTTTGGATATAACTTTTTGGAAAGCAAGAATAATTTTGACAAAACAAGTTTTTCTGTTAATTTTCGTTCAATTTAAATGCTCCCTTCATCCCACTGAGAGAAAAAGCAAGGATAATAACTGCCATCCCGGGGCCAACCAAAGTGGAGCTTCCGCCGAATATGTGATGCTTTTGGCACCGGGTGGGGGAGATCAAACACCGAAAACCACTGCCATTGCGCAACTTTTTTTTTTTGCCCGACAGTGGTTAAACCCCAAAGTGCAGTCGCATGCAGTGCACCAGCTGCAGCAAACGGGGAGCAGCACTTGAGTGCATTTTGCGTTTTCATGAGGTTTTTCTCTCTCTCTCTGTTTTTCGAGGGGCAAGGTTACGCCGGGTTTTGCACTGTTGAAATTGATTTATTTTAGTTTGAGCATGCGAATATTAGTAACTTTTAAAATATACTAATTTAGGAATCTTTCCATTTATCAGACATATTTTTAAGAGGATAAGGGAAATTCTCCGCAGTTTTTCTAACAAGCTTAAAATTTGTTCAGTTATCAAATTAGCTACAAATTCCTATTTGTTTCCATTATTTTCTCACATTTGAAATTTATTCCATATCCAGGCATTTGACAGCTTTACATTTAAGAGGATAAGGGAAATTCTCCACAGAATCTCCAAATAAGCTTCTAAGAATAATCGTAGTTCGAAATTTGTCTGGAAATTACCTTACCTTACCTTATTTTTCTCGCTGTGCCCATTTTCCTCTCCATGGAAACAAAGTGCATCATGCAAACACCACCCTCATCGCGATTTTTTTCCTTTTTTTGTAATCCTCATCTTTGCGGGTTTCCATCTCTCAAGTGCTGCACAGTGCTCAAACATTGCGTGGCGCCCCCAGCATCCAGTAGCAGCAAGGAAAAACTGCCTCATTGCACACCCAATTGCAATCGACAACAGCCGCCGCAAGAACGCACCGAGCGCGAAAACATAAATTTTGCATATTACCGTTGGGGGTGGCGGCGACCACAAATGAAGTTAGCGAGGGGTTGGTTAGGGGAGTGTTAAAGTTGCATAATGAATGGATTCTGAGGAATTACGACGTTCTCGTTACCCAGGTGTGCAACATAAATTGCGTTGGGAATTATTCTTGCGAATTCTGCATAAATTAGCGTGGTTTACAAGCACCTGAAAAGAATTTGACGAATTTCACAAAACTAGACATTAACTTGACTTGAACTTGATTTGAACTTGACTTGAACTTGACTTGAACTTGACTTGAACTTGACTTGAACTTGACCTGAACTTGACTTGAACTTGACTTGAACTTGACCTGAACTTGACTTGAACTTGACTTGGACTTGACTTGAACTTGACTTGAACTTGACTTGAACTTGACTTGAACTTGACTTGAACTTGACTTGAACTTGACTTGAACTTGACTTGCACTTGACTTGCACTTGACTTGAACTTGACTTGAACTTTACTTGCACTTGACTTGCACTTGACTTGAACTTGACTTGAACTTGACTTGAACTTGACTTGAACTTGACTTGAACTTGACTTGAACTTGACTTGAACTTGACTTGAACTTGACTTGAACTTGACTTGAACTTGACTTGAACTTGACTTGAACTTGACTTGAACTTAACATGAAACTTGACTTGAACTTGACTTGAACTTGACTTGAACTTGACTTGAACTTGACTTGAACTTGACTTGAACTTGACTTGAACTTGACTTGAACTTGACTTGAACTTGACTTGAACTTGACTTGAACTTGACTTGAACTTGACTTGAACTTGACTTGAACTTGACTTGAACTTGACTTGAACTTGACTTGAACTTGACTTGAACTTGACTTGAACTTGACTTGAACTTGACTTGAACTTGACTTGAACTTGACTTGAACTTGACTTGAACTTGACTTGAACTTGACTTGAACTTGACTTGAACTTGACTTGAACTTGACTTGAATTCTTCTGAACAAAATTTGAACAATTTAATTTGACTTAACAAATTTTGTTCAAATTCAAGTTGACTTGAACTGAAACGTTGCTCTGACAGCCAAATTCTTCAACATCGCTGCTATCGCATTCCCATCGCATCGCCACCAGACTACAAATTGCACCGTTTTTGACCTGCAGCCCCAAGTTCGCGTGTCCTAGTCCTAGCCAAATCCGTTACAGTTCGTGACCGTCTGGAAAGTTTGTTCACGCTGCTCACCCACGTTAAAGGGAGGTCGTCACTACACGAGGTACGTGAATGCTCGCAGCAGCATGATGTTCTGCTATCTCCGGGACCAAACGAACGCACCAGAATGCAACTTTGCTATCGTTCAGCGGACTGCTTTGTAGAACACGGCGAACGTGATGGAACTTGGCGATGAGGGCTCACAACTCAGGGAAGGGATGGTTTGCCGGTTTGAATCGGTGGAGAAATGGGAAGAAATGGTCATCGCTGACCCGGTCAAGCTGGTTCCGACTTTGTAGTTTAAACCGCCCAAACAGAAGGTCGGTTTTGGGGGGGGGCATCAAGTGTGATGAAAATTTGATTTCGGGGAAGCTCGGACGACATCAGAGTTGCACACCTGTGGAGAGTCTATCGTCTCTGTGTCGTCGACTATCGTCCTGGCAGAGAAACACTCTTCTTCTGAAAAGATAAGCACTCTCCTTTTTGGAACGTTGGACGTCGTTTTGGGTCAGACGTTTTTGCTGATGTCGAAGAAGATTGGACAATTTTAGGGTGGTCATTCAATTTTGCGAAATTAATAAATTTGGAAATACCTTCAAAATATTTTAAATTGTTAGAAGTGTTGCCAGAATCACTGAATAAATCTTCCAAATACACTTTTTCGTACATCCAAGAACTTTTCCCACCATTTTGACCCCCTCCCCCAGGATGATAAAGTGGAAGTGATAAAACGTTTAATTTCCTGAGGTACCGACACTTGCTCCTCGTTCGACGTCCTTTTCGTGTGTCCCTAAAAGCCCTCCTGGGATCAATACAATTAAGCTACGTCGTGTCTGCCACAATTGTCTGCCACCTTGTGTGTATATATCTGAAGTTCTCTGTGTGTTTGTGCGGTCTGATTAATGGTCCCTTATCAGGTGAGGACCATCTTCTTGGCGCAGATCACGCCCACAACGGTTAGTTTCGTCGCACTTTTACAACTTTGTTAACTTAAAAATTGTTGCCACTTGTGTCGGCGGGGTAACTTTGTTGCAAACCGTACAAATGCCGCCGGAGAAAAGTTTATCCCCTTCATTAACACTATTTGCTCGCAGACTTTCTTGGCGCCCGGGAAAAGGTCCGAGCCGGGATAGAAAAACTTTTCACAGTCGACGAAATGACGCACAGTTGTTGCGGAAGATATTGCGTGGAACTTTGTGCTGACCTTTCGTTAGGTTTTGGCAGGGGTGCTAACATTATTTTTCTGTTTAGTATGAACTGCACAGTAAAAAGTTGAGTGAATTTGGAAAATTAAAATCGAAAGAATTAATATCACTTCTTTTATGATGTGATATTATCTCAATAATGGCAGAAAAAATGGCATTACAAAGAAAACGTTACATAATCCACCTTTAGGTGGTTGGTGCCTTCCTCTCATTTATAGAGTGATTCCAACCCACCTAAAGTGTCCACATGGTTTATATATCTCCCCTAACGTGATCGCAGCACCTAAGAGGTCCTAATAAAAATAACAGACTACCTACAGACTTTTTGTCAAGATTATACAGACACAGCCTTTGAGGAAAATGGCATCCCTCTACACGGCTTTTTCGTGGCGACCACTTGAGGTTATGTGAATTCAGACCATTTTTTAAACTGATTGTAATTTAAGATAGGTAAGTCAGATCTTGAAAATTCTTACTCCTCCTAAAAGGTCTTCTCATATGCTTTCTAAAAATATATAACATGTGAGGGTTTCATGAAAAAACCACCCTTTTTACCATAATTTTAATTTAATATGAAACAGTTTTTTTAACATAACTTTTGAAATACACGATAAAACTGCATGAATTTAAATAGCAACTAAGGGGACGTTAAGACGGATCGATTAAAACCATTCCGGCCAAAATCGGTTGAGCCTGTGCCGAGACATTCCAGTGACATTGATTTGGTACACATGTCTACATACAGCCAAACACACAGACATTTACTCAGCTGGTGATTCTGAGTCGATGTGTACAAATGAAGGTAGGTCTAGGAGGTCTAAATAAAAAGTTCATTTTCTGAGTGATTTTATAGCCTTTCCTCAGTAAGGTGAGGTAGGCAAAAATTGTTTATTTACACATTTTTTAGGGAAAATTACACGTTTTTTATGACATCTTCCTAGATGTAATATTACCAAGGTTTTTTTTTAGCTCGGCATTTGTAACTCTTATTTTAAAAACGAAATTGAAACCTTATTCTAATCAACTACTTCTTTCTTTTTATTTTCAGGTAAGCCATGAAATCAATAAATTAGAGAGGATAACTACGTGAGTTTTAAAATTGAAAAAAAAAACATGATCATCGTGTTTTTATTCCACGCGATTTTTTTTAATTTTTTTCTTTGTGTTTTTGGCCAGTGATGGCGAGAATTGTGCTAATTGCCTAAAATAATATATGTATGTTTTTTTGTTCTTGAGTTAAATTTGTTTTTTTTTGCAAATGAAAAAAAAAAATCTTAAAATTTGTTTTGCCATAATCCGATTGCAAATTTTTGTCCTAAATTTCTCCAAAAATCAGTTATTTAGAAAAAATCAATTTATCATCATTTTAAATATGTGAGCTTCAATTGATATGTATATAAGGGCAAGGGGGGCAGAATGGGCCACCGTTGGTTTTGGGCTTTAGAATGGATTTAGATCAACTGTAAGGCAAGGGTCTTATAAAGGACGTCAAATAACATCACCACACCGAAAACGACGTTTGAACTCATTGTATTTTTTGAATTGTGAACAAAAATGTAAATTTATTGACAAAACCACGCAAATGTTGTTTATTTCCAGGTTCTTAAATAAGCTTTCTCAAAGGTTAGATTGTTTGAAAAAGTTTGTTCAATGTTTATAATGTTACCAGGAGCTTTTGCGAAGGTAATCAAACCACAACGGAACCTTCAAATCATTTAGAGGCTTGGTGGTGGAAGTGTTAAATTAAAAGCCACTTGGGGGCAGAATGGACCACCCTTTTCCTGCCTTATAAAAACAATCAAAAGTTATGAAATTTTGGTTAAATGGATTATGTCGCTCCTGGTAGGTCCACAAATCACGTTTAATGCAACATTAGTAGATTTTTTAGTTGTTTTGATGATTATTTGTAAAAATAGTGTCTTATTTCAACATTTTAAAAGTATTTTCAAAAATGTTTGTTTTGGTAAGTGACTATTTTCATAAAAGTGGTCAAACTTCACGGAAACTATGTTAGAAAGGTCCCTTTAATCATTTATTATCTCCCTTCAACGTTTTATAAGACAAAATGGCTTGTTTTCTAAGGTGGCCCATTCTGCCCCGCAGGGTGGCCCATTCTGCCCCGCACTCATGAAAAGTAGCCGAAAAACAACTTTTTTTTAAGTTGCTCAAAAATAGTTTAAAGCTAAAAATTTTCATCAACCAAGAATACAACATTGAAGGGAACATCCCAAAGCATAAGCCTACTACACTGAAATCATTAATTTGTATGTTTTTCTATGGTTGTTGTTGCATTTTACTTAGACGGGCCATTCTGCCCCCCTGCCCCTAATTTTGATTCACTTACAGTGGGCATAAACGGGTGAAAAAATGGATCTTTCGATTCCGTCAGTTTCTGCCTCTCAAAAGTATCATTTTTCATGTAAAAAATGAAGAGGAATTGATTTGTAATAATTTTTCTAGTGGCAAATGACGGAAAGTTGGCCATTTTACCCCATGTAGCCTTTTTTAGAGTGTTTTTCTCGAATTTCTTCAACTGCCGTTGTTTGCCGCACTTCTAAAGTATCTTATCTCATGTAAAAAAAATTAAAAATCGATTGGTGACTCTCTCAATGGTGGCAAATGACGGCAAGGCCCCATTTTGCCCCATTTATCCCTTTTTATGTTCCTGGTGATTTTCTACATATAATAACATACTATTAAACTATAGGAAACTACACCAATTCAAGATATTAAAGAAACACCCCAAAAAAGGCTAAATGGGGTAAAATGGCCAACTTTCTGTCATTTGCCGCAAAAAAAGCATCACAAATCGGCTACTTTTGAGAGGCAGATATTGACGGCATCAAAAGATCCGTTTTTTCACCCGTTTATGCCCACTGCGCATTGTTTAGCTTTTTAGTTAAGAATTTAAATTTTCTCAAAAAGTCATTTCTTGAAATAAACTTTTCTGAACTAATTAATAAAGATAAATAATAATGGTGATAATAATTTCTGAACTATTTTTTGATTTTCTTAACTCTCATTCTGGGTATCATACGATGCGAATTTGTGTACAGATTTCACTGCTTCACTATTTTTTTTAAATTATTTCTTTTTATTAAATTATCAGATAGTTTTAATTTTCAATATCATTAGGAAAAGACGGAAAAAGAGATATTTTGTGTTGATTTTCGCTGTTTTTACTTTTTAAACAAATTTTCGCGAAGTTTTTTTTTGTTTTTAAACGTATATTTTTTAAGACGTCAAAAGAGTTTTTTAATCGGTATTTTGTTAAGATTTGTGTATTTTACATCCAAAATTGTGAAAGGTGAAAATCAATAAGAAATTTTATATCATTTTAACCTGTTATTCAAATTATAATGTTTCAAATATTTTCACACAAAATACGATACTTTGTGGAAATTTTAGGATTTACCTCTAAAATCTATGATGCAAATTTTGCTTCATTTGAGACACATATTTCAATTTGAAAATTGGAGTATTTGAAATAACACGGTGTTTTGTGATAATTTCAGTATTTTACACAAAAAAAGTAAAACAAAGAAAGCAATGCAAAATTTAGCGTCGTTTGATACCCATATTTAAAATTAAAAAAAATATAATGGTTTCACGAAACATTGCTTTGTAAGTTTTTAACCGCTACCTGTGCAGACGGTAATAACAAAATTCATGCCATTTTAATAACAAATATTGTTAAAATAACAGAAATTGTTATGGAATCTTCTTGAAAAATCAATTTTTGAATAAGGATTTAATAACAGTTTATGTTATCATAACAAAATTTGTTATTGGTGTGATATTGGTTGTAAGCCAAAACAACTTTGGTATAACATTTTTTGTTATGGATATGTTTTTATTTAAAGCTTACAAATTTGAGCATGAGCATGAGCATGAGAGATCACCCATGGTTGCCCCTCCGTTGCTGAACAGAACCGTAATATCCTTTCAGCACTACTGATTATATGCTTCGACGATCTAGTGGTGTTTCCCTTATCAACAGCATGTATGAATGCGCTGAAAAGATAAAACACCATGATTGTTAAAGCTAGATCAGTTGCGAATAGGTAACAGTCATTGGCCACCAACGGCGCCCGCCATGTCAGTTTGTAGATCTCGATTTTAAGGGACGGGAATGTTAGTTAGCGCAGGTTGCTACTAGGGCAGCTGATTTACTCTGTGCTTACACCCCACAAGCGCCAGGAACCTGAAAATTTGTTAGTAGGATAGGGTGTTTGGTCAGGATTCACCATAGAAGATGATGATGCGACCCAAAATCATAGTGTTTGTTGAAAGGTATTATGTTTTAATCTCAAGGCAAGCAATCGGATGCTGCGGATGAGTCATTTCCCGTTTATCGGCTGTTAACTTTTAATTGAAATGGATTTATCTTAGACAGCCGGCTGTGGAAAGATAGAACCAAAATTATTTGTAATTAAATGATGAAGAATTTAACAGTCTGACTTTTTAATTGAGATGTTTTTACGAGTTTTACATGATTCATGTTTAGTGGGGTACTGATTAACGAAGCGAACGACGAGTTACGATGTTTATCGAGCTGAAATGGTATGATAAGGTTTTGTTGTTATTGCACACCGACGACGAACGCGAAAAAACCCTGCGACCCGACCGAAAGGCATCGCAAATAAGACTGGCTCAATTGTCATCGATGACAACCAGAACCAGCCGCACTTTTATACACATACACGCACACGAAAAAAAAACAAAAAACACACCGACGACGAACGCGAAAAAAAAACACGACCCGACGGAAAGGCATCGCAAATCAAACTGAGGAAATGGAGAGAAAGAAAATAACATAAAAAATAAAACCTAATCACATAAAACCTACTCACATAAAACCAATCACCCCATGCACACAAAGAGCGACACAAAAGAGACGAAAATTATCACGAAAAAACAGGACTGCGCGTCCACCGAAGCACCGCACTTCTGATGGCATTATTCAATTATTATGCCCAATCACCTCATGCACACAAAGAGCGACACAAAAGAGACAAAAATTATCACGAAAAAACAGGACTGCGCGTCCACCGAAGCACCGCACTTCTGATGGCATTATTCAATTATTATGCCCAATCACCTCATGCACACAAAGAGCGACACAAAAGAAACGAAAATTATCACGAAAAAACAGGACTGCGCGTCCACCGAAGCACCGCACTTCTGATGGCATTATTCAATTATTATGCCCAATCACCTCATGCACACAAAGAGCGACACAAAAGAGACAAAAATTATCACGAAAAAACAGGACTGCGCGTCCACCGAAGCACCGCACTTCTGATCTTTATTTAAAGCTTACAAATTTTTGGACTAAATAAGCTCCGTAAACAAGCTCTATGCAAATATTGTTGAAAGCTTTTGGGCGAAAAAGCTCAAGTGACAAGCAATTTTAATTTAAAAAAAGTGTTGAAAATGCATCAGAACAGTTGTCATAAAATAATTTTGAGAAAAAAAAAACTTTTTGCTGTAATTTAGACCAAAATTTCTCAAAAATCCAAAATACATTTAAAAGGTTCCAATCAGGTTAAAAATCGTTATGAAGAAAGGTTAGTTAGGAAAGAAAATGCATTTCAGTTTCTTTCAGTTGATTTTAATTCTATTTGCATTAAAAATATGAAGTTTTTTGAAACCAATTTATTTGCCCTCTGATTTTTCGGACTAATAGTGAAGGGATTATGTTACTGAAACAGCCTTTATCGACATAAGGAGTTTATGAACAAATTTTCATCCAAATAAAAAAAAAGAATATAAAATTCCCAAATTTCAAAGAGATTTGCGAAATTCTTCTCTACTTTTAAATTAACATCAGATTTTCGATATTTTTTTTATTTTCTTTTAACTCCAAAAGCTAAGAAGATTTTATGGAAAGGGATGGAAAAAGTGCGGTAAATTTATAAGAGTTTTTCATTCAAAAGAAATTTTTTTTGTAATTTCGTAAACAAAATAAATGGATGGAAGAGCTTTTCTCTGGTTGTTGTCGCACAACCCCTGCATTTTTATTTAAACTGTAAACTTTTAATTTTCCTTTCGCACTCCCGGCAAAGGAAGAAAAACTTTCCAACTTTCCAGCACAAAGTGCAAACCTCTTCAGCAGGACGATAATTAGATTCGATAGTCTCCGGGTTGCACTCCGCTTCGCCCCTCACCCTTCAAGGAAATCTCCTCCTACAGAAAGTTTGTTTTGATTGTTTCCTGGCTTTTCTCCTGCACTTTTCCCCGACTAAAAACCTCCCAAGAAATAATATTTAACCAAGGCGTCGTCATTCTTGTGTGTAGATTTCATTGTTCAGCCGAGGCAGCTTCGACGTGCAACAGCTTCTCTTAGTTCTAGAGGCAGGTTGTCGAAGCTTCGTCGTCGCTGCCGGAAGTGGCACAAGATAAAGTGCAAACATAAATTTTCCTCCCCGTCAGGATGTAGGAAAATTTTTGTGCGAGAAGCGTCGGGAAATGGGAAAACTTTACTTGGGTTTGCTGGAATTGTTGGAGCGTGAGCTGGGCTGAGGCTTCAGTGTGCCAAATGCAAATCTCATCTCTTGACCTGGGATAAACGGTGCGGAAATGGAAAAGCCATTTGTCAGATGCTGGGTGAAGGGTACTGGAAATTGGTAATATGTTTAGTAAGTAATAGCCTAATAAGTGTTATTCTTTATTTAACAATAATGTTTTTTCCCTTAAAGTGTTATTTGATGAAGACATTATTTTTCATTCATGTTTCAATTCAGAATTTTGTAAATTTCTCTCGTTTTAAAAAACGTTAAAAAAGACTTAAAACAAAAAAAAGCTGAACATTTATATCTATTATTACATATATCCAAACCAGGCATGAACCAAACTTGCTCCGGTGGTTTTGTCTGATGCTGGTGGTCAACTCTTCCTCTTCTTCCCACACTCCAAACAAAACTTCGCGAGCCCTGAAACCGCGTCGTCATGGTCGTCGTCCCAGTCTCGTCGTCTGGGCCAAAATATGGGAGTGTGAATGAACGTGGACCCGGTCTCCTCCCTCACAATGCTTTTTCCTCTTCTTCTCCTGATTTTCGGAGGTTAGGTTAGGGTTGGTTGTCCGCAACTACGAGAGAGGTCAAACTACGGTGTGAGAAACACAAAGAACTAACGATTTTTTGCACTTTTGCACAGAGGAAAATTTGCACAGTGGGCTGTTTTCCAAATCCCAGTTCCAATTTCAAGTCCAAGTCCAATTTCAATTCCAATTCCAAGACCAAGTGTAAATAAAGTCTAAGCCAAGTCAAATTTCTTTTTGAAGTTCATGTTCGAATAAAATCCATGTCCAATTTTGAGTCAAAGCCCAAGACCAAATTCAAGTCCAATTCAAATTTCAAGTCCAAGTCCAAATAGATTTTAAGCCAAGTCCAAGATCAATTTCAAGTTCAAGTAAAAAAAATCTGTTGATTAAAAGAAAGTTCAATAAAGACAAATTTAATTAAAACAAATGTAATGTCCAATTTCAAGTCAAAGTTCAAGCCAAGCCAATTTCAAATTCAAGTCCAAAAAAAATCGTTCAACATGTTCAATTTCTTGTTCAAGTCTAAATAAAATCCATGTCCAATTTCAAGTCAAAGTCCTATTCCAAGTAAAATTTAAGTCCAAGTCCAATTTAAGTTTAAGTCCAAGTCCAATTTTAAGTCCGATTTCAAGTTCAAGTCCAATTCTAATTTCAAGTTCAAGCCCAAATAAAATCGATGTCCAATTTCAAGTCAAAGTCCAAGTCCAAGTAAAATCTAAATCCGACAAAATTCAAGTCTAAGCTCAGTCCAAATAAAATCCAAGTCCAAGTTCAATTTCAAGTCCATGTTCAATTTAAAGTTAAAGTCCAAATCCAAATTCAAGTTTAATTTCAATGCAAAAATGGAATCCAAAGTAAAGTTGAAGTCAAGTTCAAGTCAAGTTCAAGTCAAGTTCAAGTCAAGTTCAAGTCAAGTTCAAGTCAAGTTCAAGTCAAGTTCAAGTCAAGTTCAAGTCAAGGTCAAGTCAAGTTCCAGTCAAGTTCAAGTCAAGTTCAAGTCAAGTTCAAGTCAAGTTCAAGTCAAGTTCAAGTCAAGTTCAAGTCAAGTTCAAGTCAAGTTCAAGTCAAGTTCAAGTCAAATTCAAGCCAAGTTCAAGCCAAGTTCAAATCAAGTTCAAGTCAAGTTCAAGTCAAGTTCAAGTCAAATTCAAGCCAAGTTCAAGCCAAGTTCAAATCAAGTTCAAGTCAAGTTCAGGTCAAGTTCAAGCCAACATTCAAGTAAAATTTGTTTGGCAAGTTTTTTGAGAACAAAATTATCATTATTTTGAACACACCGTGCCCACCCTCCCAAAAAAAAAAAAACCTTTTTCTAGGTCAGACGCTGAGTTCGCGTACCTTCTGCTATGAGCTGTTGGAATGTGTTTATTAGAATGTTTCGTTATGACATCTTTATTTCAGCACGTTTCTCCGCGCTGCATATTTTCCCCAACTGTTTACGTTCCAGTCGTAGTCGTGCTGGGAAAAATATGGTTTCCCCCTAAAAAAAATTGTCGACCCCCAACGGTTATTTGCTCAACACAAGATATTGTGCAAGATTGTTAAATTTAGTGGTAAAACATGGTTTTGGGCCAAGCAGCATGAAATTTTACTTCACAAGTCGGCGCACTAATTGTCTGTGGTTGATTACCGAGTCCGGATCCGTTTCTACAAAATGGATGGTCATTATGGGGAGAAATTCTCCACTCAGTACTCAGCAGTACACGAAGAACATCCGGAGCAGCAGCACCAGTACCAAATTGGTCAAGTTGTGTCCACTTCAATTCTGGGAAGCATGAGGTTTGATAGCCCGACAGAAATCCTGAAAACCAAGTTACTTGAACCAACTTTAAACAAACTTTTTGGAAATGTCAGCCAAATTTTCAAAAGGTCCATTTTACCCCCACAACCCCTCTAATCAACACCCATGAGAAAGCAATTGTCCAAGTGACGTGTCATCAGCTCTAGTACACATTTCACTGTGTGTGTGTGAGTCTGGTCGTTCTATAGTTCTGCTGTAACATGGCCCTGGACGACCCTTCATGTGCCCTGAAACCACTTGTTCGTCTGCTTCCTGTGCTTGCCGAATGCGGAAGTTTAATCCGATGATCCGGAAAAGAATGTTACACACACACCGGGATGAATTATGCCCTCTGGACTTGTTTGATGTTTTGTGACTAGTTTTCTGCAGAATTCAATTCCCAAACACTTTCCTGCACTTGACAAAGCAATTATCACACAAAAAAAACTTCAAAAAATTACCGACGCAAATTTCCCTCCGTGTCCTAACCTCAAAAAACCCAGCCATCAAAACAGCATCCCTCTGACAGAAGCAGCATGCATCGTGTTTGTTGTGTTTGTGCTGCTGCTGCTGCTGCTGCGACAACATCGCATCCGGAGTCGGAACCAGACAAGGGAGCACTTTGCCGGGAATCATCACGAAAATGATTCCATAAATTTTGCCCTTTATGGAAGTCGGAACGGCAGATGGTTGTCATGGCGATGCATTTTTGTTTGCTTTGTACTAAAAAAAAAAAAAAATTTAATTCAAATTTAAAAACAAACATTATTATTTTTTAAGTTTTATTCAAGTAAATTTAAAACAACATTCTATTCAACAAACCTGATCACCTATGTCAAAATTTGGCAACGTGTTGATGACGATCATGATGATATGTTGGCATGCTACATATTCAGTGGTCACACTCACGAGCAAGTGCCCTCTGCACACAGTCAGTTAGGGTTGTATTTATGATGAGCTCTCTCGTGGCACCAAATAGAGTGTAGCCGGGACAACCGGGACAAAGTTTTGCGTGGATTGGACATAACAAAAAAAAAACTGGACGTAAATATGAGAAACAACCACTTTCGAACACAAAAACAAAGTAAACAGTGCATACATCAGGGAGTACAGTGAGGCCTTGCTAATGAGATATTGGTATTTCATGTTTTGAAAAAAAAAAAAAATCATATAATGTCTAAATTGGCGGTGATTTATTTGAATATCGTTTGTTTATAAGTTAATTTGAAGCTTTTTAATACTTTGTTTTATAATAAAATAAATTTGGAAAATATCTTTACATCTTAACTGAATTATTAAGTAAACTATTTTTCATGCAGAGCTTTCTAACATTTCAGTAGAATCAGCTCCTATTTCGAATAATTTTGACAAATCATAAGTCAGGATATGAATAGACCAATCGAATTATGTCGTGGCTAGTCTCATCAAGATATTAAAATTTAGCCGTTTTTTAATTGTTCTTTTTCTAACTTTTAACAAACATAATATGTTAATTTTTTTTTATATCAAATTTTATATGCAGAGAATATGAAGAAGAAAGAATGAAAGAATTAATGAAGGATTGAATACAAGCATTATTAAAGTTTTTTCCGTTTTTTTTGCCTTCCTCACTGAGGTAAGGCTATAATCCTGCTCTAAAAATGAACTTTTTATTAAAAGCTCGAAGACCCACCTTCATGTATACATATCGACTCAGAATCGAAAACTGAACAAATGTCTGTGTGTGTGTATGTGTGTGTGTATGTGTGTGTGTATGTGTGTGTGTATGTATGTATGTGACCAAAATTCTCACTGAGTTTTCTCAGCACTGGCTGAATCGATTTTGACCAAACCAGTTGCATTCGACTTGGTTTAGGGTCCCATACATCGCTATTGAATTGTTTGAAGTTTCGATAACTAGTTCAAAAGTTATGTATAAAAATGTGTTTTCACATATATCCGGATCTCATTTATATGCATGTAAACGATGTCCGGATCCATCAACCGACCCATCGTTGGTTAGATAATCGAGAGACCTTTTCAACAAGTCCACAACATTGAAGATCTGGCATCCCTGTCTCGAGTTATGATCAATTAAGTGATAATTATATACATTTTCGAAGCCGGATCTCACTTAAATGTATGTAAACGATGATTGGATCCATCTTCCGACATATCGTTGGTTTAGGTAATTGAAAACCCTTTCCAACGAATCTACAACATTGATGATCTGGCAACACTGTCTCGAGTTATGACCACTTAAGTTATATCTGTGTACTTATTTTTCTGGATCTAAAAAATAGCTAGCAAACCACTTATATTAAAAATGAGGAAGGCATTAACCACATAGGTGGATTAAGTTAGTTTTTTATTTTTATCACGAAATTATCTATGGTGTTATCTTATAATAAAATAAAACATTCAAGAAGTGTTCTATTCAAGAGCATTTCTCTAGAATTTTACTAATCGAATTTTCACCGATTTTTTTTTTTCATTTGTATGAAACTTTGTCCATCATAACTTTCAATATGTTAAAACAAAAAGTATCATAAATAATCTGCAAAATATCAATTGATTTAGGAAACTTATTTTTGCTAAATAAATGTTTTTCTGGCGTTGTATTTCGGAATTTCCTAAACATGAAAAATATGTTTTTCAAAGATGTTTTTTGGAAAGTATAGAAAATCACACTTTTTTTTAATCTAAGGAATCAAAGCTACTGCAAATGCAAGGAAATTTGATTATTTATTTTAAAATCTGATTGCTTGGTTCTTTGAAAGAATAATATCACCAACCGTGTATCAAACGTTCTTTCATTTAAAAGTACACAGTAAAAAAAGTTGAATTTTGGAATGTTGAAAATTTGGTAGGTTGAATATAACCTCTTTTTTGAGTAATGTTACACAAAAAATGTGTAAAAATGTGAACCTGATGAATATTCATCAAAATCTGATGAAAATTCATAATTTTTTGGGGTTAAATTAATCATTTTTTTTGCCACAAAATCTGTCACCATTTCCTGATGAATATTACCATCATTTTTTTCTGTGTAAAATAAAATTGAATTGAGAAACGAATTTTAAATTCAGTTTTCTTTCACATTTTGCCTTTTCCAGTTGAAACGAAGTATAGAAAACTATACGTTTTAAAAAATAAGCATTAAAATGGTAAGAATTGTTAGGTTTCTGGTTATTTTTTCATATACTTATTGTTTATGTTTCTACTTTGAATCAAATAATGATCGCTTCCTCTTTTTTGAATTATTTTTTTAAGCAATTTGTGATAAGATTTAGTTTTTTTTTCGCTGGTTAATAATGACTTTTTTATGAAAAGTTTTTCTTTTTTCGTCGGAAATTTGAAAATGGAATTTGAGTGGTCATCCTGAAATTGCCAACAATCCAAATTTCTATCCATTTTGTATCTTTGAAAAGAAAAACTCTTAAATTTTAAGAAAACTCTTCGGTGGTTGTATGCATTATTTTTTTTTTCAAGCAAAGCCACTTCCAATTGAAAAATGGTATCATTCGATGAAAAAAAAACAATTAAATAAACAGGCAAACAAATAAAATGCAAAATGTTATGGCAGGAGGCAGTTGAATAAGCCAAATACTCTTAGAAATATATATATTTTTTTCGTAGGGCAAAAGTTGCTCAAAACAGGGTCTGATTAAATTAGATTAGTTGCTCAAAAGTTGCTCAAAACGACCAAAACAAAATCTAAAAAATTGAGGGTTAAAACAATAGAACATAAATAATATCCGATGATTTTTTGTGTTGCAATCAGAATGTAATGTTTCAATCAAGTTTCAAGTATCCCTCAATTTTCCTCCATAGACAAGTTTCAATTAAAATTTCAAACAAATCTTAACAATTTTTATTACCAGAAATTTATGAGCAATATCAAAATTTAACAATTAGTCATCTACTTTTTGAAATCTTTTTTGTTACTTCTGTTATGTTGTTAACCCGATCAATCAAAACTATTTTTTTTATTTTAATTAACTTTTTTGATTTGATAAGACAGTTGCAAATATTTTTCAAAGCCTATGTCATACCCCCTCCTTCAAAGGTTCAAAATCCGGAGGATAATTTTTTTAGCTGGAAAATGTCAATGGAAATTGAAGTCTAATCAACTCAAAACAATCTAAAATGCATTTTTCTGCATTGATAATTTAGCTTGTTTGGGCTCGTTTAAACATATTTTGAACTTTTGTACAATATTCAGCACCGCAAAAACATTTTTTTCTCACAATAATAAAATGTTTGTCACTACTTAAAAATATTGGAAACTTATGATTGCAAAACAACTGGACAGGTGTATAAGGCATTTTAAAACACTTTTTTCATTGAAATGTTGAAACCATGGCCTGTAATATTTTTTTAAATTCTAAACAACAAACTTCATTCTAAATGACTTCCTCATAGTGAAGCTCCTCTGCTTGCGTAACTTTCAACCAAAGTTGCATCTTTTTTTTTCACCCCGCTCGTCCAGCGCTGTCGCTTTGTACTGTTGTGCGTATCGTGTTATTTATTTGTTTTTAATTGACTTTTGACCTGGGACCAGCACAGCAGGGGGCAGTACACGCTCCGGAAATCGCAACCAACGCGGAAGGACATCCGGGCATTTTTTATGACTCAGTCAGTTGAATAACTGTAGATGAAGTACCAAGCAAAAAAAAAAGTCGTTTGCCCGGGAAAAATATTTGTTTGTGTTTTCATACAGTTTCCAAGAGAAAAAAAAACCCGTTGATGCACAAATTTTCAATCTCTAGATTAGAGGTCGCGTTTATTTTGGCTGCCTTTTTGTACTATAAACAACAAATTGAATTTTAAACCCCCCTCCGTTTGCTGGAAATCGGGCAGACAAACAAATATATATTTAAGCGGCCGCCGCCGTCGTTACTCGAAAAATATGGACCATGTTTATCGGTTTGATTTATGACCTTTTTGCCAGACCAGGAGAAGGAATGTTATTTCAATTTGTTCACGCAAATGGTGATTGATATGTGGAGTTTGGCGCGGTGGATTTGTTTGACTTTCACTTGGTTTAAAGAAGGGGAGGAAGGTCTGGTAGGGGGATTAATCACGTTATTTATATTGGTGGGAATGTGAAAAATGTGATTTTTATTTTTTGATTGAAGATTTGATAAATCAGTTGTCACTTTGTGCACCTTTATCAAAGTAGTAATAAATCCTTTAACTGGCATGTGTTTTAGAATATTTTAAAATAATTCCATGTTTTGGAGAACTTTTAGTGCAACTTTTATTCTAAGAAAAAAAACCTGAATTTTTCTTCTTTTTTTTATATTGTTATTAAAATTTTCTTGTTAAGTTTTAGTTTTTTTTCTGATTTTATCAGTGAAATTCTTCAAATTAAAATTCTTCTACAACCCATAACATCATTGCTACGATCTGAGTGAAACTAGGTCAGTCATAAGTCACTGTTCATGAAATTCCATTTTATCGCAAAGTTAAAATTAATTTGCTTTTCTCAGTATATGCTCACTCTATAAAACTCTCCAATGTAAAACCCCTTTCCAGTAACAAAGACTGACTGACATTCCCTCCTCCTCCGCTGAACATTTTCCCCCTCCTCAAAACTATAGAAGCGATTTTCGGCGCCAACCATCAGCGTCACCGAAAGAAATTAATAATAATGTGCATTTCACCCCCGAAGCCGCCCTCCCTCGGAAAAGTCCTCTCTCGGGATAATGCAGTTTTCGGGGCCAAGGCGTGTGTCGCTGACACTTTGGACTACAAAGGACGTCGAAATCGATTCGAGGTTGGTGGGGTAGGTCCCGAACGCGGGGTGAAACGGACCAAATTGATTTAAAAAAAAGGAGCACCGAGATGGCACCGAGGTAACGATTTCGGAACCACAATCGGTGAGTCTGGGTTCGAATCTAGTCGAAGATAATTTTTTTAATCAATCCAAATTCTTCCATTTCACCCCACTTGTCCCCGCTCAAAAAGGTCCTTGCGCCATTTCGTCAAAAGAGACGGCGAAAAAAAAGCATCCAATCTGCTCATTGTTGAACTCTTTGTGTCGCTGGATCCTTCCATTGTCTAACTGTGTGTGTGTGTGTGTGTGTGTGTGTGTGTGTGTGTGTGTGTGTGATTGTCGTTCTCCTGTGGGAGAGTGATATGGCTCTGTGTGTGTGTGTGCTCTGTTGGCAGGGTAGAAAATGAGTTTTTCGCCGCCACCATCCACTATTTTTGGAGCGATGAGACTATGTCTCGGAAAAGTGGAGGGCGTAATGAGAACGAAAAAGTTCACCAGGTCATGAATTTTCAATTTTCGGTCTCTAACCTTGGAACCAAGGGTTTTGAACTATGAGAAAATCTGTTTGATCTGATAAAATTGATAGAATTCGCATTCTTACAGCTTACCTAAAAATTATTTCTTAGCGAAAAATTTTTTTTTTAATTTTACAAAAAGATAAAACTTAACTGTGCCCAATTCCTAAATCGCCTTTTAGTTGGAAAAACAGACCGATTTCATCCCGACATTGCACCCCGTCTCTCCTAGCGGCGAATCTATGTCCTGTGGGGCGGAAATTGATTTCCACCGTTGTTCCAGCTCGCTTTCCCGGTTTTGAATTTAAATATTTTCATTAGCGAGCGCGCTCTGGTTCTCTTTGTTCGAACATTTAGTTCTCGAGGCCCGGGGGTGTTAATTGATTTCTTATCGTTTTTTTCTTCCTTTTCTATTTTCAGGTGAGTTTCGGCTGGCTTTTCTTCTGGGGACAAAAAAGATGACTGAAATGGGATCAAAGTTGTGTATCGTAAGTACAAAAGGGAAAGGGGTTTTAAAATACAATTTTAGATATGTTACAGATAGATTTATGATCTTCAAAGAAATATTTTTTAAATTAAAAAATATTGGCATCAGTTGTTAACTGATTTGTTAACATTTGTAAACAAAACTTATTTTTTCGAGCCTTCTGAATTTGTGAAATTTATGAATTTATGAAAGAAACTGTTTCAAGTTTTCAAGAGATGTGTACCGTGAAAAATAGATCTCTGAGACTAAAGTAGATAATCTTACAACCCGGGCAGTCGGTAATAACAAAATTCATACCATTTCAATAACAAATACTGTTAAAATAATAAAAAGTGTTATGGAATATTCTTGCAGAATCCATTTTTGCTAAAGAGCTTAATAACAGCTAATGTTGTCATAACAAAATTTGTTATTGGTCTGATATTGATTGAAACCAAAACCAATTTTGGAATAACATTTTATGCTATGGAAGAATACCTCCATCTGTTATTGTGATGATCGGATTAGTTGTTAAAATAACAAAAAATAATAACAATAACAATCCAATAACAAAAAAATCAAAACGATGAATAACAAATCTTGTTATAAATAACATAAAATGTTATTGGCTTAGTATTTTAAATGACAAAAAATGTTATTCCAAAGTAATTACCGTCTGCTCGGGATGATTTTTAGGCTAAATTCGACTTACTAAATCGGCGTCAACATTTGCTGCAAGTATTTTTTTTATCAACGCTGTATTAAAATATTGTTACAAACAGTTTGATGTTTTTAAAAAATTTCAAAATTCAAAATTTTATAAAATATCAAAAAAAAAAAAACATTTTAAAATGTCAAATATGTTTCTCATCTCTCAAAAATTTAATATTACCATCTTAAAAAAAAACAAAGATATATTCATTTCTATTCAGCCGATTTACGGAAGATTGTTATTTTCAAAAGCATCTTGCATGCAAGTTTTGTATGCAAGCATCAATATCGAACATGATTGGTCATTTCAGAAATTGAGATGAAATGTCTTTAAAGAATTTAATATTTTGGAATATTTTCGAAAAATGGCCGTTATCTGAAGGGCCAGACATTGAAAAAAAACTGGAGCAAACTTTAACAGCGGAAAATTCCCCTTAGATCACATACATTGGTCTCAAAGCGGAGCAATTCTCTACGAAATCGGTCTTTTTTCTTCAATTTTAATTTTTGTATTTTTTAATCCGGCTGAAACTTTTTTGGTGCCTTCGGTATGCCCAAAGAAGCCATTTTGCATCATTAGTTTGTCCATATAATTTTCCATACAAATTTGGCAGCTGTCCTTACAAAAATGATATGTGAAAATTCTAAAATCTGTATCTTTTGAAGGAATTTTTTGATCGATTTGGTGTCTTCGGCAAAGTTGTAGGTATGGATATGGACTACACTGGAAAAAAATGATACACGGTAAAAAAAATTGGTGATTTTTTTATTTAACTTTTTATCACTAAAACTTGATTTGCAAAAAACACTATTTTTAATTTTTTGATGTGTTTTAGAGGACATAAAATGCCAACTTTTCAGAAATTTCAGGTTGTGCAAAAAATCATTGAGCGAGTTATGAATTTTTGAATCAATACTGATTTTTTTCAAAAATTCGAAATATTGGTCGCAAAAATTTTTCAACTTCATTTTTCGATGTAAAATCAAATTTGCAATCAAAAAGTATTTTAGTGAAATTTTGATAAAGTGCACCGTTTTCATGTTAAATCCATTTTTAGGTGACTTTTTTGAAAATAGTCGCAGTTTTTCATTTTTTAAAATTAGTGCACATATATTTTTGAAAAGCTGAGAAAATTCTCTATATTTTGCTTCTTCGGACTTTGTTGATACGACCTTTAGTTGCTGAGATATTGCAATGCAAAGGTTTAAAAACAGGAAAATTGATGTTTTCTAAGTCTAACCCAAACAGCCCACCATTTTTCAATGTCGATATCTCAGCAACTAATGGTCCGATTTTCAATATTAATCTATGAAAAATTTGTAAAATTTTCCGATCTTTTTGAAAACAATATTTTCAAAATTTTCAAATGAAGACTAACATTTTAAAAGGGCGTAATATTGAATGTTTGGCCCTTTTGAATTGTTAGTCTTGATTTGAAAATTTTGAAAATATTGTTTTCAAAAAGATCGGAAAATTTTACAAATGTTTCATATATTAACATTGAAAATCGGACCATTAGTTGCTGAGATATCGACAGTAAAAAATTGTGGGCTGTTTGGATGAGACTTAGAAAACATCAATTTTCCTGTTTTTAAACCTTTGCATTGCAATATCTCAGCAACTAAAGGTCGTATCAACAAAGTCCGAAGAAGCAAAATATAGAGAATTTTCTCAGCTTTTCAAAAATATTTTTTTGCAAAGTGGGCAAACATGTGCACTAATTTTAAAAAATGAAAAACTGCGACTATTTTCAAAAAAGTCACCTAAAAATGGATTTAACATGAAAACGGTGCACTTTATCAAAATTTCACTAAAATACTTTTTGATTGCAAATTTGATTTTACATCGAAAAATGAAGTTGAAAAATTTTTGCGACCAATATTTCGATTTTTTGAAAAAATCAATATTGATTCAAAAATTCATAACTCGCTCAATGATTTTTGCACAACCTGGAAATTTCTGAAAAGTTGGCATTTTATGTCCTCTAAAACATATCAAAAAATAAAAAAAAATAAAAATAGTGTTTTTTTGCAAATCAAGTTTTAGTGATAAAAAGTTAAATAAAAAAATCACCAAATTTTTTTCACCGTGTATCATTTTTTTCCAGTGTAGTCCATATCAATACCTACAACTTTGCCCAAGACACCAAATCGATCAAAAAATTCCTTCAAAAGATACAGATTTTAGAATTTTCACATATCATTTTTGTATGGACAGCTGCCAAATTTGTATGGAAAATTATATGGACAAACTAATGATACAAAATGGCTTCTTTGGGCATACCGAAGGCACCAAAAATGTTTCAGCCGGATTAAAAAATACAAAAAAAAATCGAATGACCGAAATCCTAGAGAACTGCTCAGCGATGAAAGCATTATTCATTTAAGATAAACAATAAAATAAAATTTTATTTGAATAATTTGCAAACTTTTTATTTTTTTTCCGATGATCAACGATAACTTATTTAAACCATTTTACTATTTTTTGCTTATTGAAACCAAATCCTGTTAAACATTTGAAGCATTCACTAAGATGATTTTTTTGATAATGTAGTGAGCTCCAAAGTATGAGTACTCGATGTTTTTTTAAACAAAATTCCGTTTTTATTCTTGAAAAACTATTTTTTTTATTTCCAAAATGAATTCTAAACGGTGCGATGATTTGTATGCATTTTAACATTGTCAGAGTTTTTTTGTAAATAATCTATTTTTCACAAAATACCGTAATTTTCATAATTCAACCTAAACAAACTAAAAATTTGACAATGCATAATGTTTGTGATATTTTTAAATTAAAAACAAAAATTTTCTAAAAATATTGCAGTTCATGAAAAAAAGAATACAAAAACACCAATAAAGTGAAAATCCATACATAATTTCACATCGCTTGATAACCATATTAAAATTTGGGTAATTCTCTACCAACTCACACGAAATCGGGAAAAGTTGCCCCGACCCCTCTTCGATTTGCGTGAAACTTTGTCCTAAGGGGTAACTTTTGTCCCTGATCACGAATCCGAGGTCCGTTTTTTGATATCTCGTGACGGAGGGCGGTACGATCCCTTCCATTTTGAACATGCGAAAAAGAGGTATTTTCAATAATTTGCAGCCTGAAACGGTGATGAGATAGAAATTTGGTGTCAAAGGGACTTTTATGTAAATTAGACGCCCGATTTGATGGCGTACTCAGAATTCCGAAAAACGTATTTCATCGAAAAAACACTAAAAAGTTTTAAAATCCTCCCATTTTCCGTTACTCGACTGTAAAAATTTTGGAACATGTCATTTAATGGGAAATTTTATGTACTTTTCGAATCTACATTGTCCCAGAAGGGTCATTTTTTCATTTAGAACAAAATTTTTCATTTTAAAATTTCGTGTTTTTTCTAACTTTGCAGGGTTATTTTTTAGAGTGTAACAATGTTCTACAAAGTTGTAGAGCAGACAATTACAAAAATTTTGATATATAGACATAAGGGTTTGCTTATAAACATCACAAGTTATCGCGATTTTACGAAAAAAGTTTTGAAAAAGTTACTTTTTGCGTTTCTCTTTGTTTCGTCGTCCGTGTCTGTCGCGGGTGACCATGAACGGCCATGATCGATGACGACCAACTTTTTCAAAACTTTTTTTCGTGAAATCGCGATAACTCGTGATGTTTATAAGCAAACCCCTTATGTCTATATATCAAAATTTTTGTAATTGTCTGCTCTACAACTTTGTAGAACATTGTTATTCTCTAAAAAATAACCCTGCAAAGTTAGAAAAAACACGAAATTTTAAAATGAAAAATTTTGTTCTAAATGAAAAAATGACCCTTCTGGGACAATGTAGATTCGAAAAGTACATTTAATTTCCCATTAAATGACATGTTTCAAAATTTTTTACAGTCGAGTAACGGAAAATGGGAGAATTTTTAGAACTTTTTAGTGTTTTTCGATGAAAATACGTTTTTCGAATTCTGAGTACGCCATCAAATCGGGCGTCTAATTTTACATAAAAGTCCCTTTGACACCAAATTTCTATATCATCACCGTTTCAGGCTGCAAATTATTGAAAAACACCTCTTTTTCGCATGTTCAAAATGGAAGGTCGTACCGCCCCTCCGTCACGAGATATCAAAAAACGGACCTCGGATTCGTGATCAGGGACAAAAGTTACCCCTTAGGACAAAGTTTCACGCAAATCGAAGAGGGGTCGGGGCAACTGCTGTGTGAGTTGGCGGAGAATTACCCATTTATAAAAATTGAGCATTTGCTTCCAACAACAGTTAAAATGCATACAAAGTTTCGCATTGTATAGTATTTTCATGAAAACGATAATTTGGGAAATTTGACCAAAGTCCGAGGGCAAAATAATAATAAAAGTATTAAAATTTAAATTATAAGCCATGGTTTCAACAATTAAATAAAAAAGCGTTTTAAAGAGCATTCTACACCAGACCAGTTGTTTTGCAATAATTCATTTTAAAATTAGTTGTTTCGACGAATTTTTCTGTGGTACTGCAAAACAATTTCATACAAAAAAAACACCGAGCCCAAACATGTTAAAAATCAGGGCAAAAAAGTGTATGTCAAATTATCTTAAGTTGATTAAAATTCTGCCTTCATTATTTTTTTTTGATCGATAAGCATGTTATTTGTTTTATTTTTTGTAATTTTATGTTGTTTGCGTTATTTTTCATTGCATTAACTTGAGTTGTGTTTTTAACAATTTATCAGACTGAAATCAGGAAAGTTTTTCTTTTTAACGGTGCACATCAACCAGAGCTTTTGCACCCAGATTTTTATGAGAGACATTTTAGTATTTTCAAAACTACGGGTACTATTGAAATATTTTTTATTCATCCCCTAAAGTACTGTCAACAAAGTAATTTACAAAAAAGTTTGAGTAATTTTACAATCCCGTTGTTTTAGGATTGGTTCTGTAAGTTTGACAATTTTGGAATAAGAAGACAACAGCTTCCTTCGTTGCTGTACATCCTTAAGATTGTCCATCACAAATGAAACTTTTGTGAATTTTTAACTTAAAAAAACTGTTTTCAGTTTTTTTTTTTCTTTTCAATGAACAGTAAGTTTTGAAACTATTTTTTAAATTTTATTTTTAATTGTTTTTACAGCATCACGACTTTTCCGATAGAAAAATATATGGATAATTTTCCGTATTTGAGCAATTCTCGACGAAATCAGTATTTTTTCTGTAATTTTAATTTTAACATTTTTTAATCCGGCTGAAACTCTTTTGGTGCTTTCGGTATTCCCAAAGAAGCCATTTTGCATCATTAGCTTGTCCATATAATTTTCCATTCAAATTTGGCAGCTGTCCGTACAAAAAAGACGTCTCAAAATTTATTAATCTGCATTTTTTGAAGGAACTTTTTGATCGATTTGGAGTCTTCGGCAAAGTTGTTGGTATGGATTTGGACTACACTGAAAAAAATTATACACGGTAGAAAAAAGGTAATTTTTAATTTCACTTTTTGTCACTAAAACTTGATTTGTAATAAACACTATTGTTTCTGATTCATCAAACTTTTCAGAAATCAAACTTTTCAGAAATTTCCAGAATGGGCAAAAAATCTTCGATCGAGTTATGATTTTTTAAATCAAAACTGATTTAAAAAAAATCGAAATCTTGGTCTCAAAAAATTTTCAACATCGAAAAATGCTAAAATTACACATGTTTTGTGGCATAAAAGATGCACTAATTCCCAGAAGCAATATTACTATATTTTTTTTACTGTGTAGCTCAAAAGCTAAAATTATCGTCCACTTGAGGCTTCGGGCCGGTGTAAATATTTTCTCAATGTTTGTATTTTGCTTGCCTGAAAAAAAATGCCT
Organism: Culex quinquefasciatus; assembly: GCF_015732765.1. Taxonomy (NCBI): domain Eukaryota; kingdom Metazoa; phylum Arthropoda; class Insecta; order Diptera; family Culicidae; genus Culex; species Culex quinquefasciatus. Next base: position 20,874,209 of record NC_051862.1, on the reverse strand, counting down.
TTAATTCCATGTATCTACCAGTTAAGTGAATTAAATTTTAATTAATACACTAAATTGCTAAATCCGGGACCGTGGTGTAGGGGTAAGCGTGGTTGCCTCCCACCCAGTCGGCTTGGGTTCGATCCCAGACACGGTCCCGGTGGCATTTTTCGAGACGAGATTTGTCTGACCACGCCTTCCGTCGGACGGGGAAGTAAATGTTGGCCCCGGTCTAACCTAAAGGGTTAGGTCGATAGCTCAGTCCAGGTGTAGGAGTCGTCTCCCTGGGTCCTGTCTCGGTGGAGTCGCTGGTAGGCAGTTGGGCTCACAATCCAAAGGTTGTCAGTTTGAATCCCGGGGTGGATGGAAGCATAGGTGTAAAAAGAGGTTTACAATTGCCTCAACAATCAAGCCTTCGGACACTTAGTGTCGAGTAGGAATCTCGCAATCGAGAACGCCAAGGCAATGCTGTAGAGCGAATAATTTGATTTTTTGACTAAATTGCTGACATTTCCGTTGAAAATTAGCAGATACTGAGATGAAAACTAACTTTTGAAGTTTCCCAAGAACTTCAAACTCACGCTTCCTCTCAAGAAAATACTTAATTCCCAACGGCGGCGCACATCCCTGAAGACAAAGAAATTGTTCACTTTTAGCTCTATCCGGAGCAGTTCTGTTTTTTTTGTTCCTCCAGTGCAAACTTGTTACAAGTGCTCGCCCACTTTATCAGTGTGACACAAAGTTGCCCCAGGAATCATCATGCCCGAGGGAACATCGCTGGCTTCCTCAAGCAAGCAGCGCCGACGACGAGTGCAACAAATGTCACCAAGTGCCAAGTGGAATTTTTAATCAGTTTCATTTTCCAGACGCGCGCTGCTGCTGCTGACTCCGAAGCTGGAAAATATATTGCGAACCCATCACACCTGGGTCGTTAATTTTTCCCTAGCCGGAATCAGCCGGTATCACGTTGCGAATTAATTACACTCGTCGGAAAGGGGTTAACCCCCGTTGGCGATCCAATTAAAATTGATCATTATCGGGACTATTTTACGGGGGGGAGGGGGGAAGCCTCCGCTTTCATCATTTTGAGTGGCAACAGTCGGAATATATTGCGGTGCACCGAGGAATATCTGTGATTTTTTGGGGTGTTGAGATTTCACTTAAATGACCTGATTTTGAAACCAATTTATCAGCGAAGTGGTCAAATTTCGGTACTCAATCATAGATGGCAGCACCGTGACGTGTTAAACTTGCGTTCGATACTTGCATGCAAGTCGCACTTGTTGATTCAATCACATCGTCGCTGTACCTCGAATTATCGCATTAATTAGTGGTAAACTCCATCGGTTGGTTTCAACGAACAATAATTAATCAAAAAGTTTCCCTCTTTTCCTGCACGGTGCATGTAAATTTGTTTGCCCAGAGTGACAACCCCTAACGACCACATCCCTGAAATGGGATTCAATCGAGGGATCTTTAATCCTTTCGCCATCGTTCTCAACCTCACCGCCAGAGGAAATATTAGCAAGATTGAGCGCAAATCCCTTCGGGGAGAAGATGATGATATCCCCCATTCATAATCAACCTTGAAAAAGTTGGGGGAACGGTTCTTGCAGACAAGATTTAGGGTTATAATCCGGGCACGAATCCTCTTCCCGGGAAGCTCCCCTGCATTTGCAGAACGTGACGAGCTGGGGTGGTTTGGCGGTTGTTGCACAACTTCTCTTGAAAGGTTGCATACTTTTAGGAGGGGTTGCAAATCACCCCAAAGGAAGGACGTTTCTTGGTTTTGCAGGAAATCTGCACGGAACAAATCTCTTCCATCTTCGAGTGTACGTGTGCGTATGTGCTCATATGAGTGAATTTAGGCTGGAAAAGTTCTAAGAACATCAGCTTAGCAGCTTGAAATATTACGGGAGGTCGTGTAGGTTTGAACACTTTAGTGCTGCCACCTGTTGTTGACTAGTTCTAGTAAGCTTGCAAGCAATCTCTGGAACCGTCAGTGCTGCCATCTGTTAGTCACTGTTGGTGTGACAGTTAGTCACTCTCGTAATATCTCAAACTAATTTTGAAAAATGAGCCACCTGTTGCTGACTAGTCCTAGACATCTTGCTAGTAATAATTGCTTTAAATCGTCAGTGCTGTCATCTGTTTGGGAATAGCGACTTCAATCCTAAATCCGCTTTCTCTCTCCTAATATCTCAAACTAAGTTTAGAAAATGAGGCCACATCATGCTGACTAGTCCTAGACAACTTGCAAAAAAAAACACTTCCTGCAATCCCGTGAATCGTCAGTGCTGCCATCTGTTAGTGAGCAGTGCCTTCAATCCGCAACCATATTTCTTTTAAACTAGATTTGGAAAATTAAGCAGATTTATAACTAGTGCGACCTGGATACTGTTCCTGATCTAGAACTACATTCTTTCGAAAGCTTTCTTTGCCTTCCACGGCATATATTTAAAAAATCTTCAGTGCTGCCACCTGTTGTTGAATAGTTCTAGTCAACTTGCGTGCAATTACTGCACGCAATCTCTTCAACCATCACTGCTGCCATCTGTTATTGAGTAGCGCCTTCAACCTCAAATCCTCTTCGTTCGCTGAATATCTCCAACAAGATTTGAAAAATGAAGCAGATTTCCAACCGAAATGACTCGGAAACTGCATCAAGCAGAAGCTTTCCAACTAAGCTAAATTGTCTTCCAGCGGGCGCGGAATCCCTCTTGATGAATGCATCGTCCCCCGGGGGGGGAGGATAACATCTTCGGGTGAACTAAATTGTACTGCTGCGCGGACGAAAGAAGATGGATCCCTCTTCTCGGGAGGTTCGGGTCAAAAGAAATGAAAGATGGCTTCTCCGGCTTGAAATCTGTGCGCCCCCTGGAAGATAAATTTGTCTAGGATTTTAATTCCACTCTGTGTAGTTTCGCTTCTTTTTGAACCTCTGCCTTCGAAGAACATTAATCTGTTTGATGTGCGGAGAGAGCGGGACAGGTTTCGCATTCTGAGGAGAGAAGGAAATCGGCCAACGATATCCGGATCCACTTGGTGAGGACGCGCTCGGGCAAAGTTATGAACCAGATGATAGTTTCTGGTTGGCAGAACGGAAAAGTAATTACGATGAGCGATAGCTTGGCCTGTGACAAATTGGTTGGATAATGGTAAGTTCGTCCAGACCTGCCAAAACCATTTTGCATATAAACTCTTCAACATTGAAATCAGACAACTCGTCTGACTGACTGCGCCTAGATTTGCTCTGCCGCACCGCAGACGGCACAGATTCCCGGGGCCAGCCCGATTTCATTCATTAAAATGATTATTTGTACAAATAAAACACATTTACGACAGCGCCTGGGACGCTGGCACGGAGGGAAAAAAATGAGAAAAAGCAACCATAGAATTAAATTCATTTGGTTGACGACGACCGAGTAGCGTCAGCTTTTGAACGGGACGCGATAGGATTGGTCAGTGGCGTTCAAGTTTCGAACTTGCATGAAAAGTTCAATGCAAGTTTGAGGAACGATTGTGCTGCCATCTGTTATCATTTTTGTAAAATTCTTCACAAAAGCATTTTTCAAGCTGAATTCAAACATTTTAAACAATTTGAACATTCCAACTACGCCACTGACCATCCCCCCTCAGTGAGTCCCGGTTGATGAATGTCGACGTCGACTCTCACCCCCAGCACCAGGGAATCAGGGGAAAAAACGTAATGTATTTTTATTATTTCAATATTTACAAACAAGCTCGGCGACCGCGTAACTTTATCCCGCGCGAAAGAGTTTCGGGGGACGCTCCCCCCAAACGCCAAGCTGTCTGTCAGAAAGAAGGGCTTGGAAATGAAAGCCAAGTGTTGGCGAAAATTTGAAAACAGAAAGCATGAAAATGAGAGGAAGAAGGAAAAAAAAGTTTGCATAATTTATTCACTGCTAAATCTTCTGAAATGATCTCGCTCTCTGTGGTGCATTTACTTTCTGGTTAAGAGGCTTCTTTTTTTTTTGGACGAGGCTGATGGGATGGGCCGTGTTTGTTCTATCGAGTTGAATATAAAGGTTTAGACAGCCATTAGTGTTGAGCTTAATTCGATGCTGGATTATGATCTGCTGAACCTGTGTCCTTTGTATGATTTTTGCTTACTTTAAATTCATCTTTTCAAGTTTTGTTAACCGTACGGTTCACCATTTTTTAATTGAAACAATGAGTGGATGGATAGTCACAACATTATTATTTTCGTGAAATACTCAAAACTTAAGGAAATTCATTTTTTTTTTTTGAAAATATCAGTACTTTTCAAGGGTTTTTTCATGTTTGAAGTCGTTTGATACTCATATTGCAATTACAAAAAAAAAAAAAAAAAACGTTTAAAAAGATGATTTAAACATTTGAGTTTTTTGTCATGAAAGCTCATTGGGGCGATATGGTCGAATGAAGAAAATGTCAAAATCTATAAGGTCGAAAGAGGACAAAAGGTCAAAAGTGAAAAAGCTAGATAGAAATATTTTAAAATATTTTTTTTATGTATAGTTGTTTGTCTAACATTTTTGCATCTTAATCTTTTAAAATAATTTATTTCAAAGTTTCATTATTTTTGTTAATTTTTTTTCATTCCCTCAAAAAAAATGTTTAAATAATATTTTTCTGAGTGTTTCCATGTATCAAATATTAGCAGTTCTTTAAACAGTTACGTAACAAAATGTCTTGATTTCAAATTATTATATTCAACTCTTTTATTGACAAATTGTCTTGATTCGAAAGTATTTAAAAATATTGTTTTTCTTTCAATAAAGTTTGTTACTGCCTGTTCATTGTTTTCATTAATTCTATATAATTATTCTTAGTTTCAATCAAATTTTGGTGAGTTTTTTCCTTGGTTTTTACATTCTTTGAACTATGAGAAGTTTAAAAAAAATGTTTGATTACAATAATATTTTGAAGAATTCAAATCAACTTTCAATATTTTCGACCTTTTGTCAATCATTCCAATCAAATTTTATTTCAGCGGAACTATTGGTGGTCTGAAAATTTGGGTACTTAAAAAAAGTATTTTGTAAAATTGAGAATTTAACGACCTTTTGTTTTTCGAACTTTTTTCCGTTCGATCTAATGTCTTTCGACCTTTTGTCAAGCATTCGAATCAAATCTAATTTCAGTCGAGCTATTGAAGGTTTTGAAAAAATGAGTATTTTAAAAAAGTATTCTATAAAATTATTAATTTTACGACCTTTTGTTTTTCGAACTTTTGTCCATTCGACCTTTTGTTTTTCGAACTTTTGTCCATTCGACCTTATGTCTTTCGACCTTTTGTCAAATTAAATTTTGGCCGAGCTATTGAAGGTCTGAAAATATGTAATTGAAAACTAAACGAGCTTTTGTCCTTTAGACCTTGTGTCTTTCGATCTTATATCTTTCGACCTTATGTCTTTCGACCTTTTGTTAAGCATTTCGATCAAATTAAATTTCAGCGGATCTCATGAAGGTCTGAAAATCTGGGTACGTAAAAAATTGTTTTGTTAAAATAGAGAGTTAAACGATCTTCCGTTTTTCGAACTTTTGTTCATTCGACGTTATGTCTTTCGACCTTTTATTAAGCAATCCAATCAAATTAAATTTCAGCTGATCTATTGAAAGTCTTACAATTTGGCTTTATAAAAATGTATTTTGTAAAAATTGAGCATTAAACGACCTTCTCTATTTGTATTTTGTTAAGTTAAGGATTTAAAGACCTTTTGTTTTTCGAACTTTTGTTTTTTCAATATTTTGTCTTTCGACCATTTGACAAGCATACCAATCAAAATCTATTTCTGAAAAATTGAGCATTTTAAAAAAGTATTTTGTTAACATTGAAATTAAACGACCTCTTGTTTTTCGAACTGTTGTCCAATCGACCTTAGGTCTTTCGACCTTTTGTCAATCATTCCAATAATATTAAATTTCAGCCGATCTATTGAAGGTCTGAAAAATGGAGTGTTGAAAAAAAGAATTTTGTGAAATTGAGACTTAAACGACCTCCTTCTGTTTTTCGAGCTCTTGTCCATTCGACCTAATGACTATCAATCCAATAAAGTAAATTTCAACCGTGTTGTGAAAATTCAAGTGTAAAATTCATTCAAAATATGTTCTCGTTTGGATAAAAATTGCAAGATATGAAAATTTGAGGATTTAAGAAAATTTTGTATATTGCAAAAAATATAAAAAATAAAATTAAACGCAACAGCTCATAATTTGGCTATTTTTGCAACAAATTATATACACTTTGACAAATATAAAAAACTATTATAATTTCAAAAATGCAATCAAAATTTTAAATCGCAAATTATGAATATCTTTGGATAACTATGATCTATGATTTAAGGCATTCTGTATTTTTTTTCAATGAATTTGCTCTAAAAACTCTATGATGTGGAATTCCAATCAAACTTTTTCCGATGATGTAGAAATTTTGATTTCTTGAGTATTTACAATGAACTTGTTGTGTTAGAAAATTCATATATTTTCCACTAAAAACAATAATGTTTTTGATAATCTATTGAAACATAACGTTGACTGGTACCGCAAATAATAATAATAATATGAAAAAAAAAAAACATTTTTTTTCGCACACATCTTTGAACATGATGCCTAAATTTGTAGGAATCATATTGAATTCAACTCTTCTGGTATAACAGTCTCAAATTTAACTTCCCAAACTTAACGATCTCCACTCTTCCTCAAAATCCCTTCCCAAAACCCAAACTCCAAGAACATGTGCGACAACGCCGATAACGGGCTCGCGCGTAAAACACTTTTCGTTTCGTGACCTTTTAATCCTTCTTCATCTTCTTCTCCTTTCTTGTTTTCCCCTCCCCACTTGAAAAGCACCCGTGTCTGTGGGCAGTAAAGCCAAACAGTTTATGACCGGTCAAAATTTACTGCCGGATTTGGACTCCGGAACCCGGCGGTAATTGATTTCGTGGTGCAACGAACTTCCGGAGCGGGCAGGAATACCCCCACAAAAACATAACCTCCAAAAAAAAGCAAGCAGTGTCAAGGTGCTGTGTGTGGTTCGGGCTTTAATGGCCGTTGAGGGAATTTTGGGACTTTCTTTTGAAGAGGAGAATTTGTACTGGAAACAGCTACGTAGTTCATGAACGACCCTCAAAACTCAGATTTTGCTGATTTTCTTCGTACATTTAAATATCTGAAAAAGCTACATGATTTATGGACGACCCCTAGAAAATTAAGACGAAAATTGAAAAAAGTCACTTAATTTATGGACGATCCCCCCTCGACTAGTAACGCAAAGAAATCACAGCTGCTTCTGGGTGCGAACGGATCGGGATTAGCAACGGATTGGAAGGTCACGTCCATTGGTTCTGCTTTTGCCTTGTCCGAGGAGAGGGTGGCAAGGTGCCAAAAAACGGGCCGGATCACGCAGCAGAACGGCAAACATTGTGGGCCGTAAATGTGGACCACTTGCGTGATGTTTTGACAGCTTTGGCATGGCAGTTGTTCTTTATGTCTAATGAAAAGTTATCAAAAATGTGTTAAAATAAGTTATGAAAAACTAAAAAAAAGTGTTGCCTGTTCCTTAGGTGGATTAATCACCGTAAAACTGTCCACTTCTTTCCGAGATTACGCCAAACAAATTAAGCCCAAAATTCTCAAATCATCACAAAAGGAGAGCGAGAGAGCTAAATCAAGTGTTAATGAACATTTGTGTGGGAGAACCCAAGCAAAAGGGGGAAGGGTGGCCAAACTAATGAACTCGATGCCTTTCGCGTGGCCATGAAACCCGATCCGGTCCGGTTGGAGGGAAGATCTCGCGCCGACCGCAAAGGTAAACACGCGTGTGTGGTGACATTGGATATCCTCTCGTTCTTTGTTGTGTTCTACGCTAGACAGGTGGCAGTGTTGCCAGGTTTAAAAAATATATTTGTTTTAAATAAGAAACATACAGAACAAAAAAAGAATTGTAATATTACACCTAAGAATGTGTAAATTTACAACGTTTGATTTGAATTTCAATCTTTTCCAAAATAAGTATGTAAAATTACATCAAAACATGAGTAATTTAACTTTCTTCAATCCTCACTCCAAATGTAGCAAAAGTTGAACTGTAAATTATGTGAATAAAAAAAAAGTTTTCCAATTGAAAAAGCCGGAAAATATGGTGGAAAATTGCAGCAAAAACTTTCCCTCTTTTTCCATGCGCTCGCAATCACAAGTTAAGTTGTGCTTCAACTATTACAATACGCGAAAAAATAATAATCAAAAAAGCAAACCCCAAAAAACTTCCCCACTTTTTCGGGCAGTGCTGCCATCAGCAGAAAGGACAAACTTTTTTTTTTTCTCTTGGCGAGGCAACCAGTCAAAAAGAAATCTTTCCTGTGTGTGGACTGCTACCTACTTTTTCCGCCTCGAAAATAATTCGCAATATTGATTTCCTTCTTGGACAATGAAGGGGATAAAAACAGTTTCAATACTCGACGGAGCATACGGAAGCTGCAACAAAGAAGTCGTTTTTTAAGGACTGTTCGTTTGGGGTGGAAAAATGAGGAAATAAGTTTTTAATGTGGAAAAGGTGGGGCACAGTGATGACGATTTAATGTTTTAAGATGTTTGTGAACTCAAACATTATTCATTTTTCAAAAATTGATATATTAATTTGTAAAGAGGTATTAAATTAAATATTATTGAAATGTTATGTGTAAGCAATTTGTTTTCTTATTTCATATAATTTTTAAAATTTGATGAGTTTTGTTTTTGAAAAGACCTTAAACACAAATTAATACAATCCCTAAAAAAAGATCCAATAAACCAAATTTCCACCCACTCAAGGCAGTTTCAAAAACACCCAAAAGCAAACAAAAATGTTTTGTTCATTGGACCTTATTAAAAGAAAAACTCCAGGAATGTTTTCTCTTATAACGAAAATTTAACAACTTTAGACAAACATTTCTGTTCCACATGAAAGGTTATTGCGTTCTTGTGTCTTTATTCAATAAGAGAGCATTTCTAAAAAAAATCTCGATTCTTTTATATTTTTCAAGGTTCTTAAAAGTATTAGCTCAATTTTTTAAAATATTTTTAGTCATTCAAACTTTAGCTTAATTTAACTGTGATTTTATTTTTAATAACAGAATTTGTAAATTAGAAAAAGAGTTTTAAAAAAAAACATCTGTTTTCTAATCACTCACTTAAATTCTAGAAATATATTCTAGTATGTGGACTATGCAGATCATTTATTTAAACTATAATAATATAATCCAAGTGTTTATGTATTCTTTAAAAAGGGGGCATTTCAAAATGTTATATTTTTGAATTTCGATGGTCGACATTTTGTGTGTTTGTAAATTCTAGATTCGAACTTTGTTATTCTATTTTTCGTAAAATTACGCCTTTTTTAAGCACAAATCTTTAAATTTGTTAATTAAATATTGATACTTCTCAAATGTTTTCTTTTGCATCTTGAATATACAAGAATTAACTGATTTTTAAAAACCAATTTGAAAAATTATAAAAAGGTGATTTTTTTTTAAATATAAGCTATCGCAGGGAATTTCATTGTTATATCGCTTTACCGTTATCTAAAAAACGATTTTTTTTAAACCGCAGAATCATTAATTAATTTATCAAAATGAACTTTCTAGAACAAAATCTTATCATAATTTATTTATTCAAATAAATAATTTCTTTTTGGTAATGTAGTGTGTTTAAAAGAAAGGTATCTTAAAAATCATCAAAAAAAAATAAAAAAATAGTATAGTTGGCAATATGGCTCGTGCAAGTTTTACTAAAAGTTTTTGTCCATCATGCAAATTAAAAAAAATCTGCAGGAATTATCACAAAATGTTTAACACATCATTACATTTCTGTTTCTGTAATAAATGGGCAGTATTTCAATGAATTATTTTTTTTTTCCTAAATTCATGTCTTTTACGATTTGTGGATAAAGTGTGTAAAATGCAAAAAAGCTGAAATATATGTTATTCAATGTATCTTAAGTAGTAAACAATCAATCATTGACGTTTTATTCAATTTAAATAACTTTTTGTTTTATATTTTGTGTCCCCTTATTTTTAAGGACTTTTTGACGCAAAATTTTGAATGAATTTAACTGTTTTAGAAATTTTAGGTGCACACGATTTTTTCCTTACTTGGTAATCTAGATAAAAAATGATACGGAATTTGAATAAATTCTTGCTGTATAAAAATTTCTAGAGTAAAAAACTTTTTTTTTAAGGATTCCGTATTTTTATGAAAATATCTTAATTTTTTTATGTTTGAAATAAAATTCAAAAATTTAACTAAGTTACATTGTTTAAATAGATTTGTACTTTTTTAATGACTTCTAGTGTAAATAATAATTTTTTTTTTCAAAATTGAAAAAAAAAAACATACATTTTCACAATTTGCAAAGCTTTTTTTCCCCTAAAGGTTCAAGTATTTTTTCCGATTAGTAATCAAAAATTCAACAATTCAAAGTTTGAATTTCAAACAGCCCTGCTTGCTCAAAAATGTTTAATTTACAATCGATTGTACAAGTTTTTTCAAATAAAAAAGTAAATTTAAAGCATTTTGGTTTTTTTGGGAAATTTTAAAAAAGGAGTCAAAAATTGAAAATAAAATTTGCAGTGACCTTTCAATATTTACGAAAATATGGAATTTGTAAAATTAACCAAAAAAGAATAATTCCATGAAAATGAATGGACATATTCATTTTCATGGAATTATTTTTTTAGGTGTGAAGTACTCATAATTTTACAAAATACTTTATTTTCGTAAATATTGAAATTTGCATCGTTTGAAATGTGTGTATCAGACAACGAATTTTGGTTCAATCGTTATGTTTTAAAATTTTTAAATGAAAAGTTAGGCCGTTGCAAATATGTTTTGGAGTTTATGTCTCCGACTCTAGTCGTGGTCGAGGGGAGGGGGGTTGTTTTATGCAAAAAAAATTAAAAATATTTTTTATCGATTCTAGGCATGATAAATATGATTTTAAGCGCAGGAAATCGCTTTTCTTGTTGTTTTCAGTTGGTTAGACTTCAATTCCTTCTAAAATTTTTAAGTTTTTTTCAAATCATGTTTTTTGCCCCCTCATTTTTCGTACCGATTTTGATGGTGGGGGGGGGACGTTAACTTTGAAAAATATTTGCAACGGCCTTATTTATTATTTTTAACAGTCCCCATTTTTGGGAACTCAGTTTTTTTATAAATCAATCGATTTTGGAAATCATAATTTATTTATTTTTATTTTGGCTATTTTTTCAGTAATTGTTACTTTTATGAAGAGCAGACAAAAGCAAACAAAAAAATATGTCATAAAATCTCAAGAATAATGCAAATAAGCCTGATAGATTTTGTTTTTTTTTTTTATAAAATTTTGTAGAAAAAAAATATAAAAGAAAACTGTTAATTTTTCGTAACACAAAATTTGCATTATTCGGTAGTGAAAAAAAAAAATATTATCATGGTTTTGTTCAGAGAGTGATTTTTAGATTATTTTCAAGTTTTCTCCTCAACTCCTTGACTTTGCATAGACAACAATCAGTTTGCAGCAAATTACGAAAAAATCAAATAACCATTTATAAACTTATTCCCATTTACGACATCTTCTCACAGTGCGTGTGTGTGCTCCAACAATCAATATCGATTACAGCCTTTACAACCCCTCAGGATATGGGCCAATAAAATAGCCGAATTGGCAAAAGAAAAGCCCCTGCTTCCCTTCCCGTGAAAAACGCGCGGAAATCATGCAAACAATGGCTCCCAGTAAGTTTTACGATTCGGTCGTAAAAAAAGTTGAGAGCGCGTTTTATTGGCTGCCAAGGAGCAGCTCTTCCTGGGGGACTTCAGGATTCAGGACTAAGATTCCCGCAGCGCGTCACATGACGGGATTCGAGCCCGGCTTCAATTGGCGTTTGATTGGCTGGGAAAAAGTGGTGGATGGTTTTCTGCGGTTTTTATAGCGCTCCGATAGCGCAATAGAGAGGGAGTTCATTTACGACCGTGAAGGAGCGCTAAATCGCTAGATTAAACTACCCCCTAAATTGAGTGTTGGCAAAAAGGTCTGCGTTATCTTCTTATGACCAGACGGTGGCGTTGTCGTCCTCGACGACATCGTCCAGTGGTAATCTCATTAAAAGTTTGCAAATTTGCAATGCGATATGGCGAGAGAAACAAAAACGAGGCCAGGCGCACCCATAAAAAGGGTTGGTCGATGAAAAGCCAGGAATTAAGGTTAGAACATCATGTGTAACACGGCGTGGCCGGACTTTGGCCGGAGGAATTGGGGTCAGGCCCCTTCGGGGGGTGCCACCAAGCAAATGGTTTGACTGGCCATAGGTTTAAGGTTACTCGGCTTAAAACGACGGTGGACAACACTGTCGCTACTGACACAGTCCTGGGAAGGCTTGTAGACTGCAAGAATGTAGGAAAGTCAATTAAAAATGCAATTTTTAAAACATTGTTAGCGAACCAACAACGGTGGCATTAGGGTAGCGTGACTGACTATCACTCAATAGGCCTGAGTTCAAATCCCATCAGAATCACTTTTTTTCAACTACTTCAAGTGTTTACACCCCGAACTGCAGCTCTTCTCTTGAAGAGAATCGTTGATTGCTGCTGCTATCACCAACCGAGTTGCAGCACGATGTTCTATTAGCAACAATTTCCCTCCCCGTTCCAGACGAGCCAAGAGTATGGTAATCCAGCTAGACAAAGAAAAATCACGACACAAACAAGCTTGTTGTTATCGTCCTTCGACCGCTCGATGGAAAGGCTTGCAGTCTAGAAAGGGGTGGGGGATCAACTCTCTCTAGGTTGAGACTTGGGTAATTGCTGGGAGCTTTTCTCTGCTTGCTCCTGGACTTGGAATTGCCATTAGACGGTGGAATGCAATTCTGCACACAATGATGCTAGTTTGAGTGTTGACTGGTAAACAACTTGAGGGGACGTCTCGTAAACAATATGACTCGATTTGAAACCACAGACATTTTCTCTTTCTTTAATTTAGTTATTTTTATATCAAATTAGGCTTGCCTTAAAAAGCATTCGCTACTCACGCACAGATGTCGTTGTTGTGACATCAATGCCTTGCATGCAAGCTTTTCTTAAAAAATGCGTTTTTTTAATTTGTAAAAATAATTCCAAAATTTACAAAATTGTTGAAATATTTACAAAAATATAGCATATTTCTCACATAATTCAAAGTTGCAGACTGCTCCGCAGCTCCTAAACCACAGACCTAGCAAATTCTGCCCGTGTGGATTCCCATCAAAACCAATTCGCGATCAAAAGCTCAAAAATTCCGACAGATGGCGCAAAGCATCGAAGAATGACGATTCAGATTTTCGCTGTTCGGTTACATAGGAATGCAAACTTAAAATTGAATTTACAGCTCATAGAACAACTTTTGAGAAAAAAATCAAGTAGTACGATTGTTAACTCTTTGCCCTCTATAAATTAACGCAATAAAAAAAAATTTGAAAAAAAATAATTTTGAAAAAATGATATTGTTTAAAATGATAGAGCATCAAAAGTTAACAAAGTATCAGCTCAAATTTTTGCTCAAAAGTTGTTTTGAACGCTGGAATTTAACAAAACAGAATTCGCATACATAACCTCAAAGGGCGGAAATTTCAATCGACATTCTTCGCTCTGTTCTGCTACTCAACACTAGGTGTCGCAAGTCGTTTGGCTCTTGAACGGCAATTACAAGGAACCTTTTCAATTTTACTCCCACGTGCAAGTTCACGTGCGTGTGTGTGTGTGTCCTCTCGCCGCATGGTACGAAAACATTTTCTCAACAGGAATCCTACAGGAGGGCACACACATTATTCTTCTCTGAGGGTTGAGGCTTCTATACCGGTTGTGTGGTGTAATTTTGCACTGTGTAAAATTAAATGTAATTTATATTAAAGATAAAATGAGTTGATAAAAATCCAGCAATGGTTTTGTCCAAACAAAAACAAAAACAAAAACAAAAACAAAAACAAAAACAAAAACAAAAACAAAAACAAAAACAAAAACAAAAACAAAAACAAAAACAAAAACAAAAACAAAAACAAAAACAAAAACAAAAACAAAAACAAAAACAAAAACAAAAACAAAAACAAAAACAAAAACAAAAACAAAAACAAAAACAAAAACAAAAACAAAAACAAAAACAAAAACAAAAACAAAAACAAAAACAAAAACAAAAACAAAAACAAACCCAAACCCAAACCCAAACCCAAACCCAAACCCAAACCCAAACCCAAACCCAAACCCAAACCCAAACCCAAACCCAAACCCAAACCCAAACCCAAACCCAAACCCAAACCCAAACCCAAACCCAAACCCAAACCCAAACCCAAACCCAAACCCAAACCCAAACCCAAACCCAAACCCAAACCCAAACCCAAACCCAAACCCAAACCCAAACCCAAACCCAAACCCAAACCCAAACCCAAACCCAAACCCAAACCCAAACCCAAACCCAAACCCAAACCCAAACCCAAACCCAAACCCAAACCCAAACCCAAACCCAAACCCAAACCCAAACCCAAACCCAAACCCAAACCCAAACCCAAACCCAAACCCAAACCCAAACCCAAACCCAAACCCAAACCCAAACCCAAACCCAAACCCAAACCCAAACCCAAACCCAAACCCAAACCCAAACCCAAACCCAAACCCAAACCCAAACCCAAACCCAAACCCAAACCCAAACCCAAACCCAAACCCAAACCCAAACCCAAACCCAAACCCAAACCCAAACCCAAACCCAAACCCAAACCCAAACCCAAACCCAAACCCAAACCCAAACCCAAACCCAAACCCAAACCCAAACCCAAACCCAAACCCAAACCCAAACCCAAACCCAAACCCAAACCCAAACCCAAACCCAAACCCAAACCCAAACCCAAACCCAAACCCAAACCCAAACCCAAACCCAAACCCAAACCTGCCCCAAATTTTCAAACTTTAAAAAAATCGGTTGATATATCTTGAAAACGAGGCACATTATCAAAAAATGTGTAAAATACTTCTTGATTAAAAATTCAAATTAACATAAAAAAATGAGGTTGAAAAAATGATATAAATTAAATTTCGATTTTTCTTTTTCTCAAAAATCTGTATTGTTTCGAAAATTCATAACTCGGCGGCAATGGTTATGGTTCCCTGAAACATATAAAAAATCTCGAAAATCAAAAAAATAAGGATTTTTGGATATTGAGGTAATTAAAAAAGCGACAAATTTTACCTATTTACCTATTTTATACCTTCAACTTTGCCAAAGGCTTAGTGTCTGATCAAAAAATTCTTTTAAAAGTTACAAATTTTCAAATATTTACGTACCATTTTTGTATGGACAGCTGCCAAAATTGTATGGAGACCTATACAAGAATGAACGAATGACAGAAAATGGCTGCTTTGGTCATAGGTAAGACCCCCACAAAGGTTAAGATAAATCAAAAAATAAAAATGGTCGAAATCGGTCGATTTCGAAGAGAATTGCTCACTGGCAATTTTTTTAAAATTATTTGCAAAATTTAAATCTTTTTCAAAATTTGTAAACCAGTCTCTCATTAATCATTAATTGCATGTTTTTCCTCTGTCATTCTGGTGATACATATTAATGCATGTAAAATTACACGTTTTCGTCCAACATTTTTCAATTCCATGGACTTTTTAGATATAATTAATATACTCATTTTTTTTGCAATAACTGTGTTACATTTGGGACTGGCATGAATAATATATACTTTCAAACAATGCATGTAGGCTCACAATTATTATTTAACTTCTTTCCATTACGAGATTTTATTTTAATCAAATTAAAAAAACTGCAAGCATGTTGTTGTTAAATAATTTCGAATAAATGTTATATAATAAAACTACAAACCTTCTCCTAACTTTTTTCAGCAAACACGCAAATTGCAGAATTTAAAAAAATGCAGTTTGTATTATTTTTATGATAGCGACTCTAATATCACGAGAAAAAATATTGGTTTTGTTTTAATTAAAAGCTACGTTATAATGCGTGTAAAGTTACATTTTCTTTAATAACATGGAAATTTCAAGAAAAAATATATATCTAGGATCTAAAAATTTGTTTTTAATTGTTTTTACAAGTGACACTACTCTCGTAAGAAATAATTTATTTATCATCTCAAATAAAAATTACATTACAAACCACGTAAATTTACACACTTTCTTCCAACAGTGCACCTCCCACGGTGTCACGGTTCCCTGCAATCCCAAGTAACGTTATCACGTGTACCACAGCATCCAGCCCCCCGCCAGGTGTGCTCAGACACGTGGAAAGTCCACACACGCACGCACGATGGATGATTTATGGCAAATGGCTGCCAAAGGGCTTCCCCCATTCCCTTCCTCCACATTTCATTAACCACACCTTGCTGGATTTCGCCGGGTGGTCCCTCAAGGGTTTTGTTAAGTAGATCCGCGCTGATCCTGTTAGGGGTATCGATTTGTCTGCCGAGTTTCCCCCTTGTCTACAACGCAATGTGATGTGGAGGTGGGGGAGACATTCGTGCGTTAGGGATTGCAACGAAGGGAATCCTCCTCTGAATGATGACAAGTTTGATGGATTTTGGCTGGGCACCGGACCGTGTGATTCGTGGGTTAAGGGGGAGGGATTAGTGTAAGTAAATATGAGGTCTTCCTTATTGATTTATGGATTTTATGCAATATGCTCTTCGAGCATTAAACCAGGAAGACAACACGAAATTTTCCAAATCATAGATTTTTTTTTTGCTCTCTTGGTCTTTTCTGCATGAGATATTAATAGATGGATTTGATATAGAATGTAATCAATCCGTATAAGCAATGCGAAAAGTGGTAGTAAAAAACTGTATTCCAGTACCCAAAAAATCCTCAAATTGGCTCATTTGCCCTAACGATTTCCTCTGCCACGTGATGAAAATTGAACAATAAAACAATCAATGTTGAATTAGCCTCAACTGTCTTTGCCAAGCCCCCTCCCCCCCCCCCATGATAAAGATCCTCCTGACTCATTTTGAGCGAAATAAAAGCAAATTGTATCGATTTTCATCAGGCTCAATGCTGTCTGGTACCTCTTTATTTGACAAATTTCGTTCCATTAGCCGTGAAGACTGACAGAGTGCGCTCCTGTGGCTATAAATTCTTCCTTTTTTGTGGCCTTGTCGTTTTAGGGTTTCTAAAAAAACACGAATTCGCCTAGAAGTACTAATGGGACTTTCTTGAAGTAACTTCCCAAATCTCTACAATATTCAAGATAAAAACAAACGAACACAGTCGTTTGAATTCCCCCCGAAAAATTGAGTGAAAATTGTCCTGCGAAGGTGGAGCTGAGAGGAAATTCTTCGTGGGGGAATTGTTTATTTCGGGAATTCCCCTGCCAATCCGTTCTGGGGCTGGGGTTGCAGTGACAAGGGAGGCTTCCACAATAATAACAGGAATTCATTGGGCCTGCCTGCTCGGACGGAAAAACGGATTGTTTATGATGCAGGAGTGGTCAAAAAATATATTGGATTGTGAAAACAGAGCAAATATTTGAAATGTTTAAGCATAGAATAAAAAATTCAATTTTTCCTTTAAAATTTTTTAAAACTTTGTTCATCGATTCTTATGTCCAAATAAGACATTTTCCATCGTTGGTTTCTATATGAGCCATTCTCTACGAAATCGGTATTTTTTCTTCAATTTTAATTTTTGTATTTTTTTATCCGACTGAAACTTTTTTAGTGCCTTCGGTATGCCCAAAGAAGCCATTTTGCATCATTAGTTTGTCCATATAATTTTCCATACAAATTTGGCAGCTGTCCATACAAAAATGATGTATGAAAATTCAAAAATCTGTATCTTTTAAAGGAATTTTTTGATCGATTTGGTGTCTTCGGCAAAGTTGTAGGTATGGATACGGACTACACTGGAAAGAAATGATGCACGGTAAAAAACATTGGTGATTTTTTAATTTAACTTTTTATCACTTGAACTTGATTTGCAAAAAAAAACACTATTTTTATTATTTTTTTTTTGATATGTTTTAGAAAACATAAAATGCCAACTTTTCAAAAATTTCCAGGTTGTGCAAAAAACCTTTGACCGAGTTATGATTTTTTTAATCAATACTGATTTTTTCAAAAGATCGAAATTTTGGTCGCAAAAAATTTTCAACTTTATTTTTCGATGTAAAATTGAATTTGCAATCAAAAAGTACTTTAGTGAAATTTTGATAAAGTGCACCGTTTTCAAGTTGTAGCTGAGTAATTCTCTACCAAAACCGAAAATGGATTTTATTTGTATTTTTTGATTTGGCTCAAACTTTGTGGGGGCCTTCCCTATGACCAAATATGCTATTTTGTGTCATTGGTTCACCCATACAAGTCTCCATACAATTTTGGCAGCTGTCCATACAAAAATGGTATGTAAATATTCAAACAGCTGTAACTTTTGAGTGAATTTTCTGATCAATTTGGTATCTTCGGCAAAGTTGTAGGTATTGTTGAGGACTTTTGAGAAAAAATAGGTACACGGAAAAAAAATTTGCAGATTTTTTTATCAACTTTTTTTTCACTAAAACTCAATTTCCCAAAATACGTATTTTTTGATTTTCGAGATATTTTGATATGTTTTAGGGGACAAAAATCCGCAACTTTTGAGCCATAGAGAAATATGTTCAAACATCTGCCGCCAAGTTATGAATTTTTGAAAAAAACAGTGATTTTTGGAAAAAATCGAATTTCATGCAAAAACAAGTTTAACATTATTTTTTAATGCAAAATTGAATTTGCAATCGAAAAGTGCTTTACAGATTTTTTGATAAAGGGCTCCGTTTTTAAGGTATAGCCACCGAAAGTTTGATTTTAGCGAAATATTTGCAGTTTTTAAATTTTTAAAAATAGTGACCATGAGTGACCGTTTCTAAAAATATTTTTTTTGAAAAGTTTAGAAAATTTGCTATAAAATTGTCAAAGAAACATTGAAGATTGGACCTCGGGTTGCTGAGATAGAGTCGCCTTAAGAAAAAGAAACACGAAAATTGAAGTTTTCTTAATCTCATCAAAATAACCCACCATTTTCTAATGACGATATCTCAGCAAATAATGGTCCGATTATCAATGTTAATACATGAAACATTCGTGAAATTATCCGATCTTTTCTAAAAAATATTTTGAAATTTTTTAAATCAAGACTGGCATTTTAAAAGGGCCAAACATTGAATATTACGCCCATTTCAAATGCTAGTCTTGATTTTAAAAAAATCAAATATTTTTTTCGAAAAGATCGAAAATTTTACGAATTTATCATGCATTAAAATTGAAAATCGGACCATTATTTGCTGAAATATGGTCATTAGAAAATGGTGGGTTGTTTTGGTGAGATTTAGAAAACTTCAATTTTCGTGTTTCTTTTTCTTAAAGCAGCTCTATCTCAGCATCCCGAGGTCCAAATTTTCTGAACTTTTCAAAAAAAAAAAAAATCTTTAGAAACGGTCACTCATGATCACTATTTTTAAAAATTGAAAAACTGCAAATATTTCGCTAAAATCAAAATTTCAGTGGCTATATCTTGAAAACGGAGCCCTTTATCAAAAAATCTGCAAATTCAATTTTGCATTAAAAAATAATGTCAAACTTGTTTTTGCATGAAACTTCGAATTTATCCAAAAATCACTATTTTTTCAAAAATTCAAAACTCGGCGGCAGATTTTTTGACCATGTTTCTCTATGGCTCAAAAGTTGCGGATTTTTTCCCCCTAAAACATATCAAAATATCTCGAAAATTAAAAAATACGTATTTTGGGAAATTGAGTTTTAGTAAAAAAAAAGTTGATTAAAAAATCTGCAAATATTTTTTCCGTGTACCTGTGTTTTTTTTCTCAAAAGGCCTCAACAATACCTACAGCTTTGCCGAAGATACCAAATTGATTAGAAAATTCATTCAAAAGTTACAGCTGTTTGAATATTTACATACCATTTTTGTATGGACAGCAGCCAAAATTGCATGGAGACTTGTATGGGTGAATCAATCACACAAAATAGCTTATTTGGTCATAGGGAAGGCCGCCACAAAGTTTGAGCCAAATCAAAAAATACAAATAAAATCCATTTCCGGTTTTGGTAGAGAATTGCTCATATACAAGTCTAATAATCCGTATCTTGAGAAAGAATTTTCTGATCGATTTAGTATTCAGTATACAATGAGAAATATGTTCATTTTTTCCATTTCGCTTTTCATCACAAAATCTCGATTTTGACAAACTTTAAATCGTATTTTTTAAAGTTTTTTAAACAACACTTCAAAAAACTTCAAAAGTGTATTTTTATTGAAAATGATTTCGAATCTGAAAAATTAAGTAAAAGTTGTAAGAATGATTGAAACAGGCTTCAAAAATATTTTCAAATTCGTGAACTTTTGCGTGTTTGCCGGCAGCGAAATTTTGAGAAAGTGAAAGAGCAGGTAAAGTTTGTTTCAAAATTACAAAAAAAATAGTGCTTTTGACACAGAGTTCCAAAATATTCCATCGAATTTCTGAGATTCTCGTGTGTGGCCGGCAGCGCAATTATGAGAAAGTATAATTTTAAATTTGTAATTAATTTGCTTTGTTAAATAATCATTGATGTTTTTTGAATGAAATCATTTGATTTTTTTTTAAAGAAATCTTAAAGTGTATAATTTTAAAACCTTTGAGTTTGTACTACCGACTGATGATCGTTCCTTCCAAGATTGGTCCAAATCGGTGAAATTTGAGTTGATGTGTAATTGTAGGTTAGGTTTTTGTTGAGAACCACTGCAAGCCTCCAGAACCACACGCGACCAAATTGGTCCCCCTATTTTTTCCTTTCTGGCCCGTTGACAATCCGTCAGGTTTGGGTTAAAGGGGAGAGGGTGTTTTTTTTCGCCGGACATGTCACAAAAGGTGTGATATTTCGGAAAGGTGAAGTTTATTGACCTCCCGCTGGGCCCTAAGGGGTTGGGAGTTTTCGGTGGAATTTTGGTTTCATTTTTGGGAAAATAATCAAAGGAAATGCTATGGATGAGCGGAATAATCTATTTTTGACAGAATTGAATTCGTCGGTGGAGAATTTGTTTGAAAATGATTGAATTGTCGAAAGAGAAAGTTCTTGTCATTTTTTATAATCAATCACCTCTATGAAGCCCTGGTGAATTCAAGTTAACTTCGTTCCACATGCCAGAAAGCAATTTTCTGGCCAAACCAACCGCCGATCGAAGCCACATCAAGCGAAGGTATGTGCTGCACATTTGCAGGCAGCAAACATCCTTTTTGTACTTCCCGTGTGTGTGTGTAGAAAGGATGCTTCCTGGTTGGCGAACCGGAGGCCACGGCGGATACCGTAATTAGTTTGTAATGAGTTTGGAACAGGTCAGTTTGGGGGGTGGTGAAAGGGCTTGCAGGTCTTCCTGAACGGACGCGGCTAGACCAATATTTCAACGGAATCGTCGGGCATGCAACCTGGTTAACCCTTTGAAGGCCAGAACATTCAAGAACAGAAAAAAATTAAACTTATAATGACAAACAAATTTTGAATAAGTTCAAAAACCTTGAGTAAAACAAAGAAAATTGAAAACCAAACAGAACAAAGTGATACCATGTTAAAATTCACAAAACCAACAATCGAGGGTTAAAAGCACAACCTTGCATGTTTTTGGCGCCGACGTTCCTCATGCTTTTCGGTGGTTGCACTTTCATTGAATTTTCCCCTCCTCCTCGGAAAAAAGTTAATTTAATTGGCCCGTAAATAAGCGAACCTCTGAGGTTACATGGGCCCTTGAAAATTTTCCTCCACGTTTTTGTGTGTGTGAGTGTGTGTGCTAAAAGAGGGTTGATCCTTTTTCAGTCTGCCAACAAACAACAACAACAAACCTTAAGCAGACGACGTCTTTCGTGTGGAAGGAAACTCGTTAAGGCAAAACTTACCCCCCACTTCTTCTTCGCTGCTTTTTAAAGGGAAAAAGGTACAGAAATCTTTCCCCCTATTTCCTTCACGAAAGCAACACTCGACTTGCATTTGCACACTCACACTTACACGAGACGAGTGACTCAATTTGGGTTTCAACCCGGGAAACTGGAAGGAATGATGGGTGTGCGTTTGCATGGTTAAGTTTTGTATGGTCTGAGGTGAGGGTTTTCCGTGCTTGTGCGGTAGAACCAGACGGTTAGAATTCGAAAGAGAGGTGGTCAAAATTTGACCAAAAAGCTCCGTTAAAAAAAAACAATCAATTCAGCTACTTCTCAAAGGTCCCATCATTTTTCTACACATTCACTTTTTTGTATAATATTTAACTTAGAAATTAAACAAATTTTCGAGAACTACAAATAAACCATCAAATCATTGAAATATTTCTTTCAAAATACTAAACTTTTAATCAGTAAGTAATTCTACTTGCCTTTTTTTAGTTTAATTTTCTGTTTATGTTTATTTACCCGACCCTCTCCGATTTCAATGAAACTTTGTAGACATGTTATCCTAGACCTATATAAGCAATTTTTGTGTATATGGAGCCAATAGTACTCGAAAACAACATTTGAGGAGGGTGTAAGGTATTTAAATATTTTTGTATTGTGCAATTTAAAAATTACTGTATCTCGAAGCAGTTGCGTCGTATCAAAAAGTGGTCAAAAACAAACTTGTAGGAAATTGGACGAGCTTTCTGAAAAAATACACTGAAACAAAAACACACGCCACTTATATGAGATTTTTTGATTTTTAAGTCTAAAACTTAAATTTAAAGGTGATGTCACGATTAAATTTTTTTTGAGAAAATAGCCTAAAATGTTACCAAAAGACTGACGAAAAATGCAGGATGGTATGTCTCTCCTAAAAAAATACAAAAATCATTTACTAAAAACTGTTTTTTTGAAAAGTGGTCAAAACGTCGAAATTTTCAAAAACCGGTAGTGGGAATCGATTCCCCAGACAATTTTACATAAAAGGTTCCATATTGACCATTGTCCTATGTCCAATTCTTGGGAAGATACAGCGGTTTTAAAAATAAAAATGTTGAAAAAACTGTTTTTTTTTTGTGGTTTTTGGCAATTTCTATATGACAGACTTGGTTTTTCAGTCTGGTAAATATTTTTACCAGAAAGCTCGTCCGATTTCCCAAAAGTTTGTCTTTGACAGCATTTCAATTGGATGTAAGGGCTTACAGATACAAGCTTAATTTCATTGCTAATAACTGTAAATAGAATATTTTTTTCAGTGTGGTAGAAACCTGGATAGTAAATTAGCTTACATAAATAATAAAACGAGTTAAATTGAAATGCTGTCAAAGACAAACTTATGGGAAATTGGACGAGCTTTCCGGGCAAAATATTTACGAGACTTAAAAACCAATTCTGTCATATAGAAATTGCCAAAAACTAAAAAAAAATCAGTTATTTCATCATTTTTATTTCTAAAACCGCTGTATCTTCCCAAGGATTGGACTAAGGACAATGATCAATATGAAGACTTTCATGTAAAATTGTCTGGGAAATCGATTATCACTATCGGTTTTTGAAAATTTTGACGTTTAGAGCACTTTTCAAAAAAAAACAGTTTTAGTAAATGGTTTTTGTATTTTTTTAGGAGAGACATACCATCCTGCATTTTTCGTGAGTCTTTTTGTAACATTTTAGGCTATTTCCTCAAAAATTTTGAGCGATAAAAAGCGTGGCATCACCTTGAAATTCAACTTTGAAACATAAAAATCAAAAAATCTCATATAATTGGCCTGTATTTTTGTTTCAGTGTATTTTTTTCAGAAAACTCGTCCAATTTCCTACAAATTTGTCTTTGACCACTTTTTGATACGACGCAACTGTCTCGAGATACAGTAATTTTTAAATTGCACAATACAAAAATACCTTAAATACCTTACACCCTTCTCATAAACTTTGAAAAATATTTGCAACGGCCTTATTAGTTTTCAATAAATGTAAGAATTGACGAAAACATTTTTTTCATCGAAGAATTTTAAATTTTAAAAGATTTTTAAATCAACCCAAACATGATAAACATGATTCTAAAAACAGGTGAGTGCATTTTAAGTTGATTTCATCTGATTGTGCTTAAATTTCCATTGAAATTTTGAAGTTTTTTGAAAAAAATTCTGTTGCTCCCTGTTTTAGGAGGGGGAAGATGCAAAAATTTTAAATCATATTTGTACCAGCCTAATTGTAATAATGATAAAAGCAGCCAATTCCAAAAGTTTCCTTTCAAATACATTTGAATGGATTTAGCGAATTGACAACAAAAAATTTAAATAAAGGCAAATTTAAAATATTTGTCTGTCTCTTAAAATCCTTTAAAAAATTGGTTAAAAAAAACCAGCCTTTTGTCATTTTTTTCTAGTTTAGTGTTTTTCGCCATTAAGGCCATTGCAATAGTAGTTTATGCAACAAGTTGCAAAAAGAGGATTTTTTCAGCACGAGGTTCACCGAGTTGGATAAATACGAAGAGTGCTGAAAAAATTAAGTTTTGCAACGAGTTCCATAGAACATTTCTGGAAATTCCGAAAAACACCCATTGAGTGAAATTTTAAGTAAAATTTTCATGTATTTTGTCAATAAATCGTTTAAAACTAAAAAAAGTTGAAAAGTATAACTTTTCGAAACAAGTGCTGAAAAGTTCAACTTTTCAGCACCCATTTCAGTGCTGAAAAGTAGAACTTTTCATCATTTATTGTGAAAAGTGTTGCTATTCGATTCTGTTATTTTTGGTACAGAAAAGTAGGCTTTTTCGTCGTTCAAGAATGACAGGAAAAGTAAGTAGTTTCACGACGGAATTGCAAAAATATTATTTAAAAATTGTTTAAAATTTTATAGATTTTTTATTATGCACGGACACACTACATTTTGATATTGTTACAATTTCATATTATTGATATAAAAAAATGTCTCTTAAATATTTTTAAAATTGTATTCGTTTGTTTTGGATATTTTTTACACAATCCAAAAAAACACAAAAATCCAGTATCCCAGTACTTGTTCAAAATTTCACCCGAAAGTGGTATGGTAATGCGACCTATTCCTGTTATGCATTTTTCTGCTTGGCCAAACTTGGAGAGCATTTTTGTGTACTACGACGTTCGGTGAAAATGGCATCCTATTTCCAATATCATAATTTAAGCTAAATAATATCTCGAGAACGTCGCAAATATTGCATAACACCAGAGAAGGCACTCCCTCCCCAATTGCTAATGCACATTTCGCAATTGAAGCAAACCGTCAATATTTGCCCGAAGAGAATTTTACTCAAATGCCAAACGCCAACAAAACGCGCCTCCTTGCAAAAGTGCATCTCCAACTCTCAGAACAAGACGAGTGTAGAGGCAAACTCTCGCTTCTCTAGGTCGCCCGAGTCCCGTTTGCACTCTCGCAAAAATTTCCTCAATCACAAAAATCAACAAAACGTAATTGGATTAATTCCTCGGTATTTTGCCCCGGCGTGTCAGAGATCTGGGAAAAGCGCGTTTTCCAGGTCACCTGCTTCGTTCCAGCGCGGAGCTTTTGTAACATTAGTGGTAAGTTGGAACAGAGCAGTGTTGGGAAAAGTCAAGCTAGAGCAAAAAAAAATCTAGTGGTTTAGGGACTCGAACTCACGCTTTACGTTGTCGAAACCTGCGACCCTACAGTCTGAGCTAAATAAACAGCATTTATAGGTTGGACTGAACATTCAAATGAATCAAGTAAGGATCATTTTGAGATGTTTTTTGTCGCTTTTTCAGGAAAATTTTGAACAAAATTCAATTAACCTTTTTTTAAGATTTTTTTTAAAAATTTTCAAAAATTGAGATTCATATGCTGAAAATTTCAATCACTAGGCAAATCGTTATCAACAGAGGTCCTTTCTTCCACGGAAAAGTGCATTCTGGAGGGGTAAACGACAAAGAAGTCCCTTCTCCTTGAAGGCGGAATAAATGATCGACGAGCAAAGTTTCCTTCATATTGCTGGGACCCAAAAATTGATAGCTGAAAAACTTTCCTTCTGACAACTGGAAACCTGCTCGAAGCTGCTGCAGTTCTGATTGTTATTTTATTGCGTTTTCGACACCGGAAAAAAAGTGGAACAAGAATTCGTCCTTCTTGGTAGTATCGTCGAAGGTGAATTTTATAACTTTTCCACTGCACACAGGAAAAGGAAGGGAGGAAATGGGAGTGATTTTTCTCCATAGTTTCTTTTATTGGCACTGAACCGGAAGACACGGGAAGTGAGAGATCGGTTTCGGTGTCTGCCCGGAGGAAACTGTCTGGTTCCGGTGCAGCGTGAAGGACACCGGGAGTTGCATTCCTTCAAAATGACGGTGACGTGAGTGTGTGTGTGTGTGTGTAAACGTCAAGAGGGATCCAACTGCTGGTCCTGGAGCCAATAAAGTGGTGTTTTCCTTCCCGGGGAATGTCTTTGTTGTCTGAGACAACACCAATGGAAAAGAGCGTTGTAAGGGGGAATGATATAAAGTTCTTGATATCCTTGGAGTAGCAGGATTTCAGTCTATTAGGTGTGAACATTGAGGAGCTGTCTTGGCCTTTATAGTTTTTGATACTTTTAACGTGATATCATTTGCTTTTTGTTGGTTTTTCCCGACTTTATTAGCTAAAGCCTCTTAATAAAGTTCAAAACTCTTCAAAAGAAATTCAAAGAAGGAAATCATCTAATTTTTTTTATTAAAATATGATTCGACAGCATTTTTTTTATTTAAAAATTGAAATGTCAATTGACGCATTTCAACTACTGCCGATACATCACACCATCGATCAGTGACAAAGCAAACTGTCAATTTTCATAAACTTTTCCTCAAAACTTTCCCACTCAGCCTCCCAAGTCCCGAACAAATACTGCTAATTGAAAACTTTCAACTCCGACAACTGGGCTCCACTCTTTTCTGTTCGTTTCAATGTATATTAATAAATTTCCCAAACCAACGAGAAGGGGAGGAGGAAATGAAAAACTTTTCCCTTTTCCCACTCAAGTCTGACCGGTTTCGAGCCAGCAGCATAAGCTTTTTCGCAACTTACCTGCCCAACTTCCGGCACATGACATGCACCCAGACTTTCGGCTGGTTAAAATGCAAACAACTTTTTTTTTTATTTTGGCTTTTTGTTGTTGGTGTGTGTGTATTTACGTAATCGGACAAAAAATAACATTGTTCGATTTTAAGTTGGTCCTTTTTGTGCTATGCTTTTGCAAAGTTTTTCCGGATGGCTTTGCTAGTGGAGCTTGAAAGGTTGTTAACTTTGGAATTATTCAAATTGGAATACTTTAACGGCGGTGGTGCTATGAATACGTTTAGAGTAGAACGTTTTAATTCGGTGGGATTAAGCTGGGGAAAGTTATTCTGGAAAACAAATGCTTTCAGTAATAACAGGCTGACCAAAATAGATTTTTGCTTCACAAGAATCACATGGACTAACAAATCGATGCCTCTGTGCTCTCGAATCCTAATTTTATAGTAGTAACCCCAGCAAGCTTAGTACAAGAGAACACAGAGTCGTCGAAATAAACAAGATCAATAAAATAATGAACTACAAATCTAGAATTTTTTGATCATTTTTTTTTTGAGAATTAAATCCTCTTTGAGTTAAACATAATGAAAATGTACACACTAAAAAAAGTCATGGTAATATTTCATCAAGAAAGGGGTGCATCTTTTTTGTCAGATCACCTCTGAAACTGTGTAATTTCACCTATTTTCTGGTGTAATGTCACTTTTTCAGTCTTAATTGAGATAATATTACATCAAAAAAAAGGTAATTTTCAAACTTCCAAAATTACACCTTCCAAATTTACACATTATTTACTGAGTAGTATTTTTTACCAATTGTTATTTTTGGAAAAGTTGAGCTTTAATTTTAATTTTTGTATTTTTTAATTCGACTGAAACTTTTTTGGTGCCTTCGGTATGCCCAAAAAAGCCATTTTGTATCATTAGTTCGTTCATATAATTTTCCATACAGATTTGGCAGCTGTCCTTACAAAAATGATATGTGAAAAATAAAAAATCTGTATCTTTTGAAGGAATTTTTTGACCGATTTGGTGTCTTTGGCAAAGTTGTAGGTATGGATAAGGACTACACTGAAAAAAATGATACACAGTAAAACAAAATTTGGTGATTTTTTATTTCACTTTTTGTCACTGAAACTTGATTTCCAAAAAACGCCAACTTTTCAGAAATTTCCAAAATCTTTGAGCGAGTTATGAATTTTTGAATCAATACTGATTTTTTCAAAAATTCGAAAAATCGGTCGCAAAAATTTTTCAACATAATTTCTCGATGTAAAATCAAATTTGCAATCAAAAAGTACTGTAGTGAAATTTTGATAAAGTGCACCGTTTTCAAGTAAAAACCATTTTTAGGTGACTTTTTTGAAAATAGTCGCAGTTTTTCATTTTTTTAAATTAGTGCACATGTTTGCCCACTTTTCAAAAAAATATTCTTGAAAAGCTGAGAAAATTCTCTATATTTTTCAATTTTGAACTTTGTTGATACGACCCTTAGTTGCTGAGATATTGCCATGCAAAGGTTTGAAAACAGGAAAATTGATGTTTTCTAAGTCTCACCCAAACAACCCACCATTTTCTAATGTCGATATCTCAGCAATTAATGGTCCGATTTACAATTTTAAAATATGAAACATTCGTGAAATTTTCCGATCTATTCCAAAACATTTTTTTTATTTTAAAATCAAGACTTACATTTTAAAAGGCGTTATAATGAATGTTTAACCCTTTTGAAATGTTAGTCTTGACTTAAATTTTTTGAAAATATTGTTTTCGAATAGATCGCGAAATTTCACGAATGTTTCATATTTTAACATTGTAAATCAGACCATTAGTTGCTGAGACATCGACATTAGAAAATGGTGGGTTTTTGGGTGAGACTTAGAAAACATCAATTTCCTTTGCATGGCAATATCTCAGCAACTAAGGGTCGTATCAACAAAGTTCAAAAGTGCAAAATATAGATAATTTTCTCAGCTTTTCAAAAATATTTTTTTCAAAGGTGGGCAAACATAGGCACTAATTTTAAAAAAATGAATAACTGCGATTACAATGAAAAAAGTTACCTTAAAATGGCTATAACTTGAAAACGGGGCACTTTATCAAAATTTCTCTAAAGTACTTTTTTATTGCAAATTCGATTGAAGTTGAAAAATTTTTGCGACCAATTTTTCGATTTTTTGAAAAAATTAGTATTGATTCATAAATTCATAACTCGGTCAAAGATTTTTTGCACAACCTGGAAATTTCTGAAAAGTTGGCATTTTATGTCCCCAAAAAATTTTAGAAATTAAAAAAATAAAAATTGTGTCTTTTTGCAAATCAAGTTTAAGTGACAAAAAGTGTAATTAAAAATCACATTTTTTTTTCTAACGTGCATCATTTTTTTCAGTGTAGTCCATATCCATACCTACAATTTTGCCGAAGACAACAAATCGATCAAAAAATTCCTTCAAAAGATACAGATTTTTGAATTTTCACATATTATTTCAGTATGGACAGCTGTCAAATTTGTATGGAAAATTATATGAATGAACTAATGATGCAAAATGGCTTTTTTGGGCATACAGAAGGCACCGAAAAATTTTCAGCCGGATTAAAAAATACAAAAAAAAACGAATGACCT
The DNA here is from genome assembly GCF_015732765.1 of Culex quinquefasciatus. NCBI lineage: Eukaryota > Metazoa > Arthropoda > Insecta > Diptera > Culicidae > Culex > Culex quinquefasciatus. Next base: position 20,844,625 of record NC_051862.1, on the reverse strand, counting down.
AAATCTCAGAGAGTTGCTCAGCAGGGTTTACAGGATACAATCAGGATTTTATGATGTTTTTTTTATAATGATGTCTATAACAATTGGCTATTAAATCTTATTTAGGATAAAAGTGAATCTAAAATTTCATTTAAAAAAATCAGCAAATTTTTGATCTTTTCTTACACTTTATAGTACATCTAATGTTTAGGAAATTCGACAATGAAAATCAGGCCAATAGTTTTTGAGATTTCGTCATTTGAAAATTAGATTCAATATTGCTAATACTCTGAAAACCTCATGAATAAATTTTTCAAAAGAAATACTGTTTTTTGAAAATGCTCAAACAATGGGAAATTTAAAAAATATTAAGATGATTAAAAAATAATCACTTACACTTATATTTTCCAATAGTATATGAGGAATTTTGTAGAAAAAAAGCAAGCACAATTTTCAAAATTTTTAAATTCAAGTTTCTTTACTTAAGTTAGGAATAGAAAAAGTAAAAAACTTCTTGATTTTCTACGCCAATTACCAATTAATTGATCACATCAAACGTGCATTTAATGTTGTTTTCCAACCAACACACACACACAAACTAGTAGAAAAGAAAACCAACATCTCCATTCATTACGTTACGACCACATAAATACACCTGGGCAAAAAAGTGCGCCCATTTGGTTCCAGTTATTACTCTCTACCGCCTGTAGAGGTGGAAAATATATGCCCCCAGAACACGGAATCGGTCGTCCATCTTTTGGGTGGGTGCTGGAAGAGGCATTTAATGACGCTCTACTGGTGCCGTAAAAACGGTAAAACCCATCGTCGTCAATTTTCCGTGTGTTTTTTTCCCCTTGCTCGAATTAAGGGAAAAATACTTCCGAACTCACACGTGTCCACGGAAAACTCCAAGTAAACATGCAGCAGTTAACTCGTTTTTTTATGGGCAATCTAGCCTTGATACACTAAACTCTACAACGAAGACCGGCGTTAGTTAGTAGCATTCAGGAAGGTAATTGTTGTTTACTCGAATCGCAAACATCGAGTCGATAGTTGGGACTGGGCTGAACTAACAGAGAGTGATTGCAATTGGATCAAAATATCGACACAGGAATTTGTGCATTGGAAAATAGAAAGTTCATTTTGAAAAAAAAACTTGAAAATTGCAGACAATTTATTTTTCATTAAAAAAAAAGAAAAACAGTACATAAATAAAATTACCACAGTGGTCAGACTTGTTGCCATCAATTAACTTCTATTTTTAACTATTCCCAACTCAGCGACCACGTGCCCCAGTCACGATCCAACAGTGGGGCCACACGTGTTCCAGGAGGCAATCTAGTGCTCCTCACTAAACTAATATCCCCAAGGGCTTCAATAACCTTCTCCCCATCTGGACTGCTGCTGCCACTGTTGCAAATCCAGAGCAAGGTTGCTGCGATGATTGCTTTTTGGTGGGGCGCAAGTCAAGGCCTGCCTGCCTGCCTGGAAATGGATGTCGAAGTCAGTGTCGCGCGCGTCCTGTCAAATAGCCCCCGGGGAGGTAATGTTACGTCCAGGGAGATTCCTGTGATGGTGCCCTAACTTGTTGGGGAGGAATTTTCGCACCTAGATGTGATGGGGGCTTCAGTTGACAATATTGTATTTTTGTGCAATGATTTTTTTTTCGAAATGATCAAATAATACAAAAATCATTGAATTTTATCAGAAAAATTGAAGCAAATGGACGATATAAAATACACAACGAAATAGTTTATTTAACCTTTCAGATTTCCGTTTTTAGCCTCCATTACAAACATCTTACAAATGGTACACAATGTTTACACTAGCTCGACTGTCGAAAGGTTCAAGTTCCTTTCGGCAAATTATTAAAAAAAATTGGTAATATTAAATCTGGGAATAAGGACATATTTTATGTCGCAAAAAAAAATCCCTCTAAAAATTTATAATTTACCACTTTTTTGTTAAATGCCACTTATTCAGTCTGAATTAAGGAAATATTACATCATAAAAGGCGTAATAATAAAGCTTCAAATTTTACACGTTCCAAATTTGCACAAGTTTTTACGGTGTGAATTAATTTAATATTTTACAGGAAATCACAGTTCTAGAAAGTACAGAGTTGATAGAGATTTAGAGCAAAATCAAGAGAAAAATTAGTGAAAAATTACTGCAAAACCAAATGTTATTAAAAGAATACTGATAGTAGAGCGTCCAATTTTCCGTCCCGGGAAAAAAATTCCCGGCAATTCCCGGAAAAAAATATTTCCCGTTTCCCGGGAAATTTGTGAATTTCCCGGGAATTCCCGAAATTCAAGCAGAAGTATACATTTTCCTACCTTTTTGGCACCAATGTTTTGAAATTATACAAAAAATAATAATTGGAGAACCTGATTTGATTTTATTTATTTTCATCTTCTGTTCATATTGAAGTAATCAGCTTGTCTGTGAATTTAATGTCAAGGTTTTATTCAGATAATATTTATTTCTGAATCATTCACCACTAGGAGTATTGTTTGCTTATATGTTGGACCACAAAACTTACGCTGTTACGGAATAAATATAAACTATTTTATTTTTGACAACCTTCTTAAATGGTTTTTTGTAATATCATTTGAAAATAAGATATTTACATCTTCCGGCTAAGATCAACATTGAGATTTGTTTGACTTTTCTTATCTTGAACATGTTGGATGGAAATTGAACTGATATAATTAATTTTTTAAAAAAAGGTTTGTGTGAGAAGAATTTGTTTCAAAGTATTCTAGAAATTACAGATTGAAGTTATAAATTCATGAAGCACGTGAGCTACCAAGGGCGTAAGAGGGTTATATATGATAAAATATCGTTGAATTTCAATCACTTTTAAATACTCAAAACTATTTTAATCTAAACAATTCATTAGGCTGAACACCATATAACTAAAATTATATCATAAAACCACGAAAACCCATTAAAAAACAACTTCATATCACATGAAATTTACCCAAAGAATGCAACTATATTTCAAAAACTCGCTCCAAATATTTGAAAAATTTGAGTTGTGATTTCATGAAATAGTGTCTCAAGTTAAAAAGCGCTAGAAATTAGATTTTTAAGGTAAATTCAATGATTATTTATTTATTCACAAGTTTAATTTTTTGATTTTTTATTTTAACTTTATGGAGACAAATTTAAAAGCAATTTAATGATTGTGGAGCAACGATTTCCGCTATCCAAACACTTTGATTTAAAAAATTTATCAGGGACGATTTGAAAGATTTAAAAATTAGTAAGTTTATATATTTTCTCAAAGTTGCATGATTTTTTACAAGCAGTCAAGCCATTAATTGATCCTCATACTCATTTTGACCATTAAAGTTGCTGTGCTATACAATTTCGTTGCAAAAAATTAATCAGAAACAGGATTAGAATAATTTCGTTAAATTTCAAATTTCCCGGGAAATTTGTTGAAAATTTCCCGTTTCCCGGAAATTTTGTAACCCCGGGAAATTGGACGCTCTAACTGACAGTAAAAGCATCGTATACCGGGGTAACATTATAAAATTTATCTGAATTTTTCAAATATTTCCACATTTTCAAATTTTCAGACTTTTCTCACACCGTAAAAATTATCATGGTAATGCTACATCTGGAAATGGGTACATCTTTTATGTCAGAAAAAATGTATAATTTTATTTCTATAAAAACTGTTCATTAACCACTTTTTCAGTGTTTTGTCACTGTTTTCAATTCAATTAGTATTTCAGTAGAGTTTAGCAGTTCTGTTCCAGGATGTTACATTTACAATCAACTGAAAACAATTCATGCTTTGTTAGCTGGGTGCTTTTTAAGAGAAAATAAAGTTCCAAAAAAAACCCTAGATCTATGAGTTTTGTCACTTTTTCAGTCTAAATTGAGGTAATATTACATCATAAAAGTGCTAATATTTTACCTTCAGATTTTACACCTTCAATTTTCTTTCCAAATTTTTACTGAGCAGGGCCATTTTTTATAACATTTTTTAGGAAGTGGTTACAAAATATTTAGTCTTGTTTAGTTCGCTGAAATATAAATATGAAATGTAAAGAACTGTTTTTGTTTTTGGTATTTACAGTGTTTATAGATTGTAATCCAAGATTGTAATCCATTAAAAGGCTGAGTTGTGCTGTAAATAGTAAGCTTTTTGCCAAAAAAAAATAGATAAAAATTTTTTCATGGTTTTGTTTTTAGTTTATGTGATTTTTTGAATTTTTGCCATAAAAAAGAATCTTTTTTAAATTTCTCAGATCTTAAAAGCGGTGAAAATCTTCTGTTGCAATAAATTTAATACATAAATTAAATATTTTTAATCACACACGGAGAAAAAAGAGTTCCAAAAATCGTGAACAAGCGTTCAAGAAAATGGGAACCACGAACGAAGTGTTCAAATGCCATGGTACGTTATTCAAAATCGTACCATGGGATTTGAACACTTTGTTCGTTGTTCCCATTTTCATGAACACTTGTTCACGATTTTGGGAACTCTTTTTGCCTTTCTTACTAAAGAAAGGTATAGGGTTTGCTTTTGGCTCCGACGCCAATTCAAGCTTCGTTCCCAAATCATTTCTCGAGAAATATTCATTCGAAAAATCTGCAAAAAATCATGGACGATCGATTTTCGACGCCCGATCGATTGACAATGACATAATTGGTCTACCTCCAATATCCGAATTTTGGCGCTTGATTTACTGTAGAGCACGCGTGACGTCCGTGTGTGGTAAAAAGTGCTCAATTTTGTGGTAGGGGTTTCTCAGAGCCCACATTATGGATTTGAGCTCTCTTGGGCGCATTTGAAAGGGGATGTGCTGAACCTGAACCAGTTCCATACCAAATTTGAATTTATCCATTTTTTATGGGGACTCGGAGTGTGTTTTCACCAAATCAGGCGGTTTTCAAATGAAAATTCGGTCGAAAATTAAAGTATTGAAATCGTTTATTTGTCAAAAAAATTGCATTTTCCCAGCCCTACATCCTCCCAAATTTTCATCCATGTCGGTAATGTGGTTCTTGATTTACAGCTTGTGGACTAATTCACTGTGAGGGGGAAAAACCCCTAAAAAAGGTAAAAACCAATTTTCACCAAATGCCAAAACTATTCCTTTGGCATTTTATCTAATTTTTTTTCTCCACATCATAATCTAGACCATACTCGATGTTCTGAAACAAATTTGACCTCATTCGGATTTACCGTTCAGATTTTAGAAAATTTCCATTTTTGCCTTTCTTACTAAAGAAAGGTATAGGGTTTGCTTTTGACTCCGACGCCAATTCAAGCTTCGTTCCCAAATCATTTCTCGAGAAATATTCATTCGAAAAATCTGCAAAAAATCATGGACGGTCGATTTTCGACGCCCGATCGATTGACAATGACATAATTGGTCTACCTCCAATATCCGAATTTTGGCGCTTGATTTACTGTAGAGCACGCGTGACGTCCGTGTGTGGTAAAAAAGTGCTCAATTTTGTGGTAGGGGGTTTCTCAGAGCCCACATTATGGATTTGAGCTCTCTTGGGCGCATTTGAAAGGGGATGTGCTGAACCTGAACCAGTTCCATACCAAATTTGAATTTATCCATTTTTTATGGGGACTCGGAGTGTGTTTTCACCAAATCAGGCGGTTTTCAAATGAAAATTCGGTCGAAAATTAAAGTATTGAAATCGTTTATTTGTCAAAAAAATTGCATTTTCCCAGCCCTACATCCTCCCAAATTTTCATCCATGTCGGTAATGTGGTTCTTGATTTACAGCTTGTGGACTAATTCACTGTGAGGGGAAAACCCTAAAAAGGTAAAACCAATTTTCACCAAATGCCAAAACTATTCCTTTGGCATTTTATCTAATTTTTTCTCCACATCATAATCTAGACCATACTCGATGTTCTGAAACAAATTTGACCTCATTCGGATTTACCGTTCAGATTTTAGAAAATTTCCATTTTTGCCTTTCTTACTAAAGAAAGGTATAGGGTTTGCTTTTGACTCCGACGCCAATTCAAGCTTCGTTCCCAAATCATTTCTCGAGAAATATTCATTCGAAAAATCTGCAAAAAATCATGGACGGTCGATTTTCGACGCCCGATCGATTGACAATGACATAATTGGTCTACCTCCAATATCCGAATTTTGGCGCTTGATTTACTGTAGAGCACGCGTGACGTCCGTGTGTGGTAAAAAAGTGCTCAATTTTGTGGTAGGGGGTTTCTCAGAGCCCACATTATGGATTTGAGCTCTCTTGGGCGCATTTGAAAGGGGATGTGCTGAACCTGAACCAGTTCCATACCAAATTTGAATTTATCCATTTTTTATGGGGACTCGGAGTGTGTTTTCACCAAATCAGGCGGTTTTCAAATGAAAATTCGGTCGAAAATTAAAGTATTGAAATCGTTTATTTGTCAAAAAAATTGCATTTTCCCAGCCCTACATCCTCCCAAATTTTCATCCATGTCGGTAATGTGGTTCTTGATTTACAGCTTGTGGACTAATTCACTGTGAGGGGGAAAAACCCCTAAAAAAGGTAAAAACCAATTTTCACCAAATGCCAAAACTATTCCTTTGGCATTTTATCTAATTTTTTTTCTCCACATCATAATCTAGACCATACTCGATGTTCTGAAACAAATTTGACCTCATTCGGATTTACCGTTCAGATTTTAGAAAATTTCCATTTTTGCCTTTCTTACTAAAGAAAGGTATAGGGTTTGCTTTTGGCTCCGACGCCAATTCAAGCTTCGTTCCCAAATCATTTCTCGAGAAATATTCATTCGAAAAATCTGCAAAAAATCATGGACGATCGATCTTCGTCGCCTCGTCGCCTCGTCGACAAGTTGTCAAGTTGAGCTTCACATGCAGACGCGAGCAATGCTGGCGCGTGATGCTGGCGCGTATAGAGTTTTGATACTAGATTACCCCCTTTTAGTGCAAGTTGCTTTATCGATTGCTCGTTCATCACACATCGCCTATCATTATTTTCTATGCTAAGCTTCAGTGAACGCAAACTTGACGCAAGCAGCTATCTGTTCTGAAGCCTCATGCTCATTCTTTTGCCTTTCTTTTTTGTTTTGCTCATTCTCTGATCGAACTCTGAGCGAACGAATTTCTGGGAAACGTCTAAGCTTCCCATGTGCCAGTGACAACGCACATCGCGTGTTTGGTTTTCTAGCTTCGGTACTAGCCTTTTTGTGTATTAGTATTTTTGTTCATCGTACCAGCGCACCAAGGTGGTTTATTCGGTACGTTTGCGTTTGTCGTAGTGAAGTCCCACCGAGCGCTCAGTCGTTGTATGCTTCCCAGTCCCAAAAACGCCTAAATGCTTGCTTATTGAAAGCTCACAATTTTGCCTAACGCCTAAATGACAGTTTAGTGAATTACAGTAGGCGTTTCAAAGCTTTCAAGAACATTTATGCGGCTTTACCGTTACATCGTTGTTTACAACACGGCAAATTCTCGGGTGTTGAAACACTTTCTGCCAGTCATTTTGTAACCACTTTAACGCATTGGAGCAAGAATTATTTTGTTTTCTCGTTAATTTTAAATATTTTGAAAAGTGCAAAAAAACACTCAGAGAATACGAACAATTTAGCGATATGCAGAAAACATTACGAACATCGCAAATTGTGAGCTAATTCTCTGCCTCAAAAATAATTTGTTCTGATTTTAAAAATCGAAAATGCTTGTGTGCGAGCACAGCTTACAACCGGCCATGGCAAATGGGGCAAAAACCAGCGCTTTATAAGTTATGTGAAAAAATAAGGTTGAGTTTAGAATTGTATTATGAATGGACCATTCATTCTTTATTTTGCTATTTCTTTGAAAAAAAAAAAAAATCAACTGCCGTTAACTTCCTTTTGTAAGAAAGGCTCTATCTCACCCCAGGTGGGATTAAATCGGGTTTTTTTCCGTGCAGCTGTCGAATATTTCCAAAATTTACATTAAATGTTGAAAAATTATTATTATTTTGTTCAGTCAAACTCAGTCAATACATAAAATTCGCAAAACGTTCCTACGATTTCCTTAAAAGTCATTGGCTCGAAAAGTAAGAAGACCAATTTTTAAGATTCAATTTGCATGATAATAACCGTGCATTTTTCCGGATCTCGCCGAAATTTCAAAGAACTACCATTAAAAATCAAGTGAGAAATTTTCTTAAATCAACGAAATTTAAAAATAAATCGGCAAAGTGAAGAATGTCTATCAGTTCCAGGTAACATTCAACATTCGCTTAATAAGCTATTCCCGGCGATTTTCTTGAATTTCTTTTCAAACTATTAAATCACCTTTTAAAAACCCTTTCCAAAAAGATTTCCCTCACAAAGGGAACACTTGACAAGTTTTCCACCACCATCTTTTCCCAAAAAAACTAATTATAGATTACAATAGCACGCCAAAAGCTGGTGCTAAACTTAAGCCAGACACCTTGAAAGCTCCATTGTCAGTCCGGGCCAGATTTTCCACCAAGGCGACAAGGGCCTTGGCGAAGGTATTAAAACTTTTCCCCGAGTATTCCGGCCCACGGTGGACAAATTTATGCCACGTGACCGGACCGGAAGTGAACGGCGAACGGGTTTGAGGTTAAGTGTTGTTTTAGTTGTTTTTTTTGTGAGCTTTTTTTGTCTTCTTTCAATGGACGATTTTGCGGTTGGTGTGAATTGAAAGGGAACGCGACGAACAAAAGCTTAATTTTGAGACGTTTTTTTGCACGCAAAACTAATTTTGTTAGGGCGATACGAAAAAAAAAACATCTTCGAAAATTTTAACAAAAAAGCGCCTAAAAGTAGACAACAAACGCCTAAATGTATACTTTAATACAATGTTTATCCGTTAGGTCACCCTAAGATTTAACGGAGCCCTCCGTCGAGGGTGGGTGAAAGGAAAAACCGTGCCGAAAGCCATAAATAAACTTGTTTGATTAACATTCGCGTGTGCGGCGCGCTTATCACACTTTTGGCCGGAGGAGCAAGTCGGAAGTCAGAGGGCGCTTGAGCCCGCTGGCCAACGGAAAAACGGGAAGAACTTTTATGATTTATTTCGCCGCCGGCGTTGGTTCGGAATAATTTCAGAGACTGACTTGAACTTGAGCGCAAGAAACACTTGCTCGGACAAGATAGTGGATAGTTTTGAATTGTTTTTTTCTTTTGTGCTGTATATCTTGAACATGGCTTTATGAATTACTCGAGAACTAATTCATCTTTTTTTCTCTCTCTCTTTCCTCTCCCTCTCTAGGTGGACAACTCGCCCTGCGTGCTAGAAATCCTGGACACTGCCGGAACGGAACAGTTTGCGTCGATGCGGGATCTGTACATTAAGAACGGGCACGGCTTCATCGTCATGTACTCGTTAACGAATCACCAGACATTTCAGGTAAGTTAGAACGTCAAATTTGATAAACAAGTTTTGTTTTTATGAGTATTGTACGCGCAATTTCTTCAAAATCATCATTTTTAGAAAAAAAAAACAACGAAATAATTTTCATTAAAAAACCATGAATTGCATTGCAAATTTTGAAGAAAAATTTCTCAAAAAGAAGTACAAAAATTTGCTCGTGATTTTACACAGCTGAAAATCAACGGTAAAATCGCATAAAAAATCATGCACGTTACCTTCAGAAGAAAAGTAATTTAATATTACACTCAGAATCAGATTCGAATCCAGAACACACCGTGATGACTAGCCCGCACGGCCTCAGACTGTTGAAGAGTGAGAAGGATAAATGTCAAAAAGAGCTCGACATCTCGGTCCATTAGGTTTCACATATTGATAGGCTACATATTTCTGGGTGTAATTTTACATAAAATTAACGTAAAGTACAGGCCCTTTTCACACGGAGAAAAAAGATTTCCTAAAATCGTGAACAAGCGTTCATGAAAATGGGAACCACGAACAAAGTGTTCAAATTTCATGGTACGTTTTTCAAAATCGTACCATGGGATTTAAACACATTGTTCGAGGTTCCCATTTTCATGAACGCTTGTTCACGATTTTGGGAACTCTTTTTTTATCTGTGCAGAAACAAGCATTTTAAGATTCCTTTCTTTTACTTTGAGTAATTCTTTTCTAATGTCCATGGCCTATGTCAAAAGAAGCTGTTCCATACAATTTTGCGGACTGCTCTTGTGAATATTCGAAAGCTCTTCGGCAAAGTTGTAGGTTTCAGAAAAACTGATGCACAAAACAAATTCCTCTTTTTCAAGTTTTTTACAGTTGAATTTCCTTTAACGTATCTATTAAATTAAATATTTTTTTGGGGTACTAAAAAAGGCATTATTTTTGCTAGATTTTATGATGGATTTTATGATGGTGCGAATTTGGTACCGGAGATATTGAATTTTGAAAAAAAAAAATTATTATTTTTGGAAATAATTTCCGAAACGTTGATATCATTTCGAACATTTTTTTTAAATTTGTTAGTCGGACTGCTGGTTACTGAGATACAGCCTCTTAAAGTTTACAATTTGTGAAAAAATAGTTTTTCTCAGTGTAATCTAACTAAATCCCATTTTAATATTTTTTTCAATTTCCAATGTTAAAAAGGAAACTATTTTGAAATTTTGCTATCTATTCTATAAAAATAATTTCGGATTTTTAAGAACAAAAATAGCCTTTTGATTAAGTTTTAATTCTTTTTTGCATTTTCAAATATCAGGTTTTTAAAATTTTGAATACATAAAAAAGAATAAAAAAATCACTTAAGTTTCGTTTTTTAACATTAAAAATCTAACCAAAAAAATGCCATATTTTGGCAAACTACTTTTTGTTTAAAATTTGTTGAGGTTTTCTGTTTGACCGAAAAAGCCATTTTGCGAATTCATACAAACATAGTATCTTATTATTCGAAATTCTGTAGCTTGAGAACCGAAATTCTGATCAGTAAGCTCAATGATTTTTCACGGTAAAATAACGCATTTTTCACGAGGACCACTATTCGAAAATAATAAACTTTACGGGTCGTGAAAAATGCTAAATCTTATGTTAAACATCGGGAAAGGTATTGTACACATTATTATAATATAATATTCCAGAAAATTGCTGAATTTTTCGATTTTAAAAATATTACTTAGCCCCGGTCATTCAATTTAGATTAATCCAAGTTTAAGTCATAAATTAAATTTTGAAATTTTATCTTTGAAATAAAATTAATTTTGCACGGAATTTGTCTAGCACATCGAACACTATGATTCGTTTTCAAAAATCCGAGTTTTTACGAACAGTACATGGAAAATTCGCTTAAATTTAAAGTAATTTCGAATCAGGCCGTTCGCTCTAAAAGTGAAAAATGCATTTGTTTTCACATGATTGCACTTCTATTTTCATTTGTATTTTGAAAACGTTTTTTTCTGTTCCTGTACATAAAAAAAACAAGTTTCTAGCTATTTTTAAATTTGCTGGAATCGATTTTTTCAAAGATATTTTATTTATTTATATTACATAAGGTTTAAAGCTAGAGCGTCGAAAAAAAAAATTTCCCGGGATTTCCCGGAAAAAAATATTTCCCGTTTCCGAAATACAAGCAGAAGAATACATTTGCCTACTTTTTTGGCACCAATGTTTTGAAATTATACAAAAAATAATAATTGGAGATTTGATTTTTTTTGTTTCCATCTACTATTCATATTAACTAATCAGCTTGTCTGTAAATTTCATGTCAAGGTTTAATTCAGATAATATTTATTTCTGAAGCATTCACCACTAGAAATATTGTTTGCTTATATGTTGGACAACAAAACTTACGCTGTTATGGAATGAATATAAACTATTTTATTTTTGACAACCTTTTTTAATGTTTTTTTTTTGTAATATCATTTGAAAATAAGATATTTACATCTTCCGGCCAAGGTCAATATTGAGATTCGTTTGACTGTTTTTATCTTGAACATGTTGGATGGAAATTGAATTACATAATTAAATTTTTAAAAAAGGTTTGTGTAAGAAGAGTTTGTTTCTAAGTATTCGAGAAATTATAGATTGAAGTTATAAATTTATGAAGCACGTGAGCTATCAAGGGCGTAAGAGGGTTATATATGAAAAAATATTGTTGAATTTTAACCACTTTTAAATGCTCAATCTAATTGATTTATTAGGCTGAATACCATATAACTAAACTGCCCATGTTCGCATAAATGTCCCATATGCTAAAACAGCAAACTGAGAAAAACGCATTTAAAGTTTGTCCCATACATAAGGCTACGTGTTAAGTTTTCAAGAAAAAACTGGATTTCCTCCAAATTTCTAGAACAATGTACTGAATGTTATAGGCTCTTTTGAAAGAGCACACGATTTTGAACCAAACTGCATCAAAAACTCGAAATCGATGAAAATGCATATGGGACATTTATGCGATCAGGGGCAGTAAAGTCATATCATAAAACCATGAAAACCATTAAAAACAACTTCTTATCAAATTTTCAAGTTAAAAATAGTGTTTCAAGTAAAAAAAAAGAATTATTTTTTTAAGTTAAATTCAATGATTATTTATTTATTCACAAGTTGAATTTTTTGTTTTTTTTTTTTATTTTAACTTTATGGTCACTGAGACAAAGATTTTCACTGTCCAAACACTTTAATTTAAAAAAATCCTTCTCAACAAAAATATTAATAATATTTTCTTTCATTTGGAACGATTTGAATGATTTCAAAATTAGAAAGATTATATATTTTCTCAAAGTTGCATGATTTTTTACAAGCAGTCAAGCCATTAATTGATCCTCACACTCATTTTGACCATTAAATTTGCTGTTCTATACAACTTCGTTGCAAAAGATTAATCAGAAACAGGATTAGAATAATTTTCGTTAAATTTCAAATTTCCCGGGAATTCCCGGGATTTTCCGGAAAATTTGTTGAAAATTTCCCGTTTTCCGGGAATTTTGTAACCCCGGGAAATTGGACGCTCTAGTTTAAACACACGGATAGAAATCCGGTCCGCAATACCGAAACCAAATTGCGTTGAAATCGAGAACATCGCTTGTTTTCGATTTCGTTTGCAATGTTTTCAAAAACGACAACATTTTCATCGCATTCGAAAACATTTTGTTTCGAAAACGCCCCCCGCATTTCTCAAATTTTCTGAAGCGTAACAACTGTCAAACGCAACCAAAACCGCAACCACACGGACGAATGCGACAGTTTGTTTATGTTTTGTTTTGTGGCCAAAAACGAGGCGCGAGGATCAAATTTTGTGTTTTGTGAAGTGGAAGTGGCGGTAAGGCGAAGGAAGAGTTGGAACCGGTGGAGTCCCAGCCCAAAGGCGGAGACAAGTTGTTGCTCTTTCCGGCAAACGGAATGTTGTAATACATTTCTGCTGCCAAGATGTGTGTGCCAAAAGCTCATCGCGTCGCCACCTACGAGTACCTCTCCAAGGAGGCGTGTTGGTTGCGCAGAAGGATTTCTACGCCCCGAAGCACTCGGAGCTGGAGCAGATTCCGAACCGGCACGCCATCAAGATGATGCAGTCGCTAAAGTTGTAGAACTTTGTCAAGGAGCAGTTTCACCAATTCTGGTTTTGACGCTCGTACCTGCACCTGCTCCCGGAGATTGTTTCGTCGATGCTGAAGAGGACGGCCCGTTCGGAGCCGCATCGCGCCCGTGGTGCTGGCGGTCCCGGAGGACCCCGCGGCGATCGCGATTTTCGCAAGAGAGGCCCCGGCGAGGACCGTTCAAGAAAGGCGATTTCGGTGCCGGAGCTGGCATTGTTGAGTTCCGTGGTGGATTTGGCCGCGGATCCCAGCCCCGGTAAGCCGGAGTGGACGGAGAATGATCACTGCTTCGTTGTTCGAGTACAATTCTGCGTACCTGGTGGGAGCAGAAGCACCATGAGGAGCGGTCAAGAAGTGTGGTAAGTTTGAGCTATATAAACCTCCCAAAATCTCACAATCTAATCGACCTTTTCCCTCAATAGACCGCGACGTTGCCCTCTTCCACCAGATTGTGCAGCTCTGCAAACACCGAACCACGCCGACCCTCCGGCCGACTTTATCACGAAGGGAGTCGTTCCACGTTCCACTGGGAGGCGATCCCGGTCTAGTTGAAGCAGATCGTTAACACCAACACACTCTCACACTAAACCAAGCAAAACAAAAATCAACCCAAGTCTGTATTTATCCTCACACACGCTCATTTTAATCCAATATTCCTTAGTTCTAATACTCCACACCTCCCTGATTCCAAAAAAATCACAATGCAAAGTTCTAAAACTAAATTCAAAAGTTACATAATTCAAAATTCAAAGTTTAATTTTAAATTTCAAAAATCAAGCTTGAAAATTCAGGGTTCTATAACTCTCAATTTCCAACATTCAAAGTTCAAAGTTTAAAAAATAACCATTATAAAATCCATAAGTTCTACAATTTTATAATATAAAAATTCTGAAGAATTTAAAATTCTTAAATTCAAAGCTAAAAATTCTAAATTCTAAAAAAGCAATTACATCAATTCTTAAATCCTAAAAACAAAAATTTGAGGTCTTAGCAATTTTACAACTCTGAAATCCTTAAATAACACAATTTTAAATTTCAATTTCAATTAAAAATTCCAACCATTTTGAATTGAAAATTTAAAAAAAAATATATTCTTAAATTCTACAATAAATTAAAATGATTGAAAATTCTGCCATAAATAATTCAAAAATTTGAAGTAAAAATTTCAAAGTTTTAAAAATTAACATTTCTCAAACTCTAAAATTCTTAAACCCCGTAATGTAAATTTTGGAAATTCTGACATTCATAATTCACCAATTAAACAACAATTAAATTCCAAAATTTAACAATACTATAACTTTATTTTTTTTTATTTCTGAGATTCCCAGATAACCATTCTCAAATTTTAAATTCAGAAATATTTTATTTTAACAATTCTAAACATAAAGCCTAAATAAATAAAGACAGTTATAAAAAAATCTGACATCCAACATTCAATATTTTGAAATTGCAAAATTCAACAATCCTAAAACAATTAAATTTTAAGAATCTAAGATTCCAAAATTCTAAAATTCCAAGATTCTAAAATTCTAAAATTCTAAAATTCCGAGATTCTAAAATTCTAAAATTCTAAAATTCTAAAATTCTAAAATTCTAAAATTCTAAAATTCTAAAATTCTAAAATTCTAAAATTCTAAAATTCTAAAATTCTAAAATTCTAAAATTCTAAAATTCTAAAATTCTAAAATTCTAAAATTCAAAATTCTAAGGATTTAAAATTTCTAATTTAAAATTCTAAAATTCTAAAATTCTAAAATTCTAAAATTCTAAAATTCTAAAATTCTAAAATTCTAAAATTCTAAAATTCTAAAATTTAAAATTCTAAAATCTAAAATTCTAAAATTCTAAACTTCTAATTCTAAAATTCTAAAATTCTACAATTCTAAAATTCTAAAATTCTAAAATTATAAAATTCTAAAATTCTAAAATTCTAAAATTTTAAAATTCTAAAATTCTAAAATTCTAAAATTCTAAAATTTTAAAATTCTAAAATTCTAAAATTCTAAAATTCTAAAATTCTAAAATTCTAGCATTCTAACATTCTAAAATTCTAAAATTCTAACATTCTAAAATTCTAAAATTCTAAAATTCTAAAATTCTAAAATTCTAAAATTCTAAAATTCTAAAATTCTAAAATTCTAAAATTCTAAAATTCTAAAATTCTAAAATTCTAAAATTCTAAAATTCTAAAATTCTAAAATTCTAAAATTCTAAAATTCTAAGGTTCTAAGTTCTAAAATTCTAAAATTCTAAAATTCTAAAATTCTAAAATTCTAAAATTCAAAATTCTAAAATTCTAAAATTCTAAAATTCTAAAATTCTAAGGTTCTAAAATTCTAAAATTCTAAAATTCTAAAATTCTAAAATTCTAAAATTCTAAAATTCTAAAATTCTAAAATTCTAAAATTCTAAAATTCTAAAATTCTAAAATTCTAAAATTCTAAAATTCTAAAATTCTAAAATTCTAAAATTTTAAAATTTTAAAATTCTAAAATTCTAAAATTCTAAAATTCTCAAATTCTCAAATTCTAAAATTCTAAAATTCTAAAATTCAAAACTTCTAAAATTCTAAAATTCGTAAATTCTAAAAGTCTAAAAGTCTAAAATTCTAAAATTCTAAAATTCTAAAATTCTAAAATTCTAAAATTCTAAAATTCTAAAATTCTAAAATTCTAAAATTCTAAAATTCTAAAATTCTAAAATTCTAAAATTCTAAAATTCTAAAATTCTAAAATTCTAAAATTCTAAAATTCTAAAATTCTAAAATTAAAATTCTAAAATTCTGAAATTCTAAAATTCTAAAATTAAAATTCTAAAATTCTAAAATTCTAAAATTCTGAAATTCTGAAATCTAAAATTCTTAAATTCTAAAATTCTAAAATTTAAAATTCTAAAATTCTAAAATTCTAAAATTCTAAAATTCTAAAATTTAAAATTCTAAAATTCTAAAATTCTAAAATTCTAAAATTCTAAAATTCTAAATTTAAAATTCTAAAATTCTAAATTCTAAAATTTAAAATTTAAAATTCTAAAATTCTAAAATTCTAAAATTCTAAAATTCTAAAATTCTAAAATTCTAAAATTCTAAAATTTAAAATTCTAAAATTCTAAGGTTAAAATTCTAAAATTCTAAAATTCTAAAATTCTAAAATTCTAAAATTCTAAATTCTAAAATTCTAAAATTCTAAAATTCTAAAATTCTAAAATTTAAAATTCTAAAATTTAAAATTCTAAAATTCTAAAATTCTAAAATTTAAAATTCTAAAATTCTAAAATTTAAAATTCTAAAATTCTAAATTCTAAAATTCTAAAATTCTAAAATTCTAAAATTTAAAATTTCTAAAATTCTAAAATTCTAAAATTCTAAAATTCTAAAATTCTGAAATTCTAAAATTCTAAAATTCTAAAATTCTAAAATTAAAATTTAAAATTCTAAAATTCTAAAATTCTAAAATTCTAAAATTCTAAAATTCTAAAATTCTAAAATTCTAAAATTCTAAAATTCTAAAATTCTAAAATTCTAAAATTCTAAAATTCTAAGGTTCTGGAGTTCTAAAATTCTAAAATTCTAAGGTTCTAAAGTTCTAAATTCACAAGATTCTAAAATTTAAAATTCTAAGGTTCTAAAATTTAAGGTTCCCAATTCTGGGTTCTAAAATTCTAAAATTCTGAGTTCTAAAATTCTAAAATTCCCAAATTCTAAAATTCTAAAATTCCCAGGTTCCCAAATTCCCAGGTTCCCAGGTTCCTGTTCCCATTCCGAAATTCCCAGGTTCTTGGGTTTCTGGGTTCCTGGGTTCCTGGGTTCCTGGGTTCTGGGTTCCTGGGTTCCTGGGTTCCTGGATTCCTGGGTTCCTGGGTTCTAAATTCTAAATTCTAAATTCCTAAATTCTCAGGTTCAGTTCCCAGTTCCCAGTTTCCCAAGTTCAAATTCCCAAATTCCCAAATTCCTAAATTCCTAAATTCCCAAATTCCCAAATTCCTAAATTCCTAAATTCCCAAATTCCTATATTCCCAAATTCCTAAATTCCTTAATTCCCAAATTCCCAAATTTCAAAATTCCCAAATTCTCAAATTCCCAGATTCCCAAATTCCCAAATTCTCAAATTTCCAAATTCTTAAATTTCTAAATTCCTAAATTCCTAAATTCCTAAATTCCCAAATTCCCAAATTCCCAAATTCCCAGATTCCCAATTTCCCAATTTCCCAAATTCCCAAATTCCTAAATTCCTAAATTCCCAAATTCCTAAATTCCTAAATTCCTAAATTCCTAAATTCCTAAATTCTCAAATTCCCAAATTCCCAGATTCCCAATTTCCCAAATTCCCAAATTCCCAAATTCCCAAATTCCCAAATTCCCAGTTCCCAAATTCCCAAATTCCTAAATTCCTTAATTCCCAGTTCCCAATTCCCCAGGTTCCAAATTCCCAAATTCCCAGTTCCCCAGGTTCCCAGGTTCCCAGGTTCTAAATTCCTGGGTTCCTAGGTTCCCAAATTCCTATGTTCCCAATTCTAAATTCCTTAATTCCCAAATTCTTAAATTCCCAAATTCCTAAATTCCCAAATTCCCAAATTCTTAAATTTCTAAATTCCTAAATTCCTAACTTCCCAAATTCCCAAAGTCCCAAATTTCAAAATTCCCAAATTCCTAAATTCCTGAATTCCCAAATTCCTTAATTCCCAAAGTCCCAATTTCCTAAATACCTAAATTCCTAAATTCCTAAATTCTTAAATTCCTAAATTCCTAAATTCCTAAATTCCTAAATTCCTTAATTCCTAAATTCCCAAATTCCTATATTCCTAAATTCCTGAATTCCTAAATTCCTAAATTCCTAAATTCCAAAATTCCAAAATTTCCAAATTCCCAATTTCCCAAATTCCTAAATTCCTTAATTCCCGAATTCCTGAATTCCCAAATTCCTAAATTCCCAAATTCCCAAATTTCAAAATGCCCAAATTCCTAAATTCCCTAATTTGGATTCGGGATTCCCAGATTCAGAAAATCCCAAATTCCCAAAAACTCCACATTATTTAATCCCCAGATTCCCATATTTCCTGATTGCCAAAACACTAATTTCTTGTATTCCCATATTCCAAACAAACACACACCCATACCCACACACACTCACACAAAGATTAGTTTTTAAATTAATGATGTATTTTTTGCCTCAATAAATAAAAAAAAACGAATCAACTGTTTTACTGAACCAAAAGAAATATCCAACGGTCAATTCAAAAACCAAAACCAACGGTCAATTCAAAAACCGATTAAACCGTCGGGATGGCTGCGTGCTTTTTGTTTTGCCAGGCGTCACCAACCGTGACAACTCAAAATCAACAACATTGTTCTCGATTTTGATGCAAATGTTACCGGACGACTGGTCGACAACATTCTGAAACGATTTTCAGAACGAATCGAGAACAATGTTGTCGATTTCCCGGACAGGATTTCTATCCGTGCAGAAAGTCATTTTCATTCATATTTTAAACATCTAGCCTTAAATAGTTCAACCAATTCCCTTTAAGTATTGATAACCACTGCTAGTGTTGCCAGCCCATCAAAGTTTATGGAAGTAATTTCCATCTAAAATTACAAGACCTGATCAAATACGACTACGTCATTTGTTCTTCAGTGCTCATAATTCGAAGCAGTGGTGCCTAATCTTTTTTTTTTTGGTTATTTTAATTGTAAGGATGAATATATTGTTTGCATCATCCAGAACTTTTAAGTTTTAAATAATTCTTTGCCTTTTCCAAAGTGACCTGGGAATATTTTTTTACATTAAAGCGGCCTATGCATTTTGTCTAAAAATGCTAATCTTATTTAACCAATGTCATCCCAAGACAGTAAAAAATGCAATAAACCTGCACAAACAGTCGTTCCAACATTTCAATTTGAAACCTCAAAGCCAGTAAAAGGGACCACCTTTACGAGACTCTTCGGTACACTACTGCTAATTGTGGTTATATCAAAAAACCTTGTAGAAGACCGTCATAAAAACTAGCCAACTTTACAGCCTCCCCACAACCTATCAACGCGTCTACTTTCATCGTCATTCAGAAACTGCCGAGATAAGCCGCGGCGATGTCCACGATGTGCAACAAGCCGCTGTCCCAACCCCAGTCTGTTGCATAATCCGCAAATCCCTCAGCTCTTTCGTTGCCTCTGGTTTAACACATCCAGTCCTCGACGCAAGGCGCGGTTAATCATCACCAATTTTATGCAACTTGCGTGTGCCACTTTGTGTTTGGTTCTCTTTTTTCCCTCTCTTCTCCTTCATTTTCAAATGAGCCATTTCCGGCCGGACGTCGGCGGTGGCGATGACGACCACACCGGGAGGGACCTGCTACTTTGCTGACTGTCTGACTCTCTCGTTGGCGACAACTGAAGAATTTAACGACGGCGTTTGCAACTCCTCGAATGACGTTCTTTTGTTGATTATTTTATAAAATAAACTCAATTTTTTATTGAACCAGAAAACCGTTTTTCAGTTTCCTTTGGACTTTGTTGAAATTTAAATTTTGTTAGATTCTAAACTATGGAAAAATTGCGAATTATAAAAATTTGAGATTTTCGAAAAATACGGTATTTTAATAAAATTCGAGTATTTTATTCAAAAAACTCTAAAACAGTTGAAATACATTCAAATTTGGCATCGTTTGTTACCCATATTGCGAATATATAAAAAATAAGTGTTCTCGAGAAAATACAATATTTTGTGAAAATTTGAGTATTTTATTCAAAAAAAAAACTCTAAAACAGTTGAAATGCATTCAAAATTTTGAATCATTTGTTACCCATAATGCGAACTATATTTTTTTTTTTGTATTTTCGAGAAAATACCGTATTTTGTGAAAATTTGAGTATTTCATTCAAAAAACTCTAAAACAGTTGAAATACATTCAAATTTGGCACCGTTTGTTACCCATATTGTGAATTATGAAAATTTGAATATTTTCGAGAAAATACGGTATTTATTGAAAATTTGAGTATTTCATTCAAAAAATTCTAAAACAGTTGAAGTACATTCAAAATTTCGAACCGTATGTTACGGTATAATGTGAAAATTTGAGTATTTCATGCAAAAAACTCTAAAACAGTTAAAATAATACATCCAAAATTTGGAATCGTTTGTTATCCATTTTGCGAATCATAAAATTTTTCGAAAAAATACGTTATTTTGTGAAAATTTGAGTATTTTATTCAAAAAAAAATTCTCAAACAGTTGAAATGCATTCGAAATTTCGATTCGTTTGTTACCCATATTTCGATTTTTTTTGTATTTTCGAGAAAATGCGGTATTTTGTGAAAATTTTAGTATTTCATTCAAAAAACTCTAAAACAGTTGAAAAACATTCAAATTTTGGAACTGTTTGTTACCCATATTGTGAATTATGAAAATTTGAGTATTTTCGAGAAAATACGGTATTTAGTGAAAATTTGAGTATTTCATTCAAAAAACTCTAAAACAGTTGAAATACATTCAAAATTTCGAACTGTATGTTACCCTTATTGCGAATTATAAAAATCTGAGATTTTCGAGAAAATACGGTATTTTGTGAAAATTTGAATATTTCATGCAAAAAATTCTAAAACAGTTAAAATAATACATCCAAAATTTCGAATCGTTTGTTACCCATATTGTGAATTATAAAACTTTTTATATTTTCAAAAATGTATGATATTTTGTGATTTTTTTTAGTATTTATGCTTCGAAAATGAGGCCGCTGCAAATATTGAAATTTGAAGAGGAGGGGGGGGGCGTTGTAAACTTTGCAAAATATTTGTAACGGCCTTACCGTATTATCAAACAAATATTTATTAAGAGGAAGCTGGATACTTAAACATGATTTGATTGGTTTTAGTCAATTTTAGAAATTTATTAAATATAAATTATCGTCCGTTATTGTCGATAAAATTATCGCCGATGGAACTATCGGAATTACGATAACGATAAAGATAGATTATCGTTATCGTTAGACGATAATATTATCGACGATCATTCTATGGATTAACAACCTTGGTATCGACCAAAAATTAAAAAAAAAAAATCTTTTAAATTTTGTTTTTTTTTTTAATTTCTTATAAGGTTATTGCAAACTCTAGTTCAAGGTTTGTCTCCCCCTCCCTCCTCCTTCACAATTTTCCTCATAAAAACAAGCGCACAGTAAAAATGGTAAAATAACATCTGGAAATGGTGACAGTGTCTGAGTCAAAAATATGTATTTTTACATGAAAATGGTGAAACTTTAAACCAGCAAAATAACTTTTTCTTCTTAGAAAAGAATGCTTAAAAGTTGACGTCTTCCAAAAATAAACTATTCATAAATTCAAATAAAGGGAAAATCTGACCATATTTATAAATTTCCATTTTTATTTGTCAAAATCAGAAATTTATTTATTCATTTTTTCAGAATGTTCTATTCTTAACCTAATACATTGGCACTTTACAGCTTTCTTTCATCAACGAAGATAAATCAAGACTTGTCAATGACGCAAAATTAGCTTCGTTGGGCGTAAGAAATGGATGGACACAGTTTGAAAAAGATAAAAAATATACATTTGTTATTGGGTAGTCTATCAGCTCAGCAGTCAAAGAAAATGTAAAAACTTGCAGTTTTTCCAACTTATTCCAACGTTTTGACGTAATATATCGTTTTCTGCGGGGAATGTTGTTGAAACATTAACAAAAACATAGCAAATACAAAAAAAAATCATTGGGTAAAAAATAATTAAAATCATACAGAAAATACAGTTTCACTGCAAACTCAAAGAAAGCACTTAATTGACTACCAAGTTATTTGCGAATCCTATAATCAGACGAAAAAGTTATACTAAATAAATTGAGTGCTAAAACTGCTCCACGTGTCTAACCAACTCTTTTCCTCTCCTCTCTTCCACAGGACATCTCCAGTATGCGAAATGTGATCAGTCGTGTGAAAGGTAGTCAGCCAGCACCAATCCTCCTAGTCGCCAACAAACTAGATTTAGATTGCCAAAGAGAAGTCTCGACAGCGGAAGGTAAGTTGTGCAGCACATCCAACCAACACATCCGGTTATTATTTTTAGTTTCCCAACACTCGCAACGCTGGGTCCTTCTGGTGGAATACCATTCAGAAATAAACTCGTTATAACTTTCACTCGGGGGAGGTGTGTTTATTTTCTGCATCCGATTTTATTTTTTCATTTTACTCGATAAACTTTCAGCGAGAGTTAATTCTGTCGAAGGAAATTTACACTGCGTTTATGTAAAAAAAAACTGAGTTTTTCACAACTCTGCAATCACTATTCTTGTATCTGTAATCACATATATACAACCTGAATCCGGTCTGAACGAAATCCAATTACCATAAAGTTTACTATTTTGCTGTTCTCTTTTACATACTTTGCCAACACTATGTGTTGCACAGCAAAAACAGTAAAAAAATACATGCAATTGTATGTAAATTGTATCGTGACATTAAACATAAATTAAATTTATTTTTCAAGCTCAAAAGTTTTGTTTTGAGTCATTGCCTAAAATTCTCTCGAAAAACGGTGCCAAAAGTTTTACATCAAATCTCATGTAACTTTACAAGATTTCTTTTTACCGTGCCACCCCACAAGCTTTTGCCCCTTTTGACAGCTCGTTTTGGGGAAAAGCTTTATCCTTTTGCTTGAGAGCGAAAAAGAAAAAAAAAGAGTTGTTGTCACACCTAAAACCAACAACTTTTGCGCTAAACGAAAACCCCCCTCGGTAATGGGGACAGCACGAAAATAGTGTGTAAATGTGACAAAATGTGTGGCGTTTTAGGTCGGGGATCAGCCCGGCTCTGTCAAACACCCGGTGGTGATGGTGGTGGTGCGGGAAAAAAAAGTGTATTGGATTATCGGCCATTAGTGCTGCTGCTAGGGGCAGTGTGTGGCGTGGATGAAGGGGAGTTTTATTGAATTACCGGAAACACCGGTGCGCGCCTAAATTTATGCGGTTTTTCTGCTGAGGTCAATCAGAAAAGCTTTGATGTGGTTGGGGAATTCATGGGAACGGGTGTGAGAGGTCCGCAATTTACATTGTAATTTGAATATTTTTCATTTTGATTGGAAGCGATAATGGAAATTTAAACGATGCTTTGTGGTGACTTTCATCGACTATGATCGTTTTAAAATTTCACAAATCATGCAAAATTTAATAATCCTAAACACGCCAACACTACTTTTCCATCGAACAAAATTCAGGAAAAATAAGACGTAAAACACTAATATTGCTATATCTCAGGAAATAAATTTTGGAAAAGCTTCAAATGTCGGGCCCAAGCAGTTTATGGCGCATGTTTTCTAATGGCTTTTTGTTTGAAACTGAATTCTTTTAATTTGATAGTGTTATCTGTGAAATAGTCCAAATGGTGAATTGAAAAATAGAATGTTTGTCTCCGACCCCACCACTATAAATCTGAAATATTAAAATTTTTGGATTTTTCGAAAGGTTTTCCAATGATGGAAGACACTAATTTTTAATCGCACAAGTATTTCAGAAAAAAAGCTCTCAAAATCAGGCTTTGAGTTCCGGGTTTCGGGCCAAAATTCAATCGAAAGAGCGCATCAAAACCTTCAAATTAGTAATAGGATTACTTCCTGGGACGTTCTCCGCCGTGCACGAATTTTTAAGATTTCTGAGAAAAGCGTATTTTCCAAAAGCAAACCTTTATCCTTTCTTTTTTAAGAAAGGCAAAACCATCAATACCTTTATTTAAGAAGACCAAAAACTTGTTTAAATTCGTGTTGCTTACGTTTTTCTCATTGCCTTATTTTTGCCTGTCGAGTATGATCCCTAAAGTGATTTAGAATTTTTAAATCCAAGATGGCGGCCAAAATGGCGGTGATAAAATAATTAAAAAAATGCAATCAATAGTAAAATTTTAGTAAATTTAGATTACAGAACTCGATTTTTTTTAGAAAAAATGTTTGTACGTGATTCGTAGGCCTAGTAATTTTTCACGCTCAAAAATTTAATTTATTTCGGGAAAACTTCACTCGATTCAGATTTTTTTTTTTCAATATTTTAAGGCATTACTTTTTAGATCAAAAATGGTATCATGAAGCAAACTAATTTTAATCTTGAATAAACCAAGTTTTTATATTCTTTTCTTTTAATTATTAATTAAAAAAAATGAAAAATTTCACGGGCTTCCACGAAAATTATCAAATTTCACGGGAAACAGATTTCAAAAAAATCCAATTTCACGGAAGTTTCACGGAACGTAATTTTTTTAAATAACAGAAAATACTTTTTATACCTAGTTCTATATTTTTTAATTTAAGTTCATATTTTGTTTTGATTGTTTTTGCAACGTATTGGATTTATAAAGCTAAAAAGATTTTTTTTCCTTATATGTTTCTATATTATTTGTCATTAATTTTAAGACTTCATAGTCTTGTTTAGTCAAATGATTAATTTAATTGATTTTTCATTGACAACTTGAAAGAATATTAAAGCCAACAAATATTATCAAAAGTGTTCATCTCCCCCTTCAATAATTTCATTTTAAAAAAATCAAAAATCGGTTACGAAGTCGATTAAAATAAAAAAAAAACACTTTAAAATTTACAATTTTTTAATTATCAAATTTCGGGAAAACTTCACTGGATTCAGATTTTTTTTTTCAATATTTTAAGGCCTTAGATCAAAAATAGTATCATGAAGTTAAATAATTTTAATCTTGAATAAACCAAGTTTTTATCTTCTTTTCTTTTAACTATTGATTTAAAAAAATGTTAAATTTCACGGGCTTTCACGAAATTTTTTAAATTTCACGGATTTTATGCGGTCCGCGAGATCGTGAAAATTCACTAACCCTAATGATTTGATTATTCGAAGTCCCATACGAATAATCAAATTTCGTATAATTGAAACTTTCATCAATACATTAATTATTTTTTAAAGTTTTTTGAAAAATGGTAGCTTAAATTTTTGAAACCGAAACGAAACTATTGGCACTACGCCCCCCGGGGCATGGCCTTCCTCTAACGTGGGATTTCTGCTCCAGCGCCTCTGACGAGACAGGAGAAAACGGGACCGACGTTTTACTTCACCATCCGATAGAAGCTCAGTGGATAAGGCGGGAATCGAACCCGCGTCTCATAGCATCATCGGGATCGGCAGCCGAAGCCGCTACCCCTGCGCCACGAGACCCACAAACCATGAAACCATGAATTATAATTAAATTAAGACACATTTTATTTTTAATTTTGCTGCATGATACTATTTTTGATCTAAGAAATAAGGCCTTAATATCAGCCGTCCCCTAATATGACGTGAGTTGCGCATATCCACCGACAGATGACAAGTGGGCCGCTTCGGAGTCCGCCCATTAAATACGCAACTCAAAATTTGCATGGGAAACTTTTTTTTCGTGACGGCTTTCGCGGCACACTCCCTTCAACTGTTCAAGACTAATATTTTAACTTGGCGTATCTCTCAACAAGTTTTTCAAGAAAATGATTCCAGAATGCTTATTTTGTCGTTTTAAACCGAAACAAGGCAAACACTACATTAATTTTAATTATTTACCATTTTCAAATGTTTAGCTAGATAATATCGAAAGCCACCATCTTAGGCCCACTGGGCCCACAAAACGGGGTACGCTCAGTTTGTATGGGAGCTGTCAGCATGCTCCCGGGCTGGTTAATATACTCAAAAAAATCTGAGTCCAGTGAAATTTTCCCGAAATTTGATAATTTGTTTAAATTGTACCCGCGTAAATTTAAAATTTTAAAGTGTTATTTTAAATTTATCGATTTCGTTACCGATTATATTTTTGATTTTTTTTTAAATGAAATTATTGAAGGGGGAGATGAACACTTTTAAAAATATTTTTTTGGGCTTTAATATTCTTTCAAGTTGTTAAAATTGAGTTTCCAAATTTAATTTAATCATTTCACTAGACAAGACAATAAAGTCTCAAAATTAATAATAAGTAATAAAGAAACACATCAGAAAACTTTTTTGCTATATAAATCAAATATGTTGCAAAAAACAATTAACAAAAAATATGAACATAAACTAAATAATGTAGAAATAGTAGTTTATGCAACAAGTTGCAAAAAGAAGACTTTTTCAGCACGAGTCATACATTTATCCAACGAGGTTCACCGAGTTGGGTAAATATGACAAGTGCTGAAAAATCAATTTTTGCAATTCCTAAAAACACCCTTTGAGTGGAATTATAAGTCAAATGCTCATGTATTTTGTCAATTAACCGTTTAAAACAAAATAATGTTGAAAAGTATTACTTTTCGAAACAAATTCTGAAAAGTTCAACTTTTCAGCATCCATTTCAGTGCTGAAAAGTACAACTTTTCAGCATTTATTTTGAAAAGTGTTACTATTCGATTCTGTTATTTTTGGTACAGAAAAGTAGGCTTTTTCATCGTTCAAGAATGACAAAAAAAGTAAGTAGTTTCACGACGGAATTGCAAAAAGATTTTTCTGCTATTTTAACATGAGATTTTTCTGCTTATTTAAACTTTTTTACGTTCCTTGATACTTCCGTAAAATTGGAAGTTTTGGAAATCTGGTTCCCGTGAAAAATGCCATTTTTGAGCGTGAAAAATCACTTAGCCTATTTGAGCAATTCTCTACGAAATCGGTCTTTTTTCTTCAATTTTAATTTTTGTATTTTTTAATCCGGCTGAAACTTTTTTGGTGCCTTCGGTATGCCCAAAGAAGCCATTTTGCATCATTAGTTTGTCCATATAATTTTCCATACAAATTCGGCAGCTGTCCATACAAAAATGATGTATGAAAATTCAAAAATCTGTATCTTTTGAAGGAATTTTTTGATCGATTTGGTGTCTTCGGCAAAGTTGTAGGTATGGATACGGACTACACTGGAAAAAATAATACACGGTATTTTTATTTAATATTTTTGGAATTTTCAAATCAAGACAAACATTTTAAAAGGGCGTAATATTGAATGTTTGGCCTTTGTGAAATGTTAGTCTTGATTTGAAAATTCCAAAAATATTTTTTTCGAAGAGATCGGAAAATTTCACAAATGTTTCATATATTAACATTGAAAATCGGACCATTAGTTGCTGAGATATTGACGATAGAAAATGGTGGGTTGTTTGGGTGAAACTTAGAAAACATCAATTTTCCTGTTTTTAAACCATTGCATTGCAATATCTCAGCAACTAAAGGTCGTATCAACAAAGTCCAAATAAGCAAAATATAGAGAATTTTCTCAGCTTTTCAAAAATATTTTTTTCAAAACTGGGCAAACATGTGCACTAATTTAAAAAAATGAAAAACTGCGACTATTTTCAAAAAAGTCACTTAAATATGGCTATAACTTGAAAACGGTGCACTTTATCAAAATTTCAGTAAAGTACTTTTTGATTGCAAATTTGATTTTACATCGAAAAATGAAGTTGAAAAATTTTTACGACCAAAATTTCGATTTTTTGAAAAAATCAGTATTGATTAAAAAATTCATAACTCGGTCAGTAATTTTTTGCACAACCTGGAAATTTCTGAAAAGTTGGCATTTTATGCCTTCTAAAACATATCAAAAAATAAAAAAAATTAAAAATAGTGTTTTTTTGTAAATCAAGTTTTAGTGATAAAAAGTTAAATAAAAAAATCACCAAATTTTTTTTACCGTGTATTATTTTTTCCAGTGTAGTCCGTATCCATACCTACAACTTTGCCGAAGACACCAAATCGATCAAAAAATTCCTTCAAAAGATACAGATTTTTGAATTTTCATACATCATTTTTGTATGGACAGTAGCGTGGTTCACGTTTCTATGAAAAAGACAAAAGTTGTTATTTTGTCTTGCATCAACCGGAATTTCGTTCTTTTATGTCTCCAGAAGCACTCCTGAAAATTTGAGCCCATTTGGTAAGGTCTAGGAGCTCCAGTTTTAATTTGAAATTTATATGGGATTTTGATTTATTTTCCATGGGAAACTATCTTTTTTTAAATTGTATTAGGAATTTTTTTTTATAAATCGATGAAATGACTTGATTCCTATAGTAGGAGATAGGTTTTGAACTGGGGAACAATTTTGTAGAACATACCAACATGCTAGGAAGTGACCCTTTAAAGATACAGATACAAATACGTTTCACCCCACACAGTAAAGCCCCTTCAAAAGCCACCATCTAAAAGTATCTGTATCTTTAAAGGGTCACTTCCTAGCTTGTTGGTATGTTCTACAAAGTTGTTCCCCAGTTCAAAACCTATCTCCTACTATAAGAATCAAGTCATTTCATCGATTTATAAAAAATCCTAATACAATGTAAAAAGATAGTTTCCCATGGAAAATAAATCAAAATCCCATATAAATTTCAAATTAAAACTGGAGCTCCTAGACCTTACCAAATGGGCTCAAATTTTCAGGAGTGCTTCTGGAGACATAAAAGAACGAAATTCCGGTTGATGCAAGACAAAATAACAACTTTTGTCTTTTTCATAGAAACGTGAACCACGCTAATGGACAGCTGCCGAATTTGTATGGAAAATTATATGGACAAACTAATGATGCAAAATGGCTTCTTTGGGCATACCGAAGGCACCAAAAAAGTTTCAGTCGGATTAAAAAATACAAAAAAAATCGAATGACCGAAATCCTAGAGAACTGCTCATTTAGGAACAAAGAACTAAAAATAGAGAAATCATGCAGATTTTTTTAAATAGTTCTTTAATATTTTACATTTTTTTGTCAGATGGATAACTGTATGAATGTATAAATAATACTTTGATACGTTTTGCTTAATATTTTGGAAAATAAGGCAAGTATTTTAATATTAATTTATATAGGACGTTCATTGTCTTTTTTTATTTAAAATTCTCATAACATGTTATAAACTATTAGAAATCGCATCATGTTTCTGTATTAGAAAACTGAATCAAACTGATCAGTTCTGCTTGCATAACTTTTTTACTACAATTTAATGATTTTGATAAGAAATTAATATCCTATCCATAAAATTGCTATTTCACACTAATGATCGATATGGCAGACAAAACAAATCGAACGCAAATAGTTATCAGGGAACAAGCTCTACTTAAAACAAGCTTCCACTTTTTCATGTAATGCATGCCAAATGCATCCAACATTGCTACGCCATCGGTTCCTTATTCCAAGAATAATCCCAGGGAACGATCCCAAAACGGTTCCCAATCATCATCATCATCATCGGGGGCCAAGCCAATTGCCAATGGCTTCCCGTACTTTTCGCCCCAATTTTCCCCGATTTACAACATGGACCAAGAATCCCATTGCAACGGAAATAAATTCTAAACTGTAACGTGGGGTGAATTCGATCCTTTTGGCAAAGTAAACACAACTTCACAAACTCACACCACCGTACGGCTCCAACTGCTTGACAGAACAATTTTCGAGTATTTTCCTTCTTTACCGAGAGTTGTGAATTCGATTTTTTCCTCGCTCCCTCCCCCAACTTCACCTTCTTGAAAATGGGAAAATTGTCCAAAGTAGCTTTCACGTCGGTCCTAGCCGGGGCAGCGGCGGCAGCTGTTTATTGGCTTCGTTTTGCATCCGTCGATTTCTTGATTCGAGCGCGCGCGTTCGAGTGCACGGAATTGATGTTTCCAATTTTCCTATCCTCGAGCAGCAGCTGCCGATGGCGAATTGAATTCCACTTTGGAGAGCGGGAGAAAAAGTTGCAGCCAGCGGGGGAAAAATGGCGGGAAATTTACATCTTCAGTGCGAGGGGAAAAGCGCATCCTTTTTCTTGAGATTTGAGTAGGACGTCGGGTTGAGTTGGCTTTATCGGGGGAGAGATGAGCATGGGAGATGAGAGGAAAATGTGCATTTTCCGAGGAAATTGTGATGCTTACGGAATGAGTTTTCCGAATTGGTGAAGTTCTTGTGAACATTAAGAAGGTTTGTTCCGTAAATTTCAGAGTGTAAGTTAAAATTATGCATTACACTTTTAATGTTGAGTCAGGCAATTCTTATTTTTATTTCCTGTATTTATTTTAAAATCCAGCTGTAATGAAAAATTTTCAGAAATGGACAAAGATTTACACTATATTCTGTATTATTATTCTATTTTCACCAAAAATTTGACTTAAAAAAATAAAGATACTTTTTGATTTCAATTTGGATTTTTTATTAAGTTAGCTTTATTAACTTAAGTTTTATTTTTTTAAAAAATCGCAGTGTTTTCAAAAGTCATAATTTGGTCACAATTTTTGCAAATGTATTTCTCTATGGCTCAAAAGTTGCGGATTTTGTCACCAATGAAGTATTTAAAAAAAATAGTTTTGGAAAATTTGTTGTTTTGGAAAAAATGAAGTAAATTTTATAATCCGAAAATGTTTTGATGTGAAAAAAGTTTTATGAACAGGCAATATTATTACCGTAAACTGGGATCGATCGGGACACATGAGCGAATTGGGACAGCAGTTTTAACCATGTTGGAGCACAATATTTTGATTGTTCTGATTGGTTTCGGTTAGAACAGACTCAGACCAACGAAATGGGTACATCCATATCCAAATTTAAAAGCTTTAAGTGCTCTAAAAACTGCTGTCCCTATTCAGACTGTAGTCCCGATTCGCCCCAGATTACGGTACTTACAACTTTGCCGAAAACACCAAATCGTCCAGAAAATGTCTTCAAAACACACAGATTTTCGAATATTAACATATTGTTGAATGGACTGCTGTCAGAGCTGAACAATTCTCTACGGAGCAACTCTCTACGAAATCGGCCGATTTCGACTATTTTTCTGTATTTTTTATTTGACTTAAACTTTGTGGGGGCCTTCTCTATGACCAAATAAGCTATTTTGCGTCATTGGTTCACCCATACAAGTCTCCATACAATTTTGGCTGCTGTCCATACAAAAATGGTATGTAAACATTCAAACAGCTGTAACTTTTGAGTGAATTTTCTGATCAATTTGGTGTCTTGGGCAAAGGTATTGTTGAGGACTTTTGAGAAAAAAATAGGTACACGGAAAAAAAATTGCAGGATTTTTTATCAACTTTTTTTTCACTTAAACTCAATTTCCCAAAATACGTATTTTTTGATTTTCGAGATTTTTTGATATGTTTAAGGAGACAAAAATCCGCAACTTTTGAGCCATAGAGAAACATGGTCAAAAAATCTGCCGCCGAGTTATGATTTTTTGAAAAAATAGTGATTTTTGGAAAAAATCAAAGTTTCATGCAAAAACATATTTGACATTATTTTTTAATGCAAAATTGAATTTGCAATCCAAAAGTACTTTACAGATTTTTTGATAAAGGACTCCATGTTCAAGATATAGCCACCAAAAGTTTGATTTTAGCGAAATATTTGCAGTTTTTCGATTTTTAAAAATAGTGACCGTAAGTGACCATTTCTAAAAATATTTTTTTTGAAAAGTTTAGAAAATTTGCTATAAAATTGTCTAAGAGACATTGAAGATTGGACCTCGGGTTGCTGAGATAGAGCCGCTTTAAGAAAAAGAAACACGAAAATTTCTAATGATGATATCTCAGCAACTAATGGTCCGATTTTCAATGTAAATACATGAAACATTCGTAAAATTTTCCTATCTTTCCGAAAAAAAAATATTTTGAAAATTTTTAAATCAAGACTTTTATTTTAAATGGGCGTAATATTCAATGTTTGGCCCTTTTTTACATGTTAGTCTTGATTAAAAAAAATAAAATATTTTTTTCAAAAAGATCGGAAAATTTTACGAATGTTTCATGAATTAACATTGAAAATCGAACCATGAGTTACTGAGATATCGTCATTAGAAAATGGTGGGTTGTTTTGGTGAGACTTAGAAAATTTCAATTTTCATGTTTCTTTTTCTTTAAGCCGCTGTATCTCATCAAACCGAGGTCCAATCTTCAATGTCTCTTAGTCAATTTTATAGCGAATTTTCTGAACTTTTCAAAAAAAATATTTTTAGAAATGGTCACTCATGGTCACTATTTTTAAAAAACGAAAAACTGCAAATATTTCGCTAAAATCAAACTTTCGGTGGCTATATCTTGAACATGGAGTCCTTTATCAAAAAATCTGTAAAGTACTTTTCGATTGCAAATTCAATTTTGCATTAAAAAATAATGTCAAATATGTTTTTGCATGAAACTTCGATTTTTGCCTTCCTCACTTTACTGAGGAAAGGCTATAAAATCACTCGAAAAATGAACTTCTCAATTAGTCCTCCTAGACCCACCTTCATGTATACCTATCGACTCAGAATCAAATTCTGATCAAATGTCTGTGTGTGTGGTGCGATGTTGATCAAAAAATTGTCACTCGATTATCTCGACATTGGCTGAACCGATTTTGTCCGTTTTGGCCTCATTCGATCCGTCTTGGAGTCCCACAAGTCGCAATTAAAAATTATGCAGTTTAGTTAAGTACTTCAAAAGTTATGCTAAAAATATGATTTTAACAAAAGTCCGGAAGATTGTAAAAAGGGTGGTTTTTGTAAGAAAACCCGTCATGCTATACATTTTCAGAAAGGTATTTAAAAGACCATTCCAACGCGTCCAAGACATTGAAGATCTGACTAATCTATCATAAGTTATAACCACTTAAGTGTTAGTTATACGCTTTTTGGATGCCGGATCTCAGATATGTTGATGAAAACATTGTCCGGATCTCTCATGCGATTGGATAGGTATTCAAAAGACCTTTCTAACGCGTCCAAAACATTGAAGAACTGACAACCCTATCAAAAGTTATAAGCACTTAAGTGTTATTTACGCACTTTTTGCATTTTGAATAGCACTCTTTAAATGTGAGGAAGGTGCCAACCACCTAAGGGTGGATTAACACTCCTCCGTCCAAGCCTCCGAAACCGTTGCTTCGCTAATTTCAACTCGCTCGCATTTGGCCCCATTTCAACCAATCTTAATCGTTCTTGCAGCATTCGAACCGGTAGGATTTCAAGATTCATCTAAAACAAGAACGAACCTGATCCGACTTACCTGCTAGTAACACCGACTAAATTCGTCGAAGCAACTCTTTTTAGGCGCTCGTTTTAGGAACACACCATGGCCAAATCAACAAGAAAGCATTAAAATTTGAAATCAACCATTCAAATTTAACTAATTTGGGGTCGCTGAACACGAATATGACACTTAGAAAATCCCAAAGTATTCAGAAATCCAGAAATCCAAGATGGCGGCCAATATGGCGCCTGTAGTATATTGGAAATATTTTTTGAGGTTGTAATAGTGATTCAACCACTCAAATCTAACTAATTTGGGGTCGCTGAACACGAATATGACACTTCGAATATTCCAAAGTATTCAGAAATCCAGAAATCCAAGATGGCGGCCAATATGGCGCCTGTAGTATATTGGGAACATATATTTGAGGGTGTAATAGTGATTCAACCACTCAAATCTAACTAATTTGGGTCGCTGAACACGAATATGACACTTCGAATATTCCAAAGTATTCAGAAATCCAGAAATCCAAGATGGCGGCCAATATGGCGCCTGTAGTATATTGGGAATATTTTTTTGAGGTTGTAATAGTGATTCAACCACTCACATCTAACTGATTTGGGGTCGCTGAACACGAATATGACACTTAGAAAATCCCAAAGTATTCAGAAATCCAGAAATCCAAGATGGCGGCCAATATGGCGCCTGTAGTATATTGGGAACATATATTTGAGGGTGTAATAGTGATTCAACCACTCAAATCTAACTAATTGAGGTCGCTGAACACGAATATGACACTTCGAATATTCCAAAGTATTCAGAAATCCAGAAATCCAAGATGGCGGCCAATATGGCGCCTGTAGTATATTGGGAATATTTTTTTGAGGTTTTAATAGTGATTCAACCACTCACATCTAACTGATTTGAGGTTGCTGAACATGAATATGACACTTGGTATAATCCAAAGTATTCAGAAATCCAGAAATCCAAGATGGCGGCCAATATGGCGCCTGTAGTATATTGGGAATATTTTTTGAGGTTGTAATAGTGATTCAACCACTCATCTAACTGATTTGGGGTCGCTGAACACGAATATGACACTTAGAAAATCCCAAAGTATTCAGAAATTCAGAAATCCAAGATGGCGGCCAATATGACGCCTGTAGTATATTGGGAATATTTATTTGAGGTTGTAATAG
The DNA here is from genome assembly GCF_015732765.1 of Culex quinquefasciatus. Classification (NCBI taxonomy): domain Eukaryota; kingdom Metazoa; phylum Arthropoda; class Insecta; order Diptera; family Culicidae; genus Culex; species Culex quinquefasciatus. The sequence goes on along the minus strand of NC_051862.1, from coordinate 20,810,041 downwards.
TGATTCAACCACTCAAATCTAACTAATTTGGGGTCGCTGAACACGAATATGACACTTCGAATATTCCAAAGTATTCAGAAATCCAGAAATCCAAGATGGCGGCCAATATGGCGCCTGTAGTATATTGGGAACATATATTTGAGGGTGTAATAGTGATTCAACCACTCAAATCTAACTAATTTGAGGTCGCTGAACAAGAATATGACACTTAGAAAATCCCAAAGTATTCAGAAATTCAGAAATCCAAGATGGCGGCCAATATGACGCCTGTAGTATATTGGGAATATTTATTTGAGGTTGTAATAGTGATTCAACCACTCACATCTAACTGATTTGAGGTTGCTGAACATGAATATGACACTTGGTATAATCCAAAGTATTCAGAAATCCAGAAATCCAAGATGGCGGCCAATATGGCGCCTGTAGGATTTTTGAATATATATTTGAGGGTGTAATAGCCATTCAACCACTCAAATCTAACTAATTTAGGGTCGCTGAACACGAATATGACACTTGGTATATTCCAAAGTATTATGAAATTCAGAAATCCAAGATGGCGGCCAATAAGGCGCCTGTAGAATATTGGGAATATTTATTTGAGGGTGTAATAGTGATTCAACCACTCAAATCTAACTAATTTGAGGTCGCTGAACAAGAATATGACACTTAGAAATTCCCAAAGTATTCAGAAATCCAGAAATCCAATATGGCGGCCAATATGGCGCCTGTAGTATATTGGGAATATTTATATGAGTGTTAAAGCCATTCAACCACTCAAATCTTTCTTATTTGGGATCGCTGAACATGAATATGACACTTGGTATTTTCCAAAGTATTCTGAAATTCAGAAATCGAAGATGGCGGCCAATATGGCGCCTGTAGTATATTGGGAATATTAATTTGAGGTTGTAATAAAGATTCAACCACTCAAATGTAACTAATTTGGTGTCGCTGAACACGAATATGACACTAAAAATATCCCAAAGTATTCAGAAATCCAGAAAAAAAAATAAAAATTATTCCCAACATACTACAGGCGCCATTTTGGCAGCCATCTTAGATTTCTGAATTTCTGAATACTTTGGGATATTCGAAGTGTCATATTCGTGTTCAGTGACTTCAAATTATTTAGATTTAAGATGTTGAATTACTATTACAACCTCAAATCAATATTTCAATATACTACAGGCGCCATATTGGCCGCCATCTAGCATTTCTAAATTTCAGAATACTTTGGAATATACCAAGTGTCATATTCATGTTGAGCGACCCCAAATAAGTAAGATTTGAGTGGTTGAATTTACACTCTCAAATAAATTTTCCTGATATTCTACAGGCGCCATATTGGCCGCCATATTGAAATTCTTGATATCGTAATACTTTGGGATATTCTAAGTGTCATATACGTGTTCAGCGACCCCAAATCAGTTAGATTTGAGTGGTTGAATCACTATTACAACCTCAAATAAATATTCCCAATATACTACAGGCGCCATATTGGCCGCCATATTGAAATTCTTGACATCGGAATACTTTGGGATATTCTTAGTGTCATATTCGTGTTCAGCGACCTCAAATTAGTTAGATTCGAGTGGTTGAATCACTATTACACCCTCAAATATATGTTCCCAATATACTACAGGCGCCATATTGGCCGCCATCTTGGATTTCTGAATTTCTGAATACTTTGGAATATACAAAGTGCCATATTCGTGTTCAGCGACCCCAAATTAGTTAGATTTGAGTGGTTGAATGGCTATTACAACCTCAAATAAATACTCCCAATATACTACAGGCGCCATATTGGCAACCATCTTGGATTTCTGGATTTCTGAATACTTTGGGATTTTCTAAGTGTCATATTCTTGTTCAGCGACCTCAAATTAGTTAGATTCGAGTGGTTGAATCACTATTACACCCTCAAATATATGTTCCCAATATACTACAGGCGTCATATTGGCCGCCATCTTGGATTTCTGAATTTCATAATACTTTGGAATATACCAAGTGTCATATTCGCGTTCAGCGACCCCAAATTAGTTAGATTTGAGTGGTTGAATGGCTATTACACCCTCAAATAAATATTCCCAAAATTCTACAGGCGCCATATTGGCCGCCATCTTGGATTTCTGGATTTCTGAATACTGGATTATACCAAGTATCATATTCATGTTCAGCAACCTCAAATCAGTTAGATTTGAATGGTTGAATCACTATTACAACCTCAAATAAATATTCCCAATATACTACAGGCGCCATATTGGCCGCCATATTGAAATTCTTGACATCGGAATACTTTGGGATATTCTTAGTGTCATATTCGTGTTCAGCGACCTCAAATTAGTTAGATTCGAGTGGTTGAATCACTATTACACCCTCAAATATATGTTCCCAATATACTACAGGCGCCATATTGGCCGCCATCTTGGATTTCTGAATTTCTGAATACTTTGGAATATACAAAGTGCCATATTCGTGTTCAGCGACCCCAAATCAGTTGGATTTGAGTGGTTGAATGGCTTTTACAACCTCAAATAAATACTCCCAATATACTACAGGCGCCATATTGGCAACCATCTTGGATTTCTGGATTTCTGAATACTTTGGGATTTTCTAAGTGTCATATTCTTGTTCAGCGACCTCAAATTAGTTAGATTCGAGTGGTTGAATCACTATTACACCCTCAAATATATGTTCCCAATATACTACAGGCGTCATATTGGCCGCCATCTTGGATTTCTGGATTTCTGAATACTTTGGGATTTTCTAAGTGTCATATTCGTGTTCAGCGACCTCAAATTAGTTGGATTTGAGTGGTTGAATGGCTATTACACCCTCATATAAATATTCCCAATATACTACAAGCGCCATATTGGCCGCCATCTTGGATTTCTGAATTTCTGAATACTTTGGGATTTTCTAAGTGTCATATTCGTGTTAAGCGACCTCAAATTAGTTAGATTTGAGTTGTTGAATCACTATTACACCCTCATATAAATATTCCCAATATACTACAGGCGTCATATTGGCCGCCATCTTGGATTTATGGATTTCTGAATACTTTGGGATTTTCTAAGTGTCATATTCGTGTTCAGCGACCTCAAATTAGTTAGATTTGAGTGGTTGAATCACTATTACACCCTCAAATATATGTTCCCAATATACTACAGGCGTCATATTGGCCGCCATCTTGGATTTCTGGATTTCTGAATACTTTGGGATTTTCTAAGTGTCATATTCTTGTTCAGCGACCTCAAATTAGTTGGATTTGAGTGGTTGAATGGCTATTACACCCTCATATAAATATTCCCAATATACTACTGGCGCCATATTGGCCGCCATCTTGGATTTCTGAATTTCTGAACACTTTGGAATATACAAAGTGTCATATTCGTGTTCAGCGACCCCAAATTAGTTACATTTGAGTGGTTGAATGGCTTTACAACCTCAAATAAATACTCCCAATATACTACAGGCGCCATATTGGCAACCATCTTGGATTTCTGGATTTCTGAATACTTTGGGATATTCTTAGTGTCATATTCGTGTTCAGCGACCCCAAATTAGTTAGATTTGAGTGGTTGAATGGCTATTACAACCTCAAAAAAATATTTCCAATATACTACAGGCGCCATATTGGCCGCCATCTTGGATTTCTGGATTTCTGAATACTTTGGGATTTTCTAAGTGTCATATTCTTGTTCAGCGACCCCAAATTAGTTAAATTTGAATGGTTGATTTCAAATTTTAATGCTTTCTTGTTGATTTGGCCATGGTGTGTTCCTAAAACGAGCGCCTAAAAGAGTTGCTTCGACGAATTTAGTCGGTGTTACTAGCAGGTAAGTCGGATCAGGTTCGTTCTTGTTTTAGATGAATCTTGAAATCCTACCGGTTCGAATGCTGCAAGAACGATCAAGATTGGTTGAAATGGGGCCAAATGCGAGCGAGTTGAAATTAGCGAAGCAACGGTTTCGGAGGCTTGGTCGTCCGTGTAAGTGAAATATGCCTTGGACGGAGGAGTGTTAAGTAACGTTTTTGCCTTCCTCACTTTACTGAGGAAAGGCTATAAAATCACTCGAAAAATGAACTTCTCAATTAGTCCTCCTAGACCCACCTTCATGTATACCTATCGACTCAGAATCAAATTCTGAGCAAATGTCTGTGTGTGTGGTGGGATGTTGATCAAAAAATTGTCACTCGATTATCTCGACATTGGCTGAACCGATTTTGTCTGTTTTGGCCTCATTCGATCCGTCTTGGGGTCCCAAAAGTCGCTATTAAAAATTATGCAGTTTAGTTAAGTATTTCAAAAGTTATGCTAAAAAAACATTTTTTACAAAAGTCCGGAAGATTGTAAAAAGGGTGGTTTTTGTAAGAAAACCTGTCATGCTATATATTTTCAGAAAGGTATTTAAAAGACCTTTTCAACGCGTTCAAGACATTGAAGATCTGACAACCCTATCAAAAGTTATAAACACTTAAGTGTTATTTACGCACTTTTTCGAGGCCGGATCTCTGATATTTTGATGAAAATGCTGTCCGGATCTCTCATGCGACCTATCGTCGGATAGGTATACAAAAGACCTTTCTAACGCGTCCAAAACATTGAAGATCTGACAACCCTATCAAAAGTCATAATTTTTTAAGTGTTTTTTACGCACTTTTGGATAGCACTCTTTAAATGTGAGGAAGGCGCCAACCACCTAAGGGTGGATTAAGTAACGTTTTTTTCCAAAAATCACTATTTTTTTCAAAAGTTCATAACTCGGCGACAGATTTTTTGACCATGTTTCTCTATGGCTCAAAAGTTACGGATTTTTGTCCCCTTAAACATATCAAAAAATCTCAAACGTAAAAAAATACGTATTTTGGGAAATTGAGTTTTATCGAAAAAAAGTTGATTAAAAAATCAGCAATTTTTTTCTGTATACTTATTTTTTTCTCAAAAGTCCTCAACAATACCTACAACTTTGCCGGTGACTTGATAAAAAAAATTCACTCAAAAGTTACAGCTGTTTGAACATTTACATACCATTTTTGTATGGACAGCAGCCAAAATTGTATGGAGACTTGTATGGGTGAACCAATGACGCAAAATAGCTTATTTGGTCATAGGGAAGGCCCCTACAAAGTACGAGCCAAATCAAAAAATGCAAAAAATAAAAATGGTCGAAATCGGCCGATTTCGTAGAGAGTTGCCCAGATATTTTTTTGGATACGAAGCAAAAGCGATTTCATTACACTCCAATTTTGGGATCAGATTCCAAAAATAACCCAGCTTCGACTTCACGGCTCATATTGCGCACTGAATAATAGAAAAACAGACCAACCGACGACGACGACGATGAAATCGGCCAAAATAAAGCCTCCAGTCTTAATTTCGACACGTTGAAAAACGCTGGCGAGGAGTCTTTATTATGATGATTGGACTGTTAAAATTTAGAGATTTTCTCAAATCAATCTTAAATCAATATTCAAGTTTATCACTGTTGCAAAAACTAATCTGTTCAACCGGAAAAAAAAATATAATTTTCACAGTGTCCGAACTCAAATTTGCATTGAACGTGCGAGAAAAACAAAACAGGAGGAAAAGAGCATCATCGTCCCATACTCCTTCTTGAAGCAAAACACACTCGACTCTGTTCGACCTTGGCCTCTCTCTGTTTGAATGTTTTTCACTTTTTTTTTGTTTTGCCATCATCTGGTTAGTATGGTTGGACGATTTCGCGTGTGGGTGCGATCTGGCCGTGCTCAAAAGTTGAACAATACCGTATTGAGTTATATTTTCCAGATATTTTTGGAAAACGACGTCCTTTTTCAATTTCTATTCCAAATCTTTAAGAAACCTTGAAAAACATCTCCCAACTTCAAAAACAATGTCTCCTACTGGTTACAAAAGAAGTACACAAACACAAAGGAAGTCCCAAGCTCTTGCTGTCTGTCCGCCTGTCTGTTTGTTGATTCCCAAAGATACATGTATTTTGGGGGGAAATGTCTTTTTCCGCTGTGTCGCTTTTCCTTCGGAGGAGAAAAAGCTTACCTGTGAGGGTAATAAAGACCGCATGGAAAATGGATGCCAAGCGAAAAAGGGGAAATCACTTTCTTACGTTTTCTTTTCTCTCTTGGGACGGACTTAAAAATCTGCCACGGAATGCAACGTCTGTTTCCTGTTTTAAAATGGAAAGAAGGCTTTAATGGGCTTGAGAAAGGAAGCTGAAGTAAATTGGGAGGGTAATTTTATCTTTAGACTTAATACAATGAATGATTAATTTTTTAACAATTTTCAAAAGCAAACAAATCAAACAAATTAGCTATGCAAAAAAAACTAAAAAATAACAAATTGCCCTAAAACAAAATCAACCCAAAAAAAACAACTGATTGCATCCAATCGTACGTACAAAGGAATGTCGGTTCCTTCCGGAAATGTCTCTTCTGTCTTGGCAGTTGGTGTGTTTCGTTCTACGTTCTGCTGCTGGCTGATGCGGAAACAGACATTACCCCCCCAAAAAGACGCCCGAATCAGACAGAGAGAAAAGAAGCTTTGGTGCTGGCTGTTGTTGGTTCTTATTTTCCATTTAGAGAGCATTATGGCATGCCAAATTCATTAGTTAGCGAAACGAACTCGTACTCACATACAAGGGCACAGTCAAAATTGAAACATACTGCGGAATAATTTCTCCATTATGTTCTGTCGTTAAATGACATTATATTGCTTAAATTGAGGAAGAAATCGTTTTAAAATTACACGGAGAAAAAAGAGTTCCTAAAATCGTGAACAAGCTTTCATGAAAATGGGAACCACGAACAAAGTGTTCAAATTTCATGGTACGTTTTTCAAAATCGTACCATGGGATTTGAACACTTTGTTCGAAGTTCCCATTTTCATGAACGCTTGTTCATGATTTTGGGAACTCTTTTTTCTCCGTGAACTAAGAAATGTTTTTTTTTATCTCAACTGAAGAAGTTCTAGTCGTTAGGGGAGATGGGGGTAAGACGGCCACCTTAAGGGAGAAGTCTGATAAAATTAATACTACAGATTATTTTTAACTCAAATCAGGTACATATTGTTCTACTAATAGTCCATTATAGAAATGACATAAATTAGTTGGTCTAAAAACCAATTTTCAATACTTTAAATTAACTTGATAACTTTGCTTAATCCTCCCAAATACCTACATGATTGGTTCAACAGACTTTTCTGAAAATCATGACTATTTTGGTTGAAAAAAGACAAGTTTCAAATGTGAAGAAAAATGTTGTTCAACAAATTTTATATTTTGGCTATGTGAATTTCATATTATTGCGACCACATTTCATGACAAACGAAAATATACACAATTTAATGCAAATTAACAGGTTTGTGTATTTCGATTAGAACTAGTAAATCAAAATTATGTAAACAATATTAAATTAGCGACTTTAATAAAAAGTTTGAATGGATTTCATACTATTCAATTAATATTGCTATATCACAGTAAGGAATATTGACGAACCGGCAGTTAACAGAATTTTGATAAAACATTGATAGTTTTATCGAAAGTATGTCAAATTTGTCTTAAATAAGTCTTCACAGTAAAAAAAGCAATTCTCCCAGCTTTCGGTCATTCGATTTTTTTTTTTGAATTTTTTAATCTGACTGAAACTTTTTTGGTGCCTTCGGTATGCCCAAAGAAGCCATTTTGCATCATTAGTTTGTCCATAAAATTTTACATACAAATTTGGCAGCTGGTCATACAAAAATGGTGTATGAAAATTCAAAAAACTGTATCTTTTGAAGGATTTTTTTGATCGCTTTGGTGTCTTCGGCAAAATTGTTGGTATGGATATGGACTACACTGAAAAAAAATGATACACGGTAAAAAAAAATTGGTGATTTTTAATTAAACTTTTTGTCACTAAAACCTGATTTGCAAAAAAAACACTATTTTTAATTTTTTTATTTTTTGATATGTTTAGAGTTATTAATTTTTGAATCAATACTGATTTTTTCAAAATATCGAAAAATTGGTCGCAAAAATTTTTCAACTTCATTTTTCGATGTAAAATCAAATTTGCAATCAAAAAGTACCGTAGTGAAATTTTGATAAAGTGCACCGTTTTCATGTTAAATCCATTTTTAGGTGACTTTTTTGAAAATAGTCCCAGTTTTTCATTTTTTAAATTAGTGCACATGTTTGCCCACCTTTCATTTTTTTTTTTGAAAAGCTGAGAAAATTCTCTATATTTTGCACTTTTGAACTTTGTTGATACGACCCTTAGTTGCTGAGATATTGCCATGCAAAGGTTTAAAAACAGAAAAATTGATGTTTTCAAAGTCTTACCTAAACAACACACCATTGTCTAGTGCTGATATCTCAGCAACTAATGGTCCGATTTTCAATGTTAAAATATGAAACATTTGTGAAATTTTCCAATCTTTTCAAAAGAAATATTTTGAATTTTTTTAAATCAAGACTAACATTTCAAATGGGCGTAATATTGAATGCTTGGCCCCATTTAAATTTTTTTTTTTGAAAAGATCGGAAAATTTCACGAATGTTTCATATTTTAACATTGAAAATCGGACCATTAGTTGCTGAGATATCGCCATTAGAAATGGTGTGTTGTTTGGTTGGGACTTAGAAAATATCAATTTTTCTGTTTTTAAACCTTTGCATGGCAATATCTCAGCAACTAAGGGTCGTATCAACAAAGTTCAAAAGTGCAAAACATAGAGCATTTTCTCAGCTTTTCAAAAATATTTTTTTCAAAAGTGGGCAAACATGTGCACTAATTTAAAAAATGAAAAACTTCGACTTTTTTCAAAAAAGTCACCTAAAAATAGATTAAACTTGAAAACGGTGCACTTTATCAAAATTTCACAGGAGTACTTTATGATTGCAAATTTGATTTTACATATAAAAAATGAAGTTGAAAAATTTGTGCGACCAATATTTCGATTTTTTGAAAAAAATCAGTATTGATTCAAAAATTCATAACTCGCTCAAAGATTTTTTGCACAACCTAGAAATTTCTGAAAAATTGGCATTTGATTTCCTCTAAAACATATTAAAAAATGAAAACAAGTGTTTTTTTGCAAATCAAGTTTTAGTGAAAAAAAGTTAAATAAAAAATCACCAAATTTTTTTTACCGTGTATCATTTTTTACAGTGTAGTCCATATCCACACCTACAACTTTGCCCAAGACACCAAATCGATCAAAAAATTCCTTCAAAAGATACAGATTTTTGAATTTTCATACATCATTATGGAAAATTTTATGGACAAACTAATGATGCAAAATGGCTTCTTTGGGCATACCAAAGGCACAAAAAAAAGTTTCAGTCGGATTAAAAATACAAAAAAAAAACGAATGACCGAAATTTGAAAGAACTGCTCACAACAAAAATAGAAAAAAAAAATGTATTACAAAATAATTAGACATAATATCATTATTTTTTTTTTGTTTAATATGTCTTCCTCAGAAATTTATTGAAAAAAAAACAAACCCTAAAATAATATTGAAAAGAATCTTAAAAAGTGAGCTTTGATTTGGAAGCGCTTTGCGAGAAAGCTTTCTCATTGAAGAAACGCTACCCTAGTTGTGGAAACGGGAACTATCGCTGATTGACACGGAAAAAACTTTGTTCGTCACTTTTTAGTTTGACTTTGACCAACCAACGGGGTACAAACTAAAAAATTGTCGAACGAATAAGTGACCAACCACCGGGGGTTGAGTGTTTTTTAATGGTTATAAAATATTGATAATACAAATTTAAAAGATAATAACGTCATGATTCGAATTCCCGGACGCTTCGAAACGCGGATACCTCATCTTGTTGTATCAATTATTCGAATATAAGTTGGCATAAAATTGTCAAAACGGTGTTATTTGATTAATTCTAACCTCAACTTTCATTTCAAATTGGTTTGGACCCTGTAGTCAAAGCCAACACAATTAAATAAAATAAAAATACGAGTTTTCCAAAAATGAGAAACATTTCACTGAAATATTTCAGAGGCGTGCGAAGTACTGGGAAGGCAAAGCAGAAAATAACGGTTCTGATTTCTTTAAATTCTAGTAATTGTATTGATTGTATTGATGTTAACAGCTTATTTGAGACCTAAAGAATGCCATTCAATACAATTTCAATCCAAATTCGTGCGATTTTTAAGAAAAAACGAGTGTCTGGAATTCGAAGCAAAAGTGTCCGGATTTCGAATCAGCTTCTTGCAGTGTCCGGGATTCGAAGCACATCAAGTCATTTTAATTTCTAAATTCTGATGAAAAATTGTTGCAAAAGACATATTTTCAATATAAAAATGATATGCTACTAAGTGTCCGGATTTCGAATCATGACGTTATTGGAGAGAATAAACACTTAATGATTTACCATTAACAACAACAAAATAAATCCGAAACTTACTTCCTTTATGATGTAGCACTTTTGCACGTCATTGAACATTTAAATTAAAATGCAATGTGATGTAAATTAGCAAAAAACTAAACGTTAAAACATAATTTTACGTTTGATTCAACCGTTTACGTCGAATCACAAGTTTACATCAACTGAGTTTACATGTGATTCATCTTTTCCATTTCGAGTAAATTCACACTTTTTTTTCAGTGTAGGTTCAATTTCCATACCGTTTTTAAATAAAAGAACATATATTTCTCCTAGATTAGTAGACCAATTTTTGTGTTTTGGCTTTATCTTTTTTTTCTATTTTTATAATTGGAACATTCACTGCCAACTTACACAATATCGAAAAAGTTTGCCCCAATCTCTCTTTAATTTGCGTGAAACTTTTTTCTAAAATGTAATGTTGGTTCCTGATCACGAATCCGAGGTCCATTTTCGACATCTCTTGGCGGATGGGTGGTACGACCCCTTCCTTTTTTATACATTCTAAAAAAACAATTTTCAATAATTAGATGAAAATAATGAACTACCGTATTGATGACGTGGTCAAATTCTGGAAAATAAGGTATTTAAAAAAAATTAAAGATTGTTTTCAAACCTATTATTATTTTTTCATTTTAAAAGGTCGTGTTATTTGTATATATGAACATTATTACAATGTTCTACAAAGTTGTACGCAGACATATAATAAAAATGATGTACGCAATTTTTTGAAAAAAAAAAATTAAAAAAATAAATTTCCATGAACTTGGTAGCAAAATAACACATAAGCACATTTTTAGGGTAATTTTTCAAGCACTAACACATTTTTAAGCTTTTTTGTTTTTAATTTCTTGAATTACAAGAAAATAAGATTAAGTCTAAAGTCTACACGGGGCTGCAAAACTGAGATTGTTCGTTTTAATTTTTGAAACGTATTTATTAAATTGTTAGCTGTTATATATGAAAAAGAAACTGTGTGATTTATTTCCAAAACAATGAAGAAAAGTTGAACAAGCACAAACTCATAGTAATTTTGTTAATAATTATTCTTCAATGTTAAACGCACAAAAAAAAACAATTTGTAACAATTTTTATTTATTTTTAAATTATTTTATCCATTTATCTGGAATTTTTGAATGAGTCCAATCCATCAACTGAAATGCGTGTTTTTTAACACTGTTAAGATAAATAAATACTTGAAAAACCAACAGTTATTTAAAAAGACTTCCAAAATGTTTCATCATTTTGAGTTATTGATGCAGTTTGGTTCAAAATCGTGTGTTCTTTCAGGAAAACTTACAGCATGCGGTACTTTGTTCTAGAAATCAAGAGGAAATCCAGTTATTTCGCAAAAAACCTAACACGTAGCCTTATGTGTGGGACAAACTTCAAATGCTTTCAGCTTTCTGTTTTTTCGTATGGGACATTTATGCGAACATGGGCAGTACCTTTTTGAAGAAAAAAATATGTTAGGCTATATTTTTATGCACGTTGATTTTTAAATGGGCAGACAAAAACTTTAAGTTGAACTAGAAATGATCCTATATTTGAAATTTATGAGTACAGTTTCAAATCAGAGGATTAGTAAAACAGAAAACTCTAAGGCTTAAAAATTTCACTTGGACCCAAAAAAATCAAATGCTATGGATCTAATAATTAGTTAAAAACATATCGACATTTTTCTGACGTCACACCCTTGCTTCTTTTGCAGGAAGCGCCCTCGCCGAGCTGTGGGACTGCCCGTTCATCGAAGCCTCCGCCAAGGACCGCATCAACGTGAACGAGGTGTTCGCCACGGTCGTGCGGGAAATGAACATGACCTCCGAGAAGCGCCAGAAGAAGAGCTACTGCTGTTGTACATTGTTATAGAAGTGGCACTAGGCGCGTAATTTTAACTATTGGTTTACCCCCTAATTCGTAAAGTAAAGTAAAGAAAGAAAAGAAAAATGCTAAAAAAAGGTAAAGTAAATAAAGAAAAACAGCAAGAAAAAAAACCCTATACATATATTAATTATTAAAGGTAAATTAAATCGAGAGAGAACGTGCGCGAGAGAGGGCAAAACTGCAAATCTGTGAGACGATCAAAAATTGTGGGTAGGAATTAAAACGAAAGTGAAGAAGTGAAGAAAAAAAAACTTTTGAATGAGCGCAGTTTTGTGAAAGCCAGCAAAGGAAAGAAAAAACTCAAAAAAAATGGAACTTATATACATATTAAATGTAATGATAATAATTAATGGTAAATTTAACTTTACACACACACAGACACACCGAAGGGGCTCCCTCATCAAATTGGTAGGGTTCTAAACGTGATTGTGAGAGAAACGAGCGGAGACAAATTTTTAGAGGTGTACAATAAAGAAAGCCAGCAAGCAAAAAGTAAGTAAAAGTGTCTGAAGTAAACTCACTCTCTGTCTGTATGTAAAACACGAAAACGATTAGTGCGATAAGTGAGCGAAAGAGCGAGAGAGAAATAGAAAGAGAGCGAGATTTGAGAAAGGAAGGGAAACAAACAAACGTGCGCTGTTTAGGGTATATTTTAGCAAAGAAAACAAAACAAGAAAACGGAAACCAATTGGTTTTCCAATTTAGTCAGAATCAGTTCGTTTTTGCGCCACCGCCAACCGATTGGTTCAAAGCTCTTTTTTGTTCGTTTGTTCTTTTCTGTTTCGATTTTTTCTTAGGTTAATGCGAAAAATACGTTGTTTTTTGAAGAAAAAAAAAATGTGCATGCAAACAGCGAACGCGATAACACACACCCACACACACGTACACGTGTCTAGTTGTTATGTAAGTTTAGATAATCTAACTCTTTTAACTCCGTCTCCGCGGCACGTTTCGCAGCGACAGATTTTATACCACAAAAACAAGCAAAAAAATACACATAATCAGCCAAAACTATTTTACGTTCCCCCAAAAAAACTATTTTTTCCGTTCTGTTTTTTTGTAAAATATATAAATTTATCGCTAAACTTAAGCTACCACTATTCTTTCTCCAAAGCAAGTGAAAAAAAAAACGATGAGATTTGAGCAAAATGAAAAGTAAAACGCGAAAAAAAGGAAACTAACTCAAATACATTCGTTGCCGTGAAGAAAAATTCAACTAAACTAAAAAAGAAAGGGTAGTAAAATAATTAAACAAGAAAGAGGAAAACAAAACACTGGGGAAAACGATATCTAGTTCTGCTGCAAACAAAGGCAAACAAAAATCAACCATTGATGATCATTGAAGTGAGAGTGCGAGAGCGAGCGAGAGTGAACGGATGCGAGTGAAAGGAGCGAAATCATTTCTGTCGGCGAGTTTAGCCGGCAGTGATTTTGACGGAAAGAATTCAAAACAGAATGAAGGAGCAAAACAACAATGGAAAATACACACACTCAAACAAACACACACAGCATACAATATAGGTGTACTAAGAAAAAGGCAAAAAGGCAAGAAAAAAAAACAAAACCTATTTTTATCATTACATTTTTGTATACACAAGCAAGCGACAGGCAAAACAAAACAAAAAAGAAACAGACAGACACTGCAACTCACACCCACACATTCACAGGCTGACGGAAGTAAAACTAAAACAACAACAAAACTCATACTGAAGAAAAGTAAAAAAAACTGACCCGAAGCATGCAAGAGGAAAAATTCCAATAGTGAAGAAATGAAAAAAAAATCCATAAATTGTGTAATAAATGAAAAAGTGAAACACTAAAAATAAAATGAAAAAAATATATAAAAAACTGTGTTTGTTTTTTTTGTAAAGAAACTAAAAGAAAATTCATCAAAACTTAAAAAGGCAAATCTTTCCGTGTTAACGAGAAAGCTTTTCTGTGGGAAAAAGCTTTGATTAACCGCTAGTGGCGCCGCCCTGGTTGTGAAGTTGTAAACCACGTTTGACTGCACGGAAATAAAGGCTTGGTAGGTTTTATTATTTTTTAGAAGTTTGAAATGTTATTCTTTAAGTTTTATTTGTTTAGTTAAATAATCATAATTGAAAGTTGCTTTATATAATTAAATTTACCGCTTGTGGTTTCAATTATTTTGGAATAGAAAATATCAATTGTACTTATGTTTTCTGATGATACCAGTAAAATGTTGCAAAATAAAATATTAAGTAAATGTAGGATTTTAGAGCTACTTTTACAGGAACAACGACTCGATGAATTTAAAATACTTATATATAAAGTATTAAAAAAAAAATTCGGTGTGTGTCAAGATAGCACGACAAGATAGAAACTTCTTTCATATGAAGTCACAATAATGCAGGAAGTTTTAAAAAACGTTTCTTAATCCACCATTAGGTGGGTGGTGCCTACCTCACATTAAGAAAGTAATAATGAAAATAAGTTTATGAAAAAAATACATAACTGATACAGACTTTTCCAGAAAACATGCAGACTCTCATTTGAAGCAATGTGGCAACCGGGCGTTTCGCATCTGGCGCGACTCTCGCACGTAAACAAAAAGACCCGGTCTTTTGAGGTTATGCAAAGAATCACCCTTTTTTGTATCTTCAAAAATGTTTTTCTTGACATAACTTTTTAAATAATTTACTAAACAGAATAAAATTTAATAGAATCTTAGGGGACCCCAAAACGAAAAAAATAAGGCTAATCCGGCCAAAATCGGTTCTGCCAGTTCTGAGATAATCGTGTGGAAAAAAATCATGTCTACACACATCCCCACAGACATTTGTTCAGAATTTGATTCTGAGTCGATAGGTATACGTGAAGGTATATCTAGGAGGTGTATTTAAGAAGTTCATTTTTCGAGTGATTTTATAGCCTTGCCTCAGTGAGGTGAGGAAGGCAAAAACTTAAGCAATTAAACTATTAATACTGCACTGTTAATCAAAAAAACACAAATCTAAAAAAAACCCGAAAAAATTCAATTTATTCCATTAAGCATTTGATTCGTATTTTGCTTTTGTTTATTGTTAAAATAATCTGCTACCCATCAAAATTAAAGGATACTACAAAATGCACCAAATATACTCAAACCATGCATAACAAATTATGTTCATTTGTTTTTTAGTCCCTTTGAATTGAACTGAAATTTTAATATTAAAAAAAAAATTTAGTTAGTTGTGTTGGTCAATGTGGTTGTAGAAGCTTTTATGTGCAAATGTAGCCATTTTGTTTTTTTGTCGACTAGACTGCTTGCCAAAACCAGAAAGATTTATTTATTTTTGAAGGAAGTGGGGAAGGCCCTAATTACAAGAAAAAAAAATTGTGGGAATCTTATTTATGATATTAATATTGAATAAAAATTTACTCCAGAAAAAAAATCATTATTAGAAGTATCCAAAAAATTAGACTAGGTGGTCATACAAAATGGGCATGCACAACTCAGATAATCTGTACCTTGGAAAAGATTTTCTGATCGATTTTTTTTTGTCGAAAAGGGGAAAAAATAGAAAATGGAAAGGAATTAATATTTGGATTTTCTTACGTTCATTCAATTTTCAATTATGCTGTGGATTTTTAATAACTAATAATTTGTAACTCAAGCTATGGGTAATTCTCCGCCAACCCACACAGCAGTTGCCCCGACCCCTCTTCGATTTGCGTGAAACTTTTGTCCCTGATTATGAATCCGAGGTCCGTTTTTTGATATCTCGTGACGGAGGGGCGGTAGAAATTTGGTGTCAAAGGGACTTTTATGTAAAATTAGACGCCCGATTTGATGGCGTAGGGGAACAGCATCTAATTCCAGCGTGCCTCTAAGTTTTGAAAAAGTTGGTCGTCATCGATCATGGCCGTTCATGGTCACCCGCGACAGACACGGACAACGAAACAAAGAGAAACGCAAAAAGTAACTTTTTCAAAACTTTTTTTCGTAAAATCGCGATAACTCGTGATGTTTATAAGCAAACCCCTTATGTCTATATATCAAAATTTTTGTAATTGTCTGCTCTACAACTTTGTAAAACATTGTTACACTCTAAAAAATAACTCTGCAAAATTAGAAAAAAACACTTTAAATTTCCCATAAAATGACATGTTCCAAAATTTTTTACAGTCGAGTAACGGAAAATGGGAGAATTTTTAAAAAGGTTTTTAGTGTTTTTTTCGATAAAAAATACGTTTTTTCGGAATTCTGAATACGCCATCAAATCGGGCGTCTAATTTTACATAAAAGTCCCTTTGACACCAAATTTCAATCTCATCACCGTTTCAGGCTGCAAATTATTGAAAAACACCTCTTTTTTCGCATGTTCAAAAATGGAAGGGGTCGTACCGCCCCTCCGTCATGAGATATCAAAAAACGGACCTCGGATTCGTTATCAGGGACGAAAGTTACTCCTTAGGACAAAGTTTCACGCAAATCGAATAGGGGTCGGGGCAACTTTTTCCGATTTCGTGTGAGTTGGTAGAGAATTATCGCTATATTTTTATTGAAAAAAAAAATTGTTATAAATTATGAGAAATTTGGTCATACTTATCTGTAGTTCATTTTCAGATGAAAAATAAAAAAAGACATAATTTCAATGATATTTTTTCAAAATTGTCCTTTTTATAAATTGAAAAATATTTCAGAGAAAGAAAATATTGCTGGTTGCTGCTTTGTTAATTTTGTTTTTTTTTTTCAGTGTAACATTATTAACATAACATGCTGCTCATTTTTCATCTCAGATCGGTTTGATTTCTAATGCAAATTAATCTTTTGTGAATTTTTAAGTGGAGAATTTTATGAAAAATCAAATAAACCTATTCTTCGATCAGCGAAACATTTGACCTAATTTGTTTTAATTTAAACAAACTATTGTCTGAAAAGTTTTAATTATGTTTTCCAATTTTTATATGATTTTCTGGTAAAGCAAACTTATGGAAAATTGGAGCTTTCCGGTAAAAATATTTACGAGACTAAAAAACCAAGTCTGACATATAGAAATAGCCAAAAACCACCAAAAAACCCGTTTTTTCCACATTTTAATTTTTAAAACTGCTGTATCTTCCCAAGAATTGGACATAGGACAATGGTCAATATGGAGACTTTTATGAAAATTGTCTGGAAAATTGATTCCCTCTACCGGTTTTTGAAAATTTTGACGTTTAGACCACATTAAAAAAAAGAGTTTTAGTAAATGATTTTTGTATTTTTTTTAGGAGAGACATCCTGCATTTTTCATCAGTCTTTTGGTAACATCTTAGGCTATTTCCACAAAAATTTTGAACGAAAAAAAATCGTGACATCACCTTTAAATTTAAGTTTTAGACTTAAAAATAAAAAAATCTCATATAAGTGACGTGCATTTTTGTTTGAGTGTACAAGTTTGTCTTTAGCCACTTTTTGATACGACGCAACGGCTTCGAGATACAGTATTTTTTAAATTGCAAAATACAAAAATATTTAAATGACTTACGCCCTTCTCAAATATTATTTTTGAGTACTATTGGCTTCATATACACCAAAATGGCTTATATAGGCCTAGGATAACATGTCTACAATGTTTCATTGAAAATGGAGAGGGTCGGGTACAAAAGTACCAGAGAAAATCCTGATTTGAGCTGGAATTGCTCCTTTTCAACGAGCTCAAAAGATTTAAGATCTGACAACCCTATCAAAAATTATAAGCACTTAAGTGTTATTTATGAACTTTTTAGAGGCCGGATCTCATATATTTCGATGAAAACGTTGTCCGGATTTATGATGCGACCTGTCGTTGGATAGGTAATCAAAAGACCTTTGCAACGAGTTCAGTAGATTGAAAATCTGACAACCCTATCAAAAGTTATATGCACTTAAGTGTTAATTATGAACTTTGTGAAGGCCGGATCTCATTACACTCGAAATGTGAGGAAGGCACCAACCACCTAATGGTGGATTAAGTAACGTTTTTTCTTAATTAAATGCTATTAAATTCACTTTTTAGTGGACAAGATTTTATTTCAACGTCAACTGACTGTCTTGTATTTTAAAAAATGACAACACTTCGTCAAAATCAACCAAAGGATTTAAATTTTCATGATTATATTTTTTTATCAATTTTGAGTAGTGCGGTGTCTGTGGGGACGCGCAGTCCTGCTTTTTCGTGTTATTTTCGTCTCTTTTGTGTCGCTATTTGTGTACATGGGGTGATTGGTTTTCTTCTTCTTCTTTTTTCATTTTTTTTAGTTCGCGCGTTCGTTGGCCGATGAGTTTTTTTTTGTTCTCTTTATATAGTTTTCGATAGAAACGATCCGATTTTTGTTTTTTTCAGACAAGCAAGACGTATTGCTGGATTAAGTGCTCTCCATATCATCGAGGATCGGAAGGCACGTCGACGAATATGTTTTAAGGCTCATGATATAAAATAATTTTAATGAATAAAGCCCTTCCTATATCACCGTTGATCGGAAAGCACACCGACGAAGAATTTCTGGAGAATCGCGGTCGAATAAATACTATATTTAAATCCGTAGATTGGTTGAAAATTAGGGTAGATTTTAAAAATTTGAACCGATAAAAAAATTGCTTATGGTCGCATCACCTACCACAATGAATCCTGACCTCATACCCATCTTACTAACCCCTCAAAACTCATGTGATACTTTGTCGGAGACGCAGCTGATTTAGCGGTCCCATCACTTAAGTATCGGCTAACATTCCCATGCACTTCCCCGTGTCTTACCTCTGGTCGTGGCCGGCGTCGGTATTGATCAGCACGATAGGGACCTTTGAAAATTGCGAAGGGGTGATTATTGGTTCCTACTTTTCATCTGTGGTCCACGGAGCAATGTTTGGGGGCCCTGGTCAATAACGAAGAAGCAGCTACGGGTAGACACCAATGCTATGCTTATATTTTTTTATCAATTTTATTCAGTAGAAAGTGTAATCTATTTTTGTTCAATATTAAGAGCACAATGCACAGTGGTCCAGATCGCAAAATTAAGTGGAAAATGGATTTTCCGAAAAATGGTAAAGTTTTTGAGCTTTGGTGTCTTCAGAAGAGTTGTTGCAAATGGAAAGGGGCAACTTTTGGTTTGGTTGAAAATTAGGGTGGATCACTATTGGGGTGATTTTGAAAATCTAACTTTTCAGGAATATTTTTGGGATTTTTTTTGTCTTCTAAAAAGTTGTTTGGCTTGCCAATTTTAGCAACTTTGTCGAAAAGACCAAAATTTTATCTCGAAATCTACGCATTCTACGACCACATTTAGACAAAGCATCTGAGCAAACCTTCAAAAATCCGTTTTTTTTAGGTTTGCTCAGATGCTTTCTCTAAATTTGGTCGTAGAAGGCGTAGATTCTGAGATAAAATTTTGGTGTCTTGAACAAAGTTGCTTGGATTGGCAAGCCCAACAACTTTTTAGAAGACAACAAAATTCCAAAAATATTCCTGAAAAGTTAGATTTTCAAAATCACCCTAATAGTGATCCACCCTAATTTTCAACCAAACCAAAAATTGCCCCTTTCCATTTGCAACAACTCTTCTGAAGACACCAAAGCTCAAAAACTTTACCATTTTTCGGAAAATCAATTTTCCACTTAATTTTGCGATCTGGACCACTGTGCAATGGTTTGTGTTACGATATGAAAAGACGAGGAACATATCGTAACAAACAGATTAAAACATTTATTTAAAGTATAAATGAACTTAACTAACGAACAAGCAATAAACGAATGACGAACAATAACAATCTTCTCCACTTCGTGGTTCTGGCGCGGCCGACGTCTGTCACCTTGACAAGACGGTTGTCAAGAGATGAGTCGCCGCGTAGAATAGGGACGCTCTCCCAACAGTTTGGATCATGTAACGACTTTTTTTTATTTTCATCGTTTCACTTTAAAATTACCCAGGATTTGAACACTTTTATCATTAGTGACAATCAAAAGCTCATTAGCCTTCCACAAAATTCTTTTAATAATGTGAAGTTTCTAAACCGTACTTCCTCAATCAGTTGATCATCCACCAGATTAGGGGACGCGCGTACTTAAACTGTTTAAACTGTTTCTGGTTTTCGTTTTCTTATTTTGTAAATAAACTTAAGATTCCAGTTGAAGATATCGACGTCGTCGTGCTATCTTGTCGCACCCGCCATTTTGACGTTCCGAGAAAAACGCGTTTTAATGTTTGACCTTGAATATTAAAAAACGAGAGCACGCAATGTAAACAATAACAAACACGTTTTGCTTGGCTCACCATTCTGTGCATTGTCCCAAAGTTTGGTTGAAGTTGGTTGCTGGAGTCCCGAGTTATAATTACAAATGTTTACGGTAGTCTAGCTTGTACGTGCGACAAACGCATCCTGACTTTCCTGGCCTGAAATCCCTTTTGCCTTTTGTCGCACTTACATCAATTTTCATGGAGTGACAAGATAGCACGACAAGATTGAAACTACTTTCATATGTAAAGTGACAAAAATTCACGGAGTTTTTTCGGTTTTTGTTGAATACCTCAGGATTGAAATCGAATTTTGGGGATCTGTGAAAGTCAAAAGGTGAGGCATTGCGAGCTGCACAAAATGGCGTT
Organism: Culex quinquefasciatus; assembly: GCF_015732765.1. Classification (NCBI taxonomy): domain Eukaryota; kingdom Metazoa; phylum Arthropoda; class Insecta; order Diptera; family Culicidae; genus Culex; species Culex quinquefasciatus. Next base: position 20,789,208 of record NC_051862.1, on the reverse strand, counting down.
CTTAACTCAATTTGGCCCAAAATGCACGTACGACAAGTTAGCACGATGGCGACGATATGTTATGATATATTGTGTTTAAAAATTAAAATGAGTTTTATTCATAACAATGTGATTTTTATTAAAATCCTATTCTAACAATTTCCACTGACAAGTCAATTTCCGCTTTTTCCTGCCGCCACCGCGGTGTCGTTTGACTTTTTATCCGAACACAACGTGTGTCTGATGTTGATCTCCTTGAGCAGTGTCAGCTTGCACAGGTACCCATTGACGAACCACGTGGAATCAACAGGTCGACTGGTGGTTGTAGTCATCGGTGCTACCGTAGTTGTGGTACCTCCTGAAGTCGTTGTTCCAGCTGACGCGGTTGAGCTGGTCACCGTGGAAGTTGTTGACAACGGGGTGGTTTCCGTTACATTCTGAGGGACGGTTGTTGTTGTGATGTTTGCTGAAGCAGGACTAGTAGTGTTAACGTTTTCTGAATCTGCGGCCACTACAGCTAAAATTGTTAAAAGGAGGATAATTTTGGACAGCATTTTTGGACACATTACCAGTGGAACTAACCGGGTGGTGATATCAGAAGCTGAATTTATAGAGAAGATTTTGCATCTTGTGATCAAAAGCGAAGAAATGCAACCATGCGAGCCATGCTAACGATTCGCAGGTTTGGCCAAAACTACGAAGCTGAAGCTGGCTTGCAACAACTCCAAGAGTTTCCAATGGCTTCACATCGATTAGCACCTTTTAATTTGTGCTAACTTGGACGAGGCGTTGTCTTCCTAGGGCGAAGTTCTAAAATTCAGCAAAATAATGATTTGATGTAATAAACTTGGGTTCATTGGATATTTGTAACACGGCCATTGCAGCTACTCCAGATCACTATTTGAAAAAGACATATTTCGGCGATGACTCGGACTTCCCCGATCCCACAATCACAAAGCGCAGAGTATCATCGCTTTTAACGCTCAAGTGCTAAACGATGACTAACTGGCTTGTCACAAGATTCGCGACCTTGCCACGGGAGCAGCTACCCTGGATCCTTCGCTTATCCAATGCGATTAGTTGAGGTTAGTTGGTTGAAACGAGCGGTCGTAACTCTCGCGAAAGAATGAAGTTTTTGGTACTAACGCTGCTGGTGCTGCTGGCATCAGGAGGCGAAGCCTCCGCAGATATTGGAGACTTTTTCGAGAAGATCTTTGAAGTGTTCAAGCCTAGTGGAGCCACGCAGAATGAGACTGCCACCCATCAGAATGAAACGACGACGACGACAACGGCTGTTCCGACTGGGGTTAGTACGACAAAGTCACTAGAGAACAGCACAGCGAATGCTACCACGACTGAAGCAAGTGTAACGAGCTCGGAATCCAGCGTTACCAAGCTGGTTGCCCTAGAAAACGCTACCAGCACGACCGAATCGAGTGCTACTAAGCTGCTGAGCAGTACAGAAAGTGCTACCACGACAACGGAAGCGAGCGTTGCCACGTCCTCTGAAGTGAGCGTTAGCAAGCAGGAAAATGCTACCACGACGGAGGCTGGCAAAGCTAGTTCAACTGAAGCGAGCGTTACCAAGCTGCTGCCAGTGAATGTTACTTCAAACAATACGAAATCCACTGAAGAGGCTGTTAAAAGTGATGTTGAAGTGACTACCACGGAGATCGAGGAGACTACGACTGAGCTGGTGGATGAGACTACACTCCTGGTGTCGAGCACCACCGAGGAGCTGAACACGACTACAGTGATATTCCATCTGTTCCATCCAAACACTACCACCACTACAACGGAGGCAACGACTGTCGAAACGTCATCGGTAGCGCCTAACTCCACGGCGGAGGCATCGAACTCTACCGAATCGGTGTCCGTTAGCTCATCAACAGCTGCTACCACGGAAGCCACCCAGAACTCCAGCAGTTCTGCTGGAAAGGTCGAGGCGACAACGGAGACGTTCAACAGCTCCAGCAGCTCAACCGGCAAGGTTGAGACAACCACTTCATTAGCATCCAGTAGTGAAGCTACCAAGAGCGCGTCAACAACTGTTGGTAACGCTTCGTCGACTCTTGCCAGCCCATTAGCAGCTAGCAGCAGCAGCATCGTCAACGGAGTCCTCTGCAACACGACGTACCTGCCGGGTAGCAACACGAAGGTGATTTCTTGTGCGGAATCTGCCGAGTACGAAACGACGACCGGTAAGCTCCGCCCCAGGCGACAGTCCAGCTGGGGAACGGTCGCCGGAGGCTTGGACGAGGATGCCGATGAAGATGACGATGGCGAGGAGGAGTCGGACGACGATGGGGACGTTTTCGAAGGTGAAACCTACTACACGACGGAAATTAGCGGCTAATGTCGTCCAAGTGTCACTTTGCGGGGGGTGTTAAGTGGGATGTTTTGCGAGCGCACGCGTTCTGGGAGGATTGATATTATCGCGAGACGAATAAAGGCGAAGCCGTTTTCGTGACTGATGTATATATTACTGAGTGTGACTTTTTGCATAGCTCTAAATGATGACGACCTAACCTAAAATCCCTGTAAGTTCCGGCAGTTTCAGTCTTGTGGCTCTTCCTCCTCGAAGAACTCCTCCTCGTCGTACAACGTTGGCCCCTCAAACACAACCGAGTCCTCCAACTTGATCAACCTCTTGCTTACGTTGTGACGTTCCTCCAGCTCCTCCTCGAGATCGTCAACGGTGAAGTTTCCCAGCACTGCCGAGCTGTCGACGGTGTCCGCTGCATCGTTGCACCACGTAATCCGCGTCTGCGTGGTCGGATCCAACGTGGTCGTGCAGTTCCCACTGCTTGTGACGTTCGGTGCGTAAGCCAACGGCGGTACCAATCCGTCCGGGTCGGGATCCTCGGAATCGCTTATCCCACTAGACGTCGTCGTCATCGTCGAGGAATCACTACCGTTAAGCGACGTCAGTGTCGTCAGCGGAATTAATATTAAAAACTCTTGAAACAGCATCTTTCGAATTTGTGATTTGGTGATCTTGAGCTGAGCTGTTGAGCCGGCGAGCGAGCGCAGACGACTGTTGGACGTTAAAAATAAGCCGCTGGATTATATAGTGGCGAAGCGAGCTTGGCGTGCGACGTTCGGAGACAGCCGGTCCGTTGCTGTTAAGTGCCGATCAACCGGACAGGAGAGATTTTTCCAGGGGCTAAGATTAACACCGCGTGGCCGCGCGATTGGCAACGGGTGGCTAAAAACGTGTCTCTTGTTTTTTCAACGCCCCTTTTGTTTTGGCGAGTGAGAAAAATCTGGACCTGGGAAATTTAATTAACAGATTAGCGTAGGAAAGAATGCAAAATGACGATTTGGAATGGCTCGGGATCCAAAATGTAAAAGTATTAAAATAATTTCAAGAAAACATTTATTCTAGAGCCATAAAAGAATTTAACACATCAAATTTTAAGATACGACATTTTTATAAGCACTTTAAAAGACCAGATTTTACGTAGGACAGTTATTCGTTTAAGTGTAGCATATTAAAAAAAGGTTTTTTTTTGTTTTTGTTCAGCTTTTTGTTTTGTTCAAACCTTCATACAATTTTGGTAACCCATCTTTGGCGAATTAGGACAGCTGTACAATATTTCGATATTTTTGAACAGTTTCAGATATAATAGACCGATTCTTCGGCTCCTTTTCAAAAAATTCTCAAGTTATTTTAAGCGTTTTGGCTGTAGTGGCACAATTAAAGAAGAAATCCTTCAATGTTATTACATATTTGAAAAGATAATTGATTTCCCAACATAGAAATGACCAGCCATTTCTTTTCGTGATGGTTTAACTGATTTTATGGCCTCAAAAATGTGGAGTTTTCATTTCATTTTAAAAAAAACACACATTTTTTTTCTTATATATTTTCAATTTATTGTTCATTTAAATCAAACAGCTATTCAAAATTGGGAAGTCAATATAAATTAGAATATTGAAAATTTGTAGCTAGAGGACGAATTTTAAACTGGATATGGTATCTTGGTCCAATAATTTTTTTTTATTTTGCTTTTTGGGTGTTTTTCAAACCGCCGGTAAAAAAAAGGAAAAAAATGTTTTTTTTAACTCTTGAATTGCACTGAAAATCCGTAAAATTTTATTTTTCTACCAATTTCAAAAAGAAACCCTCATGCATTATAGAACCTTTAAGAATATCTAGAGTTTTGTGAATACAATATACTTGTCACAATTGTCAAATATTATTATTATATAACATATTTTAAGCCTGATTTGCAAAGAAATAAAGATCGAATGTCAAAAGATACTTTTAAAAACATAACTGTTATGTTTCTGGAAATTGGGAGCATATCTATGAATTTTCAAAATACATAATATTTTTTTTTTTTTTGAGATTCCAAAATTGCAATTTGACTGCAAAATAAATTAAACACTAAAAACACATTTAAATCAGATAACAAGCATTCGTTTCAGTTTTTTGAATACATGTAAAGATTTTGATAATGGTTTATAGGGTGTCCAATTTTCCCGGGTTTTGAATTTTCCGGGAAACGGGAAAAATATTTTTGAAATCCCGGGAATTCCCGGGATCCGGGTTTTTTTTTTCAAAGAATCATAAAATCTATATTTTCATTATATTTGTTATGTTTTCAAGCTTAAAATCATAAAACTGGCTCAATTTTATTAATATGTGATTATCTACACATCAATCTAAACATAAACGACAGCTTTTAAATAGATTAAGGGGTTGCATAAATGTCAGAGATTGGTATGAGAATACATTTCTTTTTTTTTAAATCTATTTTCAAGACATTAAAATATATATTTTCATCTATCAACTAAACAAATTTGATAACTTTTGGTTATACCATTGCCGAGATATAACAATTTGAAGTTGACACATTCAAAAAACGGGTGCCACGATATCTCAACACAGCTTTGACCAAATTGGCTCATAATTTTGGTGAACACTAGTTAAACTGGTTCTGTCTGCCTGACGAAGGCTGATTTTCATAAAAGTTTATTTAAAAATAAAATAAAAATATTCTTTTTTTTTTTCTTATAAAAGCAAGAAAGCTTTTGATTATTGCATTTTTCAATATGCAAAGTTTAAAAATCAGACATCGTCAGGCACACGGGAGGTCTTGTGAGTCCTCTCCCCAAATTGCAGCCAATTTTGTCCATCCTATCTTAGGAAAAAAATATTCACAAGGTTTGACAGTTTGCTTTGGGCATGGCAATTTTTTTTGCATAAATCGTCTCTTACTCAGTTTACTTATACAATATCTTCATAAAACTTTCAGGAGTGATCATCTTTCAAGTGGATTTAATAAATTTTCAGTAATAAGATTTTATGCTTTTTTACAAGTATGTAACCCACGATGTAACCCCTTAATAGAAATTAAAAAGATATTTTTTTTATTTTTATTCTGCTTTTCCCAACTGGGGAAAACCGGGACTACAGCCTGAATATATTTTTACCAATTTTTAGAATTATTGATATTCGTAAATGTGATAACCAGTCTTTTAGAAATATAGAGAATTAAATAGTAAATATTTAAACAGTAGGCATTTTGTGAATCTGTTAACTCAAATTTCAACAATTTTCCCAAATAAGTCAAATTAATGCTGACATATGCCAAATACAAATTTTAATGCATTTAAATTCTTATCTATTACTTTGTATTCAGCTATTAACGTATATCTACCAAATTTGATTTTTCATTTTCGGGAATTCCCGGGACAAATTATAAAAAATTCCCGGGATTTGGGAATTCCCGGTTTTGGAAAAATCCCGGGATTTTTGTCCCGGGATTTCCCGGGATGGACGCACTAGTTTTTTAACTCCTTACATCGCATTTTACCATGACGTACATTTTTGCCAGCTTCAAAAAACGTTTTGAAAATCTGCAAAAAAACGTACAAACTGCTTTTAAAAGATTGCAAAAATATTGCGTTGTTTCCAAAAGAATAGAAAAACGTAACGCCTTGCGGTCAAGAGAGGTATCTCGGTATAAATAAACACATTATTTTAATTCGACTAAATTTTATGTAAAATAAAGAGTAGAACATTGCACATAAATTGTTAAAGATTATTTAAATAAATCATTTTAAAGTTAGGAGTAGTGGAATTATGGAATCCAAGGAATTTGCTATAAAAAAAAACTAAATGATCGCAATAAATAAGTCTAAATCATAGTAAATGAATTGGTAACACGCAGGAAAATAGGTTTTCTGAATATTAGAAAAAAGCTTCCAATAAATTAAAAATGTAGTAAATTTAGAATGTTTTTAAAGGTCCTATAAACATATGAAACACAAGAAATAATAGCACTTTAAAAAAAAATCAGAGATGATAATATCTCAGCTCAGCAAATATTCGACCGATTTACGATGTCAAAGTGCACAGAAAAAAAGGAGGTAATATTCATCAGAGGGAATGGTAACAGATTTTGTGTCAAAAAAGTGTAATATTACACCAGGAACTGGTGAATTTTCATCAGTTCACATTTTTACATTTTTTTGGTAGAAATTACTCAAAAAAGAGGTAATAATCAACTAACCAAATTTTCGACCTTCAAAAATTCTACTTTTTTTCTGCAGATTTTAAATATATTTTCAAACAATTTCTACAGCCCAATACACTCTCACTCCCAATAAGATTCAGTCAGATGTTCACAACCTGAAAATGAAGTAAATTCACAAATATATAAACGTGATCTCATACAACTTTATTTCACCACTCCAATCATTCAGTTAACTGGTTCCCAACTGACTTAAACTGGATACCAATCCATATGACATGTTTAAGAAAATTAACACCGTTCCGTCAACTATTTAAAAACTTCCACAACTCGCAAAATATTTCACGCAAATTCCAACTGTTTCCGGGGGAACTAGTTTAATTTTGGAACTCCTTGCCCTTTCCCTGGTCCTCAAGGTCGCTGTCCTCTGTGGTGTAGTACTGGCCGTACAGGATCTGCCGTTTGTTACGGGCTGGAGCTTCCTCGGTGGTGTCCAGCGACCGGGGTGATCCAATTAGCTTCGGTTGCTGCGAGCCTTCGATGACCTCGACCGGGATGTTGGTTCCGGGTGGTAGTGAGTGTTGACCGTTGACCAGGGTTTCGTCCAAGCTGCGGGCCCAGGTGGTCGCGAGGACCAGGGTGGCTGCTACGAAAAAGATCAACGTTGCACGCATGGTTTGATTACGATGGGATGTTGAACGATACTGATCGTGGAGTTGGGGTGTAACCTGCTTTATAGAATGGGGTCATTTTCGGAAAGTGGAAGAACGGGGTGCGTATTTCGATGCTGCTGATAAGTGAACCGGCAAACACTCGAGTGACATGAAAGAGATCAGAAATTTAACCGACATTGACTGTGGTCACTCAATCAATCAGTCTAACGAGCAATCCAATGTCGTCAACACGAATCACTCAGAAATCGTTGAATTTTAAACTCATACTTAAAATAATCTTTTTGTTTTTCCGGTAAACTTTTATTTCTGAATTTTAGTCATATTATGCATAAAATGGCAACATTAAACAATGCTTTTTTGTATCTCAAACACATTCTTGTTGTTTAAATTCTTTAGGTAAACTTATGAAAATTAATTACAAACTTTCTTACAAAAAACAAAAAGTTTAAAACAAACGATGTTTTTGGACAGGATCGCCGGAGGAAAAAAAACAGTGTCCAGACAACAATACAATAAATTTAGGCAAATACCGCTACAAAATGCGTATGTACTGCCATTTTTTTGCAAAATATTCCATTGATCTTTTACTGCCCGATGCACGAAGTGATTTGTTTACCTTTTTTGGTACCCTCCGCAAACGTCAAACAGCACATTTTGGATTGCCATTTCAGTAAAATAATTAGGGGGAGAGGGGGTAATATGCACCCCCGGGACAAAATGCACCCCCTGCTTTTCTCGGTATTTGAAAGAATTTTTCGGGTGAAAAATCATAGAAATTAGTAACACTGCAAAACCATGCTGGAAAAATTTGAGCATCGTGGTATAAAAACAGCTTAAGTTATTTGCAAAACTTTAAAATGTTGTGTTTTCATCTAATTTTCATTGAACTTTCATTTTGATTTTTGGACAGTATAAAAAGCATTCATTGTTATTGTAAGTGTTGAGGTATATAGTTTTTGCCATAATCTTCATTATTGTGTAGATAGATGAGTCCAAAAACATCAAAAAATGCATTTTTAATTAAATTTTCTGCAAAAAGCGTGGTCGGGGCAGCTGTGAAGCTCCTTTGTAAAAACAGCGGTGTCCGAGGCGGTGTCATTTAGTGGTGACTAGTGAAAACTGCTTTTAGCCGGTGCATTTTGCCCCATGTTGTGGTGAATTTTGCCCCGTTGTTGTAGTACATTTTGCCCCAATGTTGCGGTGCATATTGCCCCGCATTGTTGTTTGAAATGAATCAAAAATATTTTTAGAAATCTGTTATTTTTAAACAATTTTGAGATTTTTAAAGACTTTTTTCACTTGGATGACTTTGAATAATAGTTATTTATGAACATCTAACGAAATTCTATCAAAGAAATGCTGTTATGGTTGAGAAATCACAGTTTTCCCTTAGGGGGTGCATATTACCCCCTGTCCCCCTAACTGAATGCGATTCAGTAATTATCACTTTTGCTGAAATTCGGTAATGAACAAAAACATTGCTGAAAAATCAGTAACTGCATATCTGTCAAACTGAAATGTCACTTATGAATTATTGTTTGGATGCTACCGAGAGAAAATCCTCTTTCAAACCAAACATGTTGTGTTATTTTATTTTGTATTGTAATCTTTAGAAACCAAGGTAAGAAAAATGTTAATAACAAATGCCTCGATGCTAACCACCTGTTTTTTTAGGTTTGGACAATTGATGAAATAAATGTATAAATTACAGTACTGTAAGCATTTTCAATGACAAGCAAAATCAAATTTTGATAACTGAAATACCAGTAACGATTGCTGAATCTTGGTGTCCGAGCCACGTAGCCTAGTGGTAACGCTTCCGCCTCGTAAGCGCAAGATCGGGGTTCAAATCCCGGCTCGGACCAACACAACTGGTGATCTTTTCCCTTCTGGAATCGATTGCTTAGTAAAGGGAAGGTCACAAACTGGACCTTATCACGACACCTTAGGGAGGCGACCTATGGAATGTTAACATTAACCTTAACATGTTAACATCTGGGTGCTGAACAGTGGTTCGCAAAACGGTCTCAATTTTGAACTGTCAAAGTGGAACCAATTTACTGTTCGCCAAAAGTTGAGAGTATTGTTATTGATCATTAAAAATTGTTTTTTTTTCTTTTTTGCAAGAATGAAAAATTTGTAGCTTTTGAGGACCTGGAGTTGAAGTCAAGAAATCTTAAGAAAGTTGATGGCAAGATCGTATTTTTTATAATTTTTAAAGTTATGAAAGGAAGTTGTATATAGAGTCGATTCGGTTGTATCCATCCAGAAGCTGTCTTTATTGTTTGATTTTGTTTGAAAACCTGGTTTTGTGAAAAAAAATCTGCTTATAGGATCAGCTTCGCAAGAATTAGCGATTTTTTTTCGCTGGGCCAAGAATAGCTGCAGGATTCCTAAATCAGCCCGTAAATTTATCTGCGACATCGCAGAATGAAACTCTCGCCGCAGATCTTCGTCACCTGTAAAAAAGAACTAATCAATCGAAACGCGACCATTTTCCAGTATAAACTGTCAAAAACTAGACGAAATAAAACACATACTACTGATTATAAAGCAGCTCATTTACTTATAAGAAAAAAGTCAAGTTTGTGCTTGAACAGCCTCCTACTTTGAAGATGTAAACAAAGTCGAAAATCACGTTACGCATTCTCTCTATTCATCACCCAGGTTAACATTAAGTTGAGAATGAAACAGCCACTGAATCCGCTTTGTAAATGCCGGCCCCGATACTCTTCAAGGGTGTTCCCCTCAGGAACTGGGAAAGATTTACTTTATTGCTGAATCTTCAGCAAATGATCTGTCAAACTGCCACAAGAAAATTACTGAATCATCAGCAAAATAATTTGGCGTTTCTATTGCTGAAATTTCAGTTGTTTTGACAACCATTTTACTGAAATTTCAGTAAATCATCTGCCAAAGTGACAAATATCAGTTAACTGAGATTTCAGTAAAATCTTAATTACTGAATCGTTTACTAAAATTTCAGTAGATGAACATTCAGTAAAACTTTATTGAATTTCAGTAAAAAAAATTTGGGGTGACAAAATTGCTGCTGGATCTTTTCCGGGAGAGATCCGGAAATAGATTCGGCAGCAATTTGTACTGATTTGACGTTTGCTGAGGAAACCGAAATGTTTGGTTATGTTCTGCTTGCAAAAGACAATGTCTGTTTAGTTGTCTGTTGACTGAATTTTAAAACAATCAAATAAATAAAACTAAATTTCAAATCCGATTAGGTTTTTTTTTATTTTTTTTAAAGGGGTTTGGGTGTATTATACAATTAGTTTAACAAGTATTTTCAATGAAAATTTCAATGAAAGTCAATAATTATTTTATTTGCCCCTCATTTTTGGGGAAACTTTGAAGGGGGGGAGGATCAATGGCAATGGCCTTATCAAGTTTAACAAAACATTTTTTTTCTTTTAGTTTAAGTTTTTACCTCAGGTTCTGGTCGCAGTCGAGTGCCAAACCTATTTTTTCTGAAATTAATCGTTCTACATTGTATTCAAATTAGTTCAGAATCGACTGTAAAATTTTTGTTCAGCTAAAATTTAAATTTCATCCATAATCATTTTTTGCCCCCAGATTTCTTAGCAAAATTTAGAAGAGAGGGAGACAGAATTAAATGTTGGCCCCGGTCCAACCTAAAGGGTTAGGTCGATAGCTCAGTCCAGGTGTAGGAGTCGTCTCCCTGGGTCCTGCCTCGGTGGAGTCGCTGGTAGGCAGTTGGACTCACAATCCAAAGGTCGTCTGTTCGAATCTCGGGGTGGATGGAAGCTAAGGTGTAAAAAGAGGTTTGCAATTGCCTCAACAATCAAGCGTTCGGACACCTAGTTTCGAGTAGGAATCTCGTAATCGAGAACGCCAAGGCAATGCTGTAGAGCGAATAATTTGATTTTGAAAAGCGTTTCAGGTAAAACAAAATTCGTTTCGTCGAACGGAGTAATTTGGTTTGACAAAAACATGAAAAATACTTAAGTTGTTGTAAAATTAATGACACTTTAAAAAATCAACCTTAGCTGAACTTGTCTCCCAGATATATATTTCAAAAGATTGTTGCATCTTTATCTGTGATTTTTTCACGGTTTGTGGAAGTCACAGAATTTTGACACTGTTGTGCTCTCTCGTTTCATTGCTCTGTTGTATACTTAATAGTTATCGAATATTAGTAATTACAAAAAAAAACAAAGATTTGTTAATATTCAAATAAAAAAAGACATTATCAAAACTATTACCATTTTTGGTTTATATGATTTTCATTAGCTCAGAAGATTTGCTCATAAATATTTACACTGCTATTATTAAAGTGCGAAATCTCGTTGAGAAATTTAAAAAGATATCGTTAGGAACTTCTAATCAGCAACACAAACAACATAACTTTCTTTACATAAACTATTGTTTGCTTATCCCCGTGCCGACTAGTTTAGAGCTCTAACTTTCAGACTTAGACAAATCATACAAACACAAAAAAATAATAAAAATTTCTAAAAAAATTGTTTGTTATCAAAACTATCCATGCAAATGAATGTTTTTTAAGAAAGTTTAAGAGACGCTTGAAATTTGGAAATTCTAATGCGCAAAAAAAATCTGCACCATAACATCTACTCATCATGATAGAGAAACACATCGTACCAAAAAAAAACAATTGCGTAGTAGAGGGTTAAGACTGCATCATCTGTTTATCAATCCAGCTCAAATTAGAGTCTTTTGATCCATGTGACGCTGACGGCTTGCTAAAAGTCTCCGTAAATTGATTCAACAAACAATCTCCCATCAAATATAACTTCCCCAACCCCTAGCAAATCGGTTTCAGTTGCATTCCAGCGGCCATGTTTCCAAGAGGTGTTCCAACGATGGCACTGCTCGTGCTGGCCCTGGCCGCTTCCGGGGCCTTATTCTACGAGGTGGAAGCCATCCCGTTGGCCCATCCCGCCGAGGAGCAAGGCTTCTTCGCCACCATTTGGACGACGATCTTCAGCGCGTCGGAGTCGAACGAGAAGGACGACGACGATTATGGAGATTTGAAAAATAGTACTACGGCGCTGCCGGAAGAAACCGAGAGTGGCGGTGAGATTGGAGTTGTTCCGTTAAACACGACGACGACAACGACGGAAGCTGTTGAAGAAAGTACGAAGGCAGCGAAAGTGAAGAGAGCGACTCGTAAGATACCGGAATCGGTTGTGATACCTGGCAATGGGAGTATAAATTATTATAGATATTAAAGAGAGTGATGTTGGACAAAGTTCAGTGCAATAATCTTCGTCATTTTGAAATATATTTATATGAAGTGAGTTGTGTAAAATTCTTGACCTTTATCCGAAATTCCGAAATCGCTTTTTTTTCAGTTCTTCAGTTTAAATTCGTGCAATCATATCTAACGGCTCATTTTTCCATTTTTTTTTCTCTTGCCTCTTTCTGCAGCCTTTGAGAATACATCAAATAAAAAGTGCGCTCGGCTTAGTAGGCCCAAAATATGGACGAATACCCTATTTGCTGTTTTCAATAATTTTTCATTAACTGTTTCGATTTGTTTAGTGATTTGTTTTTTTTTTTTATATCAACTTAAAACATTTGCTTCAAATCGTAGCAAAATTAAAACAACATCAAAAATATAATAAAAGCGATATAAGTGACCAACTTGAAATACATTCTTATTCGAAACATTGGCAAAATCACGTGAAACAAGTTTAACCATCAAGATTTTCTAAAATTTACTAGTTCTGCTTTGCAAGGCTTTTCCAAGATTTAAAATTATTTAATAAATGATTTTTTGCGATTCTTTTTTTAGTCTTAAGTCTAGAGCAGTGGTCCTCAGCTAGCTAATACCCGCGAGTCATTTAGACAATTTGTTGTAGTATCGTGGGCCGAATGTGAAACACAAATAAAAATTACTGATTCTGAATACTGAACAGTTTTATCGTTTAATTTTGAACAACTTTCTTTTCGGAACATATTTTCATTTGACTTACTCATTTTTATTTTTTTTAGTTGGCCTGGGTTCGATCCCAGTCGGCCCGGGTGGCATTTTTCGAGGCGAGATTAGTCTAATCTCGCCTTCCATCGGACGGTTGAGTAAATGTTTGCCCCGGTCTAACCTAGAGGTTTGGTCGTTAGCTCAGTCGAGGTGTAGGAGTCGTCTCCCTGGGTCCTGTCTAGGTAGAGTCGCTTGTTTGGATTTGAACCCACAATCCAAATGTCGTCAGTTCGAGTTCCGTAGTGCTTGTGAACTTAGGTGTATAAAACGAGGTTTGGATTGTCTCATCGTTTCAAACTTTCGGACGCGGAGTAGCAGAGTGGGAATCTCGCAATAGATAACGCCAAGGTGCTATTCTAGAGCGAACAGTTTGTTTTGTTTGTTTGTGTTTACAAACATTTTGAGATTTTTTGTTGAGATTTAACTATAATTATAGTTATATTTGCTACGATATGATTTTTTTATAATTTGAATGAATTTTGAAACGATCAGAATATGATCATATTCAAGCACAAATATGTTCAATTATTTCAAAATGTGTTTTTGTTTATTCTTAAAGTAAAGTTTATGTTGTGTTTAGAAATATTAGTGCATTATTCTTAAACAAGATTAAAATTTTGATTGTTCAGAAATTAATAAATCCATATTACATTCTTACTAAACTCCAATTTCAAGTAAATACACAAAATTCATCAACTCTAATCAAATGGTTGAATTTTCCGGATCACATGGATTCTTACTGCAAAAAATCATTTTTTTACTTTTTCATAATTTGTCTAGGACTCTTAAGTGGGCTGCAATCCATAATAATTTCGAAACGAGCCCGCAGTTTCAGTATTGCATGAAACGTCAAGTCTCCATACAATTTTGGCAACTGTCCATACAAGAATGGTACGTAAATATTCGAAAATCCATAAATTTTGAATACATTTTCTGTCTTCGGCAAAGTTATAGGAATTGATGAGGACTGTTCAGAAAAAAAATTACGCGAATAAAAAATCGTGCCGATTTTTAACTTAACTTTCTTTTCGCAATTTCGCAATTTCCCACAATTTCGATATGTTTTAGGGGACCAAAACCCGCATCTTTTAAGCCATTACAAAGCATGATCAAAAATTACGCCGCCATGTTATGATGTTTTAAAAAGAGTGATTTGAGCAACTCTCTACGAAATCGGCCGATTTCGACCATTTTTATTTTTTGTATTTTTTGATTTGGCTCAAACTTTGTGGAGGCCTTCCCTATGAACAAATAAACTATTTTGTGTGATTGGTTCATCCATACAAGTCTCCATACAATTTTGGCTGCTGTCCATACAAAAATGGTATGTAAATATTCAAGCAGCTGTAACTTTTGAGTGAATTTTTTGATCAGTTTGGTGTCTTCGGCAAAGTTGTAGGTATTGTTGAGGACTTTTGAGAAAAAATAGGTACACGGAAAAAAATTGCAGATTTTTTTATCAACTTTTTTTTCACTAAAACTCAATATCCCAAAATAGGGGAAAGTGGGGCAAGTGTAACAAGCTAAGGAAATGCTCGTTAAAACCCATTAAAACGTTAAAACATCTGTCGGATTTTTTCATAATCATCTTATTTCAGGTCTTGACTAAGACTTTGATAGAACAAATTTTGAAAAAATCCTGTTTTTCAATGTTAAAAATTGAATTTAAAATTTTTGATTTTCCGTCCGTTCTACTCAACTAGTGGGGCAAGACGAACAACCCGTTGGGGCAAGAGGAACAATGCATGAAAAAACATGTTAATTTGCTAACAAGTGAACTGCTATCACTTTGAAACACCAGATTAGAATGTATTTGAAACGTTTCTTTTATTTTTAGGTTAAATAATAATATTTTATTAAAAATTTGATCATTTTTACGAAAAAAATAATTACTTAGATGATAAATAGTAAATTTTCATAGTATCACTTAATTTTGTGTGGAATTTTTTTTAACAATTGTTTATCAGTTTTTAAGAACTTTTTTTTTATTTATTTCCCAATAAAATATGTTGTTGCAGCAATTCGTATTTTTTTCCATACTAAAAATCCATATGGTACACTTGCCCCACCTGAATAAAAATTTTTAAAAGCTCTCAACAAAAATTACCAAAAGTCAAATCATACTTTCTAATAGGTGCAAATCATTGGTTGGAACACTACTGATCTAGGAAAAATTGCATTTTGATAAAATTAGCCTTAAAACGAACCCTAACCCTTATTTTGTACTTTCCAAATATTATAAGAAAACAAAAGTTTTTAAAAAAACTTCATTAAATCTTATGCCCCGTGGCGTTTACGTTATTTTGGCGGTTATGTGGTAGTAGAATCGACTAATTGCACTGCTAGCAACAATTCCTCATACTGGAAATAATAAAAATTGTAAAAATTACGGCCGTACGAGCGGTTGTTCCTCTTGCCCCATATGGTCGTCTTGCCCCACCTTCCCCTACATAGATTTTTATTTTCGAGATTTTTTGATATGTGTTAGGGGACAAAAATCCACAACTTTTGAGCCATAGAGAAATATGGTCAAAAAATCTGTCTCCGAGTTATGAATTTTTGAAAAAAACAGTGATTTTTTTTTTAAATCGAAGTTTCATGCAAAAATAAGTTTGACATTATTTTTAAGGCAAAATTTAATTTGCAATCGAAAAGTACTTTACAGATTTTTTTATAAAGGGCTTCAAGATTATAGCCATCGAAAGTTTGATTTTAGCGAAATATTTGCAGTTTTTCAATTTTTAGCCAAATCAAAAAATACAAATAAAATCCGATTCCGATTTTGGTTGAGAATTGCTCATTTTTGAATATTGAAATATCATGCATAAAATATTTTGACCTGATTGTTTAAGTAAATTTGAAATTGCAATCGAAAAGTACTTCACGGATTTTTTGATTAAGTGCCTCGTTTTCAAGATATAGCCAACGAAAGTTTGACTTCAGTGATATATTTGCAGTTTTTCGATTTAAAAAATAGTGGCCATGAGTGACCATTTCTGAAAATATTTTTTATAGGTTCAGAAAATTTGGTATAAAATTGTCATAGAGACATTGAAGATTGGACCTCTGGTTGCTGAGATAAAGTAACTTGAAAAAAAAAAGAAATAGGTCCGATTTTCAATGTTAAAAAATGAAACATTCGTGAAATTTTTCGATATTTTCGAAAACAGTATTTTCATTTTTTTTTAATCAAGACCAACATTTCAGAAGGGCGTTATATTGAGTCTTGCTTGACTAGCTGTGGTGACAACCCAATGTAACTTAGTTTATATTTATAAAGATAGTGATTTTTCTTTTCATTCAATTTCAGTAAATTAAAACATCATTGTTTATATAGTATAATATTTCGTATTTACTTTTTTACTTTATTTTGGAACATTTTTGTTATTGTTGTAGATGGGTAATGGATAATGTGATGTGAGTGGATTAGTGTTTGTTTGTGTGGGTAATGGTTATGGCTACTACGAGTTTCAAGTTTGGATTCAAATTTATTCCGTTTCAATTCGATCAAATTTTGCGTTTATGTGGATACGGATACTAGGGTGTTGTTACGTTTGCTTTGTTTGTTTTGCGCTAATACAGAGTTAAGGGAAATTAGTTTTATGCGTTGTTTGTTATGTTGTTCATTTTTGATAGGGGTGATATCTAGACAGCACTGGTTGTTTCGTATAATTTATTAGTTCGTTTAGTTTGTGTGTGAGTTTGTTTTAGGTGATCGTTAGCAACCGTTTTTCTTGTTTTTTTTATTTGCACTCGAATACTATTTTTGCTTTGTATTTTATACTTTGAGTATGCTGGTTTGCTTGCTTTTTTGTTCGTTATTTGTATACTTAGTGGACAACAAATAAATTTTTGGCTGATTTTGTTAGTTTTTGTATTTCTGTATTGATTATTTTGTATTTCTTGTTATTATTATAATTTCTGGTTGATTTTGAAGCTTCCTCGCGGTACAATTCTGATTTCGCTGGTTAGTTCGAGCTCGGCAACACAATTTGGTTAAAAGTTTACATTTGAACCAAGGGGTAATATCGGCGGGTATTTACGAGGATTAAAAGTAAAGTAAAATGTTGCGTTTTTGCGATAGAATATTACAGATTAATTAGTCAAAATGTTAAGGTAAAATTCTGATTCGATAAAAACTGGGACTTATACATAAAAATTCGATGCTCGTAATAGTTTCTAAAATTATAAGGTTACTTGTAAGGAATACGACCTGAACTAACACTAATATCATAAAAAGAGATTTCGCACCCCACAATCACTGCTGCTTCTAGTTGGCAAAACGGCCTACTTCGCTCATCATTTCCCTCGCTCCCGCTCACCCTACTGGCTAAATTCTGTGATGTTACAATTACATTTCTTGCTTCGAGGCCTACTTTATAGTTTCATACACTTACTAAACTGTAATGCTACTGACTTAGAAATTCGATTTCTTTGATTTGAGAGCGCCTACTTGGACTAACTTACTCGCTCGCTCTCTAATTCCTTGCTTGCTTTGTTTGTAGTTGATTTTAGTACTTCTCCTTTCCTTTTGTTTAGTTTTTTTGTATATTGTACCAATCCAGTCTTAAAAATTAATAGATTTATTGTTACATTCAAATATTGGTGTTTTGCACTGGCCAATCGCGCTCAAATCCCACTTTAAAAAGTTGCGACTTCGCTCAAAATCCATCTCGAAAAATTCCATGATTTTTATTTTGTGTTTTGTTCAACTTGATTTGATGGTGGATGGTGGTGGTGAGAGTGTGTATGAATCTGATCCGTTCAACCCACCTTTGACGGGGCGGGAACCGACCCTGTTTTGTCCCGAAACTAAAATAACCCTTCTAATCTTCCGCTCAATTCCTCACGATCCTCGCGTTCGTTCCGCCTAAAATCACATTCACGCTTCACAGGTTGAGTGTTTTGGACCTCGCGCCGAGGCCCATCCGTCGGTTCTAGTCTGGCCCCTGAGTCGAAGGTGCCGCCGCCCCCCGTCGGCTCATTTCGGGCGTGTGGGGTGGCAGAACCTGCGACGGCTTCTTCAGAATGTGCGGCTTGACCTTGACCTGGGGCTTGAACGAGCTCAGGCTCTTGGCTTGTTGTTCCTGGGCCAGTGAAGTGGCCGCCGCCGACGAGGTTGATTCGTTCGACTTGACCAGACAACCGCCGGTCAGGTGCAGGTCGGCGAACTGCGACACGAACTTTTGCGTGTTTCGCACCGGAATCGGACTCTTGGCAAGCTCCTTCGGAGCGTCCCCACCAACGGGTTCCTCAATGTGCAGTACCTCGTCCGACAGCGGTATCTTGGTCACTTCCAAGCCACACTTTTCCACCGCGACTTCCTCCACGAGCTCCGTCACGACCGTCGCCGTCGGCGTCTTCAGCGTGCTCTCCTGGGGCTTGACCTCGGCTTTGGGTTTGTCCGCGATGCCTTTGACGTCCAGTTTGACCTCCTTCTTGCCGATGGTGCCGTTGTTTGTGGTGCTGGTGGTTGTTACGACGGTGCTGCTGGTGATGGCGGTGTTTTCGTAAACCACTGGTTCTGTGGAAAATCGCTCGTTCTTCTTTAGTGTGCACTGATTCTGGGCGGCGAACCGCTCCGCCGATGTCATGTCCTCAAGCTCGCTGTCAAGAGATTCCCTGGAAGAGGGGAAAGACCGGTTAAACGTTTAAAATTGTTTGATTTGGCCAAATTTAATCAAATGTGGCCAAATTCCAAAAAATAAATTAAAAATCCTAAAATTAATTAAACTCCAATATTTTTTTTGCAATTTATCAAATTGCAAATATTCAAAATACTACTAAAATTTTACAATATTCCTATTGGTCCTGAAATTCTCAAAAATTCCAAAAAATGACAAAAATCCAATTTTTTTTTAAATGTGATTTTTGAAATTTATTAAGGTTTCTAAATTTCATTAAATAATAAAATTCCCAAAATTTCAAAGAATAATAAAATTAATTCCTCAAATTCTTAGAATTGCTCAAATTCCCAAAATTCATAAAACTCCTAAAATTCCAGACAAAATCAAAATTCTTAAAATTCCTAAAATGTATAAAGTTTCTAAAACTCCTAATACTCCTTAAATTCCAAAAAATATGAAAATTCTAAAAATTCCAATGTTTTTTTCAATTCCTATTTTTTTTTAATTTCAATGTTGTTAAAATTTGTAAAATTCCTAATAATCCGAAAATTCTATGAAAAGCCAAATAAAAAAAACAAAAATTCAAAAACAATTTCATTTCATTTCATTTCATTTATTGGATTGTTTTGGCAAAAACATCAGTGCAGTAATTATCCTAAGCTGAGATATGGGGTACCTTTCAACAGCTGACTAATTCAAACAGTGTTTAGAGTTTACTGGTACACGGGAGAAAAATTGAGCAGGGGAAGGAAAAAAATTACAAAATAACCTTCGAAATTGCTAATAGATAGGGGATAGTTAGAGGAAAGGAAGTATTTCTTATTCTAATATCACATCAAGGGGACATCCGCTGCAGCAGAGGGTTAGCTGATGTGGCACACCTTATCCAAAACTTTGGAAGCACTCGTAGAAGCCAATCGTCAATCAGCTCCATCTTCGCCATCCTGTGGACGTCGTCAGTCGGGTGGAAGGGATCCAGGTTTAACACCATCTTCAGCAGCCGGTTCTGCTTCACTTGCAGTTTCTTCCGATGTGAAGCAGCGCAATCGTGCCACGCCGGGTATGCATACGTCATCGCCGGTTTGAGCACCGTCTTGTAGAGCAGCAGTTTCGAGTTGCGGTCCAAGTAGGAACGTCGTTTCACAAGCGGGTAGAGCATCCTGGTGATCTTGTCGCACTTGGTCGTGGCGTTCTTGATGTGCTTCGCGAACGTCAGTTTCTTGTCCAGGGCGGCCCCAGGTAATTGACGTCCTCCGACCATGGCACATGGCTACCCCACACTGAAACCTCCCTGCGGGAAGGTAGCGTGGGCTTCGCTTGCGTGTGAAGAAGATCGCTTGCGACTTCTCGGCATTTGTCGTTATCTTCCACTTCTTCTGGTAGCGTTCGATGGCGTTTTGGGCGGCTTGCAGCTTGGTCACGACGATGGTTGGGTCGGAGTCTGACGCGAGGAATCCCGTGTCGTCGGCAAAAAGGAAGTAGCTGACGCCATTGATCATTGCCAAGTCCGCCGTGAATATGTTGTAGAGCGTGGGACTAAGGACGGCACCTTGCGGGACGCCGAAGAGAACTTCGTGCCGGTCCGACACATGTCCGTTTACCACAACGTGGTACGATCGGTTTTGCAGGAACGAGCGGACGATCTTCAATAACAATTTAAATTTATAAAATTCTTCAAACTGAAAAATTCAAAAAATTCTAAAAACTTGCACAAATTTCTAAAATTTATATCCATATCCAATAATTAACAAACAAAATCCAAATTTTCTTTCATTTCTAAAATTTTAAAATGCCTTAAATTCCTAAAATTTCTAAAAATTAAAAAAGGCAAAATTCTTCAAATTTCTTGAATTGCTACAATTGCCAAATTATCTAAAATTCCTAAATTTTCCAAAATATTAAAAGTTCTAAATTTCTTAAAAGTTTTATATTAATAAAAATTCAAAAAACTGCAAAATATCCTAAAATTTTCAAAATTCCTAAAATTACTAAAATTGCTACAGTTCCAAAAAAAGGAAAATTTTAAAAATTCTTTAAATTGCTACAATTTCTTAACTCCCGAATTTCCAAAAAATCTAAAACACTTAAAACTGCTAAAATTCAAAAAAAAAAATAAAAATACAAAATTTCTAAAAAAAAATGAAATTGTTTAAGGTTTTTCAATTTCAACAATATCCTAAATTTCTGAATTTTCCAAAATATCCAAAAACTCTAAAAAATTAAAAATTTCCTAAATTCTAAAATTCCACAATTTTTTAAAAAATATGCAAAATTCCGATTTTTTTAAAAATTTCTGAAGATAAAAAAAAACAAAGTTTAAAAAAATGCTGATCTCATTAAATTTCTGTAATTCTTCAAATTCTAGAAAATGCAAAATTCCTACAATTCTTAAAGTTTTAAAAATTCTTCAAATTCCATTTTTTTTGAATTCTTTAAATTTCTGAAATTTAAAAAAAAACATAGATTCAAATAAATTCATATTTTTTAAATACTATTTTTTAAAATTCCTAATTCCTAAAATATCTTAAACTTCAAAAATTTTAAACACTAACTCTTATAATTCCTCAAATCCTAAAATAAAAAAAATGCAGAATTTCTTATGGTTTTAAAATTGTTCAAAGTTCTTACTTAAGTTTATTAAATACAGTCATCCCACATATTCGGAACGGTTTCCAGATCGGCAAATGTTCAAAAAATCATAGCAAATCGATGATTGAATTCGCTTTTACCTTCATTTGAAAGCTTTTCTTGCGAGCTTTCGAATGCTGTATCGAACATCTGCAAATTTTAACTTTTATATGAAGTTTTTGAAGAATTACTATGACCCTTGAAATCCACAAATTCGGAACACTTTTTTCTTACGAATGTAAACAAACTTTGGATCTCTCCAGGAGTACATATTTATTACCAAATAATGACTTCACACACTGAAACCAATGAAACTCAAGCTTAGTGATGTTTTATACATGGTCTTGGAATTTAGTTTATTGTTCAAAAAGAATTACTTTTACTAGTGAAATAGCAAGATAATGTCCAAATGAAGGTTCTAAAAATAGTAGGGTGTACACAAAAGCTACTTTTGGCATGCTATTGACAAATTATCATAAAAGTGTTCCGAATTTGTGGGTGTTCCGAATTTGTGGGATGACTGTATCTAAAATTTCTAAAATTTCAAAATATCCTAAAAGTCTGAAAAACTCCTAAAACTCTATAAATTTTTAAAATAAATTTTTGTAAATTTCAAAAGTAACTAAAATTACTAATATTTCAAAAAATCTAAATATCTAAAAAAAAAGCAAGCCGAGAAAAACGCAAGTCAAATTTGTCCCGCCAAAAAGGCTACGTGTTAGAAAGTCGCGAAAAAATGTTTTTTTACGGTTTCCTGAAAAAAAGTACTACATTTCATTGGTTTTCTGATAGTTCACATGATTTCGAACTAAACTGCATCGGTACCTAAAAATTGACGAAATTACATATCGCACGGACTTACTTCGAGCGCAGTGAAATTCTTTTTTCTATTTTCGGTACATTTTACTTAGGCGGGCCATTCTGCCACCCCTGCCCCTACTAAAATTCCTAAAATTTCTTAAAATCTGAAAATTCTTAAAAAATGTAAAATTCCTAATTTTTTTAAAATTCCTTAAATTCCTAAAAATTTCAAAATTGACAAAATTCTTAAATTTCTAAAAAAATCAAATTCCTCGAATTTCTTAAATTCTAAAATAGTCCAGAATGCCTAAAAAAAATGTTTGTATAAATCGTGTTGCCAAAAACGGGATGGCACTGAATTCTAAAAATTCCAAAGATGAAAAAAATCCAAAAACTCAAAAAGATCTAAAAATTCGAAAAATTTCAAAAATTTAAAAAAATACTAAGAGTTCTACAAATATAACAAAATTAAATGATTATACGAATTCAAAACACTTGAACTACCAACCTGGAAGCACTCCCAACCCCATCCTTCCCGATCGCCGCCGGCGGCAAATCCATCACCAAATCCGGCGCAATCCTATTCCGACTCAAAATCCGCGACGTCGTCAAATTCTGGTACGAGCTCTGCGTGGCCCGCTTCTGCCACAGGTCCCGGTTCGCCTGGAACACGTTCAACGATCCGCCCCCACTTCCGGCCACCGCCAGGCTCAGCTTGTTCTCCGACAGGCTAAAGCTCTTCGAGTGGTACTTCCGCATCGGTTTCCCCTCCCCATTCTCCCCGTTTGACGAATCCGACAGCCGGTGGCACTTGTCGTCCTTGCCCGGTGGAAGAGTGTCACTGCGACGGTTCAGGACCAGCGAACTCTTGGTGTGCTCCGGAGGGTCACCCATGCCGCCGAGCAGCGGCTTGGACCGGAACTCGACGCAGTCGTCCGGGAGTTCGTCGTTGCTGGCGGTTCCGCCACTGTTGCCGCTGCTTCCGCCACCGTCCGGAGCGGGGGATTTGTCCCGGTTGACGGTTATCTTCGTGGGTTCGGCGTAGATTGGTTCCGACGGTTTTTGCGGCTGGAAGGAAGGGATGGGCTTTAGTATTTTTTGAGTACTCTTTGGATTCCGAAGAAGTGAAAATTAGTTGAGTCAGCACAATAGAAGAAAATGAAAGCTTTTAAAGGTTTTTGTTTTTGTTTTTTTTTTCAAACCTAAAACTAGAAGTAAGTGATTTTAGACGTGTCTCAATACAAAATAAAACAAAATATTGTGCACATTTCAGTGGAAATTTTTTAGAAGCAGTAGCAGTTTTGAACTAATTTTGTCGCGATTGTGATATTTTGTCGAACGTTGATTTTAGGCCAGGGTAGGGTTAGTTAATAACGCCATCTTGTGCAGCTTTCACCATTTGACTTTTACAGATCCCCTCAATTCGATTTCAATTCTGAGATGATCCTCAAAGAAACAATGTTGGAAATCACTTGAGAGTTAATATTTTATTTATTTAATGAATTTCCTAAAAATGCAATCAGAAGAAAGTCTTTTGGTCAAATAGTTTGAAAGTTACGAGTAAAAGAATTAAAAGTTTGTTTAGAAAATCGTTAAAAAAAGAGGGCGGTGCCAAAGAAAGAGGGATGGTCCAATCGGCACCAAACTTGGGATTTCTGTTGACATAGAATGACCCATAAATTGAATATAAATTTCAAAACTTAGCACAATCAATTGTTTTTTGTTTGCGTTTTTTTTTTTTTTTTTTGATAAACTTAACAAGGAACTACACAAACTAACAGTTGTGCCACAGTTCTTGAAAATGCTGTAAAATGTCTCATTTCATAAAAATAGATAAATTAGCGTAAAATAAATTGTTCGTGACAAATTTTTTTTTACATTTTTGAAATTATGAAAGTTAGCGGAAACATTAATCAGATATATATTTTTATTGACTCAATGTTAAGTTGTAAAAACAAAAAAATAGAAAATCAAACACTTGTAGAATCAGCCGATTTTCGTTAATAAGTAATTCTGTCGAGAATCGCAAAATTTTTCGACATTTTCAATGTTGTATTTTTTTTTTAAATTTGGATGAAACTGTATCCATCATTGATTATGTCCGTATAAGCCATTTTGCAACATTGGTTTCTCCATAAAAACTTGGGAGTTGTCCATACCAAATGGAAAAAAAAACATACGTTTAAATTGTTGTTTAAGGGGTTACATACATGTAAATCGACAAAAAAAGTCAGAGGTTGGTGTGAACACACACTTAATTTTATTTAAAATCTGTTTTTAGAGCATTAAAATATACATTTTCATCTACTATCACAACAAATTTGAAGACATTTGGTTGTATCATTGCCGAGATATAGCTATTTGAAGTTAGCAGTTTTAAAAAACGGGTGCCACGATATCTAAACAATGCCTTGACCAAATCGGCTCAAAATTTTGGTGAAGACTCGTTAAACCGGTTCCGTGTGCATGACGAAGGCCGATTTTCAAAAATCTCATTTTCAAAAAAGATAAAAATATTTATGTGTTTTTCATATAAAGAATCATCAGCTTTTGATTTTTGTTTTTTTTTTAGCAAAATTTTACAATTGGGCTTCGTCATGCACACGGGATACATCTTGAGAGTCTTCACCCTAAATTTCAGCCAATTTGGTCCATTCCATCTCAAGATATCATGTCACCCGTATATCAAATCGGTGTTTCGACAAAACCGGCAAAACGTTGAGCTCAAAATCGTCTCTAACTCAGTTTAATAAAGTAATGTCTTCATGAAACTTTCAGGAGTGACTGGAAATCATCTTTTTAGTGGATTCAGTGAATTTTCTGTAATATGAATTTTGTGATTTTCCGTTTGACTAAGTTTATGAACTTTTTATGAAATCTATGCAAAGTTAAGGTTAACTTGATAAAAAAAAAATATAAAAATACAAATTTTGGTTGCCATTACAACTAATTTTATACAAAAATACATTTTCTCAAAAAACCTACTTTAAAAATTGTGCTGATGAAAATGCCTAAAAATCTATTTTTTTTATTTCTGTTGTAATAATAATGCTAAAAACTTTAAACCTATAAACTTAGTTTAACTATTTTGAGTGTAAAATTTTCCACAGAATCGTATAATGCAGTTCGCTTTCTGATTCGAACTCATTTTGAATGAGAAAAACATGAGACTTTTAAAGTATTTTTAAAATCATATTTATCATGATTGTACTAAACAAACTTTTGAACCTTTTCAAAATTTGTTGAGGACTGCTTCCTAAGGTACTTTGAACACTTCTCTACCAAGCACAGCATGATTCCATACCAAACATTGAATATTACGCCCATTTAAAAAAAATCAAAATATTTTTTTCGAAAAGATCGGAAAATTTCACGAATTTTTCATGTGTTAACCATGAAAATCGGACCATTAATTGCTGAGATATGGTCATTAGAAAAAGGTGGGTTATTTTTGTGAGATTAAGAAAATGTCAACTTTCGTGTTTCTTTTTCTTAAAGCGGCTCTATCTCAGCAACCCGAGGTCCAATCTTCAATGTCTCTAAGACAATTTTATAGCAAATTTTCTGAACTTTAAAAAACAATATTTTTAGAAATGGTCACTCATGGTCACTATTTTTAAAAATTGAAAAACTGCAAATATTTCGCTAAAATCAAACTTTCGGTGGCTATATTTTGAAAACGGAGCCCTTTATCAAAAAATCTGTATGGTACTTTTCGATTGCAAATTCAATTTTGCATTAAAAAATAATGTCAAACTTGTTTTTGCATGAAACTTCGATTTTTTCCAAAAATCATTATTTTTTCAAAAATTCATAACTCGACGGCAGATTTTTTGACCATGTTTCTCTATGGCTCAAAAGTTGCGGATTTTGGTCCCCTAAAACATATAAAAAAATCTCGAAAATCAAAAAATACGTATTTTGGGAAATTGAGTTTTTGTAAAAAAAAAATTGACTAAAAAA
The DNA here is from genome assembly GCF_015732765.1 of Culex quinquefasciatus. NCBI lineage: Eukaryota > Metazoa > Arthropoda > Insecta > Diptera > Culicidae > Culex > Culex quinquefasciatus. The sequence goes on along the minus strand of NC_051862.1, from coordinate 20,763,077 downwards.
TATGCAATTTTTTTTTTCGTGTACCTATTTTTTTCTCAAAAGTCCTCAACAATACCTACAACTTTGTCGAAGACACCAAATTGATCAGAAAATTCACTCAAAAGTTACAGCTGTTTGAATATTTACATACCATTTTTGTATGGACAGCAGCCAAAATTGTATGGAGACTTGTATGGGTGAACCAATGACGCATAATAGCTTGTTTGGTCATAGGGAAGGCCCCCACAAAGTTTAAATCAAATAAAAAAATACAAATAAAATCCATTTCCGGTTTTGGTAGAGAATTACTCAACTATTTTAAGTTGACTTTTTCGAAACAAATATCTTTTTTCAAATTGTATAAAAAAGTGCCAAATCTTGTCCATTTTGTCCAAACACAAAATTTTAAATAGAAGAGTAAATTTTGTACAATTTTATTTTTAAAATTATTGTTCCTGTTCTACTCAAAAAGCCCGTCTGTTTGATTCGACGAAACTAGCATTCTAATTTTCATTGCAAAAATTGAACTTTTGAATCCTCATCTTTGAAAAATATTTACAGAATTTTGAAATCACTTCTAACACTGTAAAAAGCAGGGCTGTGGAGTCGGAGTCGGTGGAGTCGGGTCTTTTTGGGGACCTGGAGTCGGAGTCGGAGTCGGAGTCGTCAAAACTCGAACAGCTGGAGTCGGAGTCGGAGCCGGAGTTATCTTAAATTCAACAAAAAATAAGTTTTTTTATTGTTCAGTATTTCCTATAGAACAGTTTAATTTTAAAAAAATCTTTTATTTTTAATTGATTTATCAGATGCCATTATGTTATTGAAGCTTTTTATTGTGATTGAAAAGCTCTAATTGTGTTATTACACCATGAGTACAAGAAAATCAAAGTGTTGCATTTAAAATAATTGAAACTATCAAAAAATATCAAAAGAAGTTGCAACAAATTTTGAAATAATCATTGATTGTTGATGTTGATTTTAGGTAATCTATTTTGATATCGTTGCAAATTATTGTTGAACAAATCTCAAGAATTCAGTACAAAAATAAACTAATAAAATGTATTGAACAAAATATAGGATTTTAATTTATTTTTCAAATATTATAAATAAAAAAACAGAATCAAAATATTATCAACTGGTACAAATTTTCTCATACTGAATGTCCCACGCCATTATGACGAAAGGTGATAATCATTGCAAATCAATGTACCTTAACAAAATAAAATATTTGTGACCTAGAAAATATTTTACTTGTGGATATTTGTTTTTTATTATATTTTAAGTTTTTTTTATATATTTTGATGGAGGCGCAAGATCATTTATAAAGCTTCGTTTTAGGTTTCACGAAGTACCGTGAACCTCTTTTTTAAAGCATATAAAATTTTAAAATTAAAATAAATTAAAAATTTCCAGGGTAAAATATTTCCCATGTTACAGATATTTGAAAAGGACATCTTAAGCGTCCTTTCCACGAAGAAATTGTTTAGATACATTGATTTGCAATAATAATCTCCTTCAGCCATGGCGTGATGTCCATGTACGTCTTAAAAAAACAAAAAAAAAATTCATTTAAAATTGTCATTAAAAAAACAAGGTGCCTGTCACTGTGCTTCTTACAAATATCAGCCTGAAAGTGAGCAAATTGAATTTTATTGTGATCTAGGCCAAGTTTCTTTTAGTTATTCATTCAAAAATAACAATTTAATATTTAAATTTATTAGCTTTGAAAAAAATATTTTCAAATTTGAGGTTAAGCAATAAATCTAAATTTACTTACAAAACTGTTTTTCTCAAAATGCCTCTAAAACTGAAGATATTTTTAGATTTCTGTTTCCATAACGTATAAAATTTGTAACGTAGAAACTTTTTTTTCCGTTTATTTACTTTACTTCACTTTTACTTAACTTATTTTTCTTGAGAAAACATGGCGCTTAGAGAGTATTTAAATAATCCTATTTATCAATGATTTAAAAATAATTAACTGATAATAGTTAACTAACTTTTGAACATTTAAAAATATGTGGAGTCGGAGTCGGAGTCGGAGCCAACTATTTGTTGAAAGCTGGAGTCGGAGTCGGAGTCGGCTAGAGTTGGTTTGCCGGAGTCGGAGTCGGAGTCGGAGCCAACCATTTGTTGAAAACCGGAGCCGGAGTCGGAGTCGGAGTCGGCTAATCTGAGAAAGCCGGAGTCGGAGTCGTTTGAAATATGACCCGACTCCGCAGCCCTGGTAAAAAGGCTGCCATATTTTTTTTAATTTTGGAAATGTTTTTTTTTCAATGAGATGAGAAAATTTCACAGAGACCATGGAATTTACATCATTGAAAGGTCGGAACAACAATTTGATAAAGGAAATTTTAGACAATTTTATCAGCTTTTTAAAATATTATTTCAGAGATGGACGAGGATGTGCACATTTTTTTTTTTATTGGGAAAAAGTAAAATTTTTAAGCGATGAGCTTTTTAATAAAGTTTTTCTTTCACCTTTTTATGAATCATTTGCGCCTGAACTAACAATTTTTGTCAATTTATGAAATAAAAAATGGAATCGTTAGAAGTTTTTTTTTCAGTAGAGGATTGTAATTTGAGTTCTGATTTTCGTGCGTATAAATAAGTAAGGCACGTATGGTAAAGTGATGAATCCAATTTGGATCCAATTATGAATTATTATGTGCAAGTGAATAGACAAATCTAACCATGTTTTTTTGTGATTTAGTAGATTGTATCAATTTTGCTGGTAATAGACTAAACATTTAAATAAAAACCTAAAACACAAAAAAAATACTCTTTTTAATATTCTTACGATAAAACACAAACACATCAAACTACACAATAACCAACCTTATCTTGTTCTACGCCTACTACAGTTTCCGTAAACCAGATCTACGTTAAAGCTCGCAACATTTACGTGGTTAAGTTAGTTATATGGCAATGTTATTCAAGAGGACAAACACAAAAGCATTTCAATATTAGGCAAGCAAGCAAAAAGGGCACAACTGTTAACAAAGACACAGACGAAAACAACCAAAGAAAATACCGGAAACAAGAAAAGTACCAAACGAATAAAGAATCACGTTAAAGAGGTTAAAGAATTAGAATAACAAAGAAGAGAACAAAACATAGAAACAAACAAGTGTGAAGAATAAAACGCAAAAAAGTCTCACCTCGGGCAGTGTTTCTGGTTGGGGGGGACGGAATCCGAATCATTGAAGAGAAGAGTAACGAACAAAACAAACGCAACACGAAGAACGAAACGAAACGAAACGAAAACACAACAAAAGGGCGGAGCGAAACTCGGCAGCGGCAGCACATGACTTTCTCGAAGTTTGTTTTTTGATTTGTTAGCGTTTTGATGCCAATTTGGGTTACTTTGAAACAGCGAATTTTAAGATTTTTGTTTTGAAGATTGATAAAGTTCTTTATTGTTTTTTTTTCTGCGCAAAATTATAATTTTATGTATAAGCTTGCTTAACAGTTAAGGATGATGTAATTAAAGAGGTCATATTTAATATGACGACGGACCTTAATGCCTAACGCTTCACAGGAGATGGCTACCTCAATGTAGTAATAACTGATAAGGTGTGATTCATGTTTTATTACGGGTGGAAAAGAGAGGTTGAAGAAGGGTACGTAGACTTGGAAGGAGTGACCCAGCCCAGTCCTTGAGCAATTCCAAACTCGAAGGAAAAACCGAAAGTCTGTTTGTTAGTATTCCCTCGAGCTCTCCGAAGTTCTTACAAAACAAAATCATACTAAATTTGAAGTAGGGAGAAGTTTGTTAATTTTAGTTTTTTTTTTGTTTTACTTTACACAACGTCTAAAGACTCGAGCCAACCGAAGAGTTTGGATATTTAAAAGTGAGGAAAAAAATACACGCAAAAATAACAAAAGAGGTACAAGCACTGAGCTAGAGGCCACATTCAACGCGCATGCAGTCGTTCAGTTCTAAAATCTATTACTTAATTTAGTGGAGGTATTCTGCAATGATGGTGAACGTTACACCATCTGTATTTTGAAACAAGAACTAAATTCTAATACAGCGCCATCTAACGTCAACTTCTTATCAATTTTAGCTTTTTTTAATTTGATAGATTGATTAACTTTTACCATCATTGCAGAATATCTCCAAAGAGAAATTGTAAATAATTTCAGTGTCTCGCCACTGAAAGGCCTTCATCTCAGACACAAACCATAGACTAACAGGAGTTAGTCTATGCACAAACCTTCCAAAAAGGTCAAGAAACAATACACAATCTATTTCTAGAGTCCTTCTACGTGAAAAAAAAAATAAAAACACCACACTCTTTACAGTTTCATACACAATTTGAATAGTTTGAACGGCAATTTCGGAACAAAAACACGGAAGTTTATGAAGAAGCGGAACAAACAAGACAAAACAAAAGGTTCGCGAGTCTCAAACCGTGGTCTCCAGTACCTCGAATGTGAAGTGGTTCATGTCCTCCAGGAACTCGGCCGACGTTTCGAACGAGTGCGGCTCGTCGTGGTAGCTGTACGTGGACGCCTTCAGGTCCACCGTGTCGTAGTGGATGTAGTCCGGATCCTTCAGGTCCGCGGCCAGTTTCTCCCCGATCAGCGGGTGGGCCGTCGGAAGTGGCGGTTGGTGCGTCACCTGCTGGTTCAACGGAGGTTGAGGCTGCGTCGGCTGCTGCTGCGACTGCTGAATCGTCTGATACTGGGGATGGCCGGGCGATGCCGAAGACTGGATCAACCCGCCAGGCGTTGAACCTGCGCCGCCGCCCGTTGGACCACTGCCGGGAGTCGCGGTCGAGCCGGTTGAGCCCGTGTAGTCGCTGCCGCACGTGATGTTAGAGAGCGTGTTCGAGTTCTGGGTGCAGATCGACAGCTGGCTGTTGAGCGAGATGTTGCCGCTGGGGCGGCGCTTCCGGACCGATTCCTCCGAGCTGGACGACTTGAGGTGTTCGCTCTTGTCGCGGTCTTCGTCTCTGCAAATGGAAGTTTTAATTTAGAAAAGATTATTTTAGTTTCGCTTTTCGTTTGCTATATTTATTTACCAACAAAAAAGAAGAGAAATTCTTTACGAAATAGATCTTTTTTTATCATTTTTATTTTTTAGTCCGGCAGAAACTTTTTTCGTGCCTTCGGTATGCCCAGAAGAAGCCATTTTGCATCATTAGTTTGTCCATAAAATTTTCCATTAAAATTTGGCAGCTGTCCATACAAAAATGATGTATGAAAATACAAAAATCTGTATCTTTTGAAGATATTTTTTGATCGATTTGGTGTCTTCGGCAAATTTGTAGGTATGGAAAAATTATACACGGTAATTTTTTTTGTGTTTTTTAGTTTCACTTTTTGTCACTAAAACTGGATTTGCAAAAAACACTATTTTTATTTTTTTTATAACAAGACTAACACTTCAAAAGGGCAAAACATTCAATATTATGTCCATTTGAAATGTTAGTCTTGACGTAAAAAACATTAGTTGCTGAGATATTAGAAAATGGTGGGTTGTTTGGGTGAGACTTCGAAAACATCATTTTTTCTATTTTTAAACCTTTGCAAAGCAAAATCTCAGCAACTTAGGGTCGTATCAATAAAGTTCAGAAAAGCAAAATATATAGAATTTTATCAGCTTTTCAAAAATAATTTTTTTGGGCAAACATTTAAAAATTGAATAAAAAATGAATTACTCCGACTATTTTTAAAAAAGTTACATTAAAATGGCTATAACTTGAAAACGGTGCACTTTATCAAAATTTCGCTAAAATACTTTTAGATTGCATTTTGACTTACATCGAAAAATGAAGTTGAAAAACTTTTGCGACCAATATCTTGATTTTTCAAAAAAATAGTATTGATTAAAAAATTCTTAAAAGATTTGTTGCTCATTCTGGCAATTTCTTAAAAGTTGGCATTGCCCCCTAAAACAAATCAAGTTTTAGTGACAAAAAGTGAAGTTTAAATCACAAACAAAATTGTATCATTTTTTCAGTGTAGGCCTTATCCATACATGCAACTTTGCCGAAGACACCAAATCGTTTAAAAATTTCCTACAAAAGGCACAGATTTTTGAATTTTCAAATATCATTTTTGTAAGGACAGCTGCCGAATTTGTATGGAAAATTATATGAACAAACTAATGATGCAAAATGGCTTCTTTGGGCACACCAAAAAGGTTTCAGCCGGATTAAAAAATACAACAAACAAAATCTCAGAAAATTACTCAGAGGCGAAACACTCAAAAGAAAATCGCTCCTGATCTTTTCAAAGAAAATCAATCGACCGAAGATTTTTTGAAAATCTCATTGGTGTTGTTATTTTTAAATCATTTATTTTGTTTTGTTTACAAACATTGTTTATCTACGAGAAGTGAAAATCATTTTTCGACATGTGACGTGTCAAATACGTGTTCCGCTGAAAAAGTCATATGATGATTTTATGAGTTTCTCATTATCGATCTTTCGTATGCGAGAGAGGAGAGCCATGTTTCCATTCGATCTTTTTATCTTTTGATGAGCGTCATTTTTTTTTCTTTTGATAAAGATTCTTGCATCACTGGTTTACAGTAAAGTTACGTAGAACCCACTCAGAGCGTTCCGTTTGAATTCCGTTTAGAATTCCGCTTGAGCGAAAAAAGTTCGATTCGAATTCTAAACAGTGTTCGTTTTAGATTCTAAACCGCATTCCGTTTCAAACGCAACAACCGGTTCCGTTTGAGTTTTCGCCGCAAATCGGTTTAAGCGGAATTCAAACGGAATCGAATCCGAATGGACGGATAAGATTTGACAGCTGCTTCTTCTTCTTGTTTTTCTTTCTTTTTTATTTTCTTTTTGTTGAAATTAGATCGAAATTTAACACTGATTTAACTGTTTTGGCCTATTTAGGCAATTTTTATTAGTATTTAAAAATTAAACAAGAAAACACTCCCCACCATGAATCCCTAGGTTTTTAATTACATAAATTTGTAAGTTTCACAATATATTAATACACTTAAAGGTCTAGACAGCACCTCTGAGGTGTCGGTCTTCTTATCGTCTTCTTCGGACTTCTTGGCAGTATTGACCTCGTCGCGCTTCTTGGCGGCTTCGGTCACTTTCTAGGCCTCCTTCTTTGCGACCTTCTTGGCAGCCTTGATTGTCCTCCTCCGGAACCGACCAACCTGCGCGAGTCACGTATCGACGACAGTCGGGACCGGCGACAAATATGCTGCTGGCGACGGCACAGGGCCAGAACCTCCTTGCGCGAAGCTTCTTGACGTCGAGACGACGTCTCTTGCGCTCCTGCACCACCGGCGCGATGAGATGCTGGATCTTGGGCGCCTTCAACTTGGTCTTCTTGCCGTCCATCTCTGGCAGTGGGCGCTTCACCGCAAACTGGCGGACGTCGTCATCTTTGGTCAGGATGCACAGTTTGCGGATGTTGGTTGCTCGCTTCGATTCAAGACGACGCGGCACGATCGTATCGGAAGGCACAACGCGGCCGACAGCAAAAGTGGCCCTTCTTCAGCAGCAGACGGACACGGGGGTTGGTCAGCACGCTCTGCTTGTCGTTGCCATCGGCAATCTTGAAGACGTATAACTTCCAGTCATCGCCCAGATGATCGGCACCGACTTCCACACCTATGCGCTTGTCGTAAAAGTGGCGCAGAATGGGGTCATCTATGATCTCGATGGTTTTCTAGGCTCTCGTAGCTATTCCAGCGCCTTCTCTTCTTCCTTAACCGGCTTATTCACGAGCCCTAAAAGAGATAAATATATTACTTTTCTAGTCCAATTATCAAACTAATACAATTCTTACCCGTCCTTATTATATCGCATCATTCAGCGATGTCGAGGCCTTGACATCAATCGGAAGAATCTGATCGCAACCCCGGCGCTAGACGGCACAACAAGACGCCCATCGCAACCAACAATCCGGAATGTGGTACTGCGCCACCGATCGACACTTCCCACTCTTGCCATCTTCCCCTAAACCGCGGCCACACCGTCGATGATGGCGCGCTGAGCAAGCCGCGACAGACCATCGCCGAGGGCCACCAACACCGTAATGCCGGCGTACTTGATGGCCTGATGATCCCAGACCGCAGCACTCCGGCGGAAGTTCACCACATGCTGCGAAAAAAATGAAAGAAATCTCCAGATCAATCCAAATTAATCCAAAGGGGGCCTGGGCCAGCAAATTTTTTAAAACGCGAACAAAGTATTTACTTGGCGCGATTTCCTCCGCGGGGGCTTCGACTGCTGCGTCCATCACGAGACTTGCTGGCGCACACTTTGTCGGCACCAGACTGGTGGCAAGCTTGTCAAAAAGCGTCGGCACTCGAAAAAAAACCTGATTGAGCAAGTTTGACATTTGCTTCAGCAGGCAACACTCACACACTAAAAGAAAAACCGCTTCGGCGAAACGCGGCGAAATGTCATCGAGGTTCCGCCGTACACCAGCAGGTGTCGCCCTTGTGCAAAAAATGCTCAAACGGAATCGAAACGGAACCCAATCAGACAATCTGTTTAGAATATTTCGAACCAATTTTCGAAGCGGAATTCGAAGCGGAATGAACCCGTCAAGCGGAAAACGATTTGATTGGGAATTTTAGGCACTGACAGGGATGGAATAATTGCAAAAAAAAACATTTTCGTTTGCGAGCTTTCTTCATTCGCGAAAGAGAGAAGAGGCAAATCACGCAAAAGAAAATCGCTCCCGAACTTCTTCAAGAAAATCATTCTGTAGACGATTTTTTTTGTGAATTTCCTTGTTAACACCCCTCAAAATTATTTATTTCGCTTTGTTTACACACATTGTCCATCTACGAAAAGTGACAGATCATCTTTCGACGTGTGACGTTACACTTGCAAGTGTAGTCACGAATAAGATGTTGCGATTCTTTTTACCGATCTTTCGTGCGCGAGAGAAGAGAGCCTTGTTCCTTTCAATTTTTTTTGCTGAATGAATGTTCAAGATTTTCTTTTGATGATGATTCTTCTATCGCTGGGCACTGAGCATAAATAGGAAAGAATTCACCAAAATATCTGGAGTTTTTTTAAAAGAAGGTCCAATAAACCAAATTTCATGTTTTTGCTTTTTGGGTGTTTTTGAAACCGCCTTGAGTCAGGGGTATTATTTATGGATGGTCCCTAATCCGTTTTAATATAAAGGAAAATACACCCTTTTTCGTCACACTAAGTTTTTCGACATGTTCTCGTAACTTTTGCAGTTTGCCGCTATTCAAACAATATAATATTCAGATACATCAACACCAGAGAAAAATTCAAAAAAAAAAACTGGTACCGAACATACGATTTTTTGAAAATATTGTGATTGGGAACAGATCGAAAATATAGTCAAACATAATAACAAAAACCATTTAAAGGTGTACAAATATTTCAACCGAAAATTATTTTATAACATTTAGATAAGTGTGCCCATTTAATTTCCAGTATTTTTTTACAAGCTAACAAAATTTCCTACAGTTTTCTTCATTTGACCTTGTTGACACCGAAATTTTTTATTTTTGCATGGCAATTATGCAATTTTAAGTAGTTGAAATATGGGAAAGTTTATTAATTAAGTTCTGTTAAAAATACTGTTGAGATTTAGCACTTTAAGTATATAGAAAACATTAAATTGGCTACAGAAACCAAAAATGAATGAAATTTCGTTGGGCGTCATCCATAAAGTACGTACGCTCCTAGGGGGGGAGGGGGGGTTACCGAAGGTGTGACAAGATGAGACGAAGGGGGAGGGGGTTTGCGAGATTGTGACGTCACGCTAGGTTTTTTTTATGATTGCATAATATTGCATTACATAAATGTACACAATTAAATTAAATCCTCTTTTCTAAAATTGTTTGCTTACTATTATTAGAAGTACCGTCATCAGGGGTGATATTGAGTCTTCTAATTTTTTGCATTTTTGTAAGACCCAAACTCACCCCCAGACCCAATTTCACCCCGGATGACGGTATCACATTATAATTTATTATATAGTCAAATTTTTTTTTCAGCTGGAACTCCAATATTTTGCAAATTCTTGCTTGATAAAAATAAATGCTTTGAAAGTAGGGTCTTCATAAGAAAACTGCTATAAATGGTGAACTTATTAGATACAAAGCTGTGAAAAACTGTTTTCATGATTTTTTAATACTTGAATATACCAGGTCTTCTTATTTTTATAAGATACAAAACTGCTTTTTGTATATCGCAATGATTATTCTAAAAAATGAATAATTAGAATAATTTAACTTATTTTTTCATATAAATATTGCCAAAAATACCAAAATTATGAGAGTTTAAAGATATCAAAACTATAAAAAACCCCATCAAAAACAAGGGGGGGGGGTCTTTTTAAATGTGACGTATTTTTTGAGGGGGGGTTCAACCTTGTGTGACGAAGTGTGACATAGGGGGGAGGGGGGGTTAATTTTGGCCGATTTTTGCGTGACATACTTTATGGATGACGCCTTGTTTATAATTTTTAATGTTTTTTTAATCATTACTTTCAGTGTCCCAAAATGATAAATACCATGTTTTTGAACTTTTTCTCTATTAAATTACTTTGATTTAAGGTGTATTCAAACTTAGCAGTACGGATTTGTATACGGATGCAAAACAGTGTGAATGGGAACATTTGAAATGTATTGGAGGAATCGCTTCCGCACTGTGCGTCCGTACTGTCAAATTTTGTGCGGATGCGGCTGTGGCTGCTTTTGCGGCTAAGTTTGAATACACTCAACCCCCGATGGTTTAACACCAACTGTTGTCAAACAAACGAGGTCACTTTTTAGTTTGACACCCCTTATACATGGAGTTCACATACACCACCAAACGTTTGTTTCGATAGCGCCGTATAAAAAGTGACAGTTCGTCACTTTTTAGTTTGACCAACGGGGTACAAACTAAAAAGTGTCAAACGAATGTGACCAACCACCGGGGGTAGAGTGTACACTAGGGTGCCCAGAAAAAATGACCCCCTACTCCACAAGCGGAAAACGGTTTTTTGGGTTATTTTAAGTATCTGTGTAAATTTTGAGCGATATTGGATGAGATTAACCCATTGATACCCGAGCCTAAAGTTGGTGTAAAAAATGTTTTTCATACAAAAATGTCTTTTTTTAATCGCTAATAACTTTTCAGGATCGAGTTTTACAGCTTTGGTATGTTCTACAAAGTTGTAGAGCATTAAATTTTCATTAAGAATCTCACTTTTGGGAATATTCGGATGGAAGTAGCGCACCGTGCAGACCAAACCATAAGAAACTTGGATTTTCCATACATTTTTTCGAGTTTTCCCATACAAACTTCACCTCCGAGTATGAATGGGTAAATGATGACCGATTTTGCTCATATTTGGTCCAGAGTCCTAGAATAGGTCAAGGAACAATATTCAGCTTGTGGAGCGAGGTTTTGAGAAAAAGTCCCATATTCTGGGCACCCTAGTGTACACCTTTATCCGTAGCATCCGTAGTTTTGCTCTAGTGACACGTCAAGTAAAAAGGGGATGGAGTGCTTGTTTACAAACGCAGATTCGATCTATTGAACTGTTTCTACGGATATTTTAAAAATATTGTTTGTTTTTTCAAAGCGATATATTTTTTACTTAGGTACTTTTAAAAGATTTTAGATAGAATGTTTTAAGCTGTCATTTTCACAATTTGTTTACAGCGGCACTCGCTGATATTTTTCAAAGGCCGCATGCAAAGCTAAGCTAGGGGACCACACCTCTTGTCTTATTAATGAAAACAAGTTTTGTCTCTGTTATTTTGAAATTGAAGCTTAGCTTCTCAACAATTTCGGATAATTATGTTATTACCACCTTCTATGACAAATCTTATTCGAATTAAAAAAAAACCTTTTATAAAACCGCAACTGTCCCAAAACTTACTTGATCTTCAGCGAAATGTACTTGTCTGGAATCAATCCGGTTTTACCGCCGACGGCTCCGCGCCACCAATCGTTGGAAACCTAAAGCAAAACAAAAAAAAGCAAGTTATTTTCGCTCAACCTTCTTCTTTGCGGATATTGACCACCCACCTGATTGTACAGTATCACAGTGTCGCCCTTCCGCAGGGACAGCTCCCGCTCGGACCGCGCCAGGAAGTCAAACTGCACGATCGCTTCGAACGTGTCCGACTCGTCCTCCGAGGGGTACACCTCCGAGTCCGGGTCTTCGGAGACCTGCTCGGTGGGCGAATCACCCACGTCACTTTGGAAAAAAAATGGTCAGAATTAGATTTGAGAGAAACGAACAATACGGGGGTGCGACCTACATGTCCTCGAACGGTTCCGACGAGATGAACTTCTCGTACTGCATGCCGACCAGGTCCTTCGGGAACAGCTCCGCGTGGTACACGATGATGTTTTTGATCAGCTCGTTCACCTGGTTCTGGTACTGGACCTGGTCCTTGTCCTCGGGGGCGGGCATCAGCGTCGGGCCGAAGCAGATCGCCAGGTTGTACGCATCCATCATGTTCTCGTCCGAGTACTCCGACAAGCTGTTGGTGAAGAGTTTGATATAACTTCGAGAATACTCGAGGGTGCAAGAACTTACTGGTTCAAAAATGCAAACAGATATCTGATCACGATTATGACGGACTTGGGCAGAGTCTGGAAGAACTTGCGGATGCCCAGCACGATCTCGTGCTTGGACTCGAGTTCTGAAAAGGAAGACAATTGAAGATTTTTTGGAATTCGAAGTCTTGTGGAAAAACTTACGTGCCAACGTTACAAAGTGGTCGAAGTAGATCAGCGGGAAGAGCGGCTCTCGCAGTTCGCGCAGATACAGCTTCAGGACTCCGGCCACCGAGTTGATGTCCGAGGCGTCCGTCGTGTCCGACAGCGGGTCGTCCCCGCGCTCGAAGCCCTCCTTAAAGTTACTTATTTCTACTTGAGATCCGGACACGCGGAAGATACCCTGGTGGTGAAGTCCTGTTGAAACAATCGAAATCATTAGATATTGAAGAGCTTCTGTATAACTCAAGTGAATCCCAACTCACCGTACAGATTGATAACCCGAATGCAGCTCCTTAGAATTAGTGGAATCTCCTCGCCCGTGGCCTCCAGGTACTCCTCCAGCGAGCCGCCAAACAGCTTGGGCCGGCCCGACTTGTTCATCCGGCCGATGCGCTTCCGCTTGGGGACGTTCGACTTGGTGAGCGTGTCCGTCTTGAGTGCCGAGTCCTTCGTGAGGGCGTTCCGCAGAAACTCGGCCTTCGAGTCGAGCCGCGCTATTCGTGATGTGGCGAGGATGTACTCGCGGATTTTCTGTCGAAATTGAAAAAAGTTGAAATTGATACTCAAAACATAGAAATAGTTCAGCTTACCGTGATGTAAAACTCCTCAATCTCGTTCTTGTCGGACCTCAGCTTCAGCGACGTGTTCTCCGGCTTCCCCAAACTAACGCCCCCATCCCCGAACGCAGTCGTCACGTCGTAGTCCTTCGTGTTCAGTATCTCTAGCAGGTTGATCTCCGCCGTCTCCAGCGTCTTCCAGATCTCCTCCGACTCCATGCGCAGATTGTTAACCCTCTGCTCCAGCTGCACCAGCCTCGACTCCATCTCCTGGTGCAGCGCCTTCTGCAGCTCCGGCTCAATGTCCTCGTCCTGGCCCTGGAACTCGAGCCGTTTCGGAATCATGAACGCACCGCTGTGCTGCTCCAGGAACTTTTGCTTGTCGGCCCGGCTGTCCATCGAGTTGACGATGTGCGACAGCGTTTCGGTGTTATTCAGCACCGCTCGACACCGGCCCTGGTCGGCGGACACGTGCATCAACAGGGCTCGTGATACCACCGAATGGAACCCAAGATCCATGCAATCAATCAGATCGCTCAGATCCTCAACAAAGTACTTGTGAATGGTCGTATTCGATGCCTCCAAGCACAGCTGGTACTCATTCTTTGCCTTCAGCGCCTTCAACCGCGCGTCCGTGTACTTGTTCTTGCGCTTCAGCACCTCCTTCTCGATCAGCCGGTACTTTTTGCTCCGTTCCAGCTTCTCCTTCGGAACGCTCTGCTGCAGCTTCATGCGTTGATTCTCCGCCGCTCGCAGCTTCTTCTCCGCCTCCTTGGCCTCGGTTTGGTACGTGTGGTAGGTCTTCATGTTGGTGTGCAGTTCCTGCAAGATGCGCAGGATTTCGACGTGGGTTTCGAAGCCGATTTCGCGACATTTGCGATAGATGCGCTGCACGTCGTCCCACACGGACTGGAGGCGCGCGACCAGGTGCACGGAGTAGATCTCGGACAGGGCGGCGTGATCCCGCGAGAGGGACTTGGTCTGGTTGACGAGCTGCTGCCAGCACGAGTACGAGGAGAAGAGGGGCCACTGTTCGCGTCTGGAAGGAAGGGGATACAAAATGGACGGTTAGTTTGATTTTTACAATTCTGATAATTTAATTATCTAAAAAAACAATTTTCGGTCAGGAAACAATCGATAATATTACCATAAAATCTTAAATTATAGAACAAATTTTGAAATAAACAAAAAAAATCTTAGCGATCCATAAGTTGATTAAAAAATGATGATTTATTTTGTAATTTGATTTATTCACTGTTTAGATATAAAACGGAAAACAAGTTAATAAATTATAAACAGTGCATATGGATTTGAAATCGGAAAATTTAATCCTGAATTAGGTATGTTCAAAGTCTTTTCTGGTGACGAATTTGTTTAAGCAAACTTTTTTTATTTTTCAAAATTAAAAACAAAACAAAATATTTTTTAAAAGAAGTAAAAAAAGTGGAACTTCAAATTCTGTGCATTACATTAGAAATCTTCAAAATTATACTTATACACAAAACTCAGAATAAATTTTCTGAAATTTATATTACAATTTGAAACGCAAATTTATCAAATTAATGCATTTCAAATTGTTTTTGGGCGGATTTGCGTTTTCAAATAAATATTCTGATATTTTATTACTGCATTTGGAATTCGGAACTGAGGTGTAAGTTAACATTTCCTATTTCCAATGCCCTTATTTATAATTTATAATTTAAAAAAATCTATGCTTTATTAACTTAGTACTGGCCAATTTATTTCAAAAATTTGAATTTTTCCCGAAAACTTTAACTTTTGTTGATTTATATTTTTCTTGTTATATTTTTTTTGTTTTAATTTGCATTTATCTTGTTTAGCTTATGTTTGTTTTTGATATTATTTGGCTTACTCTACCACCTTCTTACATTACCTTTTGCCTAACTGTTTTTTCATGTTTTTAAAGTCACGGTTTTATGTATTTGCTTGTTTTCGTATTTTCTACTATAAAACGATACCATTTACATTCAAATTGTAAGAAATGCGTAGAGGCATAGTCTGGGAGACTACAAAAATTACTGCATAATTACTTTTACTTCAAATATAAGAAATGTTAGTAAGAAACACAGCCAAAAATTACCAAAGAAAAAATGCATTTTTGGAAACATTGGCAAAGTCTCATAAAACAAGTCAAATTTCCAACCTAAGAATTTTCTTTAATTTAAAGAGTTCTTCTTTCCAATGCTTTTTAAAGATCAAAAACTAACTTAATCCACCTATGTGGTTGGTGCCTTCCTCACTTTTTTCCAAAAATGGGTTTGGACACAAATTTCGTCTAATTTCGTTAAGTTTCGGAATACAAAAAACACACATATTACTCAAGGGCTCATAAGTGGCATCTTAGGTGGTCATAGCTTGAGGCAGGGTTACCTGATCTTCAATATTTTAGACTCGTTGGTGAGGTCTTTCGATTACCTAACCAACGATGGGTCGGATGATGGATCCGGACATTGTTTACATACATTTAAGTGAGATCCGGCTACAAAAAAGTACATAAATATCACTAAAGTGGTCAGAACTCGAGACAGGGTTGCCAGATCTTCAATGTTTTAGACTCGTTGGAAAGGTCTTTCGATTACCTAACCAACGCTGGGTCGGATGATGGATCCGGACATTGTTTACATACATTTAAGTGAGATCCGGCTACAAAAAAGTACATAAATATCACTAAAGTGGTCAGAACTCGAGACAGGGTTGCCAGATCTTCAATGTTTTAGACTCGTTGGGAAGGTCTTTCGATTACCTAACCAACGCTGGGTCGGATGATGGATCCGGACATTGTTTACATACATTTAAGTGAGATCCGGCTACAAAAAAGTACATAAATATCACTAAAGTGGTCAGAACTCGAGACAGGGTTGCCAGATCTTCAATGTTGTGGACTCGTTGGAAAGGTCTTTCAATTTCCTAACCAACGATGGGTTGGATGATGGATCCGGACATTGTTTACATACATTTAAGTGAGATCCGGCTACAAAAAAGTACATAAATATCACTAAAGTGGTCAGAACTCGAGACAGGGTTGCCAGATCTTCAATGTTTTAGACTCGTTGGAAAGGTCTTTCGATTACCTAACCAACGCTGGGTCGGATGATGGATCCGGACATTGTTTACATACATTTAAGTGAGATCCGGCTACAAAAAAGTACATAAATATCACTAAAGTGGTCAGAACTCGAGACAGGGTTGCCAGATCTTCAATGTTTTAGACTCGTTGGAAAGGTCTTTTGATTACCTAACCAACGATGGGTTGGATGATGGATCCGGACATTGTTTACATACATTTAAGTGAGATCCGGCTACAAAAAAGTACATAAATATCACTAAAGTGGTCAGAACTCGAGACAGGGTTGCCAGATCTTCAATGTTTTAGACTCGTTGGGAAGGTCTTTCGATTACCTAACCAACGATGGGTCGGATGATGGATCCGGACGTTGTTTACATACATTTAAGTGAGATCCGGCTACAAAAAAGTACATAAATATCACTAAAGTGGTCAGAACTCGAGACAGGGTTGCCAGATCTTCAATGTTTTAGACTCGTTGGAAAGGTCTTTTGATTACCTAACCAACGATGGGTCGGATGATGGATCCGGACATTTTTTACATACATTTAAGTGAGATCCGGCTACAAAAAGTACATAAATATCACTAAAGTGGTCAGAACTCGAGACAGGGTTGCCAGATCTTCAATGTTTTAGACTCGTTGGAAAGGTCTTTCGATTACCTAACCAACGATGGGTTGGATGATGGATCCGGACATTGTTTACATACATTTAAGTGAGATCCGGCTACAAAAAAGTACATAAATATCACTAAAGTGGTCAGAACTCGAGACAGGGTTGCCAGATCTTCAATGTTTTGGACTCGTTGAAAAGGTCTTTCAATTACCTATTCAACGATGTATATAATGATGATGTTTGGTTCAGTTTACTGCCATTTATTCAACTTCCAAAAATATGCGAAAACACATTTTTATACATAACTTTTGAACTACTTATCGAAACTTCAAACAATTCAATAGCACCGTATGGGACCCTAAACCAAGTCGAATGCAACTGGTTTGGTCAAAATCGGTTCAGCCAGTGCTGAGAAAACTGCGTGACATTATTGGTCACATACACACACACATACACACACACATACACACACACATACACACACACATACACACACACATACACACACACATACACACACACATACACACACACATACACACACACATACACACACACATACACACACACATACACACAGACATTTGTTCAGTTTTCGATTCTGAGTCGATATGTATACATCATGGTGGGTTTTCGAGCTTTAAATAAAAAGTTCAATTTTAGAGCAGGATTATAGCCTTACCTCAGTGAGGAAGGCAAAATTGGTTGAAAAATGAATTTTTGACGAATTTTTAGATCAAAGCCCGCCTAGAGACTGGGTTGGGTTGTAGTGGGTTAACTACAAGAATATTTTCAAAAAAAAAGAAAGATTTTTGATTTTATTTTACATACAATTTTATTTGATTCACACAGTAAAAATCATGGTATTATTGAATCTGATGTTGACAGATTTTGTGTCAGAAATACTGTTTATTATAACCTCTGAAAATGTGTAAATTTTGATAATTTAATGTGTAGTTTAACATATTCCAAATAAAGGTAAAATTACATCGAAAAAAAATTTAATATTCAACCATCAAACTTTACAACCTTCGAAAAAATACTTTTTTTACTTTGTATGGAAAAAAATGTCACAAAGTCAATGTTTATAATCATATTATAACGACCATAAACCCTGACGCAGAGGGGAGGACGAAGGCCGTGTTACGCTCCATAATTATTTTTATTTGAATTTGTATGGAAATGTTGTTACGAGGGTGGTGAGAGGGTTCAAAAATCAATTTTTTGCGTCACGTAATATATCTATAGAATTCAAAAATGGAGACTGTTTACAAATTATACATAAACTAAATTTGATTATGAATTCAATACAGTTTAAGAATATTACAATATTTTGTTTCAATATTTTTTGTAATTAAACCCAGTAAAACAAATTATGATTTTGGAAAATTTAAAATTTAAGGGTTGTATAATACCTCTCATTCAATTTTATATGAATTTGTATGGAATAATGCCGATTTTTTAAAGTTCACGTCTTTTGCCTCTGAGCGAAGTCAAGCGACAAAAACATTAATAATTGCATCGGCCTAAGTTGAATTACACAGTCAAAAATGTTGAATTTAAGATATTTTCTTTAAAATATTACTAAAATAATATGTAAAAAAGTGAAATTAAACAGAAACTGAAAAGAATTCCACCAGTTCCTGATGTTAAATTACTCTTTTTTTACACAAAATCTGTCACCAGTCCCAGATGTAATACCATCATTTATTTAATGTGTTCACACAAAAGAAACAAAGGTAAACATATGACACTTTTTTAATGAAACAAAATCTGCCAACATTTCCAGATGTAAAATTACCATTATATTTTTACAAAAAAAACACTCTTGTATGTTAGCAGTTCTCTACGAAATCGGTCTTTTTTCTTAAATTTTAAGTTTTGTATTTTTTAATCCGACTGAAACTTTTTTGGTGCCTTCGGTATGCCCAAAGAAGCCATTTTGCATCATTAGTTTGACCATATAATTTTCCATACAAATTTGGCAGCTGACCATACAAAAATGATGTATGAAAATTCGAAAATCTGTATCTTTTGAAGGATTTTTTTAATCGATTTGGTGTCTTCGGCAAAGTTGTAGGTATGGATATGGACTACACTGAAAAAAAAATGATACAAGGTAAAAAATTTTTTGGTGATTTTTAATTTAACTTTTTGTCACTAAAACTTGATTTGCAAAAAAACACTATTTTTATTTTTTTTATTTTTTGATATGTTTTAGAGGACATCAAATGCCACTTTTCAGAAATTTCCAGGTTGTGCAAAAAATCTTTGAGCGAGTTATGAATTTTGGAATCAATACTGATTTAAAAAAAAAAACGAAAAATTGGTCGCAAAAATTTTTCAACTTCATTTTTCGATGTAAAATCAAATTTGCAATCAAAAAGTACTTTAGTGAAATTTTAATAAAGTGCACCGTTTTCAAGTTAAATTAATTTTTAGGTGACTTTTTTGAAAATAGTCGCAGTTTTTCATTTTTTTAAATTAGTGCACATGTTTGCCCACCTTTGAAAAAAATATTTTTGAAAATCTGAGAAAATTCTCTACGTTAATACGACCCTTGTGGCAGTGCATGGCCGAATGGTCACGCTTTCCGCTTTGTAAGCGGATGATTCTGGGTTCGATTCCCATCTGCTGCAACCTTCCATCGGATGAGGAAGTAAAATGTCGGTCCCGGCCTTGGTTGTTAGGCCGTTAAGTCATTCCAGTTGTAGGAGTCGTCTCCATGCCATAAGTACAAACAACACACCAAACTAAGCCTACTCCGGTGGAATCGCTGGCGGCGGTTGGACTCGCAATCCAAAGGTCGTCAGTTCAAACACTGGGGTGGAAGGTTCCTTGGAGTAGAAAGAGGTTTGGGTGCTCTCTCCATTCAAGCCTTCGGACCCCTAGGTTCGAGCAGAAACTTGCAATAGAGACTACAAAAGACCCGGGGGTCGTTAATGTGGATGGTTTGATTTGATTGAATACGACCCTTAGTTGCTGAGATATTGCCATGCAAAGGTTTAAAAACAGGAAAATTGATGTTTTCTAAGTCCCACCCAAACAACACACCATTTTCTAATGTCTATATCTCAGCAACAAATGGTCCGATTTTCAATGTTAAAATATGAAACATTCGTGAAATTTTCTGATCTTTTCGAAAAAAATATTTTCAATTTTTTTAAACGAAGACTAACATTTCAAAAGGGCCATACATTCAATATTTTAACATTGAAAATCGGACCCTTAGTTGCTGAGATATCGACATTAGAAAATGGTGTGTTGTTTGGGTGGGACTTGGAAAACATCAATTTTCCTGTTTTTAAACCTTTGCATGGCAATATCTGAGCAACGAAGGGTCGTATCAACAAAGTTTAAAAATGCAAAATATAGAAAATTTTCTCAGCTTTTCAAATATATGTTTTTCAAAGGTGGGCAAACATGTGCACTAATTTAAAAAAATGAAAAACTGCGACTATTTTTAAAAAAGTCACCTAAAAATGGATTGAACTTGAAAACGGTGCACTTTATCAAAATTTCACAAAAGTACTTTGTGATTGCAAATTTGATTTTACATCGAAAAATGAAGTTGAAAAAGTTTTGCGTCCAATTTTTCGATTTTTTTGAAAAAATCAGTATTGATTCAAAAATACATAACTCGCTCAAAGATTTTTTGCACAACCTGGAAATTTCTGAAAAGTTGGCATTTGTCCTCTAAAACATATCAAAAAATAAAAAAATTAAAAATAGTTTTTTTTTTGCAAATCAAGTTTTAGTAACAAAAAGTTAAATAAAAAATCACCAAAAAAATTTTTACCGTGTATCATTTTTTTTCAGTGTAGTCCATATTCATACCTACAACTTTGTCGAAAACACCAAATCGATCAAAAAATTTCTTCAAAAGATACAGATTTTTGAATTTTCATACATCATTTTTGTATGGCCAGCTGCCAAATTTGTATGGAAAATTATATGGACAAACTAATGATGCAAAATGGCTTCTTTGGGCATACCGAAGGCACCAAAAAATTTTCAGTCGGATTAAAAAATACAAAACTTAAAATTTAAGAAAAAAGACCGATTTCGTAGAGAATTGCTCAGAAACTGATGAAAATTTACCAGTTCTGGTGTAAAATTACGCTTTGAAATTTCAGAAATCGGAAACCTTTTATAAAAGATTTTTGTTAAAAATAAAGTGACATTTTAAATCAAGAACTGGTGAAATTTTCATCAGAGTCTGTTGAGTTTCACTATTACACATTATTAATGTTAAAATAACACATAAAAGAGGGATTGTTAGGACATCACATTTTCAACCTTTCAATTTCAATTTTTCATGTAGATGTATCTTATTGAGTGCTATTGATTTTTAATATATTATGAAATATTTTTAAATCGATCACATAGATTTTTGTTGTAATAGAAAAGAAAAAAAAACACCAGTTTCTGGTGTGAAATTACACAATGCAATGTGTAGCATTCTATTCAAAATTAACCCTCTAACGCCCATGGTTAAGAGTTGAGTTGTTACATCCAATTTGGTCGATCCAGTAACGACTAATGTAGAAAAATGTAAAAAAATCTCAATTTTGCTCTAGGCGGGAAGGGGTTAAACAATGCATTCAATTTATTTCTTAATTTATTTTTTTATGAGCGAATTCATTTTCTTTATTAAGCTTCAAAACTCCTGGTCTGGTCGTTTTGGTCTGAGAGCTTTTTCCTGGATTTTGTCGTTGATGTTATAGCAAATCCAAAATAAAATAACAGATATTTTGCGAGATTATATTTGCAAAAAAATTAAAGGCAGAAACAGGCATTTTGTATATTGTAATCAATCCATAAGTAGCTTTCTAAACAAAAATACTTTTTAATTTTAAATTAACATGAATCTTCGATCCCCTTTTAATCTACCAAAAAAGGTATATATGAATCCAAAAATCATCATTTGTCCGATTATTTTAAACATATTACAAAAACTACCCAACAAAACAAAAAAAAAACTCACTTTTGTCGCTGCTCCTTGTGCCGCAGCTGCAGCGATTTGGCCAGTTTGTCCAGGCTTTTGCTGTAGTCCAGCTCGACCTCGCCGCGCCGCCGGAAAAAGTCCTGCAGCTCCTGGATGAGCGAGATCTGCGACTCGACGCGCACATCGAGAAACTTGAGCTGCTCGTTCAGCTGCTGTCGAATGTCTGGGAAAAAAAAGAAGAAAAGGGATGATTTTAATGAGATGAGTCAGGACAGGAATTGCGGTTGCAACAATGTTGCAAGTATTTTAATACTATGTTGCATAATATGATAGTAACGAGGGACAATTTGCTATCTCCTATTTGATAAGAAACAGTTGACAGCTGACACATGTGACATGTAGATATGTGGTTTCGAATGTTAGTCTGGACCCTTAACAGCCAAAGCTTGAAATTTTATTTTATTAAAATCATTAAAAAATGAAGAAAGTAAATAATTCAATAGAAAATAATTATGAAGTATTCACATAATATTAATTTTACAAAAATGACTAAACAATTAAACATGAGATGGTTAATGTAAACAAATGTAACCTTTTTCCCATCGTCAGTACACCGTTGTCAACAATCAAGATCTTGTTACACTTTCTGGTGAGTGTGCACTCCGTTGACGCAAGAATTGAGTTAAGACTAGTTTGTAACTCGAGTAGAAGCAAAAACATGCCTTAACCAAGGGTATTAATTTACATAAACTTGATTCATTTTATTCACCCTCTTCAAACAACCAAGAAGAAGACGACGACGGATGCATTCAATTGACGGTTTTTCTCTCAATGGCTGTTTTTTATAGAGCAGTCAATAGGAGCAGATATTGAACGCAAGATAGCACCTTCTTGCCTGCTCGAAAATGGTAATGGTTGGTTGGTTAGAATGGCTTCTTCATGGGCAGAAGATGGTTGGAACTGCTGCACCCACTTCCGTTGCACCGCCAGGGACGTGATTCTTGATCAACATATCATTAGCTTCTTTCTTTCTCTCTCCTCCTAGTTGAGGCTACTAACTGGGAATGAAAGTCTCCGATTTGTTAGCTAATTTGAATGGCTTATTAGCCTTCTTGGGAAAAGGGGAAATGCCTTTGTTTGGAATGTTTTTTGTTTTCGTCATCATTTGGTGGGAGAAATGAAGAAATGTTTGATTTCTCAGGAAAGATTGCATTTTGATGCAGCTACTTCTGACAATTTATTTTTTTTTTTTGCGATGAAAATGATCGTAATTTGCGATGGCATCACAATTCGCAATTCGCAATTTTTAGTGTAAGAACGGGCCTTGACCGATCTTATGCACCAGGTTCCCGACGAACACGCACTGCTCTTACACCTACATCTCACCCTTGCTCTGAGTCAGTACGAGCAACACGCTAGAACACGCTTTGAGTGTTCGTGCCAGGCATGCACACCTTCTTTTCCGGTTACGCATTTTAACTCGGCCGGGGGTGGTACATTACGTAGGGTTTGATGTAAGTATAAGCGCCTAACCATTTATAGTGTGCCTATCAATTTTCATTAAAGCAAGTACTGTTTTATTTTTAGTTTGAATTCAAAAACAAATTGTTATTTACTGTATATTGTTTTCTCCTGAAATCTTCCCTAATGTTGAATCGTGTTTATCTGTTGCTATTTCTTTTGTCGCGGTGTTTTGTTACAATATTTTGGTCCTAAGCATTTTAGAAATGTTTTTCAAAAGTACAATAGTAATATTTTTGTTAATCCTTTAATCATTCCATAAATTGATTAAGGGCTCGAACCTCACTTGCTTAAGAAAAAGGTGAAGTTTCAAAACAATAGAAAGTGAAGGAAATATACTATGTAAAGAATCAATAGTAAAAGAAAGATAGTAGAAATTAGAAATTATTCAAATAGATAAATAAAGAAATGGCACATGATAAACAAAATTGACATCGCTGCCATATTAAGGGAAAGCAGACAGTTTGTTACAGCAGCATCAATTGGTAAAATAGAGTGGAAAAGCGTTGAGAAATAAGAGAATCAAATAAGTAAAATCGAAATCAAATGAAGGATAGTAAACAGACGCCGTTTTAGAAAATCAGTGAAACATAATAAACAGAAGATAGCTGTTAGCTGAAATGGAAAGAAGAGAAACCCCGTTCTGCGATGCTCAGGTGCATCCACAGCAGTTGACTCAACATACTGCGAATCAAAACAATACCATCTACAATCACAAATTACTTCCCTTTCCCACATTGTCGCGCCCCTTTCTTTTAGCCGTCTCGACTCTGACCCGCGGTGGTCAAAGGTTTACGATCCGTTTCCACAGGCCACCAGCTAGGTCATCATGAAAACCAAGCCAACGTGGAGGTAAGAAAATAGGACACTCGCAAGGAACCAGAGCTATACTGTTCTGATCAAGATAATTCGGATGATCTAACAGAACTACGGATGTAGTTAGTTACGCTCCTTCCAGGATGTTCCTTACGTGGACGTCAACCGAAGAGCACGCAACAAGGTCAGTGCCTTTGCATGCTCTTAGGTATCAATCCTTGGCCTGCATTTGCGATGGCATCACAATGTAAACAAATGGAAGACGTAAAGCTTGTACAGTGAAACCTTTTTTTTACGCGGTGGCATTACGCTTTGTCGCGTTGACCTGCTGAATCGCCAAAAGCTTAAAAGGTCAACCATTAATTGAATTAAATTGATTTCGATTGATTTGACGCAATCAAATTATCCATACAAACACTATAGAAAAATGGTTGTAAAGCTTTTGGAATTCATCAGAGCAACTTATAATCCAATTTTTAAACGGAAGTATAGAACATTTTAGAAAAAAGCATTCATGTCTTTCAATTATTTTTTAAACCTAAAGCTGAACATTTTTTGTAAAGTAAACTGTATTGACATAAGAAATTTTCATATACACGTAGTTTCTTCCAGATCAAAAATACAGTTTAATGTTATATTTGGAAACGTTGAATAATTGAACGAGTTATATAAAAAATGGAGGTTGTGGTCGAAAAAAGTTGAGCGTGCCTTATAAAAATAAAATATTTCGAAACGCTACATACCAACATTTATAATTTTTTACATTTTGTGTTGTGAAGCCATTTCATCCGGCCCGCGACGGCTTTTTAAAATATTTCTATGACCAGCCCTTAACGTGAAGACTTCCATCATTGTCATGATTTTTCGTTCAAAGATATAAATTTTGCGTCGCTTTCAATATTTTGACAACATTCCTTCAACAAGTTGTTTTGAATAGTGCCCTACACATGCTGATTTCTTTTGGTAACGATTATCCCATTCCTTGTAAAGTTATGGAAATCGTCATTAATCAATGATTGTACCACAAAATTATATAAATTTTGAAACACAATTGCTTTAGGTCAAAAATTAATTCAGTGGCTTCAAGAAGGCAACAGCCGGCACGTGCTGATTCATTTTGGTGCAGAAATTCGTTAAATTGAATTTAATACAGAATATTTTATAGTGATGCTCAATTTTCTTCTAAAATGATCAACGGCTTAACCAAATTTCAACATATTATAAGAACATTCTTCATGTTTGAATTAAGTTCTTATAATTTTTATATTGATATTTTTAACAGAAAATTGTGCAGGAAAACGAAATAATCCATTTCGTAAAATTGTGAAATTTTTGAAAAATCTTGGATAGTTGTCTTAAAATTTACAAAAGGAGACTAAATGTTATTTTTTCAAGTTTTTTTTATAAAAAGCTTAAATATCAAATTATTCATACTGAAAAAAGATCGCTGGAAATATTTTTAAAATATTGAAAAATACAACGATCATTGAA
This sequence comes from Culex quinquefasciatus, assembly GCF_015732765.1. Classification (NCBI taxonomy): domain Eukaryota; kingdom Metazoa; phylum Arthropoda; class Insecta; order Diptera; family Culicidae; genus Culex; species Culex quinquefasciatus. The sequence continues at coordinate 20,737,361 of NC_051862.1, read as the reverse complement.
ATTTTGAAAATCAAAGTATTTAAATGCAATCGTCAAAAACTATATCTTTTCAATTTCAAACAAGCAAAAATAAGCTAAATAAACACATTTTTTGATTTAATCTTTATTTTTCATTTTTAAAATCAAGATTTATGAATCATATTTGCAACACTATTTCTTTTATGTATTTGCTTTTTGGGTTCTTACCCAATCATGACAAAATTAAAAAAAATGCGTTTACTTTTTCAGCTTTTATCAAATATTAATTCCGGCCCGCCACTGCTTCAGAAAAACCAGATCTGGCCCGCAGGGCCAAAAGGTTGGGCACCCCTGATGTACATGAACAATTCTAGTCCAACATAGGAAATGTAAAGATTTTTTTTACTGGATCAGACCACCTAAACATAAAAAAATCAATTTAAAAAAATTATTTATGTTTTTTCGAAGAGTTGCTCTAAAACGAAAAAAAAAATTAAGGATTCCTATTACATACTTCAAACAAATTATGTTAGTTTATAAATTCTTTCAAATATACATTTTTAGTGGGTTTTTTCATTCTTTAAAAACATGAACATTTTTAAAATTGTTTCATGAAATACAGCGCAACTAGTTTTTACACTCAACCCCCGGTGGTTGGTCACTTTTTCGTTTGACACTTTTTTAGTTTGTACCCCGTTGGTTGGTCAAAGTCAAACTAAAAAGTGACGAACTGTCACTTTTTTACACGGCGCTCACGTACACTATCAAAACAAACGGTTGGTAGTATGTGTGAACTCCGTGTAAAAGGGGTGTCAAACTAAAAAGTGACCCCGTTCGTTTGACAACAGTTGGTGTCAAACCATCGGGGTTTGAGTGTATTAATTTATTGATTTTTTTTTAAAGAGCAACATTTTGTAACAAAAGTCATTTTTTTCGATGAAATTAATTTAAAGAAATTCTGTTAGTTGGGTTTACCGAAAATAATTACGGTAAGTTTTTCATTAATTTCAAAACATTTGTTAAAATAAAAAAGTGAGAAAAAAATTGGAGTTTTTTTTATTTTTAGCATGAAAAATGCTTTAAAAAATTTGAAAAAAATATCTCGACAAAAAAAACAGTTCGATTGACAGTGCTGAAAAGCACTCATTTAGTTAGAAAAAGTAATACTTTTCGACACAATTTTCGTTTTGGAGCAAACTTGAAACGACTCGTGCTGAAAAAACCAGCATTTTGCAACTTTTTGCATGAACTACAGTCCAGACGCGATTATCCAAACCTTAATTATCCAATGTTTCAATTATCCGAAAATTTTACTTCCGGAACTCTCGGATAGTCTAGTTTGGCTTGCATTAATAAAAACTACAAAGATTTTTTTAAATCGCTCAAAAGAAACATGGCGAAATTTGCTGTTTACAAAATGGGTAATTCTCTACCAACTCACACGAAATCGGGAAAAGTTGCCCCGACCCCTCTTCGATTTGCGTGAAACTTTGTCCTAAGGGGTAACTTTTGTCCCTGATCACGAATCCGAGGTCCGTTTTTTGATATCTCGTGACGGAGGGGCAGTACGACCCCTTCCATTTTTGAACATGCGAAAAAAGAGGTGTTTTTCAATAATTTGCAGCCTGAAACGGTGATGAGATAGAAATTTGGTGTCAAAGGGACTTTTATGTAAAATTAGACGCCCGATTTGATGGCGTACTCAGAATTCCGAAAAAACGTATTTTCATCGAAAAACACTAAAAAGTTTTAAAAATTCTCCCATTTTCCGTTACTCGACTGTAAAATTTTGGAACATGTCATTTTATGGGAAATTTAATGTACTTTTCGAATCTACATTGACCCAGAAGGGTCATTTTTTCATTTAGAACATAAATTTTCATTTTAAAATTTCGTGTTTTTTCTAACTTTGCAGGGTTATTTTTTAGAGTGTAATAATGTTCTACAAAGTTGTAGAGCAGACAATTACAAAAATTTTGATATATAGACATAAGGGGTTTGCTTATAAACATCACGAGTTATCGTGATTTTACGAAAAAAAGTTTTGAAAAAGTTACTTTTTGCGTTTCTCTTTATTTCGTCGTCCGTGTCTGTCGCGGGTGACCATGAACGGCCATGATCGATGACGACCAACTTTTTCAAAACTTTTTTTCGTAAAATCGCGATAACTCGTGATGTTTATAAGCAAACCCCTTATGTCTATATATCAAAATTTTTGTAATTGTCTGCTCTACAACTTTGTAGAACATTATTACACTCTAAAAAATAACCCTGCAAAGTTAGAAAAACACGAAATTTTAAAATGAAAATTTATGTTCTAAATGAAAAATGACCCTTCTGGGTCAATGTAGATTCGAAAAGTACATTAAATTTCCCATAAAATGACATGTTCCAAAATTTTTACAGTCGAGTAACGGAAAATGGGAGAATTTTTAAAACTTTTTAGTGTTTTTTCGATGAAAATACGTTTTTCGGAATTCTGAGTACGCCATCAAATCGGGCGTCTAATTTTACATAAAAGTCCCTTTGACACCAAAATTCTATCGCATCACCGTTTCAGGCTGCAAATTATTGAAAAACACCTCTTTTTTCGCATGTTCAAAAATGGAAGGGGTCGTACCGCCCCTCCGTCACGAGATATCAAAAAACGGACCTTGGATTCGTGATCAGGGACAAAAGTTACCCCTTAGGACAAAGTTTCACGCAAATCGAAGAGGGGTCGGGGCAACTGCTGTGTGAGTTGGCGGAGAATTACCCAAATATCTTTCGGCTAAATGTATTACAGATCGAATTATTCTCAAAACAACATCACTTTAAAATTAAAAAAAAAAAAACAATAAGATCGTTGCAAACATTTTTCAAACTTTTTGCGTTTTACAAACAACAAATCAGTCGAAAAGTTTAAAACATGGCTAGTATTTTCAATTTTCTTTTTTTTTTGTATCAAATTAGGCCAGGATCAACGGACATTAACTTAAAAAAAATATTTGCATCAGCTCATATTATGAATTTAAAACCATGTACTTAAAAGATTCATAACCACAGATTTGGTCTAATGAGCCAAAATCATACCTTTATATCATCAATGATATATTTTTTAATTATTTCACGCTTACAACTTAAAATTCAGATCATGCTCACTTATCAGCAAATCTCATCAAAACCCCCGAATCATGTCTGTTGTGTTGCAATCCAACATAAATTTATTCAGCTCCAACTCTCCATTCACACCTTTTTGGTCTGTTGCTGATGAATATCACAAAAATCGTGCCCCCATGTTATTTTTTGAAGGTCTTTCGAAATGTTGCGTTTTAATTACAATGCAGCTGGATGCGCTCAGCTGAAACTTCATTGGCGGCTGCGACTCCACGAGGCCGATTGAACCAAGATAATACAAACATAGGTTGGAACAGTTTCGACATTTTTATGATTTTAAAGAAACTGTCAATTACTTATCTTTTTAACTTCAAAATGAAAACAAATCATAAATAGCTCAACTTTTTCCAACCTTTTCCTAAAAAGATGTTGGCGCTATAAACCTCGAGCCACAATAATCTTCAAAACAAACGATAGAAAGATTTGGCCTTGTTCGCGGCACTTTCCAACGATGCGTTACAATTTTCAGCTGGTTGATACCACTTTTTTATTATTTGGAAGCATGTCGGTCAGCCGGTCAGCCGGCATCAAAACCATCAAAACAAACAACTTGTTTGACATTGATTGCTTTGACTGCCGCGCGGATGTAACGCCTTGCACCCGTAACGCTTCAGCGGTTCGCTGTCAACTTGCGCGTTCGCTGTTCGCGGGCCCGTGACAAACGCGCTGTCGTGCGTTACTAACGCGACGATCAGGTTACCCAAGGTGATCATCGCAGGGTCGAATTCAGGTTGACGTTTAGTCGAAATCTTCTCGGGGTGTCAGGGCGCGATCAATTATGCGGGCCCATTGGCAGCTGTTCAAGGGTCGTCGATACAGTAGCGTGCGCGTTACATAATTCAGATCATAATGGAATGATACACATCAGTCACGCGGGTGAGCCGAAAAGTCGGTCGCGTGTTTGTGTGTGTTTTCATATGAAAAGGTTGACGTGCCCGTATAATTTGGCCAGACACACGCGGCACGACGTCGGGCGACCTCCCACCAAAACAAAACAAGGGGGGCTGGTCTGGTCAGATAAAGTGGAGTCTGATACCGTGGCCATTACAGACTTTTGTTTACGTTGCAGTTTTATGTTGCTTGATTTGTGTCACGATGGATTGGAGCGTTGTTTATCGGCGACATCGTTTGACGGAAAGGGAAAGGGCTGCTCTCTTTTGCTAGATTGACTAACCACTTATGGACCTGCTACCGGCGTGGAAAGTGGATTGCGTGACATCGGGGTTTTCTGCCGTTGTGTTGTTTGGTTTGGGTGGAGGTATCAAATGACCATTAGGGAAGGCGTGACCCGGGTGGTTTGTGCCAGCCCGGTGGCAAGCACACAGACACACTTGTATATGTTTAGCTAATTATTTTAATTACTTTTTGATGTTAGTTTTGCGAAAGACCCGCACGACATGTGTGGCAATCGATATGGGTAGGGAAATTTGGTACACCTGAAGGAAAAATGATACCTCATCTTATTTTTTTTTATCAAATCTTCGTAAAATTTTAGCAGATGTCCTTGATGCTTCTAACACATATAAATTTGTATTTGGAAAAAAATGCTTTAGGATCAAACCTGGTTTTTTGAAAAGACTAAAAACACTTATTTTGGACGTTGTCAAATGGATTGGATTATTGAATTTCAATATTATTCTTATTGAAAAGTAAAGAAAGGTTAACATTGAAAATGGAACCAATAGTTTCTGAGATATTTAGAGATTTAGAGTTTTTTTAAACGTGCTATAAACAAAAATTTTAATGTTTGCTTTTTTGGTGTTTTTAGAAACGCCTTGAGTCAGGGGTATTCAAGAACGGCCAAAAAGCATAAAAATTAAAAGTATTTTTTTGCGTTTCTCTTTGTTTCGTCGTCCGTGTCTGTCGCGGGTGACCATGAACGGCCATGATCAACGACGACCAACTTTTTCAAAACTTTTTTTCGTAATTGTCTTTGTAGAACATTATTACACTCTAAAAAATAACCCTGCAAAGTTAAAAAAAAACACGAAATCCTAAAATGAAAAATTTTGTTCTAAATGAAAAATGACCCTTCTGGGTCAATGTAGATTCGAAAAGTACATTAAATTTCCCATAAAATGACATGTTCCAAAAATTTTTACAGTCGAGTAACGGAAAATGGGAGAATTTTTAAAACTTTTTTATTGTTTTTTTTCGATGAAAAATATGTTTTTTCGGAATTCTGAATACGCCATCAAATCGGGCGTCTAATTTTACATATAAGTCCCTTTAACACCAAATTTCTATCTCATCACCGTTTCAGGCTGCAAATTATTGAAAAACACCTCTTTTTTCGCATGTTCAAAAATGGAAGGGGTCGTACCACCCCTCCGTCACGAGATATCAAAAAACGGACCTCGGATTCGTGATCAGGGATACAAGTTACCCCTTAAGACAAAGTTTCACGCAAATCGAAGAGGGGTCGGGGCAACTGCTGTGTGAGTTGGTAGAGAATTACCCATTTTACAAAACATTTTTTTGTGAAATATTAATATATTTTCTTTACAAAGTATTTAAAAAAGTTTAAAAAAATAACCTGAAAATGCGTATTACTAATTTTCAATTTAGATTGCAAATGTTGAATTTACATTTTCTCCAAGAGAAACACATTCTTTTTTTATTTTCAATTGAATTCATTAATTTTAATCAAAAAATTGTTCAAAATTAGCATAAAGTGAAACATCTGGCACTGAGAAGGAAGAATCTTTTTTCTGGCTGACACCTGAAAAATCTGGCAGTCCCAGATTTATTTGACACCCTGCTCTTTACACTTATTAAAAAAATATTCTGAAGTTTTTTTTTAAAGGTCCAATAAACCAAATTACCAGTTGTTGCTTTTTGGGTGTTTTGAAATCGCCTTGAGACAGGATCATTAAAACACCCTAAAATCAAAAACTGAAAATTTGGTTTATTGGACCTTTTCAAAAAAAACTCCAGTATTCTTTTTTACAGATTTTATGATAGTTTCATTTTTTGACATTGAAAATTGGACGCATATTCGCTGAGTTGGTCTAATCTTTAATGCCTAATAAGAAAATTTTCAGAATTTCTGGAAAAAAAATTTTTTTGTGGGTGCTCAAGACTGGTAAATACTTCTATAGATGAAAAAAGTCACGTTTTTAATTTTAGGTGGCAATAACATGAAAGTGAGGAACGCCATCAAACTTGCGTAAAATACTTTTTTTTATTGAAAGTTTGATTTAAGTTTAAAATAATTAAATAATTAATCGATGATTAAGCCCTTTTGAAATGTTACTCTAGATTTCAAAATTTGGAAAATACTTCAAGCAAAACAATGTAAATGAGCCAAATCTAAAGTATAAACAAACAGTCTATCCTGCTTACGTCAGTAGATGTTTACGTTAGGAACGAGCAGGGCCGACTATTTGTTTACTCTTCGGCTTTGGCCCATTTATTTCGAAAAGATCGGAAAATTTCACGAATGTTTCAAATTTTAACATTGAAAACCAGATCATTAGTTGCTGAGATATCGACATTAGAAAATGGTGGGTGAGACTTAAAAACATCAACTTTCCTGTTTTTAAATCTTTGCATGGCAATATCTCAGCATCTAAGATTTGTATCAACAAAGTTCAAAAAAGCAAAATAAAGAGAGTTTCTTTAGCTTTTCACATAGGCACTAATTAAAAAAAAAAATAAAGTAAAGTTACCTGAAATGGTTACAACATGAAAACGGTGCACTTTGTTAAAATTTTACTAAAGTACTATTTGATTGCAAATTCGATTTTTCATCGAAAAATGAAGTTGAAAAATATTTGCGACCAATTTTTTGATTTTTTGAAAAAAATCAGTATTTATTCAATAAATCTCAATGATTTTTTGCCCGTTCTGGAAATTTCTGAAAAGTTGGCACATATCAGAAAATAAAAAAAATAAAAATAGCTTTTATTTTTGCAAATCAAGTTTTAGTGACAAAAAGTGAAATGAAAATTAACAAATTTCTTTAACCGTGTTTATTTTTTTCAGTGTTGTCATTACCTACAACTTTGTTGAAGACACCAACGATCAAAAAATTCCTTCAAAAGATACAGATTTTTGAATTTTCATAAATCATTTTTGTATGGACAGCTGCCAAATTTGTATGGAAAATTATATAGACAAACTAATGAGGCAAAATGGCTTTTTTGGGCATATCGAAAGCACCAAAAAAGTTTCAGCCGGATTAAAATTACAAAAATAAATCGAATGACCGAAATCCCTGAGAATTGCTCAAGAGTGAAAGCCCTTGTAATCCTGAGAATATTAATTACAATTCTACACCTAATTGTAACGAATGGGGTTAATAATGGAGCTTGTAAGGTTAACCAATATCCCTCCACCTAATAGACCTTTCGTTGCCCATTAGATAAAGATTGAATTACCTAAAAGTTCTCCCCCATGTTTTCTCCCCTTTACTACCAAAAAGAACATCGTTTGACTCAAGTTCCCCAACCACGTTTGACAGCCGATTTCCTCCCCTCAGTTTTCGATAATCCCAAAAAAGGGGTCCGCTGCTTCTTCCTTTCAACTCCAGCTCCCTCACTTCAATTCACAGTACATTTAATGCATCTTTTACGAGCTCACCCACGCTGGCCTGCCATCAACGACCTTATCCTCCCCCACTGTGCAATGTGAGTCGCTGCCTGTCGACGTGAAGTTTTGTTTACGCTCAACAAGGAAAACGTCAACAAGCACGGAAAACACACCTTTTCAGCAGCAGCAGCAGCAGCCGGCAATTCTTGATGTCCCCGGGTTAACCCTTTGCTGTTCAAAATTCAACGTTTTTTACGAGTTCAAGACATTAATTTGAGGAGATTTCCGTAATTCGGATTTTAATCTGGCAACACTGCCAAAAGATATGAGTACTTAGTAAATTTATATATTATTTTAATAATAATTGCAATAAGTGTTTATCGATTTTTTTTAAAATGTATTCATATTTCATTTCATTGCACATGATATTTTTGATGATCTGGCAACCTTGTTGAGATGTATCGCTACTTTAGCCAAATTCATTGAATGTTTTTGGGTCTATTTGTAATTAAATCTGAAAGTAGTAGGGAGTTAAAAAATCATTAGATTTAAAAATGAGTTTTGCCTAATGTCAGGTCAGACTTGTCTGTTAAGGGTTAATCCATTCTTCAAGTCATAAAAGTGAGAAGGGGGAAAACTACTTGAACAAATCAGCTGCTGCCGTTCTTGTTGTTATCGCACCAACAACCGTGCAAGTGGAGTAGCGCTGCTGGGTGGAAAATCACTTTTGTGGACATGGCTCACTTCCTTCGTTTCCTGAAACTGAGAGCAGGAATTTTGCAGCTTTTGAGACGGTGCGCTTCTGTTTGACGACAAAATCAACGAGGAAATCTTGCGTGACTTAACACAAAGGTCGCTAAAAATAACTCGCAGCCGTTGCCGACTTTTGAGTATTGAACGCATGAATGCACTTTAGAAATTAAGAATGAAATATACTGTGATGTCGTATGTGACCCTTAGTCCTTTGAAGTTATTGCGCCGTCTTTTTCATCGTAACAAGAAAAGCATTTTTGAAATTTAACGACATTATTTACTCCAATAAAATAAAACTACATTGAGTGATGCGAAGATCATGCAAATTCCCGCTGATCAAATCAGTCAACATGCAAACATAGCCATCACCCCTGTTGAGCCCGACTCAACGGAAGCTTCAATTTCCGAGAAATTCTAGCCTGTCATCGACGCCATTAATCCCGGGCTCGCGCGCGGGACTTGAAACGATAAAATCGTCGATGCCCTAAAAGAGCGATTCCCGTCAATTGGCAGGTAGTGAGCGAGCTCAGGCGACGGCATCAAGACACCAATTTGTTTTATCGATAATGCATAAATTATCGTCATTATCTACCGCGTCTAGCTGCTTTGGCTTTGGCGGAACTACTGACAGGGGGCGGATCTCTCGGAAGAACTCTTGGCGCGATAATTTTTCATCCCGCGTTCTTTGCGACGTCTCGCGGTTTGAAAAGTTAATCAAACTTGATAAGTGGCGGGTTCTAGGGTACCGCCGTTAAGGGTACAGTGCCGGTTGGAAGTCTTTGGAGCTCATTGGAAATCTTAGCTGTTCTGTTATACTGTTCATCTGACATTCAAGGAGGTATTCCATTGCGGGAAACTGTGATGTTAAACTAGTCTTCCAAGTTTGCTTGGAGACGGTGATTTAAGCGGATTGCAGACTGGAGTTCGTCATGTTAACCCAAGTTGCCTATGAATTTATAATTGGGAATAGAACCAATCCCGCCTGAACCAGATGACAGCTGTCCATTGCCAGCCAGGGTGACCACTCAAATCCCATTTTGAAATTCCCGACTTTTTCCCGACTTTTCCAGAATCTCAAATAATATGCATTTCTTACATAAATAATGATTTTGAACAAAAAACTCTTTATAAAAAGTCATAAAAACTATCAAAAACAAATCTAAATGAATTTAAAGCAAATAAAACTATTGAAAATTTTTGTAAAACAGAAATTTTACCAAAAAATCCTTAAAAAACGTTACTTAATCCACCTTTAGGTAGTTGGTGTCTTCCTCGCATATTTTTATCAAAATAACTGAGATCCGACCTCAAAAAAAAATCATTTAAAACACTAAAGTACTTATAACTTTTGATAGGGTTGTCAGATCTTCAATACTTTGGGCTTGTTCAAAAGATCTTTTGATTACCTATCCAACGATGGGTCGCATGATAGACAACTTTTTGATCAAAATATTTGAGATCTGGCCTCAAAAAGTGTATAAAAAACACTTAAGTGCTCATAACTTTTGAAGGGCTTGTCAGATCTTTTGAACGCGTTGGAAAGGTCTTTCAAATACCTTTCTAACAATATGTAGTATAACGGGTTTTCTTACAAAAACCACCCTTTTTTACAATATTTCATACTCTAGCCAAGTCGATTTTTTAGCATAACTTTTGAAGTACTTTTCTAAACTTCATGATATTGACTAGGGTCTTGTGGGACCTCAAGACGGATCGAATCGATTTGGACCAAAACGGTCCAATTGGTTCAGCCAGTCCGGAGATAATCGTGTGCATATTTTTCGGTGCACGGACTTACAGACATACACACGCACAGACATTTGTTCAGAATTTGATTTTGAGTCCATAGGTATACGTGAAGGTGGGTCTACGAGATCAAATAAAGATGTTCGTTTTTTGAGAGATTTTATAGCCTTTCCTCATTGAGATGAGGAAGGCAAAACCTTTAGAAATTGAAGCACTCATTATTTTGATTCCGATTAGAAACATAAACAATTATTCTTTGATAAATAACCGAAAGCTTAGTAATATTTGTTAATTCAATGTTTATTTCTAAAATTGTCAAAAGTTTGATAGGGGAACTATACCCTTTCTCAGCCTATTTCTATTATCGGCCTATCAGCACTTTGATCATGAATTACAGCTTAAATAAAGTGTTTTGACGGGTTCAAAGTAATAAATAGATCAAACAAAAGTGAGCAAGCAACTTTTCATTGTTGATACATCTGAAAATGTTGATTTAATAGCGGAAAACGGCAAAAGTGATGAGAATTGGTCGAACGGCTTAGTGTGATTAAAATGGGTATATTTCCCCTACTTCGTTTCAACTGGAAATGACAAAAAGTTAAAGATTACAAAAATTAAAATTTTATTCTTAAATTCATAATATGGTTTCTGTTAATATTCTTTCAAATAATTTTGAAAATATTTACAAAATCGTTTAAAAAATGTTTTTACTAACCTTTTGAATTTTGTAAATTTTGTTAGGCTGGTACAAATTTTATCGATGTTCGTTCTGAAAGGAAAAATTGAAATACTTTTTTTGCAATCCCGTCGTGAAACTACTTACTTTTCCTGTCATTCTTGAACGACGAAACAGCCTACTTTTCTGTACCAAAAATAACAGAATCGAATAGTTACAACATTTTTTTTGATTTGAACGATTCATTGACTCAATGCATGAACATTTGTCCTATAATTCTGTCCAAAAGGTGTTTTTCAAAATTGCAAAAAACGTTGTTTGGAACTCGTTGCAAAACTTGATTTTTCATCACTAGTCGTATTTATCTAACTCGGTGAACCTCGTTAGATAAATGTACGACTCGTGCTGAAAAAATCCTCTTTTTGCAACTTGTTGCATAAACTACTATTTTTTCATTCAGAACGAACATTGAATGGGTTTTTCGATACTTAAATTTTTCGATAACTAAAGATAACTAAATTATCTCAAGTAATTTACCCATACTCACAAAAAAATTAAGGAATCTTGGATTTTTTTAAATGAGTAATGAATTAAGTTCAACCAGCGATGGAATAATCAACATCAATAGAAAACCATTGGATGTTCATCAAGAGAAAAAATCCAAAGGGAGCATGCTCTCCTCTCTCGCGCACGAAAGATCGGTAAAAAGAATCTAAAAAAATCATCATCTTGATTATTCGGCGGAACATCTCCTTCACTACTACAATTGCAAGTGTAACGTTATACGTAGGAAATTGGCCTGTAACATTTTGTAGATGGGCAATGTGTGTAAACAAAGTAAAAAAAATAATTTTGAGTGGTACTGACAAGGAAATTCACAAAAAATCATCAGCAGATTGATTTTCTGGGAGAATTTCGGGAGCGAATTTCTTTTGCGTGATTTGCCTCCTCTCTCATTCGCGGGTGAGAAAAGTTCGCAAGCGAAATTGATTTTTTCGCGATTATTCCATCCGTGAGTTCAACAAATAAATATTTGCCAAAAATAACATTGCCAAACTCAAGTTGGAATCTTTTATCAAATATTCAATCAATGTGATAAAATAAAACAAAAGCACACGTTTGCGTTAGCCATAATCGTTAAAATTAGGCTCGATTTTTTTAAAACAATCCATTTACTTTGTTGTTGTTTTAAGTTAGAGTAAGAAAAAGAAGTTTGATTAACAAAAATAAATTAATAAAAAACTTTTGATTCATAAAAATTATTATTAAGTTCTGTATCAAATACATCCAGAGTATTTTAAATGTCTGAAACCCCTTTAATTCTCAAATAGATTAAAATAGTGAAAGGAAATTTTAATTAAAAAAATGTTACTAAAGAAGATTGAGTGCATTTAATTTGAAAATTATTCAAAATACAGTTGAATCTCTGGCTGTCGATCTTCTCGATATCAATAATTCTCCATCTATCGATGAATTCTTCAGTCCCTTCAATCTGCATACTTCAATTATCTTCATTCCGCTATATTTTCCCTTGCTTGAAGGATCTCTTCCTCGACGGTCCCTTGGATTCTGTTTGCTTTAAAAATCTCTTCCGGTTGTCATTAATTTACTTTCTCATGGCTTGCATAGACATTTTTCTTGGCGAAACGAAGCTTTGAAGGGCGTTTGACATTAGTTTGTTTTTGTTTGATGGACGTTGCTATGATTCTCTTCCATAGCAGGGTGTCAAGAAAAAAAAATTCAATCGAGTCTTCATTTTGCATGGTTCTGTACACTGATGATTCTCTTCCTCGACGGTCCCTTGGATATTGACAACCAGAGAGTCGACTGTATTACAATTTTTAAAGAATTTAGAAAAAAAATTCAAAAAATTTCCCGATTTTTAGCGGATTTTGGCGAATTCCCGACTTTTTCCCGAGACGTCATTCATAAAGTATGTCACGCTCTAGGGGGAGAGGGGGGGTCTGAGAAAGTGTGACATTGCGTGTTATAAGTATAGGGAAAGCGTGACAAAGGGGGGGAGGGAGGGGGGGGGTAAATTTTGGCTGATTTTAGCGTGACGTACTTTATGGATGAAGCCCGACTTGAGTGGCCACCCTGCTCAGCCATCTCTCATCACAGCGCTCTAGGAACTAGTATTGGGTTTTGAAAGAAGGGAAGTGTTGATGCTCCACTTTTTTAAGAGGAAAAGGGAAAATCTCCACGGTAGACACTTAGTCAGTTTCCAGGTTTCCAACAAGTTTGTGGTGACTTCTAGTTTGCAAACAATATTTCGATTCTCTAGTTTAAAATCTTCGACTCGACACTGCTCCCCATCGCTAGCCCAGATTAACATCTTGATTTGCGCTGTGTAGATTGCGCCGCACTCTCCAAAGGGTAGTAATTTGATTAAAAATGCATCCCATCGGTGATCGGTTTTGCTACTTTACACTCTGAGGCACGGCGATGCAACAGCTTTGAGCACACATAACTATGTAAACCACTTTGCCTCTCTAGAGTCGCGGTAGCTTTGAAGGGAAAAGTACACATCGATCCATCACTCCCTAGAGGTGCGCTGCTCTGGAGCAAAGTGCATCGAAAAGCGTGCATCTCCTGGGAATGAGGCGAAGAAGCTCTTGGGTTGTTTACCCAGCTAGATTGCAGTTCTGATTCAATTATGATGTTTTGCAGAACACTTTTTTTATTAGCCCACTGGGAGTGGTTTAAAAATATCCTTTGGCAAAACCGGAAATGTGTGTCACGGGTTGATTACAATCCCTTGGAGATCACAAATAGGGACGTGTAATGGCTGGAAAATTGAATCAACCCAGCTGGAATTTACATCCCAGCTGCGCGCTGGATCCTCAACATGACAGAACAAGAAAGTTCTCGATACATGATGTTAGTCAGCATTTCTCGCCACACTCTCGAGGAGAGTCCTCCAGAACAACTTCAACAACTCAACGCAGGGTCGTAGAACATTTCCCCTCTACACATAACAACAATCAGATGGATGTGATGGATTAATAAATTCTCCACCCATCCGGAGGTTGTCCAGGGAGGGGTTCCACCCAAAACCATGTTGAGCGATGACTCATGCAGTCCGGAAGTGTTCCAAGTAGACGTTCTGTCAGCGCAGCGTTGTAATAGAATGTAGATTATGGCCTCGGAGCACACAACACAAACACACGCATCCCCTGGAGAAATTTGGGAACGATTGCTTCCTCTTCCTTACATTGGAGATGGTTTGTGAGGGGGAGAGCGAATGGTCTCGGAATAAATATTGGCCATATGGGACGCTCGGCGCTTGTTAGTTACGGTTTGTAGAAAATATTGAACATGGAAATCGAAACCTCCCCCGGCTGGTTGTTGTGAACGTGCCTTGAGGTCTGGATTGGTTGTACTTATTGTTGTGAGTTCTGTATAGCAGTTGCAGTGATAAATTGTTATGTTTTGTGATGGGAATTTCGGAACGGAAACATCTCAATACAAGTTTGGAATGTTGGACAGAAAGACCTTTGGAAAATGTTTGCTTAAAGAAGAAGCAAAATCATGTTAATTGATCAAATTTTACCAAATTTAAATTTTGAGCACACAGAAAAAAATCATGTAAATTTGGAAGCTGTAATTTTGGAAGGTTGAATATTACCTCTTTTATGATGTAATTTTACCTCAATTTAGACTGAAAAAAAGACATTACACCAGAAAAGTGGTAAAATAACACATTTCCAGAGGTAAAATTACACCTTTTTTCTGACATAAAAGATGTACCCCTTCCCAGATGTAATATTACCATGATTTTTTTTTTCTGTGCAGTAAAGCTTCGTTTCATCAACATTACGTTAGATCTTTTGACAAATAACTAGTACAATGTTTGCACAAAGTATCGACATCACGAAAACCCAACATTACGAAACCGAAAGCAGCCCAAACTCAAACTCCCCTTCGCTCGCGAGCATATAAATTCATTTGCTCTTCCAATTAGTTCCGAAACGTGAGATGATACCATTTGCACGGAAACTGGTGCTTTCAGTTTCGTTTCCACTATTTCATGTCGACAATTAACGCCACTTAAACTCACTAACACACACACATGTCACCCTTGTCTGCTGCGGAGTTGTTAAAGTCTCGCCGATGATATATTAGTCTTGACACTCACCTGCAAAGAGAAGAAAAAGGGGAAAAAGAAACCATTTAGTAACACTCTCTACAGCATAAATTATCATGTAATAAATCACACGTGTTGGTACTGTAATGTGTACATCAAACGAAACAAGATCGTGTTTTGCCAACAACGACGACTCGTGCACATCGTTGGATAAGTTTTTCCTCAATTAAGGAAAATTTAAACCACGCATTTAAGTAATGCCCCGCATCCTGTTAAATAAGTTTGACCACTTAGTAGCAATTTTCCACGCCAGCCAACCAACCAACCAGCAGCGGGTTAAGCCTTCACAAAGGCGGCGTGCAGGCACTCACCTTTAAAAAAAAAGTAGTATAATAACCAACACAGGCACGCAAGAATAACAAGAGACGAACAAACGAAACGAAACGAACGCTAAAAAAAAATCATAAAAGGTTCATAATAATGTGTGAAACCGCCTTGCAAAATTGCAGCCGCAGCCTCAGCCAGCATCGCTAGGTAACTATACGAGATATGATCATCATCGGATGAGTTGAAGTTGCTGGTGATGGTGGGTGAAGAAGGGAACGTGAATTTCATTACTTATTCACTCATTGTCATGATTAACGCAGTGCAATAATGTAATGGTTTTGCCATATGGTTGACGGTGGCCCCGCCGGCTGAGCCAGGTGAAAAGTGAGATGGCACTGTAGAAAAAAATGATAAGTTTACTGTAAATATTTAGTCTTGAACTATAGTTTTGCTAACATTTGAAGTCGGGTGTAGCGCGAGTTTTAATTTTTAAACTCACCAAAATGATTCAAAACTTAACGATTTTCTTTTTTTTTTGCAATAGAATCTGACTTGAGCTGCATGGAAATTCTAGTTTTAAATAAGTTATGTCTTAATTCAGTTTTTGTCAGGAAATGGCTTTTGAAAAATGTGGAAAAACGGAAAAAAATATTAATGTTTTATTTTGGAAACACAATTAATTTGGAATCAAAGATATCGTTTATGAAATGTTTTTTTGTTGATAAGTTTTTTTTTCCATTTTTTCATAATTTTGCGAAAAATTGGCAACAATGGCATTTTTGTCACATAAAAAATATAACAAAAAGATTTTTCCATTTTTTTTGTTATTCATATTAAAATAATGTGTAATTTTTTAAGAGTATTGATTTAATTTCTTAGATGTCTTAGATGCAATACCTACTATTTTGTCGAAGACTCCAAAACTGATCGTTATCAAGATACAGATATTTTAAAATTTTTTATAGCCATTTTGTATAGACAGCTGCCAAAATTTTATGAAAACCTGTATGGACGAACTAATGTTGAACAATTACTTGTCTTTGCAATAAAAAGTACAAACTGTGTTTAATCCAAATCACAAATTCAAACAAAAAATTGTTCGAAGTTTCAGAGAATTGCTCAGTTGTGTTGCTTTGAATCGTTTGAGTGATCCCAAAAATGCCCTAAAATGATCTGGAAAAATGTAATCCAAGATGACTACCAACATAGTGGCTATTTAGTATAATCGATTCTGGACTGTTGTCAAAAACATCCCAAAAAATCATGTTTTAGTAATATACTCTAATTTGTATAAATTGCAATATTTCATACAGATTTTCACTGTTTATAAACTTTCAATGCAAAATAATATTTTTTAAATAAAATCGTGTTAAAAAATATAAATATTGAAATAACAAACCATACTTTCAACATTTGCATGGAACAAGTGTTTAAAAATGAATTTTATACTAGTTCAGTACTTTTGTAACCATTAGGCCGATGCAAATATTTAAAATAGTTTTTGTCCCTCGGCCCTGGCTGAGGTCAAGGGGGAGGGGGCAAAAAAGTAAAAAAATATAAAAATTTAAATAACAAGCCATAGTCTTCACATTTAAATGAAAAAAGTGTTTTAAAATGCATTTTACACTAGTTCAGTTGTTTTGCAATCATTAGTTTTCAAAAAATCTAAGATCTGACAAAAACAAAAATTGTATCGAAAAAAAAGATTTTGCATCGAAAATTTTCAAAAAATTTTAAGATTTTTTAATAAACCCAAACATGCTAAAAATGATTTTAAACGCAGGAGAATGTATTTTAATTTGATTTCAGTTGGTTGCACTTGAATTTTCATTGAAATTTTGAAGTTTATTGTAAAAATTTTACAACATACTCAAAATTTTACAAAATTCTTCAAATTTTACAAAATACAGTGACACCTATGTTTTAGCAACAAGCCGTGATGTTTATGTTGCCAAAACAGGGATGTTGTCAAAATCGGGAAATCTTAAATACCGTCAGTGGGGGTGACTATGGATCAAAAAACGATACACCTCTCGTAATTACTTAATAACAAAAACAATTTAAATAACATCGAAAATCTTCCAACGTAGATTTGTTCTTAGATAGTTTACTAACATTTTCCCAAAATGTGATGGATTATGATGAACACTACCTTAAATGCCAATAGTTTGAAAATTGACCCAATCTCACCCCTTAGAGGGGGTGACATTGGGTCAAATGAAACTAAAATGATGCTCAAATACAACGATATGGTAAAAACAAGTCATCCAACAGTGTTTCTTGTTCCAGGGAATTGTATTGACATGCTACAATGTTTGAAGTGGAGATTTTCAAACATTTGAGTAGTTTTTGAGCAATCCCAACAAAATTTTTAGAAAAATGATTTTTCAAGAGGTCATTTTTGGCCAAAAACGTACCTCAACTTTAGACAGCTGTCAAAATAACAGGATTTGCTCTAGGAACGAGATTTTTTCAGCGAAGTCATCTTAAGATATCCCCTATACAACCCTTTTAACAGAATTCAGTTTAATTGAGAAGAATCTGAGAAATTGTGAAATCCGTAAAAAATCACTTTGACCCAATCTAACCCCCCAGACCCAATGTCACCCCCACTGACGGTAGTGTATTTTCAAGAAAAAAAAACTAAGAGAATATTCATACATCACGTTATGAACAAAAAAGATTTTTAATTTTTTTTATCAACGTCGAGTATTGTCAAAAACAGGATGACACCGGACTAAAAATTTTACAAAATACGCAAATTTAACAAAAAAATCAAAATTTTACAAAAACCTCAAATATTTCATAAATCTTAAAATTTCACAAATTTTTCAAAATTTTACAGAGTACACAACATTTTACAAAACACTTAAAATTATACAAAATACTAACATGTATGCAAAATATTCAAAATTTTACAAAATTTTCTAAATTCTTGATCTTGATCTTGATTCTAAAAAAATTATAGAAACCCACTTGAAATTCTGTTTTTATTTTCACTGATAAGAATTTTGAAATTGAAAATAGTTTACGAAATACTGTTTTGGTTAAAGGGTTACATATATATCGACAAAAAAGTCAGAGGTTAGTTTGAGCACACACTTTAACTTTTTAAATTCTGGTTTTAGGGCATTAAAGATACATTTTCACCTACTAACAAAATAAATTTGAAGATATTTGGTTGCATCATTGCCGAGATAAAGCAATTTCAAGTTAGCAGTTTCAAAAAACGGGTGCCACAATATCTCAACACTGTCTTGACCAAATCGGCTCAAAATTTTGGTGAAGACTCGCTAAACCTGATTCCGTGTGCATGACGAAGCCCTCTTTTCAAAAACTTTATTATAAAAAGATATAAAACAATATTTTTCATATAAAAAACCGTCAGTTTTTGATTTTTGTATATTTTTAAAAATCAAATTTTTAAAATTGGGCTTCATCGAAAGTCTTCACCTCAAATTTCAGCCAATTTGGTCCATCTCATCTCGAGATATCGTGGCACCCGTAAATCAACTTGGGGTTTAGAGAAAAACAAAGTTTGACAGCCCGCTTTGTGCATGGCAAAATTTTGAGTTTAAGTCGTCTCTTACTCAGTTTAATGATGAAATATCTTCGTGAATGTTTTGAGTGGATTTAATATAATTCTGTAATATAAAGTTTTGTGATTTTCTACATGTATGTAACCCCTTAAAATGTTCAGATATTTAATTTGGTAATTTTCAATGAAATTTGTCATGTGTGTGTGTGTGTGTGCAACCAACCAAACGGGACCACGCGGTCGCTTCTTACAAATTGAGTTGTTTCCATGTATTTTTAGATCTACATTCTATACATGCAAATAACTCGCATAGGCATCTGGAAGGTGTTAGCTCTGCCGAGCTTCAGTGACCCATTTCTACGCTGGCTAGCCGAGCGCGAGGTACTTCAGCTTTATCGACAAGCCCCGCCCTGAAGAACGTTTGCACCAATCGGATTCAAACGTTATTTAGAACTTCCGAACCCTTGTCAAAATGGACAAGGACCCAGCGCGTATATAGTTGATAGTAACAGTATTCCTAATTCCAATCATAGCTCACTAAGTCACGATGGCCTAGTGGTTAGCATTTTTGCTTACCAATCCAAAGGACGGGGGATCGAGCCCTGACTCGGGCGACTTTGATTTTTCGTTCATGTTCAGAATTTTCATGATTTATATTTCCTATACTTTCTCGTTGGGAGCAGATGGGAATCGAACCCAGGACCATTCGCTTACAAAGCGAACACCGTAACCAGTCAGCCACGGCCGCTCCTCCAATTTTCAATGAAATTTGTCATCTCTTGAAAATCGTTTTTTGTGTGAATATTTTAATATTTTACAAAAAAGACTGTAATGTTGTTGAAATCTCTTCAAATTTTACGTCGCCCAATATCTATATTGTGCACTCTAGAAACTTTAGTATTTCCAAAAACTATAGCATCGTAAATTTTTTTTTAAACTTGTGTGTAAAATGCAGTACAGTTAGGTTGAAAATCATATGGAAACGTTAAGACAATTGTAGTGAAAATATTACGTATACAGTATTTTGTAAAATTTGAGACTAAAAATTGAAAATATGGTGAAAATCTAGCCAAAAGTTTGCGTCGTTTGATACTTATATTACGAAATAACAAAAACCTGAGTTTCATAAAAACACGTTATATTTTGTATTTTTCGACTACTTACATGTAACATGTAACATTAAAATAAAATAACTTTATTTACGTTTCGGCAAAATCGACAGCCAACTTAAACACAAAATCTTATGTATAATTTTTAAACTTTTCACATTCAAAATTTAATTCCTCGCGAAAAACTCAAATCAAAATTGGAAAACTTATAAAGCATTTTGTCAGGAACACGTCAGGAACGAGTTTAAATCTCGAATTAAAATACGATCTCAAAGTGAAACCAGGTAACAACCAAGATATCTTAGTCTCTGATTGTAGTTCAATTTTTGTATTAAAACGTAATCAAAAGATCCCGAAGTACTGAGATTTTTTTCAACGACGTTTATTTCGTCTATCTCGTCGTTAAAAAATTCAACTTCATACTAAGTTCCAACATCTTTTTCAACAGTGCCCCCCCTTCGCCAAGCCCCCCGAAAGGTCCCCACGGGGCGGCCAAAGCCATGCTAGACAACTACCACATCAACCGTATGCCAAGTTTGCCAAGTCGGGAAGACCCGATGCGGCGACACTCCTCTTTCCGCATCTCTTCGTTGTAGGAGAAACAGGTCTGTGACTTTTTGCAAAAAGAGTGGTTACAGCAAAAACGAAGGTATGCACGATGTACTCATATCTTCATTCCACTAATGAACCAACAAACTATACGAGAGGTTGTTGATTTTGCAGCATTGCAGCCGTCGTCGTCATATTTAGTCATGAAGGAAAGATTTTTTTCTGTTTGGCCATATTTATACTTGCGTGCGAGGGCTGGATCTCGGGATGGACATGTTTTCCGGCTACCTTCGCAGCCGGTTGAAGTTATGGAGTTGGAAGCCAAGGTGTAACACTATTGTTTTCAGAATCCGCCACCCCGAGGTTGGTCTGAAATTTCAGCGAAAGTCGACTTGACGTCTGAAAAGTGGCGTTCATAATCGTAACTTGAGATGTATGAGAGGAAGGCAGATCATCCGTGAACAATGAACAGCAGCAGGCAACGGCACGCATGCAGATGTTCAACTTCAAGGTATTGGCGGTGGGACTTAATTACATGTCGAGAGAAGAGGCTCGTAACGGTTGGTTGGGCTTGAAGTTGTCTGAGGTTTTGTTATGTTGATTAAGGGTTCGGTGGAGGCTTGAGTTTCGTGAGCGATTTCTGACAAATGCCTTCTTTTTTGCAGTATTTCAGGGTTTGAGGTCGATCTTTAAATCGTAACATTTTGCTTTCTGTATCGCATAGAAGCAATCTCCAAACTCTTTCAAAACTATAAAATAAGATTTTCATTCATACCTTTTAAAAGCAAACATTATCACCTAATAAAAAAGCACTCTCCCATCGACAATAACCGGTATTGCCCATTGATCCCCTTTCCGAAGTCGATGAAAACAAACAAGATCATTTCTCCCAAGATCGTCCAAACGTAAACGATCCCCACCGAACTTTGTTTAGAAATCATCTGTCAAGATTAATTTCCTCCTCGACGTTCACACCAAATCTCCAACAAAAACTCTGAGTAGAAACACACGTTTTCGTTTACCCCGCCCAAAAATACACCATTATTGTTGTGTTCCTCTATTTTCAGAACGCGTCGAACGTCCAAACTGGCTCGCGACCGGATGTCATGTGATGTGAGCGAGACTTGAGATCCGTAAGAAGACGTATTCTATTACCCGTGACGGATTTCGGCGGGGGCTGGCTTTAACGAGACTTTTATCGCCACCTCGGACAAATGGTTCTGCTCAAAGTTATAACTTTCATTAGCGATTTACGATATCGCCGGGGTCGGCTCAGCTGATTAGTATAAAGGAGTCCGACGAGAGATCGGGTTCAGTCTTTGAGGGGTAGAACAGAACAATGGCAGGGTCAGCGATGATCTCGGTGCTGGTGATAACAGTGCTCGTTGCCTACTGTCAGGCGCAAACGGATCGATACGGTAAGATCAGATTGATGGAGTTCTTCAAACGAATGCGCCACCTTCATTTATTTCCGTCTTTCAGCCGACATGTACCGCGGTCCGGTGGTGGCCTGCTCGGAGATCTCCGGCTACATGATCAAGCTGAAGGAGTTCCTGGACGAGGAGTGCACCAAGTTGCCGGATGGATGCCCCTGGAGGGTAATCCGCGCGAGGAAGTGGTACAGCCGGGTTGCCAAACAGATCGATAAGGTGTGCCAGGAGTTGCAGATTGATTAGGTGGATTTGCAGAAGGTTTTTGTAAAGAAATTTTAGATAAATATGTGAGAAATAAACAAATTTGAATTGGAATCTCAAGAAACACAATAAATCTACTATTTCTATCAACGTTTAATATTTATGTATTTTATGTTTCAGAATGCATACAAGAAAATTATTAACCAAGAATGGACATTTTTTTATTTATTTTTATTTTCAAGTTAATATTAACATTTGATATGGTCGAAAATAAGTACGAAGGCATATTAGCAAGGGCCGGTATTTCGGTATTATACCGAATATGGGTCATTCCATCTCAACTGAGTACACTTTTGGACTCTACCTTCACCGATTTGGACCAAACTTGGAGGGAACGTTCATCTATCGATAGTTAACAGAAATACTAAGTTTGGTGCTGATCTGACCATCCCTCTATTTTTGGCACCGCTCTCTTTTATGACGATTTTCTAAAAAAACCTATTTTTTAATCATAACTTTGAAAATATCATAACTTTGAAAAAAGTTTGATTTTACACATTCCGATCCCGGGGCAAAATCATTTATTTTTTTCAGTAAAATCGCTTTATCTCGCCAATAGTTCATTTTAGTTTGAGGTCTACATTGATTATTATGTAAAATTGTCCGGAGAACACGATGGTGATAAAATAAAACAAATAAAAATATAAGGAATTGGTCAACACTGAATTTTAATACTTAAAACGTTAAAATATAATGTTAGTGAGCGTTCAAGGGTTAACATTTTATTTTTATCAAATTCCTTGAACAATTTTCTATAAAATGCTGTAAAAAGTCTTTTGCTCAAATAGTTGCAAAGTCATGATTAAAAGAAAGAAAAAAGTATTCTAGAAAATCGTCAAAAAAGAAGGAGGTGCCAAAACTAGAAGGATGGTCCAATCAGCACCAAACTTGGGATTTCTGTTAACTATCAATAGATGAACGTTCCCTCCAAGTTTGGTCCAAATCGGTGAATGTCGAGTCCAAAAGTGTACTCAGTTGACCTGGAATAACCCATATTGTATTTTTGTTTTTTATTTGTATTTTTTAGATTTTTTAGACTAAGAATATTTTTTTGAAAATCTAGTATGTTTCCAAGTAAAGTACATACTCAAAATTAATCACAAAATGCTGCATTTTTTCGTAAGTACTCAAAGTTTCCATAATTTGCAATATGGGTATCAAATGAAGTGAAATTTTATATGCGTTTTAATTTTACTAGAGTTTTTTCTGCTGAAAACTAAAATTTTCACAAAATACCGTATTTTTTTCTAAAAATACCAAAATTTTCAAAATTTGCGTTGTGGGTATCAAACGAAGTTAAATTTGGTTTGCTTATTAACATTAAAAGAGTTTTTTTTTGAAAATACTCAAATTTCCACAAAATACCGTATTTATTCGAAAGTACTAAAATTTTCATAATTTGCAACATGGGTATCAAACGAAGCGAAATTTTGTATGCTTTTTCCACTCAAATAAAGTTTTCTTTTGGAAAATACTGAAATTTTCACAACTTACCGTATTTTTTCGAAAATACTCAAATTTTCAAAATATGCAATATTGGTATCAAACGAAGCGAAATCACAATGCCAAATAGTGTAAGGGTTTTTTTTTGTAAAATACAATATTCCATAGCTTGAAATTGATGCCCATAATGCATATTTTAAATTTTTTAGTATTTTCGAAAAAATACAGTATTTTGTGAATATTTTAGTACTTCCCAAAAAAACTATAAAAAATTAAAAATAAAACATACAAAATTTCACTGCGTTTGATACCCATGTTGCATTTTTAGAAAATTTTAGTATTTTCGATAAAATACGGTAATTTGTGAAAATTTTAGTATTTTCGAAAAAATACGGTAATTTGTGAAAATTTTAGTGTTTTCAAAAAAAAAACTGAAAAGGTAAAAAAAAACACAAATTTTCGCTTCGTTTGATACCCTAATTGCATATTTTGAAAAATTTTATATTTTCAAAAAATACGGTAAATTGTGAAATTTTTTAGCACTTTAAAAAAAATTAAAGAGCATACAAAATTTCAATCCATTTGATACTGATATCGAAATTTTTTTAAAATTTTAGTGTTTTAGAAAAAATACGTTTTTTTGTGAAAATTTTAATATTTTACCAAAATACTTTAAAAAAGTGAAAAAAAACATTCCAAATGTTGCTTCATATCAACCCATATTGTAAATTATGAAAATTTGAGTACTTTCGAAAAATATGATATTTTGTGTTCAATTTTAAGTACATATTTTTCGACTTTTTTTTATTAGTTCCTATAAAAATATGAAAGACAATAGCATATAGTACCTTTTCAAAAAAACCTCTGGATTTATACTTTGAAACTTACTACACTTTCGAAAAATACATTCTTAGTGAATGCATTGAAAATTTAACATGATATCGTTGAATTTATCGATTTTAGAAAGATTTTAAAAATAAGTTATCGGCCATTATCGGCGATAACTATATAAATAACGATAATATTATCGACGATAATTTTATCAACTATCAACCTTGGTGTTTTTGTATTCAATGTTTAAAATTATTCATTATTCAAGAAATCATGAACAAAATTGTTTTTCGTGAATCGGCGAAATGTATCAGATTTGTTTCTTGGTAGCTTTTCAGTTATCTCAAACACAATTTCTGGATGACTATTCTAAACATTCGAGCATATGAATCACTTTCTTATCAAATCATTCACTGTAAGAATGTGAACATTCCTAAATTATCAGATTGTAGCACAATTCTCAAATAAAATTCAGTCGATTCTTTCGGAGATGACTGGAATTTCGGGAATCCCAACCCTTCAATTGACCCAATAAATCTTAAAGGGTGTTCACTAAACTTTCACTCAGCCTCAAATTGCGTCCTCAAATTGCGGATTATAAATTCCCTGCTGCACATATGCAGAGGGATTGCAACCCAACATCCGTCCCCGGCAATTCGGCGCCCAATCCGCGTTCACGTAAACCGTATCATGAATATTCAAGTCCGATGCCCTCGACGCTTCACAGGTTGCAGATTCGCTTGCAAATCTCCGCGGCTAATTTATATGTTAATCACCGCGCGCCGCACTGACTTCGGTTGGCTAAGTGAAATGTAAATCCGATCCGAACTAACCAAACACACACCAATTTCCCGTTCAGGTTGAACAAGGAGAAGTACAGCGGACCTCAACCGAATTTGGGTGTGATCATTATTTTTTTATTTCAAAGACAGTCTTTCTCCCTTTCACGCGCGCGAGAGCATAAAGATGATAAATTTCCCGTCGAAACGCGACGACTAATTGGTGATTTACTACCTGTACGCGAGAGAGGACACAGAGCCCTGAGTTATGAGCCAATTATCCCGAGTGAAAAGACCCCGGGACCGTTAGCAGCGCTCCACCAACGGCGTTTATGGCACAATGGCCAACCGTACTGACCCCGGGTAAACTGCGTTCTCAGCATGTGAGTTGAAGTCAAATCTTTTGACACCAAAAGGCAGACGTTTGACGTGCGAGAGGTGACTGACTTTGTGTAACGGGTTATCTACGGCGGGTCATCAATCGTTGGATCTCGCTTTGTCAAGTTGAGTTAGCTGGTTGGGAAACTTGCGAGATCTTGGAGTTAAAAGTTGGACTACCTTCAAGTTCTATGAGCAGTTCAGAGAATAACTGTGAAACTGTTGTTTGAGATCTCAGAAATAACCAATTTCATGGAGGTTACAGATCTTAAACATTTTCTACAACAACGGAAGCGTTTCTTCAACTAAATCCGGAAAGAATCACTTTCCAAACAATTTCACAGTGTTCAGCAACTTTGTTTGAAGTTGACCTTCTACCTAGTCCTTAAATTTACATTGATTCCATGTAATCTTCCATAGACCAAGATGTTCACGTTGAAGTTGCTAGTTCTGTATTCCCTAGCTCTGCTAGCATCCGGGCAGCTTCCTCTACCAAGTAAGCCTCCAAATCCGAGAATCTTCCAAATCACCCAAGAATCTTCCCGTAGATAACCAATCCACGGAACTCCAGCCGGCATCCTCCGACCCGCTGGAATGCTGGGAGATCGTCGGCTACCTGAAGGGACTGCATCGGTTCTACGACCGCAAGTGCAACAGGATGGGCAAGCGCTGTCCCGGGAACTACCCGTACGCGATCCAGTGGTTCGAGCAGGCCAGTAACATGCTGGACGGGGCTTGCGGTTGCATTGCCGGATCGGTTAAATTAAGCACTCAATAAAGAAGTTTGTTATTCATGGATAATTTGTTAAGTGGTCATTACACGGTTTATGTTTGGGATTGGCTGATTAGGGCGATCGTATAAAAGGTAGCGAGTCTCAACCGGAAAATTGCAGTCCCAAAGCTGATTCGACATGGTGTCCAAGGTGTGCTGGATACTACTTGGAGTGGTGGTGATTCAAGTTGTTGGAAAGCCTGTGACCGATGAAGGTAGTATGAAGAAATATCTCTCCTAGCGAATACTACAAGTAACCAAAAGAATGGAATATCCCTCTCCCGGACTATCCAGATCGCGATCATGATCGAGACCCAACTTTAAATGAGATAGCGACAAACCAACCTTGCGGACAATCATCCGGATCCTTGGGCAAAACGCTCAAGTGTTACGCCAAGGGACCACTGCTTTCCAAGGATCTGCTCCTACCAGCGAAGCGCAACGCCGTCCAGGTCGACACCGGTCCGATTAGCTGCGAAGAGGTCACCGGGTACATCATGGCCCTGCATCGAACGTACAGCCGACGGTGCGCCAACCTGGCGGATAGGTGTCCCCCAGAGTACCGGTACGCCGTGTCTTGGTTCGGCCGAGTGTCCCGCGATATGGCGCAAAAGTGCGACAAAGAGAGTGGTAGCGCCGAGAATTGATCAATAAACGCTTGATTATCTTGAAATGACCCTAACGGATCGATCAATATCACGCACAGATGGTCCAAACCCATTGTTCTAACCGGTATAAAACGCTTCTCCGGCCTCCAAACATCTCGTTCTCTTCCACCAACCATGATCACCGCGTTGATCCTCTCGATCCTCCTGATCGCCGAAGGCCTGCAGGCTGCCCCAGCCGGTTCCGCCGGCTGTGACCCCGGCTCCAACTCGATCTCCGGCTTTCGCAAGTGCTACTCGCGCGGACCGGTCCTAGCCACGGCCATGCTGCCGACGCCGCGATCGTACGGCGCGGCCGGTTCGATCGTCGTCAGCTGCGAAGAGATGACCGGGTACATCCTGGCGCTGAACCGGTTCTACGAGCGGCGGTGCGTCCGCATGAGGCAGGAGTGTCCCCAGGAGCTGCAGTACGCGATCACGTGGTTCGCCACGGTCGGGACGGATTTGGCTATTCAGTGTGACTCGAAGCGGAGCAATGGTATGCTGTGAGGTTTGTGGTGTGATTTGGGGGCGTTGGGTTTTGCTAAGATGTTGATGTTTTTTTAAGCTGCGTTATCGGCGGCGCACGAGAAGGACTACGATAGTCGGTTTCCGGGTAAGGAATGGTTTGTTAAGCTTTTGTATATCTATAACATTGTTTTTGTTTCAGATATCTTGGCAGAGGTAGATTACGATCCGGATCCATGTAAGATCAACGAATACTAGCTCATTGGATATCAAATGAATGTTTCTTTTTTTTGCAGACTATCCAACGTATAAGCCAGAAATAGCCTCTCCAGGTCCAACTAAAAGTAAATCATTGTAGAGAAGCCAGGATTTCAGATAGGATTGACCACAAATAACAAGGATTCGCAAAACATTGTATTCAATAAAGAAGATACTAACAAAGATAATTCCTTAAAGCCAACGACTTCTATCTTGTTATGGCAGGTCTTAACTCCAGGGAGTCTTTGGATGACCCTAAAATATCTCATTCTATCAGTAAAGTAGTCTACCATACTCTCTGAGGCAATACAAGTATGCTCAGAGATCTAAAACTAATGACCTTCCACTTGTTATGGTGGTCGACCAATAGGTCTTAACTCCAGAGAGTCTTCGGATGACCTAGGACACCCACTTTTATCAGTAAAGTAGTATATGACACTCTCTGAGGCGATACGGGTATGCTCAGGGATCTAAAACTAATGACCTTCCACTTGTTATGGTGGTCGACCAATAGGTCTTAACTCCAGAGAGTCTTCGGATGACCTAGGACACCCACTTTTATCAGTAAAGTAGTCTATGACACTCTCTGAGGCGATACGGGTATGCTCAGGGATCTAAAACGATGACCTTCTACTTGTTATGGCGGTAGACCAATAGGTCTTAACTCCAGGGAGTCTTCGGATGACCTACGACACCCAATTTTATCTGTAAAGTAGTCTACCAATCTCTCTGAGGCAATACGGATATGATCCGGGGGCAAAATCCGACGACCTTTTGCTTGTTATAGCGGTAGATCAACAGATCTTAATTCCAGGGAGTCCTGGGATGACCTACGACACCCAATTTTATCAGTAAAGTAGTCTACCATACTCCCTGAGGCAATACGGGTATGCTCAGAGATCTAAAACCAACGACCTTTTACTTTTTATGGCAGTGGACCAACAGATCTTAACTCTAGGGAGTCCGTGGATGACCTAGAACATCCCATTGTACCAATAAAGTAGTCTACCATATACGGGTATGATCCGGAGGCAAAATGAAACGACCTCTGGCTTGTTATGGCGGTAGATCAACAGGACATTTCTTCAGAGCGTCCTATGATGACCTAGAACATCCCATTGTATCAGCACAGTAGTCTACGGATATGATCCGGGGGCAAAATCCGACGACCTTTCGCTTGTTATGGCGATAGACCAACAGGTGTTAACTCCAGGGAGTCTTCGGACAACCTAGAACAGCCCATTGAATCTGTAAGGTAGTCTACCATACTCTTTGGGGCAATATGGGTATGATCCGGGGGCAAAATCCGACGACATCTTGCTTGTTATGACGGTAGATCAACAGGTCTTAACTTTAGAGAGCCCCTTGGATGTCCTAGAACATTCCATTGTTACAAAAAAAGCAGCCTACCATACTCTCTGAGGCAATACGGGTATGATCCGGAGGCAAAACCAAACGACCTCTTGCTTGTTACGGCGGTAGATCATCGATATATTTGAAGCAAGCCTGTTTTGAATAGCCCCTAATCAACATAGTTCAAAACAGATCTTCAGAAACAGCTGGTACTCAAAAGCACTCAACTACGTATCCAACTCGTATAAATCGCAGCGATTTGACACCTCAAACTCCTAGTACCAATCTACCGGTCAAAATGATCCGTCTACACCTGACACTCCTCTCGGTAGTCGCGGTCTTCCTGACCCTTCGCCCAACTCTCGCCGAGATCGACGCCGAGTCCAGCTGCATCCCGGGCACGTTCTCCACCATCAAGGCGAACCTGCTGCGCACGCTGATCCTGTGCTACGTGTACGACTGCCCGGAGGACATAACGAACGCGATCGCGAAGGACTTTAACAAGTTCCACCACTACGATCTGCATCCGGCCGCGATGAAGGGCGATTGCGCTGGCGGTGATGCAGCAGCAGCAGCTGGCGCACCAGCTGGTACACCAGCGGCACCAGCTACTGCAGCCGATCCGGCTAAAGCCGACGCTGCTCCTGCTGCAGGTGACGCTGCTCCTCCCGCTGAAGCTCCTCCAGCAGAAGCGCCTGCAGCTCTTCGTCGGCTGAAGCGTGACGCACCTGCTGCGGTTTCCGCCGCAGCACCTGCCGCCGCCGCCGAGGAGAAGGCCATCGAAGTTCCGGTGCAGGTTCTGAGCAAGCTGGCCAAGCTAACGTCGGCGCTGGAGAAGGACCGTAACGCGGCGCTGTCCGCGTGCACGGACTGGATGTCGATGCTGAACAAGCTGCTGATTGACATCATGCAGGCGAACAAGCAGTGCTTCCTGGAACCGGCCGATCGCTACCCGGCGGAACTTCCGGACGACGGTGCGGAGATCGACTGCGACGAGATGACGGTGTACATGCGCCAGCTGCAGAAGCACTTTGGCGGACAGTGCGACTCCCAGGGCAAGAACTGTCCGGACAAGCTGAAGACGGCCGTCAAGTGGTTCGGCAAGGCGTACAAACAGCTTGGTAGGAACTGCTACTACGATGCTTATGAGTACATGGATAGCAAGTAGGCGGGTTTTTTGATGAAATAAAGAAGTTTGAAGAGTATTTTTTGTATTTTATTTGACAGGTAACTGTCAAACTAGCCGAGACTCGAACCTGTTGTTGTCACAAATGTTACATTTTTACATGCTTAATACCAGATTTAACCTAAAATCCGTGTTCTTTATGGATCAGACATTGAAAAAAAGCTAATTTTGAACAAGATTTGAACTCATACCTACTGGTTGACGATACATCGGTTTGTCAACTGATCTACCAGCTAAGCTTAACGAATGAGACGATTTAATGAGTTGTCGTATCAACCTCCAACCAGTGCTGTCCAGCTCGTCAGGAAACCCATTATTCAGCTGATTGTTTCTTCCAAAAGCTCTGTTCCAGCTCGTTTAGGAGCCCATAAACAAAGCGATTTATTCCAATCAAGTGTGGTGCGCCAATTGCACAACCCCCTGAACAAGTCGTCACGCGGCGACAAGTGTGCTTGTAGTGTAGAAGGTGGACCTGTTCGGAGGAGTTTGGAACCCACACGCTCAGATCTAGCTTGAATCGAAAACCGTGACATGGCTGGATATTGCCTTTTGAAGAACTCGCGCAGGTTTGTCACAATTTGGAGCATCGTGCTTGTTCTGATGATTGGCGTGACATCGACGTTGGGAGGTATAGAGTTGAACGGTTGATCGTGAAAAATGTTCAATTAATTCTTGTTTTTTTTTTAACCAGAAATGGAGGAGAGCGTCGACTGTGACGAAGTGGTGCAGTACTACAAGGCGATGGACAAGTACTTGGCGAAAAAGTGTGACTCGGAGGAGTGTGATGAGAAGTTCAAAAAGGCGCTCGAGTGGTTTCAGCGGGCGCAGAAGCAAGCGGCTAGGGAGTGCTACTACGACATCTATGATGACTATTAGGTTAAGCTTTTAATATCTAATTAATTACATGGTAGTTATTGCTGAAAACATGTTGGGAAGAATACGCTTCAAAATTATCATTAAAATTTCAATTTATTTAAAAGAAATACAAGAATCAGCATCACTAACGATCTAAATGCGAAAACTGAAACGGCTATTAACTGGTTTGAACTGACCAGGCGGCAAACAGCTGAAGGATTGCAACTTCGGTCAAGAATGTTTGATGACTGTTAGTCGCGGGTAGTGATGGATGCTGTCGGTTTCAATAAAGAGTTAATTAAGAGCAATAATAGCCTGGTTTGCTGATGATTGTCGAGTTTGAACGGAGAAGTGTGCAAAATTTATGTCGCAAATCTTAGTTGGATAGTACTAGAATTGAGTAATTAAAAATTCTGATCAAATTATTTAAAATTTCAAACGGTATTGTTTAACTGACGTAATTTTTTGTTGATTGATAGAAATAAAAAGAAATCAGTTTTTAGAAGAAAAAAAACAATATGTTGAAATTCAACTGCTCATGACAATCAACTACTTTATCAAAAAGTTCATTTTGATTGGCTACCAGTATTTTTAAGCTTGTTTTGAGTTTTAATTAAATTTAAATATCTGAAAATTCATCAAATTTGTTATGGTTAATCTTAAGTTTTAAAGTAGCAACAATTTGGGATAAATTGTAAATAAACAATGAATTTGGTATTTCATAACTAAAACGAAAGAAAGTGTTGATTAAATCAAAAAGAATTTTCGAATTGATGCCCAAATACAAAATTTAATATTGCTCTGAAATATTTTTTTGGGATATAAAATAAATAAAGAAAAAAAAACAGATTTTCACGTCTGTAGTGCTATGAACAAATAGAATTTTTTTACCTGGCTACAAATTTGAATTAAAAAACAGAGGTTTTTATATATCTGGACGAATAAGTTCTTCTTTTTATTAACCATAAAAATAAACCAAAAATACACGCTACAATTTTAAACATAATTTTGACAAATTTTATGTTTAAAAAAATAGTAATGTTACCTCTAGAAATGTGTAAATTTACATATTTTTATGTGTAATTTCACATATTACACATGAAACGAAGTAATTTAAAACTTTCTTTAACCCCTTCCCGCCCAGAGCAAAAGCTAGTTTTTTTTACGTTTTTCTTCATTACTCGTAACTGGATAGACCAAAGTGGATGAAATTTTCATGGGGATAAGTTAACATCCTATAAAAACTAATGCAGGTTGAACCAGTTTGAAAAAATGCATGGTTGCAGAGAAATTTAATGATAAAGACAAAAAATAGTGGTGCTCTGGAGTAACCATGGACGTGAGAGGGTTAAATCTTCCAAAATCAAACTTTTGTTACTGCGTACCTAAATGATGTTTTTGAGAAGGATTATCGAAAAAAAGGAGAACAATGATAAAAATACATGAAATTTAGATGATTTAATTTTTTTGCTTCACAATCAAATGAATTCGGAAGAAAATTTGTTTCACCAAAATTGTACCGAGATTTTTACATTTATGCATCACAACAGTAAATATAAAGTCCTAGTTAAAAAATAAACAAAAATGCATATACAAATATATTTAACTGCAAAAAAGCACGTTATAGTATTTACCGAAGCACGAATAATTTTTTGAATTAAAGATATTTTATACAATCACCTCACTAGATTTTTTTTTTCATTTTTTCGATTATATTTAAAATACATAAAATTTATATGAAAATATCACATTTCTGAATGTAAACAAAATTTGAGTCAGAAAAAATATGTGAAATTCCTTCGAAAAATATGTAAAATTACGTCTTTTTAAAAGTAATCATTTTTTTCACACAAAAAATTAACAATCAAATTTACAACTTCCCAAAATCCAACTTTTTTTAACTGTGTAGTTTATATTTAATTTTCAGTATTTTATAAGCTGTTCTTGTTGTTTTTATAATAGTTTCAAGCATATTTACAGTAAAATGTCAGTATTTTTAGCGTATTTCAAGCAAAGCAATGGTAAAAAGTGTAAGCAAAGAGTCTGTCTTGATCAGTAGCGTGTCCAGCTCCTTGAGGAAGGTGGGGCAATAATATGGACGTTTTGAATATTACGTCGTTTATGGACACCCCCTGACCAAATTTAGAACAAACTTCTGAGGATGGTGGGGCAGTTGCCCCATGTTGCCCCACCCTGAGCACGCTAGTGGTCATGATCACGTCAGTTGATGTTTTCTTTAGAAACGATTCTTTGTTTACACTTCGAAATTGTTTTTTAAATATTTCAAAAATTTACTATCATATCGTCGCCATCGTGCTAACTTGTCGTACGTGCATTTTGGGCCAAATTGAGTTAAGAACGCCATTTTGTGCAGCTCACAATGCCTCACCTTTTGACCTTCACAGATCCCCAAAATTCGATTTCAATCCTGAGATATTCAACAAAAACCGAAAAACTCCGTGCATTTTTGTCACTTTACATATGAAAGTAGTTTCAATCTTGTCGTGCTATCTTGTCACTCCATGAAAATTGATGTAAGTGCGACAAAAGGCCAAAGGGATTTCAGGCCAGGAAAGTCAGGATGCGTTTGTCGCACGTACAAGCTAGACTACCGTAAACATTTGTAAATATAACTCGGGACTCCAGCAACCAACTTGAACCAAACTTTGGGACAATGCACAGAATGGTCAGCCAAACCAAACGTGTTTGTTATTGTTTACATTGCGTGCTCTCGTTTTTGTATATTCAAGGTCAAACATTAAAACGCGTTTTTCTCGGAACGTCATAATGGCGGGTGCGACAAGATAGCACGACGACGTCGATATTTGCTTTGCGGTTAAAAAAAAACATTTTCTGGAAAAAATAAATTTAAAAAATGCATTTAAATATTTAAAAAAAATACGTTTTAAAAATAAATCAAAACTGAAAACTTTCAACGATTACTCAAGTTTTGTCTTTGCAAGATAATATTCAAACAATACTTTTTGTTTCCTGATTATTACAAAAAAAATGTTGGGTTGAAAAAAAAACAATTTCTAGAAAATATTTATTTGAATATTCAAAAATTACATGATTAAATGATTAATTAGCTATTTTGAATGTTTTTATGTAACTGTTTTGCTTAAGTTGATTTACGCGATCCAATCAGTATTTTTAATTAATTATTACAAAATAATATATTTAACAGTAAAAGGGTTACAAACAAGTAAATCGGTAATTTTATTTAGTGACGGTATGAGTTCACTCACATTTTTTTTAAATCAAGTTTGGGACTAAATAACAGACGACGCAAAACATGAATATTGCTTTCTATAAATATTATCAAGTAAACCTCATAAATTGTGTTAAGATGATTTATTTATTATATTTTTTTATAGTTTATTTAAATCTTACATTCATGTAGAAATTTCTACGAAAATTCAGATTGCCAAACTCTGTATCTACGTTTGTGATAATAAAATAAAAATCATATCCAAAAGATTCCAGAATCAAAATATTTTAAAGAAAATACCAACATAAGAATCGTGTTGAGAAAGATAAGTTAAATCTAATATGGTGATTGGTAAAAAAAATGATTTAAAAAGTAATGGCGTGTACTAAAGTATATTGAAATAAATATTTGATTAAACAAAAAAATAAACGTTTCTACTTTTCTTAGATAATTTATGTGATTTTTTCATGTTTGAATTACAATACACCCAAAACTGGCAGCGCTAGTCCGAGAGAATGATGGTCTCGAGTCGAGAGAATAGTGGTACCATTCACGGACGCAGAGAACACAGCTCGAGATGGGCGATAGAACTATTCTCTCGAGGTTCATTTGCAAAAAAAGTTCATCCGTCAAACAAAAAACCAAAAGTGTCGACAACGGGAATCGAACCAGAGACCTTTGACAAACCAATCCAATGACTAAGCTGCCTCGGCCACCACAGCTTGGTGACCAAGGAGAAGTCAGAAGTCGATGTATGACACTTGTTGGAGATTTATTGATTCAACTAACGAATGAACTCATTTGTTATGATGGTGTGAGTTGGTACCATTATTCTATCGATTTTGGCACTGAGCCCTCAATAAATTTTGAGAGAACGATTATCTCGATTCTGAATTTTGGGTGTACAATTTAATACAATAATTTCAAATATATAATAAATAAAAAAAATTAGAAAAAATTTAAATAAACCAATAAAAACAAATGTATTTTAAACCACTTATACTAACAAATTCGTATCATCCCACAAAATTGAACATTTATTTGCTGAAATACTAATTTTTCGAACAAACCTGGAAACACATCTCGAAACTCGGGACTCGGCTGGTGAATCCAGCCATTTCGTTGCTGAATAATGCACTGAAACATTTTCAAATCGATACTCTTCCTCGCCTTCTTTTTATTCGCTTATTATTTTGTTGAGCACTTTTTCCTCTTAATTTGAGCTTACTTACTTTCAATTCACTTGTTTCAAAACAATTTCGTTATCACTTGAATATTTTCGTGCTTACACTTTTTACTCCACTATTATTAATAGATTATTTTTACTTTGCTTTGGCGCGGAGAATGCTTGTTTTCTCACGCCTTGTACACAAAACACCAAACGGGCGAGATTCTTGAGCGATTCTAGACGAACTTTTGAGCCTCCTTATCGCTTTGGTCGCTCGTCGATGATCTCACTGCTGCTCCTTACGGCTGACATTTTGAACAAAACTTCCAAGAGGTTATCACACGCGAGCACTTTAATTCATTCATGAACGTCGTCGTCTGCGTTATCAGCCGCCTTTAAAACACGATGGTTATTCCAAAACACTGCGCGTGCGATTTTCTCAATGGACTCAACTTTTGTGCTGAATACACCAACTGGAAGCTGTTTTAAGAAAGGGGGGAGGAAAAGAAGAATAATGAACCTTTAATAAATCTTCTCCCAGGGGGCGCTTCCCTGGCAGAAGGTCTCTTTTTTTCTCTCGCAGTCGGATTTCGCTGACGTTGCCGCGGATAAACTCGCTACCATGCTTTATGGGCGAAGTTCTGCGACCAAGAAGTCGGTGACGAAGAAAAGCGCGGGGGAGGGTGTGAACGATAATTTCCACGAAGATCCACCCGGGCCACCTCTTGAGCAGAACCTTGATCCAGTTTTGGTCGGATTTCGAGCGGATATTTACGGGCGGCACTGTCTTCCTCTAATGCGCTTGGACTGTTGAAAGCCAAGTTACGACCTGCTGGGCCATAAAGTTATGGGTTATCTGAAATTGGCCACCTTTCAGCGGGTTCTTCGCTTGAGACTGATCGCACTCAGGGATGGGAAACACATCAGTGAGTGATGTTCATTGAACAATCACTAACGATATTCTCAAATGAAATTCTTTGTATGATTTTTTTCCATGAAAGTTTTTCTTTTCCAGAATCGTTTAGATGAATTTTGAACAATCACTAATTACACTCATAAGAAAGTTTCCCATCACTGCCTTTTCCAAAACACACAAAATTCCAATCTTAAACACACCAAGAATTCCCTCCCAGCTCTCAGAGACCCGCAGAATTGGCGGCCGCACGAAACCAACCAGAGAACCGACAACAACACGACCGAAAGCCGGTACCGTCCGGAGAAGACTGAGGCCACAACTCTCCAACTCTCCGCGCCAACTCCACGCTTCGAAGTCTCTCTGTGCCGTAGACCAGACCGGCGAGGAAGGGAGGACATAGACAACCAAGCGCGGCCCGACTGTTGTTGAATGAAAATCTCGCCGTGTGTGAGTAAAGTCGTGGCGGCGGCACCACCACTTCCTGTCCCTAAACACCCCACCCACCCGTGTGCTTGCGCGTTCCTTAACTTTACTCAACTTTACTATGGCGATGAGTTCTGTGAACGCAATGACGAACGTGAGGAGCGAAAAGCGATGTACGATTACGGCATAGAGCGCAGCGGCATCCAACAAAACTGGGAGTGAGTGTGTGTGTGTCGATGGTTGTACTAACTAATAATAATAACAATAATGTTAGGTAGAGGATCGGGTTTTTGGACACACGGAATTTACAACGAGTTCAACAATTTTTCACACTTTACTAACTCAATACTGTAAAAAAATATATTAAATATTTTTAATTTTTTTTTTTTTTTTGTTATTGTGATGAAATAATGATGAGGGCTATCCATTTTTTTTAATTTGTACGTATATTTTTTAAAGTTCTAATAACTTATACTAGAGAAATTCTCTACGAAATCGGCCAATTTCGAGCATTTTTAAATTTTTGTCTTGTTCCCAAAATTTTAAATTTTTTTTTTTGTGATTTGAAAATTTTACGAATGTTTTGCTTTTCATATTGAGAAAAGGACCATTAGTTTCTGAGATATGGGTACTGAAAATAAGAGATTGTTTGGATGTAACTTTCAAACATTTTTGTTTGCCTTTTTTGTATTTTATTTGCTGTATTTCATAAAATAGAGGCTATTGTGTGTGTTTTTTCAAATAACTTTCTCAATTTCAAATACTTTTTATTATTTTTTTTTGTTTAGTCAATGATTTAACATTTTTAGTACACCTCAAAACAGTGAATTTGGGAAAAATTTAGTTTTTTTTGCCGCAAAAATCAAATGCATTGTCATTCTTTGCCAAATTTGTGTTGTTGGACATCCATATTGCAAGTTTTAAAAATTTTAGTACTTTCAGTAGGGCGTCCAATTTTCCCGGGTTTTGAATTTCCCGGGAAACGGGAAATATATTTTTTGAATCAGGATTCAATTATATTTGTTCATTATATGTGTTCAGTTTTTGGAGCACAAAATCATAAAATAAAATACTTATATACTCAATACTGCACAGAAAAAAAAATCATGGTAATATTACATCTGGGCAGGGGTACATTTTTTATGTCAGAAAAACGGTGTAATTTTACCTCTGGAAATGTGTAATTTTACCACTTTTCTGGTGTAATGTCACTTTTTCAGTCTAAATTGAGGTAAAATCACATCATAAAAGAGGTAATATTCAACCTTCCAAAATTACAGCTTCCAAATTTACATTATTTTTTACTGTGTGGATAGCGGTTTTTAGATAATTTAAGTTGCTATGTTTTTTGTTCTTTGTTGTGCTTTGAATTTTTAATTTCTTATAAATATTGATTTTTTTTAATGTGATGTGACTAGAGAAGCTTGAAAAAAAAGCTTTTAAAATTTCTCAAAAACAAAAAAAAGCAGCAAATTAAATTATACCAGTGTATGTGAAATTTTAGATCAGTTTAGACATGTTTTATAAACATTTATGAAACATAATCAAAAATCTCTGAATATGCAGCAATTCCCCACGAAAACAGCATGATTCGAAAAAAAGTTCTCCGACTAAGCTCAATTTTTTTCTGGGGATTCCTTGGCCAAAATAATTAGACCCGTATTTTTTTGTTTGGCCATTAGGGTGACCTACGCCGTGTTAGAATGGTCCAAAAAATGGCAATTTTCGCTACAACCACATTTTTTGAAAAATCATAACTCTGCACCTTTTCAACCGATTTTAGCTTTCTTAGGTGCAATAGGTCATAGCTGAAATTTTAAATTTATCACAGTTTTAGTGAAAAAAGTCGATTTTTGCCGATTTCGTCATTTTTCCATTTCTGCGCTAGTTTTTATTTTCAAAAAATCGTATCTCAGAATATTGAAAACATAACTTTACTATTTTTTGATATGTTATGTAAAATTATCCGAGGAATCCGATAAATATATTTTCAGACATAGGCTCTTTGGTCCCGAGACCCTCAAAAGAACATTTCAAGTTTTCATCTGACCTTCTGAAATGTTAGACTAGATATTTGAAACTTTAAACTATTTTTTCTTAAAAGCCCATCTAATACCCTTTCGTTTGCGCTCAAGACAGTTCAAATCGGTTGAAATGGTGCGGAGTTATGATTTTTTGAATAATGTGGTTTTTGCGAAAATCGGCGAAAATGGTCATTTTTTGGACCACCCTAACACGGCGTAGGTCACCCTAATGGCCAAACAAAAAATATGGGTCTGATTATTTCGACCAAGGATACCCCAGAAAAAAAATTTGATACCCATCTTTATCCACTACCAACCCAAAATTTGATTTTTTTTTTTCAATTTCGAGAATTCCCGGGACAAAATATAAAAAAATATCGGGATTCGAGAATTCCCGGTTACGGAAAAATCCCGAGAATTTTATCTCGGAAATTCCCGGGATGGTTCAGTTTAAACAAGGCTTGTACAATTTTAACTTAAAGTTTTTGTCATCCGGCCCTGGTAAAGACAAAACGAGAAGGAAAACAAAAAAACGTTATTTAGCGTCAAAAATTTGAAAAATATCAATGAATTTATGAAAAACATTCTTTGGGTACCAATACTTTTTCCGGTTGTTTTTTTTTTAAATTAAAAGTTTCAACTTAAAATTATTTCTACCTCCCCTTTTTTCATTTCTTATTTTTGAATGTGTTTGGAAGCTATTTTTTTTATTGTGTGTTTCAATTAAATTAAGAGCAACGTCAACAACGAGAACGAAGATAACGATAAGGTCAAAGGGCATTTTTGGCTTGATTTGCAAATATAAATAATTTATAAAAGGTAACATTGCTACACTTTTTTGAGATGATTTTAAAAAAAATATTGAATTTTGAATAATTACTTTTTTCCAAAAAATAAAAAAAGGAGAAGAGAAAATTATTTAATGTTGCTTTTTTTTATTGAAATAATCCTTAGAAAAAAATAAATCAAAACCAATGAACCTTTCAGAAAAAAAGTCATAATAATTAAAGAATGTAAATTTCAGTAAAACCAAGGAAACAAAAGCAGAATTACGAATTCTTAACAGTTTGTAAATATTTTTTGTTGTTTCATAATTGTCAATATGATTTGAGCTTTTTCGTATATTTTTAGCTTAAAACTGATCCGGAAATGTTAAATTAAGTTAAAAAAAAAGTAAAATTTCTACTTGTTTTAATCCATTTTTCGTCAATTTTTGAAAAAGCTCCAAAAACTTTCAAAACAACACTTGGACAGTATCTTTCAGTGCACTAAAACAACCTCACAGCAATTTTTCTAGTCAGTGAGGAGCCATACCTACACGCACAGTTGGAGTTGTACGCAAATGTGTATGCCACCCAGCCAAATTTTGTAGAAACAATAAAACATAAAACAAATAAATACGACCGTCGACCACGACATCCTCAACGAAAAAAAAAAAGAAAGAAAAAGAACCAACCAACTCAAAATAGAGTAAGCCATCGCGTCGACTTTTCGGCTAAACCAAAACCCAAAACAAAGTGTGTGTAACAGACGAAAAAACAAACCCACCAAGAAATAATAACAACAATGCCAGAAGCAAAACGAAATGGCACACACAAAGACCGAAAAAAAGAGCAATGTTTGGAACTCACGACCGCACCACGATTGATTTCCTGTTGTCTGAATATGTGTTATTTTTGTTTGTTCTATGGGAGCGTTCTTTTATTACGTAACGCGAAAAATCGGACTTTTAGACCCCCTCCCCCCCCCCTCGTAACAAAATTTCCATACAAATTTTAAAAATTTTGTATGGAGCGTAACACGGCCTCCGACCCCCCCTCCCCCCCTACTGCGTTACGTAATAAAAGAACGCTCCCTATAGGGTTCAAACCTCAGTCCAAGACAAATGGGCTTGTGAGGTTTGCGAGTTTGTCAAGTCTGATAAAGTTGTTTTGGGAGCGAACAAAAGAACGGTTGAAGTATTTGTTAATTTTTAAACGATTTTGTTTGTGAAACCAAAGTTGAGGATGAAGATGTTGGGTTGCATGAGAAAGTGTATTTTTTTCAAATGGTTGACAAAGTTTGGTTTCAATAAAAATACATTGAGTCAAGTCTGCAACTGTAAGAGTGAAAAATAATTTTAATTTGCTCTCGATTATGTTTTGTTTTATGATTTTTTTTTTGTTGAGAAGGCATTCAGTCTGGATTTTTTATATTACATATAGCCAAACATTTTCTAGTTCTTTTTTACTTTCTGATCGAAAAAATGAGACTTCCCACCACTTACAAGAAAGTAGACAGAACGAGCCTTGCATGATTGAACGATTCCAGTCTAACCAATTTGTCGTTCTTTGCACGAAAAGGGTTATGTTTATGATTGAAAATTTGAAAAAAAAATATCAGGTCGAAGATATTCAACGAGATTTTCCATTTTAAACAACAGTCGATTGTTCAAAAAGTTGCCAAATCGAGACACGCTCGTTGCTGCAATCGAAAAGATCATCGATCTTTAGAAATAAAACTCTAGAGAAGAATCCAAACTCGTTATTATCGTCTTCATTCTGACAGCTCCGAGCCGCCACGGCGACGGTATCCTCGGGGGATTGATGAACTTATGTAGTACTGGTCCCAAACTCCTCGTCGCAAAAATTGCAGACATTCGTGTTTAAACTATCACGCGATGCTATCGCGTCGAGGTTTGCCTCGGGTATAGAACGCGGTTCTTAACCCTTGCCGATCTTAACATTTTTTGGGCAATTTCTTGTCTGACTTTCTTAAGGTAAAACTTAAACCAGATTATTTACCAGTTTCAAAAAAATAAATAAAATAAAGCTTTAAAGTCTAGTAAAAAGTGTGAAAATTGACAATATTCATAAGCTCATGAATAGATTTCACGACTTCATGAATTTAATTCTTACAAGCATGAGCAACTTCAAGAATTTATGATTTTTGTTTTTGTATAAATCTATGAGGAAACCTTGAAAAAATCAAGAATAATATTGTACATGATTGAAAATTCATGAACGTTTGTTTTATTGTCATGAATAGAGTTCATGAATTCATGAATTTTGATGGAATATTTTGGGAAATCATTAAAGAAACACGTTTTCCGTGCACCCAAAATACATAATTTGACAAAAAAGAACTTTTTTTATTCAAAAAATGTAAATTGAGGGTTAATCCCAACTGGCCCGGACAAAGTAACAACACAAACTTTTTAATATATGTGTTGTGTGGTGTGTTTGTCCCCGGGATTTCAAAGTTGGTGGCGGGGCTGCTTGTGGGGACAACCCCTTCTAGAACTGCCAAAAAAAGGGGGAAGCAGTTTATCAAACTAATCCGCTCGAGTTGAGGAAGGAGCGTGCAAAAAACGTCCGTTACTGTGGACGCGGATTATTGTTCCGCAAAGGGAAGGAATTTCTGTGAGTGTGTCCTGATTGTGGAGAGCTTGCGGTCGGGATTTTGCACTGGGGACGAGATTAAATCACGGGGATTTGCGAGAGAACGAGTTTGTGTTGATAAATTGAACGGAATAAAGTTGGCGAGCGAATGTTGGAGATGATGAATGTTGCTTGAAGTAGGACTAGGTTTTGCTCTAAAAAATATTGTTCAGAGTCAGAGTCAGAGTCAGAGTCAGAGTCAGAGTCAGAGTCAGAGTCAGAGTCAGAGTCAGAGTCAGAGTCAGAGTCAGAGTCATAATTAGAGTCAGAGTCAGAGTCAGAGTCAGAGTCAGAGTAAGAGTCAGAGTCTCTTGACCTCCACAGGTCTAATACAAATAATTCAAATTAGTCAAATGAGTTTTGTAGAAACTATTCAATAGCTAGCAAACAATAAAATAGTCAAGATTTCTCTCAGTTCAAACAATTTAAACCCTTTCCTTTCAGCGGCAAATCTTCGGTCAACCGGGGCGTAACCAGCAAACAAAAGCGAAACCACTCCGCACATTCGCCGCCATATTGTCTGCATGTGTGAGCCGGTTAATCATTAACCCTCACTGCGCTGCAGCGAAACAATAGCCCTGGCATGCAACAGTGGCCACATGTGGTATGCAGCGCAAGATGCATTTTTCTCATCATGGAATGGCAGCGCTGCCGGCCAAGCTCCGCTGGCCACACTAAATGTCCACAATTCGTGGAGGTGCCTTCAAACGAAAGTGTGCATTGTTTGTGGATAGCTTTCGGGCAAAATTGTTTTTTTTTTATGGTTTCGTTCACACTGGTTGAGAAAGTTGGTGTTCTGGCAGCACTGCAACTCCCCGGGCGATGCTCCAAATGGATTTTCCCTGTCTCGGCGGTACCATAAACAAACAATGGCAGTGTGCCCATCGTTCTGGAAGCAATTTCCTGCACATGGAGAAGGAAAATTGTGGGAAAATTGGAACTGTCCCTGAGTTGGATCTATTCTTTTTTCATCATACTTGAAGACAGGTAAATCCAAAACAAGCGTCCGTCACCCTACACCATAGATGGACGCTGGAATAGTTGTGGTTCTTTTGTTGGTCACCTCCAGGAAACCGGCCCGGACTTTGCTGGACCATTCATTGAGCTGGGAACGGTCACTGG
Organism: Culex quinquefasciatus; assembly: GCF_015732765.1. Lineage (NCBI taxonomy): Eukaryota > Metazoa > Arthropoda > Insecta > Diptera > Culicidae > Culex > Culex quinquefasciatus. Next base: position 20,693,985 of record NC_051862.1, on the reverse strand, counting down.
ATGTGTCAGAAACTGCTGTTTCTGCTGCTGCTACTGTTGTTAATGGATGATGGTAGCAGCATAAGTAAAATGGTAAAATGCACATCAATTCATGAAATTCATGTTAAAGGGCAAACTGGGAGTCGTTCCGAGGGGCGATTGTTTCTCAGCAAGAAGAGGGTTGGAAAGTTTTATCCAGTTTTGATATCGAATAGCTGTTCATAACACTTATTGTACACAATATCCTCTGTAATTACACTTAGCTTAAAGAAAAATGTAATTACAAAAGCCGACTCGGTCCTAACCAGGTCCCAGCACCGAAAAGGACATAATAAAAAAAAATATGAAAAAACACTTCTTGTACACAAAAAACAAGTTTTTTCTATCGAGATTTGAACCGGAGCTCTTTGGACAAGAGTCTAGCGCTTTACCTCTGAGCCACGAGATCTTGTTGGTAACGGACAAACAAAACGCAACCTCGAGCACGCGAGTTGCCCAACTGCGGGGATGATCTTGTGATTTGTTGGTGGAAGAGTTGACAACGGATGTCAGTAGCTTGGTTATCAGTGCATGTCAGCGGAACTTCGTTTGGGTGTAGCAAAACTTTGGATTTTACGAAAATTAAAATCTATGAGTCACTACTCGAGACGTCAAGTTACCACTAATTATAATGGATAAATGATAAATTGCAGTCCTCAACAGTTAGTCTATAGCTCACTTTCAACCTCCCTGACGTTTATTGCCTGCAGCAAGCCCTCATCCTTCATGGCTGCTCTTGTTTCTGGTGTGTGTGAGCCCAAAATGGCAAACCACTAATTAAATTCAGCCACTTGTTGTTGCTGTCGCAACCTTCCGTTCCAGCACACTAGTGTGGCGTTTCTTCCGAAGGAGATGGGAACTTCTGCCAAATGCACCCAACTTTATGGCCATTTCGTTGGGGTCAGTTGTCTTCGGAGTAACAAGTGACAAACGATGATACCGTCGGTAAACCCGAAAAGCAAACACCAGCCTCGAGTCGGCACGACTTCCTCGTTTGCTCCAAGTCTTCACCACCCTGACCTAACCTAACCCAAACCGGTAGTTAGACTGCGGTGGGGAAACTCATTAAGATTGAAATTACCTTTTTCTTATTGTTTTAAGCGCCGAACCAAGAGCAGTTGTTGTAGAGCAGATTCCGCTCTTTTTCCGGACTTCCAGCACGGTGGAGTTGAAGCTGTCAGACAGGCTTATCGCACCTGATGCAACTTCACACAACCCGTAACTTCATCTCCCCGAGCTGGGTAGGATGGTGTACGGTGAGGCAGTAGGAGAGTGCAGAAATCTTATAAACAATTTTATTTCTATTTACTTCTTCGTCATCGGCTTAGAAGAGAGCGCTACCCTGGAGACTTTCACTTTCCGTTGGTCGACGACGACGCCGCGCAGAAGAGACGACTCCGCCGTGGTGACGAGTGCACGGGCATCATACCAGGGTGGAGGAGGTGGTTTAGGGTTCCATTACGGCACCTTCTCAATCTCTGCCGCTGCCTACATGTAAACCTGGCACCAACTTTTGCGCTGATTATGGCCATTATGTTGGCAATCCTGATTAGGAATTAGTTTTTATTGCGGCAAAGTTCGCGGAATGGCCAATATGAATCGTGAGTCGATTGATTCGTGGAAAAACGGTGGGGGTCATGCGCGAACTACGTGGCGGCGTGATCTAATTACGAGATTTTGCTAGGTTCGTCAGTAGCCAAGTTGGTAAGGGCGCACCCTCCGTAATCACACGTTACCAGTTCAATTCCAGAGAGTAACGACATTTGCGTTCACTCCCTCATGCTGTTTCATCAACAAATCTCACTGATTTAGGCCTGAACCGCGTCCCCATTATGGCTTCGGAATCCATATCTCAACGGGCGCGCAACCATTACAAAAAGGTCGATTCGAAGAAAAACAGCAACAACACAGAAAGGCCGCGGCGGCAAAAGACAACAAACTTACGGAGAAAGAAAGACATCCAAAGACCTGATCCTAATGTCATACGGTCAGCCGTTCAAAGTCGAGACTTTGGGTCGCTTTGGATCGCTGGCGATTGTGCAATTTTCAACAGTCAAAGCACCGGGATTTCCTGTGTGTTTGGGTCGCTGTCGGAACGCTTTGAGCGGAGTTGTCACACAGTGGACAGGTCAGTGACATTTGTTGTGGGGAACGAACGAAAGTTGCAGCCGATTACTTGTGTAATCGAATTGACCGCGCGCTTAGTCGGTCGGTTTGTAGTGTGGGATTAGCGCGGTAGATTGTGGACGATAGGTTAGACTGGATTTAAGTGGCGAATTTGGGGGTGATTTGTATCGATATCGGTATGACGACTGTGGGAATTGATTTGCGCAGGCATTGCGTTGCAAAGTTATCTAATTTCGGCAGAATCGTTACGCCGATCTGTCTGGGGTTCACGATTAGGTTTACGACTTTGTAGAAATTAGGTCGAGTTTCTACTTGTTGAATAGAGCGATTTAGAAATTCAAAGTCACCTCTAACGCTGACTCTGACTCTTTGAATCTAAATGTGACTCTGACTTTGAATCAAAATCTGACTTTTACTCTGATTTCGTCACCAATTCTGACTCTGACTCCGCTACCGAACCTGACTCTGACTCCGACACCAAATCTGACCCTGACTTTGTCTTTGAATCTGACTTTTATTCTGACCCTGACTCTGACTCTGACTCTGGACTCTGTTTCCGAAGCCCTGAAGAAAATATATAACATTAATTTCTAGAATTTGCAGTGTGAAAAATTCTGCGACCGGAAACCACCGAAAACTAATTAGTCTAGACGGAAAACGGGCCGAACCGACAGTCGTCGGCGCAAGTAGCAAAAAAAATGCAACCCGTCAAGAAAAGCAAACAACAAGGTCAAAACGTCTGACATGTGTCTGTTTTTTCTCTCTGTGTCACACAGAAAGATGCTGACATTCCGAACTTAGGATTAATTTTCAAACACTGGCTTATTTTCATTCAAAGACAAACAAGAACATTCACACATTTTGAAAAGTGTTGCCAGCTTTTCTCAAAAACTCACACATAAGAAAACACCGACTTCTTCCGACCTCTGCGAAGACAAATCACACACCCGCGCGGGGCTTCTGCCTTTCGGCTTGGCCATTTAATTGAAAAGTGCAATTTTTCTTAAGCCGACACAAACTCACGCACACACATTTGCATCATCTGTCATGGCGGCTGCTGCCAAAGTGATAAATGTCATTCCGCCACCAGCTCCGCTAAGCCAGGCGTCAATTTCACCTTAAATGCAACGCTGGCTTCGGTAATAAATCATCGGGGCACTTTATTTTTTCCGCGGAAATTAAAAAAACACGCCGCACACGTGGCACGATTATGCGTTTTTTTTTCTGTGGAAGTGAAGGTTAATGCAAGTGCAGCCGGGTTGTTGCTGTGTGTGTTAGTTGTAGCAATTAACCCCTAGTGGAAGAGAGTAATGGTTTAGGGCAATGAACTGATTGATGTGGTGGGTTTACTAGAAAAGTATGTAGATGGTGATTTTTTCTTTAATTTATGTTAATTTTCAATTCATTAATCTCATTTCCGAAAAGTAATGCCCCTATTTTGCGCTTAATTAGCATATGAAAAACAGATAACAGTTTTCGTTGAAGCTTAAATCTGAATTTCTGATGAAAAAGATTAAACCTTCCATCCTTAAAACCTTCCAAAAATAATTTTGATTCCGATGATATTTTTTCAAATTAGAGTTGTTTTTTTTTAAAGAATGTTAAATCTGGACTGATATTTAAAAAAGAATTGCGAACATTTGAATAATACGCTGGATTAAGCTTTAAAAAAGTTTTGGATCAAAAGTTATATTATAATAAAATAAATATTTAATAACTTTAAAATCGTTAGGCTAGATAAATTTGAAGAGCAATTTCATTATAATTTCTAAAAAATAATTTCAGAAACATTTGTATGATTCAAAAAAATCAATTTGATTTCTTTAAAAATACTTACAGAAAAAAAATACTTTTATAAAAATCATTTTTTTAGGTCGTGTCTCTGTAAAAAACAATCATACTTATAATGGCTCAAAAAGACCGCTTAGATATGAAAAAGTTATGGAATAAATGAAAATAAACTCATATGATCGAAACTAACGTTTTCCTTACATTTGAACGTAAAAAAATATTGGAAAAAGGCCTAATTTTTTTTATTTTTTTTATATTCAGAAAGCTTATTTTGATATAAAATGTTAAAGAAAACTTTGAATATTTTTTTTTAATTTTATTTTTTTCTCAAAAGATAAAAGCAAAAAAAAGTTCAAACAGGCTAAAATTGGTCAGGCGGTTCCTAGGCCCAAATATTAAAACACGTATTTGTTTTATTATAACAGAAGTCTCAAGACAGTTAGAGTGGCTCAAAAATTTAAAATTTTCAAAAAAAGAACACCAAAAATATGTTTTTTTATTCTTCATTTATAGGCTTTACCAATATTTTCGCCTTGAAAACGAATTTGGCGCCTATAAATGTTATCACTTTAATTTTTAAATTATGGCAATTTTAGTGAAATATGTGAATGAATGTGAATAGTGAAATATATGAGGAATTTGACAAAAATATTTTTAGATATGAGCAATTCTCTCTGAATTCCGGAAATTGATTTTATTGAATTTTTTATTTGGATCAAACTTTGTGGAGGCCTTCCCTTTGACCAAAGAAGCCAGTTTGTGTCATTGCACAGTGACTTTTGATTTGGTTGAAAATTTGAGTGGTTCACGATTAGGGCGATTTTCCTAATCTAACTATTCAGGAATATTTTTGGGATTTTTTTGTCTTCTAGAAAGTTGTTGGACTTGCCAATCCAGCTACTTTGTCGAAGACACCAACATTTTATCTCCTAATCTACGCATTCTACGACCAAATTTAGAGAAAGCATCTGAGCGAAACTTCGCAAACCATAATTTTTAACGAAGCAATTCAGGGTAAAGTTTTAGAGAAAATGATGATCGAGGCTCTTTTAAAGCCCTAAAAACACATTTTTTTTATTTTGTGATAAGTCCAACTTAAGAGTAAAAAGTTACAGCCATTTTAAGGTAAAAAATAACCAATTTTACAACGAAAATATCTCGAAAAAGCGGCCAAATTTTCCCTAAGGAATATTTTTCCTTTAAACTCGAAACATCTTAATTTGAAAATGTCTAATTTTCAAGGGAAAAGTGTATGGACCACACTAAAGAAATTCGAAAATTGTCCAACTATATTATTTATGTAATTTCGCCCGTTGAATCCGAATCTGCCCTCAGAATTGACCCAAATTGTCAAAATATTTTACTTTAATTTTGCGATCTGGCCCACTGTACATTGGTCCACCCATACAAGTCTTCATAAAATTTTGGCAGCTGTCCATATTTTGTATATTGAAGGAATGAAACGATCGACTTGGTGTCTTCGGCAAAGTTTTAGGTATTGACCTTTCAGAAAAAATAGGTACACGGATTTTTTTTAAATATTTTTTTTTTTTTGCAAAAAAATATATTTGATGAAATCTATATTTTCTTATAATTCATTATTAAAAGGTTTGGGGGACAAAAAATCCAAATTTTTCAGCCATAGAAAAGTACCGCAATAATTGTTGACACCGAGTTTTAATTTTTTGAAATAATTGTGTTTTTTGGAATAAAATAAAAATCTGGAGACTTTGTTACCGTAAACTGGGGTCAATCGGGACACATGGGGCGAATTGGGACAGCAGTTTAAACCATGTTGCAGCACAATAATTTGATTTTTCTGGTTGGTTTCGGTTAGAACAGACTCAGGCCAACAAAATGTGTATATCCATTTCCAAATTTAAAAGCTTTGAGTGCATTAAAAACTGCTGTCCCTATTCAGACTGTAGTCCCGATTCACCCCAGATTACGGTACTTGAAGTTTGATTTAAAGTAAAAAATAATATTTTTAAATAAAATTTGGTTTCTAGGATTTCGCCTAAGATACATTGAAGATTGTATTTTAATTCAAGATTTTTTAATTATTCCAAAAGTTTACACATAAAGCTGACGTTGAACAGCCACAATTTCTTATCGAGAACATTAATTTAACCAGAACCACCACATAGCCCAAAGGCAAGAAACAAAACAAGCAGCCTCATTTGCATATTCCATTCCACTCAACAAATTGAATTAAAAATTCTGATTCTGAGTTGCCCCCCAATCCACGCTGCGCCTCAAGTCATTCTGCTCGAGAGACCCACCAGCGGGGGGAGCCGCTGCAACAGAACCAAATCGATGCGGCTCGATTTCCAAACCGGAAGTCGTTCGTTTTGGTCGTCATTAATACCCGGGACAGCATCGAGTGCCAAACGGGGGTACAATCGGTACAGTTCTACGAAACGCTGCACCAAGAAGCCTGAGCCCCTGACAACAGCTTCATTAAGCCTTTCACGAAACTTAATTAATTCCGATTATTCCGCTTCCTATTTTTTCCCAGGCTTCGAGCTTTTTTGAGGAGGAGGAGGAGGTGGTCCGCGAGACCTAGTTTTCAAGGTGCGCCTTGAAAGAGCTCGTACGACGAGGAAACGTTTAATAATCGAGACAACGGTAGCAGCGGTGGGCACCGACGACGACCCATCGCCCGGGGGCCAATCGATGGCCTGTTGAGCGATATTAAATAAGTTTAAGGCGGCGCACCGACCACGTCGATGAAAGGCTGGCCCAAACTTGTTTCACGACCTGCTGAAGACTGGTCTCTTCAATGGGTTACCGGGATCCCTCGATCCGATCTCACACGGCTGTAATTATGCGCGATGAGAGGTTTGGCGAGTTGAGCACTGTGGGTTAGGATGGTGAAATTTTGAAGGAAAACAGTTTTTTTTTGGTGAGATTCGAACCGAAGACGGCTGGTTGATGATCACTCTTATTTTTGTCACAACAATCAAAGCAACCCTGGCAGACAGCGTGACTGCAGCTGCGGCTGCACTGTTGACCTTAATTATTCTGCTTGAACGGAGAGAAATCTGCACAGAGTTATAAGGTCTCCAGCAGCAGAAGGCTACCTGCTGCCCATGATGTAACACATCCGACGACGAAGTCGTGTGTGTTTCACTTTCGCCATGGTCGTAAAATAAGAGAGCTCCCAGGCCGCCGACATCGAGAGGCATTACTTAACTTGACATATAAACGACGGCGACCGCCGGGTCTTGCATACTCATTGACCACCGCGTTATTGAATGATCAGGTAGGTACAGGTTGTGCAGCAGCTACGACGGTGCGTTCCGAGGTGCAAAAGCAATTAATTGTCACTTTGCGAATTCGTTGGATGCTAATTGAGCGATATCGTGGGATAGCTGCGGGATTCAGCAGCTGTGCGGAGATCTTGTTGTTGTCACAACGTTGAAGTCTTCAGAGTATACGCGGTCGTCAAGGGGTTGATGACCTGTTTGTACAGCAACAACGCCAGGATTTAACTTTTTTCTTCAATTTCTTTTAGTTCAAGACACTAGCTTCTAACAACATCCATCAAGCTTAGAGAGAAAGTCAATTAAAAGCAAACTCTACAAATCATCCTTTCTGCGATGAAGAATATATCAAGATCACGACATGCACCGGCCTAGACAAACATCGTGTCGGCCATTTTTCTTTCTTAGGAGGGGGCGCCACCACCTTAACGAATCGTTGCGCGCGCGAATCCAAAAACGCCATAAATCTTCAATTCTGCCAACCCAACCCCGTCAACGCGTTATAAATTTTATTCTAATTTTCCTCGAGTCTCGCCGGCCTGTCAAAAGCAGAGCAAATTTCAAAATCCTCAAACGCACATTGGCACGAAACATGACTAATGGGCGCAAGGTAAGACCTTCTTTTGTGAGTCACGTGGTGAGGGAGTTCGAATCCACTTCGGGCATAACGCCCCCACATGGGAACAACATGTGAGTGCAGACAGCATACGAACTGCAATTGATCGCGTTTGGCGTTATTGGTTTGGCACTCAGTTGGAAAAACATCAAAGTTGGAAGGGAAATTGATGTTGGGAGCATAGACAAGCAGACGAACATTTTTTCATTAGTTCTAGAACTAAAATTAAGTCAGACAAAAATGCCCCAAATTTTGATCCGATTGTCTGTGTTGAGAAAACCACATCTAGAAAAGAGAGAAGGGACAATCAGCAATTTAATTTGTTGTGGATTGATTTTCCTCAATGGTGTGATACTTTTGTGGGGATCTCCGTTTGGAACAAAGAGAAACAACACACAAAAGCTGGGCAAATAACTGATAAAACCAAGGCTAAAAAAAATCACAAACAAAAACAAAAAAAGGAAGGTGTCACCGGAAAACGGCGGGAAATGAGCGCTTAATGATACTCTTTTATTTCCGGGGTAGAGGTAGCAAAAGAGAAAAATAAGGAGAGGAATGGGCGTGGCCACCAATAATTTAAATAATATGGAGTTGGGAAAAATCTTCCAGAGTTGATAATTGAGATACTTTATGATCGAAACGAAAACAATCGAACGGTATGTTGAAATAAACAAAACGTAATTTTATTCAAAGATAAAAAAAAACGTAGTTTCAAAATGGTTTCAAAACAAGAATACTTTCAAGTTTTTTTTTTTTTTTTGGTAAAACAAAATAATACATTTTCAAGGATATGCAAATTTTATTGAGCAATTTTCCACAAAAACCAATTGTCAAGTTTGTATGTGGACAAAAACATTATATGGCCAAAAGGATTATTTTACATCATTGCTTCGATACAAATCTTCATACCATTTTGGTAGCTGTCCATACAAAAATGGCAAGTTATTGTTCAAAAATCTATACCGCGGTACAATATTTTCTGATCGATTTGGTGTCTTCGTCAAAGTTGAAGGTTTTATGAAGACAGTTCCGACAAAAATAGTTGTAACCTTTAAAAATTTACTACAGTAACTGTTAATCGTTATAACGATTTTAATATATTGTTTTTCAATAAAATAACCCTCAAAACCCATTTTTTTATGCCTCAGAAACTAAGCAGGCAGCTTTTTAGCTAATGAAAATATTTATTTAAAAATCCAAGGGAAAAGATTTTTGGAAAAAAAATGTTATCTCTAATATTGAAAATGAGCTCAACAATGCACATTTTAAATAAAAAAAGAGTAAAAAATTTAAGGGAAAAACCAATAATTTTTGATTAAAAAATAGAGTCTGCCTGTCGAAAACATTGAAAACAACTGAAAAATCTCTATCACTAATATTTTTATGCATTGAAATTTTTATAGATAGTTACTGAGATATGCAAACAATACTGTTGTTAAAACTATGGCATATAATCATAATTTTATTTTATTTTTATTTAGGCCTCGATTGACTGTGACCATTGGGAAAAAAAATCCTTTTAAAAATATTTCCGTCGGCCTAAAGCCAATGCGAATTTTATTTCAAAATATCCAGGGGCAAAAAAATATTTAATGCAAAATTAGATTTTGATTGAGAAACCTTGTACGATCCATTATAAACTATTAAGATTACGCTGTAAAACTTTTCTTACATTTTCAATGAAATAGAGCAAATTAACGTTTGAAATTTTATTTTGAAACCATTTTTTATAGCAGCGTTGCTACAAAAAATTAGAGAACATTTGTTGAAACTTTTTTCATATTTTTCTAAAGTTAAGCTTGAAATTTGGAATTTAGACAGTAGCTCAGCAGCAATTGGTTAAAAATATAATTTTGAATAAATTACATCTTTGTGAAACTTTCCTATCTTTCAGATGAAAATAATTTCAAATACAAATTTAGACTCTTTTTAAATGTTATGCCTGATTTTGATTTATCAAGGAGCGGCCGTGGCTGACTGGTTACGGTGTTCGCTTTATAAGCGAATGGTTCTGGGTTCGATGCCCATCTGCTCCCAACGAGAAAGTTAAGAACATAGAAATCTGAAATGATGAATATGAACGAAACATCAAAGTCGCTCGAGGTGCGGTTCGATCCCCCGTCCTTTGGATTGGTAAGCAAAAATGCTAACCACTTCGCCATGACGACTTGGTAAGCTAGAACTGGAACTAGGAATACTGTTACAGAGAGCGAGTTGTGGCGCTATAACCACGGCAAATAGTGTCCAGGGCATTCGTGGAAATACAATGTCCCATCCCAGAGGGTCCCGGAGTACCAAACATTCTTAGCATGGTGCTCCCAACGAATACAACCAAAATCTCGGAGCGTATGGTGGTGTGTCCCCACGCTTCTTCCTCCCCTGTCGATTCAGAATTGTGTTGTTGTTCGAACACTCAGTGTTCAAACTCAACCCAATTACGAGTCATCTCTGCGATACGGCTTTACGCAGTAGGCCTGGCCGCTTTAACGCTTGTGATGTTTCAATGCATTTCTAATGCAATGGCGCACTACAAACGTTAATAAATGACAAGAAGAGTGCTAGGCGTCATCTAACCTAAGGCACTCTCCAGGATCCCTTCGAAAGATTGGCTGCGCTAGGGTCTGATTAGATTTAGATTAGATTAGATTAGTTATGCCTGATTTTGATTTATCACATTATGATTGCTGAGTAATTCCGGATAAGAAACCAGTCTGATATGATGCTGCAAAACCCTTGCCTTGATGTGCAATTTGTTATTAAAAATGCTCAGATTAACGTTATTTGTAACTTTTTTGCTTTTTGAGGTGTTGTTGAATTCTCCTTGCCTAAGAAACATTTTTTTTAAATCTCCAAAATTGTGCTATGATTTTTCTATAAAATGACTTTTTTGAGCAAACATATAAAGTTCCTAATTGAATTGCAAAAATATGCAGCGTATACCTTTTTTATAAAATTTAATACATGGATTAACACATTTTCAAAATTATTTGAAAATATTCTTGGTTTTATTATTCGATTAAGAAAAATTATTTTTAGTGCAGTTCAAAGAAGTCGGAAATTTAGAAGAAAAAGGTTTAACGTGAGTTTGGTTCAGGTTTGTCGTGAATTTGGTTGAATTCTCAACAAATCAAGAATTGTTAAAAACTAAACTAAACCAAAATTGAAAATAAAATTAGAAAAAAATCAAAAATAAGAAACGATACAAAAGAATAAAAAGAACAAATGTTAATAGTTTTAAACTTATAACAAACACAGTAAAATCATGGAGGAAAACAATAACAGAAAAAGAAATTGGATTCCAGAGTGAAAACTATAAACAAAAACAAAAAAACACTAAATTCTAAAAAAATGAAATACTTGAATTTTTAATAAAAAAGAAAGAGCAAAACAAAAAGAAAAAATACTAAAAAACAAAACAATAAAAAAATAACACAATGATTGCTCACATACTGGTTATAAAACACCGCTAAAATGAACTCTAATGCTCTGTTATGTTATGGACTTATTGTCAATTGATTCATTACCAAAAATACCGAATATAATTAAATTGAGAAAAATAAGCTGAACATATATCCAAACATATTCAAGTACACAGAAAAAAAATTGTGTTGTTTATGTATTTTAAGTAATATTACACAAAAAAGAGGAAATATTTAACCAACCAAATTTTCAACCTTCCGAAATTCAACTTTTTTTTCTGTGCAGAAATCAAAAAAGTAGACAAAAATAAAAACAGAAAAATTCAGTAGAAAAAATAAGACAGTAAACATTTATATAAGAAAAAAGTCCTGCCAAATTTCACAACCAAGCTCCAAAAAACATTTTTAAAAGAAACGACAAAAATCAACAGCAGCAGCACCAGAGTTTATTCCCGCAAAATGCAACGCGCAAACACAGACCATCATCCAATCCGCTTTTTCCGGGCAACAGCTGGAACAATCATTATCGCAGACAGAAGAACATTTACCAAAACCCAACGGCTCTGGTCTGGCGATGCAGATAACGAACGCACTACCCCGTTTTGTTAGGGTGGTTCTGTTTTATTTTTTTATTTTTTCGGAAACTTTTGGGTGAAATATATCGAAATTTGTGATTTTTATGAAAACAAAAATTAAGTTTTTTTGGAACCCTATTTACTTACAAACAGAGGATAACACATTCGTCTGGGATCGGCTCGATTTCCGCACCCAAAGTATCGAACATTTTATCCCAATCGTTCTCATCACTTCTCGTTCCCCACAAATTTTGAGGTTATGTCCCTGTAGAGGGGGGAGTGTCGAAATGTGATAATGATTTTCACTCGAAAGAAAAAAACAACAAGCCGGAGTGTGCACCAGTGCGCATAAAAGGTCCGGCGATAAATGTTTGAACACGATTCGAGACCGTTGAAAAAAAAGGCAAGGTTGGTGCAATTTTCGGGGTGCATCAACACACGAGCTTAGGTTGGGTGCCTCCGAGAGTAAAAGTGAATTTTACGAGGTATAATTTGGTGCCGATTATGAGCGCAGGTCACGAGAGAGGGCTGGAGGTAGGAAAGGTGTGGTTTGCTGATGTGGTGGTGAGCCACACGTGTGCGACAGGATTGTGTAATGATTGTTGTTGTAACCAATTACGGGAAATTTTCAGCAGATGTAACGTCATCGTTGCAAATATATTGCGTTATCGCATGATTATACAATTTCAGGAACTGATCAGCAGAGGATGTAGACGCCCTTGTTTACTTTTGGAAATCAATTCAAATGGATTTCTGTTATGAACAAGCTTGTTTTCAAGTTCAGATTATAACGATGATTAATTTACACAAAGATTTTCGTTAAGTAGACGTTTTTCAAATATTGCATAGACGCCCTTGTTTTAATTCGGTTTAGTTGTTATTTCAGACTTCCTATTTATCTTAATTAGATTTAAAAAATGACATCATCTCGCAATGCAACCCAACTAATCACGCAGATTCAGATCCGACAGATTACAGTTAACAGATGTTTCGTTTTGCGCAGTTACCATATCTTGGACGCGGTTTCAAGTAGATCTCTCTCCCACGAATCCGAGTACAAACGCTCACACACGTGTCTAGAGCTGTACAGTAGTGAGCTGCATTCCGCTAATAAGATAATTACCGGCACGCCACTACTACTAGGCGCTTTCAAGGTGAAAGGAAAATTACGCCATTTCTCGCGTGATTTGATGAGGGCCAAACGCATTTCGGGGTATTTCGACCTTGCAATATCTGCTTGGGACATCTTGAAGTTCGCAGTGATGTCTTCGTGGTTTTGGGAAGTTGTTGCCTCTTTTTAAGTTTAATTGAATTGCTTTGTTACACTCAAATTAGTGTCGCTATTCAGGGGGTGAGAAAATATGCGATGAGAATCAAATAAATTAGTTGGGGTTTCGCTATTTACACGGTGCTAAACGGTGTGGTTTCGAAAATTGGTCACAAATTGGGTTGACCTTGCTTGGAGAGGGTCACTTAATTGGTTAATTTTAATTTAGAGGTGGCAAAATCCTATAGTTATTCAGGCCCTTTTATTTTCGTTAAAATTACGTTTTTTAACTACTGCATAGACGCCCTTGTTTTAATAATGTTTCTATTACTTTAATTGGATTTAAACCAGAAATGCTTCAGCAGCAACCTCGAAGATTTCCCCAAACCAGTACTGAGTTCCACTTCGTTGCTCCCAAAACTTGTTATTTATGGATCGAATTACAAAGTTTTTTTTGCCTTTCTCTCCCGTGACTTTTGAACTCAACCCTTGCGGAGACCAAGCTGGCAACTCTGCAGAAAATCGTGTCTACCATATCCGAGGGTTACAAATTTCACATACATCGCGAACGCGAACCGAAATCGTCCGAGATAAGCAAAAAATCACGCCTCATAAATCATCTCTCTTCTGGAGACCAAACTCGCACAGTTTATGCAGATGTAGGGCCAGCACTTCCACGAACTCCAGGCAATTGCAGTGCAGTGCAGCGCCAGAGCATAATCTGGTGCAATCATCGCGCGCCCGGGATTCATGCCCTTTTCGGTTGCTCCAGTTTCCACACGCGGTCGAAGAGAGTTAGTCAACGCAACCATGTGGCTTTCTCGGAAAATGCTACAGCAAAACCATGTGATGTTGATGAACGGTTCGGAATTACAGATTAGTCACACCACCCTCGAAGTGCTGGGTTGGAGATTTTTGAGGGCTGATAGATTTGAGGAGAGTTGGGTTTTTTTTTGGGTAAAGGGTAATCGCCGTGACATTGATGTGATTTTTCGTTTTTTTTTTTCGAAGTGATGTGGTTATCGCTTGACAGCCCGCAGTCAATCTGTGGAAAGGTCATTAAGGTTGACCTAAATTGGACTGATGGTTGATAGGAGTGCGCGCTTCAAAAGATTGAAACTTTCTTAAAGTTAGTCAATTTCAAAGACAATCTAGGCACATGGAGCAATCGATAACTGAGCATCCTTAATTTCTTTTTAAAGTTTTAGGATTACAACATTAAATTGGCTGGGCATTGGAAAAGATTTTTGTAAAAAACTGATAACTTTGATATATTTAATGCCTTTTGTAAAAAATATGTAAGTAGTAATGATGTAAATTTACTAATGCAAAGTAAAACACAATTCCATGTAAAAGGGTTTAGTTTTAGTTTTTTTTTCATGTAATTTTATACAATTTATAACGTACATTTAAGTTATAAATTCCGACAGATTCGTGTCAGAAATGTGTAATTTTACCCCAAAAAATATGTAAAATTACACCAACAAACCAAAATTTACATGTTTTTCTAACCCTGCTTACAAACAGTTAAAAGAATACGTAAATTTACACGTTTTCCTAGATCAATCATTCCGAAAAAACACCAACGAGCTAAAATTTACATATTTTTCGAACCCTGCTTACAAACTATTCAACATAACTTTTAACGTAAATTTACTCTTTTTCTGAATCTTTTTTTTTCATGTCTAAAAAAAGTGTAAAATTTTACCTATAAATATATGTAAAATTACATCAGCATGCTTAAATTTACATGTCTTTCTAATTTTGTCTTTGTCAACTTTTTGATCCTTCTTAAAGGAATTCGAAATGCTTGAATGTTGAATAAACGTAATTTTTACAACAAAAAAAAACAGTTTAAATTAACAATCAACAAAAACGCAATAAATTCAAGGTTGTAAAACACTCTTCCTTCCACAAAGTTCCTCTCTTGGGAAAATTGCAACATTGCTCACACGATACCATCGTGCAGTTCCCATTATGTATGCCCATCCAATTAATGCAAACTCTTTTGTACAAAGTTGAAGGAAATGCACTTTTATCGTTCTTTCCCCAAAGCGCAACGGAGCGTGAAACGAAAACAACTCGATTAAAACCCTTGAGAATTAAATGAACCACTTTCGAGCGATTAAAATTGAGGGTTCAAGAATTACGATCGATTCATTTTGACGTTCTCGGGAGTGTAATTATCGCCCAACTGTGACCACAGCCACTTTCAGTTTTCGTCAGTTTCACAATGTTTTGGGTTCGGGCTCGTTTTCGAGATTTCGGAACATATTTCACGCCATTAGGAGCGTCGAATCGTGCCTTCAATTATCTAATGAACTTTACATGATTCCCTCTTCCATTACGTTATTTTTTCTCGCTCTCGAAGAGTCTACTTAGCATTCTTTTTTTTATCTATTCCACTTCAATCTCCATAATAGTCTCATTAGGCACTTCCCTTCTGGAGGCGAACAAATTTAATGCTTGAAACTCCTCCGAAGTGGGATGCTGGGAGCTGGTGTGGCCGAAAAAGTGGACCCTATTGCAGTAAATTCAGGGTGATTTGTTGATTTTTGGACCAATTTAACTCGAAACGTTTCACTTTATTCAACATGCAACATTTTTAAAGTTGCATCATTTTGAAACATGGAACATTTTGAAACTTGCCTCATTATGAAACTTGCAACATTTTGAAACCTGAAACATTTTTAAAGTCGCAACATTTTGAAACTTGCAACAGTTTGGAACTTGCAACATATTGAAACATGCAACATTTTTAAAGTTGCAACATTTTGAAACTTGCAACAGTTTGGAACTTGCAACATATTGAAACATGCAACCTTTTTGAAACTTGCATCATTTTAAAACTTGCAACATTTCGAAACTTGCAACATTTTGAAACATGCAACCTCCAACAACTGTAAAACATCCGCCAACTCACCCCACCTCCAAAGAAGTCAACTGCACTTCTCAATTGCTCGCATCCGAAGTTCGGCCAGAACAGAGGGCGGATGTAAATCATCGACTCCGGGCGAGACTTGGCGGCAATTACAACGATTTGGGCCGCCGCCCTGTCAACTTTACATCTCCGGTTGGCATTGTCCGCGGCGGCGTGGGATATCTGACACACTCGGATGAATAATATCCAACTCTCCGAACCTGATACCGGGCGCACAAAGTGGAGCTAATTTCCGCTCATTGGTGACATTTTTTCTTCTTCTAAAGAACATCATTCTCTCACACTTCTAAAAGTGAACGATTTCGTAACGTAACCTACTTTTTGGCGAGGGAGAGTTGGGAAACGTCAAATTAAAAACTTTTCTCTGTTTTCCACAGTTCTGGTTGAGCTCGGTGAGACAACGAAAGTCCGCGAGGGGGGAACTAAATTTATTCGCTTCGCTCATGAATATTCTCCATAAACTGTGACTGTTTTTTTTTTTTTTTGCTAAGCCCGACGATGCGAGGTCAAATTGATTCGTTCGCTCAAACTAACAGGTCACAGCCGGGCCTGGGGATGGTTTGTGTCGATTTTTAGCAGAGGGGTTTGCACTCAAAATTGAGGGAATCAGTCAAATTGCGGGATTAAATAAATTGATACCTTTTTATTCAAAAACCTTTAAAATGCCCGTTTCAATTTCTCTACCAAATCTTCTAATTTCATAAAATTTGATTTTTTTTATATTTTAAGATCTTTTTACTTTTTGTTGAACTTAATTTTGACCAAAGAAGGCACTTGACATAATTCGTTCTTCCATACAAGTCTCCATACAATTTTGGCAGCTGCGCATAGAAATAGTAATGTGATATTCGAAAATCTGTAAATTGGTAACAGATTTTTCTGGCCATATTAATAAGTCTTCGGAAAATTGGTAAGTTATTTAATAATATTTTTTAAGCTCTTTTTATATTTTTTAAATCAAAAGTGAAATTAAAACATAAATGGCAAAATATGAGCATAAACATTTTTTTTTAAACGGAGATTATTTTTTTGAAAGATTCATGATTTTAAAAAATCCATGCCTGCTTAAAAAAGACACCTTTTTTAATACACATTTTCCCTCATCATTATAACCCGAAAGTGTTCACATGGTATAAGAAAGAATTCTCAAAACAAAATAAAACAATTCAAAAATCATAAATTACAAAATTTTATATAAAATTAAAATTTGTCACAAAATATAAAAATGAATATTTTAAATAGAAAAAATAATCAAGATTTCAAAATAAAAAAAATAACATTTTTCAAAAAAAATAATCTCAAATTGTTTTTAAATTTAAAACATTCCAGAAATTTAAAAAAAAAGATGAAAAATAATAGTTTATGCAACAAGTTGCAAAAAGAGGATTTTTTCAGCACGAGTCGTACATTTATCCAACGAGGTTCACCGAGTTGGATAAATACGAAAAGTGCTGAAAAAATCAAGTTTTGCAACGAGTACCATACAACATTTTTTACATTTCCGAAAAACACCCACTAAGTGAAATTTTATGTCAAATTTTCATGAATTATGTTAATAAATCGTTTAAATCAGAAAATATGGAAAAGTGTTACTTTTCGAAACAAGTGCTGAAAAGTTCAACTTTTCAGCACCCATTTCAGTGCTGAAAAGTAGAACTTTTCAGCATTTATTTTGAAAAGTGTTGCTATTCGATTCTGTTATTTTTGGTACAGAAAAGTAGGCTATTTCGTCGTTCAAGAATGACAGGAAAAGCAAAAAAAAACAATTTTATATTTTCAAAGAATTGTAAAAGTTTGAACAGGTTTTTTTTGAGGTTCTAGAAATTCCACAAATTTCAAAATTTTAGCAAAAGTCAGTAATACATATTTCAAATAGAAATTTTTGCCGTAGATAAAAAAATATAAAATGAAAAAAAAATAATAAAATTCAAATCATCTTTTTTCAAAAGTTACAGAAATTTCTTAAATTTCAAATAAATAACAAAAATCGATAGCCGGGACCGTGGTGTAGGGGTAAGCGTGATTGCCTCTCACCCAGTCGGCCTGGGTTCGATCCCAGAAGGTCCCGGTGGCAAATTTTGAGACGAGATTTGTCTGATCACGCCTTCCGTCGGATGGGGAAGTAAATGTTGGCCCCGGTCTAACCTAGAGGTTAGGTCGATAGCTCAGTCCAGGTGTAGGAGTCGTCTCCCTGGGTCCTGTCCCGGTGGAGTCGCTGGCAGGCAGTTGGACTCACAATCCAAAGGTCGTCAGTTTGAATCCCGGGGTGGATGGAAGCTTAGGTGTAAAAAGAGGTTTGCAATTGCCTCAACAATCAAGCCTTCGGACACCTAGTTTCGAGTAGGAATCCCGAAATCGGGAACGCCAAGGCAATGCTGTAGAGCGAATAATTTGATTTTGATTTGATTTGAACAAAAATCGAAAATTAAAAAAAAAACTTTCTTTAAATAAAAAAAAATATTTATAAACATCAAAAATATCAAAAATAAAAAAAAATTAAAAAAATAATATTTGAGGATTTAAATTTACAAAGTTTATGTTTATTTTACATTATAAATTCATGTTTTCAAAACCACACATTTTTTTCTAAATTTTGTTTTACGAATAAAATCAAAAAATCCAATTATATTGAAAATTATTGAAACCAAATTTTTTTTTTATAGTTTATTTTTATGCTGCTGCTTTTTTTCGATTATTTTTTTCTGTGGATGTTGATCTCTGAAAATATATTTTTTCAAATAGCTTCAATTTTTCTTTTTATACTTGGGTAATTCTCTACCAACTCACACGAAATCGGGAAAAGTTGCCCCGACCCCTCTTCGATTTGCGTGAAACTTTGTCCTAAGGGGTAACTTTTGTCCCTGATCACGAATCCGAGGTCCGTTTTTTGATATCTCGTGACGGAGGGGCGGTATGACCCCTTTTATTTTTGAACATGCGAAAAAAGAGGTGTTTTTCAATAATTTGCAGACTGAAACGGTGATGAGATAGAAATTTGGTGTCAAAGGGACTTTTATGTAAAATTAGACGCCCGATTTGATGGCGTAGTCAGAATTCCGAAAAATCTAATCTAATCTAATCAGACCCTCTTTCGAAGGGATCCTGGAGAGTGCCTCAGGTTAGATGACGCCTAGCACTCTTCTTGTCATTTATTAACGTTTGTAGTGCGCCATTGCATTAGAAATGCATTGAAACATCACAAGCGTTAAAGCGGCCAGGCCTACTGCGTAAAGCCGTATCGCAGAGATGACTCGTAATTGGGTTGAGTTTGAGCACTGAGTGTTCGAACAACAACACAATTCTGAATCGACAGGGGAGGAAGAAGCGTGGGGACACACCACCATACGCTCCGAGATTTTGGTTGTATTCGTTGGGAGCACCATGCTAAGAAGGTTTGGTACTCCGGGACCCTCTGGGATGGTACATTGTATTTCCACGAATGCCCTGGACACTATTTGCCGTGGTTATAGCGCCACAAGTCGCTCAGGCGTACTCAGAATTCCGAAAAAAACGTACTTTCGAAAAAAACACTAAAAAAGTTTTAAAAATTCTCCCATTTTCCGTTACTTGACTGTAAAAATATTTGGAACATGTCATTTTATGGGAAATTTAATGTACTTTTCGAATTTACATTAATCCAGAAGGGTCAGTTTTCATTTAGAACAAAATTTTTCATTTTAAATTTCGTGTTTTTTCTAACTTTGCAGGGTTATTTTTTAGAGTGTAACAATGTTCTACAAAGTTGTAGAGCAGACAATTATAAAAATTTAATATAAAGACATAAGGGGTTTGCTTATAAACATCACAAGTTATCGCGATTTTACGAAAAAAAGTTTTGAAAAAGTTATTTACTTTTTGCGTTTCTCTTTGTTTCGTCGTCCGTGTCTGTCGCGGGTGACCATGAACGGCCATGATCAACGACGACCACTTTGAAAATCAGTCAAAAAGTTTTTCAAATAAGGCATTGCAAAAAAAAATAAAAATTTAAATGATTAATATTTTCTTAGTATTTTGCAATCAGCTTTGATTTTTCAAACTGAAGATATCTCGGCAACTATTGGTCCGATTTTCAATGTAAAAAATTAAATCTTTGACAAATTTTTCATCTTCTCAATAAAAATACATATTCTTAAAATCAATCCTGTAACTTCAAAAGGGCTGAGAACATAAATTTTGATCCTATTGAAATGGTAAATCGTTAGAAATATTGTTAAAAACGAAATATCCGAAGGTTGTCAGTAGTTCAGTTGGTTCGATCCTGCAGCCATTATCAGCAAGTGCAGGTTCAAATCCCGCAGAATATTTTTTTCGAATCAAACTTTTTTGTGTGCCCAGTTCCAATTCCATTATTGCTGGAAAACTTGAAAATCGCATTACCATCATTCAGAACGAGGGTTCCACAAAGCTGGTAGATGGGAAGGAAACACGTTCATTTTCCACGCTATATTTATTTGTTTACTACACTTTCCCTTGCCAAGAGGTAGGAGGTGTAGGGGGTGACAAGGGCCACACTACCGTACCGCGCTCAAGATTAGCGCAATAAATTGAGGAAATTAAATCGACCCTAAGCTCAAAGGGAGCAAAAAACTGAGGGGAAAAAGCGCAAAATCGATAGATTTAATTAGAGGAAAATTGCCCTCGCGGTGGAAAATGTTGATTTGAGCAATGACGGTGACCAGTTCTGGAGGGGTGTGTGCCGTGACCGCAGAAAAGGTATCCGCGACGTGGTAGTGCGTGGTGTATATCGAAATAATTACAGTTGGAAGGAATGGGAGGTAGCGCGTAGCGCGGCCTGGTGATTGATTTCATAGGCCGCGATAGTTGCGGTTGGTTCGATGACCTGGAAGTCATGTTTCGCTATGTGATTCTATTTGCTCATTAGCTCTGGCCGTTTTTCCGAGGAATGTAGGGGCGCTGGCCGATAATTGTTATGCTATCTTGGGGGATGTTGTCAACGAGGTGATGAATAGTTGTTTGATTAAGTTTTAATGAAAGTGAGATGTAGTTGTTAAGGGTAATCACTACGTAATTGAAAACAAATTTCCTGTTAACAGATTGGTTCGATCAATTTGAATTAAAATTAATTGAAAGCAAATATTGCAAAATCTTGCAATATTTATTCAAACTGATAAGCTTCCAATGTTTACCCATTTCGAACGCAATAATACACGAACAAATTGCGATCTTTAACCCCCCCTCCATTAGCTTCCATAAACAAATCGCTATCAGCAGCTCTATTGCAATCCAGTGTCTAGTTCTAGTGGCACTACTGGCATCATAACAACAAACCATAAAGCGAGACACTCTCACACCGGAAATCCAGCTAAGAGAGGAGGCTACCTATCATCATCACCGTTTGTGTTCACACGAACCCCGTCATAAAAAGCGATTCGATTAGGCCACATAAATCCACCGGTAAACAAACCATCCAAACAACAATCATCGAAATCAATTCCAGGGGATCCGCACCGATGTTCAACCGCAGAAAACGACTAGGTCGAAAAAAGGTACACTTGGGTCCAAAATAGGAGCGCTTAACCATTTTCGCAAATAAATCGGCGCAACTAATCGATTTGCGATAGCCATCACGTCATCGAAGGTGGTGTTAACAATTTTAAAAAAGTTTCGCGGATCATCACCACCGTCAACACTAAAACCTGGTGTGGACAGGATGGAAACCAGCCGCCAAGTGGCTGGCATGTCTCCGGGTTGATTGACGTGCTTGTGCGCGGAGTCCCGTGCGGAATCCATAATCGCGGAACTTCCTGTTGGTCGCGGGCTGCGCAGGTATTCGGAGGTGCAGCGTCAAGATTTAAACTCTAGATCTTTATCATAAAACCTGCCTCAAATAATTCAAACAAAACAATTTTAAATAGTCAATTGCGAAGTTTAAACAATCAGTTTGTCAAATCAATGGCCAGCCCTACTGCGTTGCATTTACTGCAAAGAGGATACTTTTGACGGATTACATTTCACAGAATCTACAGATGAGGAAGGATGCGTGGACATACCGTATCACACGGTCCTGACAGCCAATTTATTGACAGTTTCCGTTTGTAAACATTCAGAACTACGTCATTTTCAATAGTTACCTTTAATTTAAGTATATCTTGTTTTACCCAAAAAACAAACAAGACAAATCTGGTCTAGACGCGTCACATCGGACGTCATCAAAACGCGCGTCACGTCCATAACCTCAAAACGTCACCAGCATCCTTTCGCCAAACTTTGCAAACCCCAGCTAAAAGAAGAGTAATTTGCATGCAGACGATGCTTAAACTCCCGGCAACGTGGACATCGCGTAAATCTTACGTAAATCCGCGAAACCGGTCGTCGGTATTGGCCTTTGTTTACAAACTTTTTACCGCTCGCGGCGCCGCCGCCGCCAAGCTCATTACGCGGCGCGCAAATTGGGAGGCGATAATTTTTCAATTTTCAATCCGGCGGAAAATTAAATCGGCCAAAATTATCCGCCAATTTTTGCGCTTGGCGCCATTGTTATTGTGGGCGCGGGTCGGACGTTTCTAAATCAAGTGTTTAACTCAATTAAAGCTCTTGAAACACACATTAAATTGGAGGAGAGAGGTATTGAGCCATGAAGAGGAAGTAAATGGGTTGTGGATTTTAGTCAAGTTGAAATAGTTGAAGTAAAGTATTTATAGAAAAAATAATAAAATAAAAATAAAACGATACGTTAAAAATGTTTGTGTGTACAGTAAGAGCGATGACTTAATAAAGCCTCGCTGTCATCTTGTTTATACTCATTACGTGTTTATTGTTGATATGACAACAGAAAGCAAGAGTTTACTACAGTGAGTGAAGTAATCTTAATGAACATCTTTTGCAATCAATTCATCTAACAGTAAGAAATTAATGAAAAATTATAAAAAATGCTATTTTCCCATGATAAAAAAAATATCTTTAAAAAAAGCAGCAACAAGCTGTTGACAGTTCACAGCCAGTTAAGATTAATTTTCGCGGGAATCTCCGGCGAACGATGATATCACTCCCAAGTGGAATAAACTTGTTTTATTTCCCCAGCCGCCACAGAAGGAAAGGTAAACAAATCGTAACTACCGCGACTTGTTATCAGTGCAAGTCGGTCGTCGGCAGTTGTCTTTTTATGTTTGTTTTATTTGCCGAGCGAAATTATCAGCGCGTTTTTTATGTTTTTGTCTTTTATTGTACTGCACTTTGACTCTCGAAAAAGTAATTTGCAACTTTTTAGTGCGTCATGCAACCAAATACTACAAGTGTGCAACAAGTTTGTAACTGACAAGTTGAACATGTTGCACAATTTTGAGTTATGCAACATGTTTTTTTTTAATTTAAAATCTGGTCAAAATTCTTATTTATGATTTTTCTATGGTGTCATCCCTGTCAACCTGCACTTAACAGTGCTAAAATGAAGTTTAAATATTTGATGCTGTCCTCAACGTCCTGAAATCCTTAAGCCAAAATCAAAAGGGGTGCGCCTTAAGGAGGGCAGCTCGAGAGCTTTAACCACTTGACACTGACAGTGAGAGTGGCAGTTGGACTATTGTTGACTGCGGCACTCACAATTGACATCAGTACCGTTCGCGTGCTATCACTCTTGAAAAGGTGGAAAAGGTGCGATGCACTGTGAAAAATCGTTGCCTGTTTTTTATGTCATTCTTCACGAACAAAAAAAGTTTTTTTTTTTATTTTAAGCATTCTGAAGCTTTACAATAAACTTTAAAAAGACTTCTATGCTTTACACATAAATATTGTTCAAATTTTCAACTGTAAATTTAACCCAGTGTCGACCCTCGGAAGACTTCCTTGTACGGAAAATCCGCTGAATAATGCAATACCTTCCTTGTAGGGTGCCCGGAATTGTCGTCGTCGCCACCAGTTGTCTTCCCCAACTCTCCATTATCCATGTCACTATTTACGGACAATTTATATCCCCATATAGAAAAAAAAAATACAATATATTTCATCATTCAGGCGACGACGACGACAGCGATATCGGCTAATGAACGAGGAGGAGGAAAGTTTTGCGCGATCGCGATCTCGCGTCAAAATCGCAGCATCATCGGGCCTTTAAATCCTGTGTTGTGATTCATGGCGATTGGCAGTCGGAAAGAAAATCCATCGGAGTCTGTACCACCGATTGGCTACCGTTGTCCGGAGTGGCGGAGAAGTGACTAATTGAAAATGCAGAAATTTTCCGTTTTCGAAAACGGTGCAAATCGTGGAGCCGAGACGACTTCTTGTCACGGGAGGTCGCGGGCGCGAAATTGAAAACTGCGAGCAAAATGCCGATATGTTATATATGTGCTTTTACTTATGTTGGAAGTTGGTTGAACATGGTGCACTGGAACGAACTGCACCGTGATTAAATGTAATGCCCAGGAGAAAGGGAAAGGAGTTTTGCTTTTGCTCTCATTGGAGCAGATTGATTTTTCACATTCATTTAGTTTTGCGGTAATGAAACTTAATATTATTGTTAATTTTTAAAATTGGATTAGGTTCTAAAGAAATCAAATATCTTTAAAAAATAAATATAACAACATTAAAATTATTAATTTAAAACGAAGAGCAAATAATCGAAACGAGTTAAATCGCTTTTTCTACAATGACTTTTCAACTTCATTTTTTTATGCAAAATTTTCCAAGGAATCAGGTTCAAATATTTACAGACACTGCACAGTGGTCCAGATGGCAAAATTAAGTGAAAAATAGATTTTCAGAAAAAAATTGGAATTTTAAGGGTTTTTTTTTTTTTTTTGAAGAGTTAGTTTGAAAATTAGAGTGGTTTACAATTTGAGTGTTTTATAAAATTTAACATTCCAGGAATATTTTTTATTTCTTTTTCTCAAATGCCAAATTAAGTGAAAAATAGATTTTCAGGAAAAAATGGGAATTTCAATGGTTTTTTTTTTAAGAGTTAGTTTGAAAATTAGAGTGGTTTACAATTTGAGTGTTTTATAAAATTTAACATTCCAGGAATATTTTTTTATTTCTTTTTCTCTTGAAGAAAATTGTTGGGCAGTCAATCAAAGCAACTTTATCTAAGGCACCAACATTTTTTCTGGCAATTTACGCCTTCTAAGACTGAATTTATTAATAGCATCAGAACCCTTAAAAATCATTATTTTTTAACGTCGAATTTAGGTTAAAGTTTAAGAAAAAATATTTTAAGCACTTTTAGAGCTCTTATAACAAACATTTTCCTATTTGAAAAAAATGGCGTTTAAAAGTAACTGCTTTTTTAAGGTAAGAAAAATACATTTTCAATTTATATTTCGAAAAAGCGCCTGGTTGCACAAGTGAAGCACTACAACCGCTGAAAAGAGCGCATAATATTATTATTTTTCTTCAAACTCGAGATATCTAAGTTCGAAAATGTATAATTTCCAAATGAAAAGTGTGTGAGACCACCCTCACGGAATTTGAAAATATTTGTCCATGTAATTTGTTCCGCTAAAACTGAATCTGCCCTCATAATTGAGCCAAAGTGTCAAAATATCGATTTTTGATCATATTTCGAGTTTCTATGAGTTTTTTACGATTTTTTTTACATTCATAAGACCAACTAATAACTTTTCATCTGCAAACAAAGAGCTTAAACCACTTGAAACGTAAAGTAAATTTTAGGAAAAAAAGTGACTGAGACAACCTAAATGGTCACATCAAAAAAATACGTATCTTATAATTTGGACCAATTTTAAGATTTTTTCAAATTTTGATTATTACTTTTACATGGAATTGCTGAATTCAAAGATAAGGCTGAAATTTAAAAATAAACAATATTTCCAGGCTTTTTTTAAGTCAAAAATTTCTAAAAACTTTAACAAATATCAGAAATAAAACATAAAAGCCCAAAAAACCCATTCAAAGTTGTTATCTGCTCTTATGACTGAAATGAAAAAAAAATTGAAATAATATAAATGTATGCTTGAATTTTAATAAATCTAATAATGCTTTTACAGAACTGCTTAACTATTTACAAAAATGGAAATCTGAACAAAAATTTTGCTGAGACAAGAATAAATTGTTGGGATAGGGTGAAAAAATAACAGAAAAAAATATTTTGACAGAATGTAAAATTCTTTAAAAAAAGTTCAAATCACATTATTTTTGAAGCATTAATTTAAATAATTTAAAAACTAATAAAAAACTGAGTTTTTAAGAACTAAAGTCTGACAGAAAATTTAGAAGAAAAAACAAGTAAACATTGTTTGAATGAATTTAAAATTGTATAATAGTGGGTAATTCTCTACCAACTCACACGAAATCGGGAAAAGTTGCCCCGACCCCTCTTCGATTTGCGTGAAACTTTGTCCTAAGGGGTAACTTTTGTCCCTGATCACGAATCCGAGGTCCGTTTTTTGATATCTCGTGACGGAGGGGCGGTACGACCCCTTCCATTTTTGAACATGCGAAAAAAGAGGTGTTTTTCAATAATTTGCAGCCTGAAACGGTGATGAGATAGAAATTTGGTGTCAAAGGGACTTTTATGTAAAATTAGACGCCCGATTTGATGGCGTACTCAGAATTCCGAAAAACGTATTTTCATCGAAAAAACACTAAAAAGTTTTAAAAATTCTCCCATTTTCCGTTACTCGACTGTAAAAATTTTGGAACATGTCATTTTATGGGAAATTTAATGTACTTTTCGAATCTACATTGTCCCAGAAGGGTCATTTTTCATTTAGAACAAAATTTTTCATTTTAAAATTTCGTGTTTTTCTAACTTTGCAGGGTTATTTTTAGAGTGTAACAATGTTCTACAAAGTTGTAGAACAGACAATTACAAAAATTTTGATATATAGACATAAGGGGTTTGCTTATAAACATCACAAGTTATCGCGATTTTACGAAAAAAAGTTTTGAAAAAGTTACTTTTTGCGTTTCTCTTTGTTTCGTCGTCCGTGTCTGTCGCGGGTGACCATGAACGGCCATGATCGATGACGACCAACTTTTTTAAAACTTTTTTTCGTAAAATAGTGATAACTTGTGATGTTTATAAGCAAACCCCTTATGTCTATATATCAAAATTTTTGTAATTGTCTGCTCTACAACTTTGTAGAACACTGTTACACTCTAAAAAATAACCCTGCAAAGTTAGAAAAAACACGAAATTTTAAAATGAAAAATTTTGTTCTAAATGAAAAATGACCCTTCTGGGACAATGTAGATTCGAAAAGTACATTAAATTTCCCATAAAATGACATGTTCCAAAATTTTTACAGTCGAGTAACGGAAAATGGGAGAATTTTTAACACTTTTAGTGTTTTTTCGATGAAAATACGTTTTTCGAATTCTGAGTACGCCATCAAATCGGGCGTCTAATTTTACATAAAAGTCCCTTTGACACCAAATTTCTATCTCATCACCGTTTCAGGCTGCAAATTATTGAAAAACACCTCTTTTTCGCATGTGCAAAATGGAAGGGGTCGTACCGCCCCTCCGTCACGAGATATCAAAAAATGGACCTCGGATTCGTGATCAGGGACAAAAGTTACCCCTTAGGACAAAGTTTCACGCAAATCGAAGAGGGGTCGGGGCAACTGCTGTGTGAGTTGGCGGAGAATTACCCAGTAGTTTATGCAACAAGTTGCAAAAAGAGGATTTTTTCAGCACGAGTCGTACATTTATCCAACGAGGTTCACCGAGTTGGATAAATACGAAAAGTGCTGAAAAAATCAAGTTTTGCAACGAGTTCCATACAAAATTTTTTGCAATTCCAAATAACACACACTGAGTGAAATTTTATGTCAAATTTTCATGTATTTTGTAAATAAATCGTTTAAATAAAAAAAATGTTGAAAAGTTTTACTTTTCGAAACAAGTGCTGAAAAGTTCAACTTTTCAGCAACCATTTGAAAAGTGTTGCTATTCGATTCTGTTATTTTTGGTACAGAAAAGTAGGCTATTTCGTCGTTCAAGAATGACAGGAAAAGTAAGTAGTTTCACGACGGAATTGCAAAAAAATAAGTTCAAATTCATCTCTTTTCTCATTTAGGCTGCTACAAATATTTTTAAAAGTTTTTGTCAAACCAAACCCCCCCCCCCCCCCCACTCCCCCCTTACCCCCAAAATTGGCCCGAAAAATCAGAGGGCAATAAAATATTTTTACAATAAACTTCAAAATTTCAATGAAAATTCAAGTGCAACCAGCTGAAATCAAATTAAAATACATTTTCTGCGTTTAGTATCATTTTTAGCATGTTTGGGTTTATTAAAAAATCTTAAGATTTTTTGAAAATTTTCGGTACAAAATCTTTTTTTTTCGATACAATTTTTGTTTTTGTCAGATCATAGATTTTTTTAAAACTAATGATTGCAAAACAACTGAACTAGTGTAAAATGCATTTTAAAACACTTTTTACATTTAAATGTAAAGACTATGGCTTGTTATTTAATTTTTTTTTGCTCCCCCCCCCCCCTTTGACCACGGCCAGGGCCGAGGGACAAAAACTTTTTTAAATATTTGCATCGGCCTTATGTATGAAAAAATAGGGTTGGGGGGGGGGGGGAACAATTCAATTTGAAAGACTTGAAATTCTATTTAAAAAAAAAACTTTTATTTCAGAAAACTAATTTAAAATGTTACAGAAGAAGTAAAAACTATTATTTTTCAATATGTAAAATTTGGTCTCTCCTCACTAGCTCACATTCGACCTTTATTCTTTCAACCATATGTCTTTTGACTTTTTTTCCTTGCATCCCTTCTTGAAATTTGCTCTAGTTGGTCACAATCTTGAGGCAAGTTCCTTTGAAATATGAATTTTCTATCAAATATTTGAATTCATTCATTTATGGAAAGGTGATAGAAAATTACAACAAAAAATTTAATATATTCGACATGTTTCAATATTTGGCTGTAAATTGACAGGCTTAGAACCCTAAATTGTTAACTTTTTGAGCAAATCTAGACACGGATTCGAATCCAGCGGGATAAATCCACTAATTACCCTTTTTTATGGCATTTCAATAATTTATTAATAATTATTATCTTCTTGATCTGGGTCAAAGATGGCAAAAACTTGGTAAAAATAATCATTCACAGGATTAGTTCACTTTTCTTTAAAAAAAAATTATGTTAACTTCCAAAATATAAAGCATAAGCACGTTATTTTTTTAAACTTTGACAATCCTTGATTTGTTTTTTTTTTTTTGCTTGTTAGAGCAAATAATGATCTAGGTTATGTTTTAAGTTTCTATCGCAAAGAAATACTCCATAGAAAAAAAACCATCAATGCTCAAACAAATTGCTTCAATTATACTACTCTTTGCCAGCCCTTCTTCTCACCAGAGGGCATCTACGTCAAGCAAAAGAGCACCAAATCTCCCTAATCAATAAAGTCCATTTCCTCCGTCAAGACAGACCCTTCCCGAAGAATCTCCAAAACGAATGCAACAAAAACAACAAAACTTAAAGAGTACTTTCAAGATGCGATGTATTCGCCATCAGACTCATACACACACGCACTCACACAGACACACACACGCGTACTCTACATATTGTGCAAATGCGGTTGCCAAAAAAGAAAAAAAAACACGCAAACCACAAAGAACAAATACGCGACCAGGCCAAAGACGTAATTGAAGATTGGCCGAAAAAAAAACGCCAGCGAAAGAGAGAGAGAGTGCATAAGAAGCCCCAGATACCGCCGAAGACCCCGAGCGAATTCCGGACAAGAACTAAAACAACAACGCGTTCGCTTTACGGAAGACTGTCCGACGTCACGAGAAGACGCACCGTCACTTTTGCGAATTTCTCGAGAACGACGACATCGCAATTGATCCCGTGGAAGCACATTCCTAGAGCGTTTAGGATTGCGAACAGCATCCGTTTGGGGGAACTTGTCCTGGGATCGGATGCTCGAGGAGGAAAAATGGTCACAAATTGATTTCCACGTCCCCTCTGACTTTTGCGGTTTGCTGGAACCCGCAAGAAACAGCTTCGGGGAAGGTTAGGAGATTGAAAGATCAAGTTTCACGGCTTTTTTTCGGACATCTACCGATCGTCTGGGGGATCGCGTCTGCGGGATTCGACACACATACATAGAGCGAAGAGGTTAAGGCAAGACCAAACCGCAAAAAACGATATCGACAGAGTTAGAGAAGAAAAAAGAGACCATTCTGCAAAGGGTTTTTTCGATGGTTCGATCGAAACAGGTTTTCTGTCTTCCACCTGTATCCGGCTCAAAGGAGTCGTTACGACTCGTTAGAAGCAACACTTACGGGTTCGGGATCAGCGTCTGCACTTGTTCAGCAAACCAGCACTTTAAATTTTGCACAAAACTTCCACCAAAACCTACGCGGACACGGATGTCAGGAGTCGGGAACACTTCCTGGACCACTCTCGGGCTGGGACTACTGGAGGAAAATTTTCACTTCCCTATTGTCTGCACAGCTACACAGTTCACAGTCACGCCCGCAATCCAGAAGAGATTTTCTCCGGGATACACAACACACAACGGGTTCCCGTACACGTACACATACAAGGAAGCGAACCGAGAGCAAGTACACACAACAGTGCAACAAAAACAACGGGAAACATAGAGGGTCGGGGCTAGGTTCTCCTATAAATCATGGATGAAAACACCGCGGGACGCTTCCGACTTCTACGCCAAACGATTCCTCGAATATCTACGGTTATCTACGTGGTATACAAACCAAAAACACATTCACATCACACAAATTAAACCAAGATCCGAACGACCGTCACAGAACCCGACCGCACTCGGCATCGCCATATTTGATTTTGATTTCTGTGCGTTCAGTTCAGATCGTCGAACTGCCGGGACCTTACTGTACACAATCCTAACCAAACTCACGCGCTCTCTCCACTCAAAATCAACTCTCTGCTCCCTCTCTCACTACATTAATTCAACATCGCAACATGTACCCAACATATACAACCACCCTCGCACAACATAAACAACTTTGCCGAAAGCACCAACATCATCTGGACGTGGTGTGACTTTCATTCATGTTGAACTTGGCAGAGTGCAATCCAGAGCATCCCTTCAGTTTCAGAGAACTTCGCTCTTCTCAGCATCCTTGAGAGAGCGCTCCCTCTGTTGCATACATGCGCAATTTGGCATCCCAGCATCCCTGTTTCCCGAAGAAAGAAAGAAAGAGGGTCCAGCTGTGGGAAGAAGACACCCGATCGGTCGTCTCGGCGTAGAGTAACGGAGTAATAGTCTTTTTCAGCGGGCAGAACAAAACAAAGCACGCACACCCGTGTGTGATGTTGTTTTTGTGGTGGTGCACGAATACTTGTAAGGAGGGGAGAGAGGGAGAGTAAAAGCGAGGAAAGTGGGAGAGATGAGAGAGAAAAACGCGTTCTCTGAGAGTTCTTATTGGAGATGGTTTTTCTAGAACTGCCTTGTTGATGGTAAAAAATGTGAAAATTGAAAATTCAATGAAGGGAAAAATATTGACTGAAATTGAAAATTAAAATAACAACTGAATTCATTTCAAGATTTATGGCAAAAAGTATAAATGAATATACAGTTCATTAGTTTCCAAAATATTTATGTACCGACCAAAAACAAAAAAATCGCGAAACATTAACGATACTGTCGATTAATTTATTTCTGGGATCGCCTTTAGATATCAAACTCCGCCCAAGATAAAAGACATAAAAAAAAAGAAAAAAAATGCATGAAGTACAAATCAATAGAATATTTAAACCATACAAATTTTACTTAAAGCATTTGTCAAAAAAGGGCCTCGTGGCGCGGTGGTTAGCGACTTCGGCTGCCGATCCCTAAGATGCTATGGGGCGCATGTTCGATTCCCGCCTTATCCTCCTGGCCTTCTATCGGATGTGGAAGTAAAACGTCGGCCCATTTGCGTAAAAGAGGTTTTGGGTGACTCATCACACATAACCTTCGGATGCCTAGAAATGAGCAGAAACTTACATAAATATGCTGATAAATTGAAAAAAATCTGTGATTTTGATATACCAAGTATGGTAATTTAAAAATGCGTTCTTTTTACGTCAAATCTTGTTAGTCAAATCAATGAAAATTATGAATTTTGAATGTCGATTGCTATGATAAAAACAATGCAAAAGGTTTGGTAACATAAACATAAACATTTACCATCTTCATTTGACTAAAACAGCTGTATTTTTGTAATGAAGTTAGAAAAACTAATTATTCAAAGAACAAAATTGTTCAGCATGAAATTTCCAAGAAAAGCTTTTCAGTTTGTATCCCGTTGGTTGGTCAAAATCAATCTAAAAAGTGACGAACTGTCACTTTTTACACGGGACTCATACTTACTATCAAATCAAACGATTGGTAATAAGTGTGAGCTCTGTTTGACAGTCAATTGAAAAAGGGTGCACTAGACTTTGGTTGACGTGCACCCTTGAGTTTGTTTTATGAAACTCACCGTGATATTTTTTTTCTGAGAACATTTTTCAACGATCATACCAATTTGAAAACAT
Organism: Culex quinquefasciatus; assembly: GCF_015732765.1. Lineage (NCBI taxonomy): Eukaryota > Metazoa > Arthropoda > Insecta > Diptera > Culicidae > Culex > Culex quinquefasciatus. The sequence goes on along the minus strand of NC_051862.1, from coordinate 20,661,524 downwards.
CCGTAATAATTCTATACGTACCCTTGGTTTAGTTAGATTTAGAGAAAAGTCATGACACTTACCTAGAATGAGAAAAAGAGAAGAAAAAAATTTTAGTAAATAAAATAATATTGTTTTGAAGACAGATCTCTTTACACATTTATAATCGTATTTGTTTTTATTTTACCTTTCCCTCACTACTTTTACAACTCGCGTCTCACTGTAACGTCGACGCTCCTCACATCTCCCTTTCCTTTTATCAGTATTGGTGTGTGCGGTAATTTTCTGAATGAATATATTCTATTATTCAATGCTCACGCAATCTAACCGCTGTATTGGTGAGACATTTTCCCTTCTAGACAAAACAAACCCCAGAGAGCAAGAGCGAGAGAGAGAGAAAATTCGCGAGAGTACCGTTCTCGCGATTACCACAGTTTACTTTGTCTCACCACTCACTTCTCACGCCACCGTGATTGCGTGTGTGAGACAACGCGACTACTATTTCGACGGTTGCTTGGGCCACAAAATGTAAACAAACCGCCGCGCACCACTTGAAATTGAAAAAAGCAAAATAATCGCAAATGCAAATGCCTTTGGTGTGTGTGTGCGAAACGGTATAAAACACACCTTTCACGCTAATTTACCTCAGACAAACCTTTCCTCCTTCCGGGCCGCGAGGTTTTGCCGGAGGTCTGCTGCGAACCAACAGTTTAAATTTAGACTTTCTTCTTGTTTGAAATTGAGCGGCTCGTAAGACACAGACGGCAGGGTGGACGACTCTATTTTTTGATTCATTGTCTTTTATTTTATATTTTGGTTGAAATCACCAAAAATTTTAACTTAAAATAATGTCTTAAAACATTTTTGCATGATTTTAATCTTTACAATTATTTTAATTTCTTATGCGGACTTGACGGCAAAATCTCGGCAATTTGCGAGGCGATTTGAGTAATGACAAAATTTTGAAATTGATTTTTTTATATTTTAATCAAAAATAGAGTCATCTACCCCATACTTTCCTCCCGTGACAGACAGTTAAAGATTTGCATGTTGTTCGAATTGCAAATTTTTCCTTCGTTTTTCTCCGTTCGAAAGGGGTGCACCCTTTCGGGCGGGTGATGAATTCCAAATGCAATTCTGCTCCATCAAAGCGAGATCGCGGACATCGATCTGACTAAATGTTAAGCTAAGTCGGGGAGTTGTGAGGTGTGAGACCAGGAAGTTATAAAGTCAGGCTCGCACTCTCGGGTCTGGTGAAGTCGGTGCCTTTTGGAACGTAGCAATGCAAATCTGGTTTATGTCGGTGCTAAAAAGTTTACAGCTGGTAGGAAGGGCGATTTCCGGCGTTTGCTCAGACAATTTTAGAACTGAGAAAACCTTATTTCTTTCCGCGTAGTTTGCAATTTTTCTCTCTCTTTTTTGGTGCCATTCGCTGTCACAGGCCACTTCAAATTCTCTCACTCGCTTTTTCAAGCAGCTTAAATGTGCGTTTATGACGTCATATTATTTCATCTCGTTTGATTAAAATTCAAGGGAGAGTTGTGGTTTCGGTTTTAAAGAATCGCGTTTATAACATCTTAAAGCGGTCCAAAAACATGACCAGTCTGGACTAATCAATTTGCATCAAGCTAAACAACAAAGATCTCTAATCTCCGGAATTCATTTCCAACGCTCATTATGGTAGTTCACCAGCGCAGAGACAATCATTTATCATCATTTCTCCGCAAGTCCAAAACAGACCAAACCATAGCGCGCTCACAAAGAACCTTTTTCCTGAAAGCACATAAACCAACATCACAACAACAACAACAAAAAACATCTGTTTTGGACTGTGTTTTGTCCACGTGACCTTTCCATCAACTTTTTTTCAACACACTTTGCGTTCACGCTGACTCGTCGCAAGAAGACCCTCGTTATCTTCTCGAGTCCTGTCTTGCTGCTTTAAAAAATACTTTAGAGAATGTATGAAAACAGGGAAGGGAAGAAAGCAAGAAATTGTCATCGACCACCATCTTTGTTCTTCTCAGGTTCCAAGTGGGTCTGGTCGTCTGGTGGGACATGGCTTAACCCACCTAAGAGTGATGGCTAGTCTTGCTTGCGAAACTTTTTTTTTTTTTTCTTTTTTTTTCTTTTTTTTTTCTTAAGCTTTATTAACTAAATTTTGGGTCACAAAATAAATAAAGATACAATGAACGCCTTTCACTATTCACTTTTTCTTCTGCAACTTTGCTTGTTCTTCAGTGACTCGCGCAGACCGTGGAACCTTCAACTTCTCTGGAGATGAATCCGAACTTTTCTCTTCTGGTTTCTTAGTATTTTTAAACATGGACCGAAGACGTTTTTTGGAAATCGACCTTCCCTGATCTGTTAAATCCAGAGAGTCATCGATTTCTTTGGGGACCGGTGCATCAGGAATTTCGGGACTTGAGCTGAAGGGCAGCTCCTCTAATGAACCTCCGTCCTCGATTGTGAACTCTTCGACAACCTTCGCACACCCGAGGTCTTTCTCAAGCGCTGGGACTAAGGCTGAGGCGGGTTTGACGGCTGTCTGATTTTGTTGGATGGCTGGGAATTGATTTTTGTCCGAGATTTGTATCGCTTCTGCGTATGTACTAGGTCGTCCGCCTGCTATTTTCCGTTTTTGGGCAATGAACCTTGATATGCTCGGTACTGCCACATGAGTAGCACTTGTTCGTTACTCCGTCGTAAACCACCTTCAGCTGGAAGTGCTGTACGTGGAGCTGGCATGGAATCTCTTTCGAGATCTCCATGTGCACCCCACGCACACCGTTCAGGATTGGGTATCCCGTGTCTGGACCGTACCGCTCCCGCACTGTCTGATGAATCTTCCCGTATTTTTCCAACACGCTGACCACGTGCTTATTCTCCACCTCGACTGGCAGTCCGAATAACCGAACATACCGGAAGTTCCCTCGGCCCGTTGAAAATGAGACTTGAACCGTTTCACCACTGTCATACAGAAACGTCTCGCTGGATGGACATTCTAGTAATGCAGCCGTCAAGAGCTCCTCTGTTTTGAATTTCACATAGACACAGTGCTCGCGGGTTGCCCGGAACATGGCCACTAAAGATTCTGCGTGCCATCCACGCTTCTGGAAGAAGCCGAAGATTTCGCTGTCCGTTGGCATCTTGGAAGTTACTGTGAACTGCAATTTGATGCAGTTTGTGTGTACACTGGATGAGTCCATTGTGTGTGATCACTCAAGGCCACACAAAACAAAGCACTGCTGAACAATTGGAATCTGGATCTTTTGGCCAAGAGCAGATAAAAAACACGTCAACCACCGAAGACTTGAGAAGGCGAACTCCAAATTGAAAACCGCTATTTTTTTTTTTTTAACAATGTTTTAATTTTTCCTCTTTTGAGTTTAGCTGATAACTGGATTTTCTAGCATCTTCTCGCGGTCGTTGGAAACGATCGTGGATAGTCCAAAGGGTGCCCAATTGGTGTGAAATTATACACCCAACTGGCAGTCACATGATTGTGATGCATGGCGGCATGAAAGTATATCAGAATCTGCATGAAATCTGTCCTCATGCATTTTTTGCGATATAGGAGTATGACATTTTTGCCCGTTACCGACAATTATCGACATTACCGACGGCTTTTTACAGTCGACTCTCTGGCTGTCGATCTTCTCGATATCAATAATGCTCCATGTACCGATGAATTCTTCAGTCCCTTCAAACTGCATACTTCGATTGTCTTTATTCCTCGATATTTTCTCTTGCTTGAAGGATCTTTTCCTCGACGGTCCCTTGAATTCTACTTGCTTTAAATATCTATTCCGGTTGTCAATAATTTTACTTTCTCATGGCTTGCATAGACATTTTTCTTTGAGAAACGAAGCTTTGAAGGGTGTTTGACATTTATTTGTTTTTGTTTGCTGGACGTTGCCATGATTTTTTCCTATAGCTGGTCAGCAAGAAAAAACAAATTTCAATCGAGTTTTCATTTTGCATCGTTCTGTAAACTGATGATTCTCTTCCTCGACGGTCCCTTGGATATTGACAACCAGAGAGTCGACTGTAGTTGTATTTCACAAAAAAAAACATTTAGCAGAACGAGGATTGAACCACCAACTTCTTGGTTGTTGAGCCGACACGCTACCACCGCGCCATGGACGCTTGATGAAAAGTGAGTGAAAGAGCACCAACATATGCTGCTCTTTGGAGTGTTGCTCGGGGACGGGCCAGCATTAGGGGAGATGGGGGTAAGACGGCCACCCTAAGGGAGAAGTCTTATAAAATTAACACTACAGATTATTTTGATCTCAAATCAGGTACATATTGTTCTACTAATAGTCCATTACAGAAATGACATAAATTAGTTGGTCTAAAAACCAATTTTCAATACTTTTCAGCAATTTTAAAAAAATAATTGAAATCGTATATATATGAAACACGCGGGGTAAGACGGCCACCCATGTGGGGTAAGACGGTCAGTGCTATAAACTAACTTGATAACTTTGCTAAATCCACCCAAATACCTACATGATTGGTTGAACAGACTTCTCTGAAAATCATGACTATTTTGGTTGAAAAAACAAGTTTGCAAATGTGAAGAAAAATGTTATTCAACAAATTTTATATTTTGGCTATGTGAATTTCATGTTATTGCGATCACATTTCATGAAAAACTATGATTTTTTACACGAAAATATACCCAATTTAATGCAAATTAACTGGTTTGTGTATTTCAATTAGAATTAGTAAATCAAAATTATGTAAACAATATTGAATTAGCGACTTTTATTAAAAGTTTGAATGGATTTCATACTATTCAATGAATTTTGCTATATCAAAGTAAGGAATATTGACGAACCGGCAGTTAACAGCATTTTGATAAAAAATTGATAGTTTTATCGAAAGTATGTCAAATATGTCTTAAATATGCCTTAACAGTCTAAAATCCTTCAAAAATGCAACCTTTATCAAACCAAATTTACAAATAACGGGTGGCCGTCTTACCCCCCGTGGAGGTGGCCGTCTTGCCCGCAAATTACTAATTTTATAAAATATTTTTTGCAAATACCTCAACGCATTTTTAAACTTTTTCGAGGGACATAATCTTGGGAAAACTTTAATTTAACATGAAAAATATTTAAAGAAAGTATTACATAAAGTTACCTAATTAAAATGCTTAAGTTGTAAATCATCAAAATTACATCCAGTTTCAAGTAGAAAAATATTTGTTTATTTTGAGCTATTTTTATACTATTTCAAACAATAGGTTTGGCAAAGGTGACTCCATATGCATTATTTAGCATGAGGAACAGTATTGCTTAACATTTTAGTAATATTCATTAGTATACTTAGTAAAACAGTGGGGTGGCCGTCTTACCCCGCCTGGCCGTCTTACCCCCAGCTCCCCTATATGTGTTAGTGAGAACTGCAGATCGCTGAAATTTTTACACGCGGGCAAAAATGATCTACACAGAAAAAAAATGATGGTAATATTACATCTGGGAAGGGGTACATCTTTTATGTCAGAAAAAAGGTGTAATTTTACTTCTGGAAATGTGTAATTTTACCACTTTTCTGGAATAATGTCACTTTTTCAGTCTAAATTGAGGTAAAATTACATCATAAAAGAGGTAATATTCAACCTTCGAAAATTAAAGCTTCCAAATTTACATTATTTTTTTCTGTGTACGTTGTGTGTACGGGCTTGCTGCAAAAAATGTTATAAAATATGACATTTTCTGCAGCAAATCCAATGTTGCAGATTTTGAGATAAATTTTTCCTTTGGGTGTAGATCTTCAATCACTTCTCCAACATCAGGAATTATTGTTTGAACATTCCTGCATTTTTTCTAGTTGAAAAAGTATTATATTTCTTTAAAAAAAAAGTTTAATTTACACCAACGAGATCACCCCTAATACTGGTTCGAAATCATGCTACCACGTGCTCCGTTTATTTGTAAACAATGCTGGTGAGACGAAGTGAGGGGGGGAGAGATTTTGACATTTGTAATCCCGCCGCCTATTTCGACGGTCGTTTCCAACGACCGAATCCAGAAAGGAACTGATCGTACAATATTTTATGCGCAATGTATTGTGGATTTAGCTGATAGCTGAATTTTCTGGCATCTTTTCACGGCCATTGGTCGTGGATAGACCTTGGGGTTCCCAATCGGAGTGAAAAATTTCAATTTATGGAAAAATTATGGATTAAAATTTTGATTTTTAATCACTTCTCCGACATCAGGAATAATTGTGTATGAACATGCTCGCAAATTTTTTATTCAGTCGGAAAAATATAATTTTTCTTGAAAAAAGTTTCATTTTTAACCACATGATCAACCCTAATTCTGACTCGATGCCGCCATCATGCGACCGCATGCTCCGTTTGTTTGTCAACAAAGCTGCAGCTGGATGGTGAGACGAAGTGAAGGGGAGAGAGGTTTTGACATTTTTATGCCCGCATCTGGCCCGCCGCCTATTTCGTCGGTCGTTGAGCCGACGGTCGTTTCCAACGACCGAGTCCAGCAAGGTACTGATCGTACAATATAATAAAATTTTTGAAGTTAAGCTTCTGTCAAACAAATGCAAAATAACAAAGAAATCATGTGATGGCGGCTAATTTTAACAGGGTCGTTTTACAGATTCGACGAACGGTATGTTCCGGTTTCGATGCCTGTCATTGATGGATTGGTAGAATTGTAGGGGAGACTGCATTACTGTAGTTTGGGTTTAAGATAACAATTAAACGGACTATCGATACTCGCAAATAAAACACCATTCTACTAAAAGAAAAGTAAAAACCATAACAAAAATATCACAGATAACATCTCGGCGAGGACCAGCTGGGCCTCGCCAGAAAGTGAATCATTCCAAGAGGCCAAAAGCGCAGCGAAATTAAAACCTAAAGAATGGGAGATAGTTGAGGTTATGAACCGACGACCCCCAGGTGGTAGACGCAATACGCTCTTCATTGGGTCGCTGATGAGGATTTCCCTGTTTTTGTTACGAACGCGAGTTCAGTCCGGGGGAGGTCGTTCAAGCAGCTGTAATTAATGACTCACGTGCACTGTTCTTTTTTTTCCGCGGTTTGAGGGTGGACTGAATTAATTCGATGTTGCACGCGTGGCTTTTGAAAAAAATATGGGGTGTCAAGACAGTTGTGAAACCTGCTCTGCCAGGTGCGAACTTCGCGGTGATTAAGTATCGATCAAACGGGGGTTGGCGAGCGGAGAGTTTGAACACGACACCGGAGATAATGGGAGATCTACAAATTGGTCTGAACACGAAGCGTTGCTATGCGTGACAATTATTAGAACGACGAGTCCGCAGTGATCATCCGTCAGTATTCTACGAACATCTCACCATGCAGGTCACCGTCTACCTAGCAGTTCTGCTGGGTATCATGCAGATCTCCAGCGCCGCCAACCTCACCAATCCGGGAACTCACCAGAACCAAAAGTACAAAATCCACGTTACGAAACTCGTATGCCTGGAACAACCGTACAAGCTCACAACTCTGCACGCCTGCAAAGTCCGGCTTCGCCGGAACCAACCCACGCTGATCACGATTGAAATGGACGTCCCGGTCTTGCTGAACAAGGTGTTCCTCGAGTTTAAGATGAACTACAAGCTCGCAACGTACCAGCCCATGATGATGCAATTTACGACCGAAGTATGCAACTATTACCGGCTACCCAAGGGGACGGAACCCGTGGTGGACTACATCAACGCTGGGTTGAAGGTTTACGTCCCGGAGATTGTGCATCCCTGTCCGTATGGGGTAGGTTTACAAAGATTCGGAAGTTAGAAGGTATGTTAAGTAAGCGGTTCTATTGTAGAAACGGTACTACAACTTATCGAACTGGATACTGGATGAAAGGTATGTTCCGGTTTCTATGCCCGCAGGAGATTACCGCTTGGATGCAAGGGTCTCCAACAAGGACAACGTAACGCTGATAAACTTTCAGTTGTTCGCTACGATCCGATCAAAGGGAATCACTCCGATATCGTTGCTGGATTGGTAGTTGGTAAGATTGTATTTCAGCGTTCTTTAGGTATCCTATGAATCTGGTTAAGGTGGTATTCAATTACGGGAAACTTTTGAAAATTTTGGCTTTGGTAGCAAATAAATCAAATTTTACCTATTCTAATCATGAAGATCACCAAGATCTACAAGATTTCAAGGCTGATCCCCATATCATATCAACTGCGTCATCCCGCCAAAGTGACTCCCAACACAAAGTTGACCTCATTCCGGAATCAACATCAAATCATCATCGTTCAGCTCATCTCCAAGCGGGCGCGAGCGCGCGCCCTCGGGCGTTGAAACAATGCAATTTATTTTGATTAAGTCTCGACCAGGCCCGTCACCGCCTTCATTGGAGCTGGGCGAGACGCTTAATTGGATAAGTGCATCCCTGTCCTGTCCGGCCGTCCCCAGCCGAGGAGATTCGTGTGATTCGAGGGCGTGTGAAGGTCGACGGGATTTTTGATTGGCTGAAGGCGCAGATCTCCGCTTTCCGGTCATCGGACCTGCCCTAAATTTAGTTTTTCCTTCTCTGATTGGTACGGAGTACGCTTTGAAACGATTGATCCGACCGCGCGGGAACCGATTCCGGTTTTGTCGTCATACAAATTGATTACTTTACGACCGCAAACCTATTCATTCTGTCAGCATTCCAACTCGTCGTCCGACACCGACGAGTGCGGTTGTCCCACCATCAATCGGTGTTCGATTTCTGTCATTTTCACTCCGAAAGGTGGCTTCTCGCAGAGGAGAGATGCATGGGAAGGGATTCGGTCCAATTAAAATATGATTAATGGAAGGGGACCACACTGGAGTAGGGGTGCGGACTGTGGCGGGAAAACGCATCGATTTTCTGATTCAAACGTCTATGCAGAGTTGATGTACGACGCTGTTGTTGTTACGGTATCATGGATTGAGTTACTAACCAAATATCACTTATAGGGACTGTGGTTTGCGAGGTCAGATGTGATATCAACAGATTCAATTGATACCTTGTAGGCACGAGCGTTTACTCTCAACTTTTCGGTACGGAATCACAAATCCAGCATGGACAACGCGGCGAGTCCCTTCGAGTGGACCGCCAGATATCCTTGCGCGTTCCGATCCGATAGTCCCCGGCTGGCAAGGTATTCGGTATAAACTTTTCGCGCATGCTCCCGGATCGTGTCCAGCACGTAGTCCGCCATCTATTTTATCCCGGGCTTCTGGGTTAAACGTCGAATAGACCTCCTTCATGACGTCGACCAGGAGAGGTTGGTACGTTTTGAGCTTGTAGTTCATCTGGTTTATCTGGTTCAACTTGTCCAGCACGGTTGGCATATCGAACTCCAGGATGATCTGGATCGGCTCGTGTTGCAACTTGACGGTGCACGCTTTCAGGGTTATCAGGCTTTACGGCGTTTTAATGCATTCGAGACGTGTTACGCGAATGGTGAACGGTCGCACGTTGTCGATTCCATAGCCGGACGGTTTGGCTTGGAAGGACTGCCGGATGAGGTAGGTTAGAAGGAGTGCATAGAATGATGCGTTCATGGTGGTTACTGGGGTAGACTGAACCAAATTTTGATTTTACGTAAAAAATGCGTAAGTAGCATGTTTGAAAACAACTAGTTTGTGATTTCATGCAGAACGAGATTGACCAGATATGACTCGGACCAGACTTCTAGTTGATGTCGGAGTCACCGACTCCACAGCTCTGCAAATGTTGATATGAAGATCAAACAGAATCAACTACTTTCCAAATATAGAAATATTTGCGCGAAAAATAAAAAAAATATCAAGAGTTTTGGTATCACCATCCTCTTCCAACAGACATTCCAGAGTGTCCAAAAGCTGCTGCTAGATCAAAAGTCGGCCAAGCATTTCAATGAACTTTGATTAAAATGTTGCCCCAAAGCAATTAAGAAACGGGTGCACCCCGAGACAACATAATCAACTCCATACAAAGAATCTATTAAGGGAATATCTTCGCGTGATCCCCCATACAAGTTCTTCGTTTAGGGCAGAAACGATAAAACTTCATTTGACATGCCACATTCCATTCTCGGTTGACCTTTCGTCACTCTTTCAACCGCTGGAGACCCTACTGTTTTGACCAGCATTGACATTGAAAGTGTGACTTTTTCATGATCACGTTTCGGTCGTATAAACAGAAGGAGGTTTCCCTCGAGATGTACCGCGCAACGGCAATAATAAACAATTCGATCTGGTCGGTTGAGGGTCGGACTTGTTGAAACAATGTCTCACATGGTTGGAAGGAGATCTGTTCGATGTTTGCTTGTTCAAGATCAAGGCAGATTGACGGACTTTATTTTAAAAGCTCTGACTAACGTAACGAAAAACACACACATCTGGGAAGGGTTTCGTGGAAAACTGGTGATCGGTTAATTGCTTTGCGTTTGTTGATCTGGGAAGGGATTGGATCTCGAGATAATAAACACATGGGGGAGGTATAACATTGAGGGATTCGTGACTGCAGTCACGCGGAAAGTATCAAATTGGTGGTGATATCTGGTTCTGCATGAGAAGACTGACTAAAACGTCCCCTACGCACTTATTACAAATTTGATGCTTCAGTTTCCAACCAACAACAGCCATGAATACTTTGATCTACAAAATCCTAATAATCACAGTGTCCGTCCAGCATTCCTTCCAAGCAAAACCGCCCAACTTCGGAACCGACGATGTCCGACCTTTCCACATTCGCGTGCTACGCTTGAAGTGCCTGGACACTCCGTACAAGCTGATAACCCTGAAAACTTGCAGCGTCAAGCTGATCCGGAACGAACCAACACGCATCTTCCTGGAGTTTGACATGCCAACCGTGCTGGACCAGATGTTCGTGACCTTCAACGTGAACTATCGGATTAACCACTCCTACCGGCCTCTGCTGATTGACCTCTCGGTGGAACTCTGCGCCACGTTGAACCAAAAACCGGGGCTCAATCCCGCGGCGGACTACGTGCTAAACACGATCCGAGCTCACGTTCCGCAAGCGGTTCATGCTTGTCCCTACGGGGTAAGATCGTTGGATGTAGTCAGAGTTGGGTTTCTGATCAAGAAATACACTTTCAGGGTCGTTACTACAACTTTTCGGACTTCTCACTGGATGAAAAGTATCTGCCCAACACAATACCAGCCGGGGACTACCGGATCGATCTGCATGTTACGGATAAGGACAACGTTACCATGCTCCACGTTCAGTGCTACATGGCGGCTCGCTCCAAGGGAATCGCCTCGTTGTCCATGCTGGATTGGTGATTTCAGATCAAGATATAAAGATGAATCTGTCATAATCCCACCAATTTTATTTGTAATAAAACACATTTATTGATTCACACTATAGTCCGAAAGTTCAGGAAGTTGGGGTATTTGTGACGATTTCTTAGTTCAGCCATCAGAGTTGATATCTCGTTCTGCTTGGTATGACGCTTTAATACCACCAACCATACCAACCTACCGGTCATGAACACACTACTCTACGAAATCCTTCTACTATCCATCTCAGTCCAGCGTTCCTTGCCGGCAAACTCATCTGACGATGACCGAAAACCAGGAGTTAATCCCATCCTGGACTATGTCATTGAAAACATACAGGCTCATATGCCGCAAGCGGTTCAACCTTGTCCGTACGGGGTGAGATCCTTGTGTGTCATTCGATTCGTGGTGAATATCTTAGGTATTGCGCGTTCAGGGTCGGTACTACAAAATGTCAAATTTTTCGATGGGCGAATGATATCTTCCCAAAACAATTGCGACCTGGGACTATCGGATTGATATGTGCTAGTTTCATTCCAAATATCGTAAAACTTGTCGGAATAAATCATCACAACTGCAAGCTTCTCGCCGTAGTCTGCGGTATCTACCCCGACATCAACCATTTAAAAACTCATCTGGAGTTATTGTACTGAATTTCAAACCAACAGTCCACGAGAGAAAACGCACACATCTCAAGCATCTCGAGCCGGGCGGCAGTGACAGAAATCGAGTGGGTCGTAAAATTTTTAATCATCATTCGTTCTTGTAACGGTCCGGCGAGACCCTAAGTGGGTAATATTCGTGTCCCTAACTTTTTTTGATGACCATCAGAGTAGCAGCAGAAAAAAAAGAAGTCGCAAAAATAAGTTGAACACACGAGACAAGGCTCGTATATCACCGTATCATTTGGCACGGCGCGCGACAAAGAGACGTCGTTGTCGTCTTTGCCGGACTTCGTCTTGGTGTTATTATTAGAGTGGTTAACTGCGGCATCGTTGTCTTCCCAGATGTCGATTGGTCGCTATATTAAGGGTCTCGACGCAATTGCGATATGGTTTTGCATATGGTGCGGACTGTCAGGGTTGGGGGCCCTATTTTGGACCTAAACCACGAGCTTCAAACGCCATTTCACTTGTGCATTCTCTCCACAATCCTGTAATTCACGTCATATCTATTTAAAAATATGGAAAATATTTATTCTACTCGCTGGAAGTACTACGCACTTGGTCCAGTTGGTAGTGCCGGGCTTGGTCATCGCGGCCTGCGTTGCGTCCAGATAAGAGAATTGGCAAGTGCACATTGTACACGAATGGGGTCAAATGTTAATGTTGCGGGATAAATTGGTTGCGGTTTTGCGAGTAGCACCGGTTAGTGGGTTGGACCAATCAGATGATTTGAGTTTGTTAACATGGGTGTATTTTCCATGATACAGAAGTTGTGGTTATGTTTTGAATGTTTACGTTGTAATTTTGATATGACTGAATTTTCTGGGGAATTTATTGAAGGATTTTTTATTGCCGAAGACCGTTTGTCAATAATTAACAGTTGAGCTCAAGATCCAAAAGACCAAAATTACTCTATCATTTAGTTTGGTTTAATTTCTGTCAGACATGCATCCGCTCTAACTCCTCTTTTAGAAGAACTTGTTTGGCATTTCATGAAGATGATACCCAGCATGATGTGCCAGTGATTAGAATATGCAAATTACGCTTGTCTTTAAGGCTCCCGAAGACCCTGAAGAATATTTTGAAACCCAACTGAGATATAGGTTAAGAACCCTTAAATGCACTCAAAGAGCTTTTAAGAAGTTCTTCTTAAGGTGAAGCCGGTGATCATTTTCGAAGAAATTTGATCATCACTATAAAATATTCTGTTTTAAATTCAATTTAACGAATTTCAGCACCAAAAGGTATCAGCATGTCCCGGTTGTTGCCATCTTGAAGCCACTGAAGGAATTTTTGATCTAAATCAATTGTGCTTCAAAATATATATAATTTTGTGTTACAATCATTGACGTTCTAGTTGGCAATCATTGATTAATGACGATTTCCATAGCTTTACAAGGAATGGGACAATCGTAACCAAAAGGAAACAGCATGTGTAGGGCACTATTCTAAACAACTTGTTGAAAAAATTTTGTCAAAATATTGAAAGCGACGCAAAATTTATATCTTTGAACGAAAGCATGACAATGATGGAAGTCTTCACGTTAAGAGCTTAAGAGAACATTTACATGAAAATATAGCTAAAATCGTTTTTTTTTTTTTTCAATGAACCAATGTTTTCTACACATTATTCAGATCAAAAACAAGAGGTTTTTACCTGGCAACAAGCATTACATTGCTTTAAACGAATATGCCATCTAGAACGAGCTGAGTGCCGTTAAAAAGAGCTCTTAGTGCCGATGCATGTCTGGTTTCTGTTATTTTGGATTCAATTTGAACTATGTCAAAGTTTTAACGGTGCACATCAACCAAAGCTTTTGCACCAAGATTTTTGTTACAGACATTTTAGTATCTTCAAATCTACGGGAACTATCGATATATTTTTTTATTCATACTCTAAATGTCTACACAATCTTCTAAAATACTGTCCACCAAATAATTTACAACAAAATTTTACTATTTTTACTTTTGTTACAGATTGTTGCTGGATTGGGTCCGTAAGTTTGACAATTTTGGAATAAGAAGACTTCAGCATCCTTAGTTGCTGTATACAATTCAAATTTATTTATTTTTGCCTTTCTTACTAAAGAAAGATATAGGTTTTACTTTATGGCTGGACGTCATTTCCATCTTCGTAAAAAAGACGATTCAGCATGAATTTTAATCGGAAAAATCGCCAAAAATTCACACTGCATCGATTTTCGACGCTCTATCGATTCACCTTGACAGAACTCGTCTATCTCAAACCCTCGAATTTTGAGAAAATAAATTCCGTGGAGGTCGAGTAATGTTCGTATGTGTTCGTAAATTTTGCAAAATTTTGTGTCGTTTTGTGCCGTTCTCAGCTCCCATAAATCCGATTACGATTCTTTTAAATGCAGATGAAAGCTAGTGTGCTGAACCTGGGCGAGTTGCCACGCAAATTTCGAAATATCCATCTGTTCTCGGATGTGGCCAGACTTTTCCAGAAAATACACAGTTTTCAAATGAAAATATGGTCAAAATTTTTAATTTTCATACCTTTTATTTATCTCAAAAAATGCATTTTTCGAGCTCTACAACCTCCCAAATTTTCATCCCGATTCATAATTTGGTTCTCGAGTTAGAGCCGTTTGATTAACCTACCATAAACAAAAAAATCCCTAAAAAAGGTAAAAGCCCACCTGGTGACCTTTGCCAACATTTTTCGTTTCTAATTTTATCCGAAATTTCTTTCTACATTCATAGTACAGACCATGAGTGAGCATCTGAAACAAATTTGACATCTATCGGCAATCCGGATCAATTTTTAGTACGATTTACTTTTTGCCTTTCTTACTAAAGAAAGGTATAGGTTTAACTTTATGGCTGGACGTCATTTCCATCTTCGTAAAAAAGACGATTCAGCATGAATTTTAATCGGAAAAATCACCAAAAATTCACACTGCATTGATTTTCGACGCTTCGTCGCCAAGTCGCCAAGTTGAGCTTCGAATACTGGCGCGAGGATGCTGGCGCATATATGTTTTGGCTCGACTTATACTCGTTTGTAGTAGCTTGTCTACCGATGTTTCCTTCAACATGAAAGATATCGTAGCTTTTCGGTTTTTTTTGCCCTGTCCGTTTTGCATATCTGTCCAATGTTTATGCTAAAACTTTTGTGACATAGGACATTCATCCGGCTACAATCAATTTGTTTCCCGTTTGCTCCTAAAATCGCCTAAAAGTAGAATCCATTTTTTCGTGATTTCATAAGTTAATTGAACAGGGTGCAATTTGGCGCCCTCAACAGGGCCCAAGAGAAACATTGCATTGCTCTATAACGTGTTCCGTTTTGATGATTGTTTCCTCTTTCTAGATGTTGCTACGTTGCTGGGTCGCTGTTCGTTTTATGCATCGCTAGCATACAATGACCGGTGTAATGGTTTATCAGGGTCCGGTCTGAGTTAGAAGTAAATATTTTTGTTCGCTGCGATAATTAAATTTATTGCGGCTGGAGTGGCTATTTATTGCCAAATCATTAAAAATTAACCTTCAGTAGGGGTGAAATAAGTTCAAAATAATTTTTCTGGACTTTACAATTCCTCAGTCTTTTCAATGAAACTTAATCCTGTTTAAAGGGTTTTGTAGGAGACAACTCAAAAAACGTTTTCTGAAAATGTCACAATCTTTATATGTACGGTTAAACATATTCTTTTGGTGAAAATTGCGTTTTTTATTTCTTTTGGAAAACATATCATTTATAATACTTTGCTTGCGTCATATTCTTTTGTGCTGACGTTATAAATAAACAAAGTCGATGTTATGAATTGAAAGAAGTTCTATCATTGTAATATTCTTTAGTAAGAAAGGCTCTATCTCACCCCAGGTGGGATTAAATCGGGTTTTTGCCATTATATTAGTTTCATTGAGTTTCAATTTGGATATTTAAATCATCGTTTAATTTAGAATATTTTTATTTAATTATTCGTTTTATTCTCTTTTGCTCACTGAAAGCTAAATTCTCTTAACATGAGTTTTATTCTTATTTTCAATTAATCTTTTTAAATATTTTTGCGTATCTTTAGGCCGTTGCAAATATTTTTTAAGTTGAATAAAAAAACAAATTTCAAGCCCAATTAAAAAAATAAGGTAAAAGGTATCACAAAATGATGTGTTTCTCATCTTTTTCGATCTGTGGTCCAAAAATTCAAAATTTATGAAAAGCTTTCAAATGCTCTATTTGATTAAACAAATTAATCGTTATTCAATTATTATTTTTTTCAATGTACATTTCAATGTTTTGCAATAATTATTTTTTGCCCGCTGGTTTTTCGGTAAACTTTTGAAGGGATGAGGAAATTAAAAAAAACTTTTTTTGGGAATAAAACTTTTGATTCAAATAATCACATGCTCATTCTGAATTCTGAAAGCTTCCGAAACTGTTAGAAAACTTGTATTAAAAAACTTATGATAGACAGTAAAAAAGTGTAATTTAGGAATATTAAGAGTGTTGTAGTTGAATATTACCCATTTTAAAAAGAAACATTACTTCAATTCATGTTCGCCTACATGAATTGAAGAAAAGTCGAACGAAAAACAAATAAAAGAGGATACGGAAAAAAGGATAAACGAATAAACGCATAAACGGAAAAACAGAAAAAATAGGAAAACAGAAACAAATAAAACAAAAATAGACAAACCGATAAATGGATAAACGGAAAAACAGCAAAACAGAAAACCAAAAAACCGGATAAACGAATAAACAGAAAAACGGATAAACAGAGAAACGGAAACACGGATAAACGAAAAACAGAAAAAAACAGGAAATCAAAAAAAACAGGCAAAAAATTTAAAAACAGAAAAATTGATAAACGGATAAATGGATAAATAGAAACACGGATAAAAAGGATAAACGGAAAACATAAAAAAGAAAAAGAGGAAAACAAAAATAAACAGGAAAACAGGATAACGGATAAACGGAAAACGAAAAAATTGATAAACGGATAAACGGATAAACAGAAAAACGGAACACAAAAAAAGAATAAACAGAAAAACAGAAAAACGGATAAACAGATAAACGGAAACACGGATAAACGGAAAACTGAAAACTAAAAAATCAGGAAAACAAAAAACAAAAAAATAAAAGAAACAGGAAAAAATAGAAAAACAGAAAAAATAAATAAACGGATAAATGGATGAATAGAAACACGAATAAAATGATAAAAGGAAAAACAAGAAACAGAAAAAACAGGAAAACAAAAATCAACAGAAAAATAGGATAACGGAACGGAAAAACGAAAAAAATAGATAAACGGATAAACAGAAAACAGAAAAACAGAACAAAAAAAGGAAAACCTAAAAACAGAAATCAGAAAAAAAAAGAAAAACAGAAAAACAGAAAGGAGAAAAACAGAAAAAAAGAAAAACATCAAAACATCAAAACATAAAAACAGCAAAACAGAAAAACAGAAAAACTTAAAAACAAGAAAACAGAAACACAGAAAAACAGAACAATAGAAAAATAGAAAAACGGATAAACGAATAAACAGATAAACGGATAAAAAGATAAAAGAAAAACGGAAAAAAAACATATAAACGGAAACGCGAATAAACGAAAAACAGGAAAACAAAAAACAGGAAAAAATAGATAAACCGAAAAAATGGATAAACGGATAAATGGATTAACAGAAACACGGATAAAAGGATAAACCGGAAACAGAAAAAAAAAAAACAGAAAAACAGGAAAACATAAATAAATAGAAAAACATGATAACGGATAAACGAAAAAACGAAAAAGTGGATAAACGGATAAACAGAACAACGGAACACAAAAAACACAAAAATCCAAAAATCCAATCCCGAAAAACGGTTAAACGAATAAACAGATAAACGGATAAACAGAAAAAAGAAAAACAGAAAAACGGATAGACAGATAAACAGAAACACGGATAAACGGAAAACAGTAAAACAGAAAAAAAACTAAAAAACAGGAAAAAATAGAAAAAACAGAAAAAAATATAAATAGAAACACGGATAAAAGGATAAACGGGAAACAAAGAAAAACAGAAAAACAGGAAAACTAAAATAAACAGAAAACCAGAATAACGGATAATCGGAAAAACGAAAAAATGGATAAAAGAATAAACGGATTAACGGATAAACAGAAAAACTTTGGTGCTTCGTTTTTCTGTTTTTTTCTGATTATAAACAGATGAACAGATAAACGGAAAACAGAAAAACAGAAAAAATAGAAAAACAGAAAAAATAATAAACGGATAAATAGAAACACGGATAAAAGGATAAACGGGAAACAGAAAAACGGAACAACGAAAAAAAGAATAAACAGAAAACCATTCGGCCTTGCTGGCAATGTGCAAGTGTTTAAAATTATTTTTTGATCATTTTTTTTATTTTAGCAACGCTGCCTAGAGTTAAGTGAAATGTAAGAAACATTTGTATGATGTTAAATTTGTCAAACTAGCAGCCCTGCCATGAAACATAGTCAATATAAATGTGAGGGAAGATCCATCTTCCAACAGGTGAATTATGTAATTTTGTTTAAAGTAATAATAAAAAAAAATCAAAACAAAGGCATAGCATTCCCCCAAAAACCCCATCTAATTGACTAGATTCAAAGTAAACAAATGACACTACTCACTGTTGAAAAGGTTCAGCTTGCGGGTCGACCCGAGCCGCCGGATCGGACTCTTGATGTCCACATCGTTCTCGTCCATCATCGTGACGCCGTTCATTGTTGACGTTTTCTTCTTCTCCGAACAATCACTTTGAATTCTGAACTATTCCCCAATATATGCACTAACTATCGGTTTGCACTTCCAACACTTCACTGGGTGGGGGGAGATATTCAAGTGCACTCTACTTTAGATCTTTTTCTCTGCTTTGCATGATCCAGCCGTTACTCTTTTGTTGTTGGCATCACTGCTGGTGGTTGGTTGGCCAAATATTTTTACGCCGTTTTCCCCCTTCTAAACACTCACAAGTGACGACGAGAGCACACACACAATATATCAAAGGGAATAATCGTGGGATTTGGGTGTTTGGAAAAGACACACAATTTCAACACTTCTTTCTTCCAACTCTTCTTTTGGAGATGTAGCACTAGGCACTCATCTGGCTTCCAGACCGATCTCGATCATCTTCGAAACTGTGCCTCCAGCAGCAGCAGCAGCTTCTTCTTCACTTCTTCAGGCGCTCTGAACTAAAGACGACGACGACAACAGAAACGAGAAATTATACGCCATCAATAAAAAATATAAAAACCTCGCGCTTAGCCAAATGCACACAAGCCGTACGTACACACATCGGCAACGGCCTAAGCTAAGTGTGTTACGTAGGACATGACATTTCGAATTCACAGATATAGATTCACACACGGCACGGCTCGGCAAAAACACGGCAGGAGTTACAGCTGCGCTACGAGTTGAATAAACCTCTCTCCCTCGACGCGTTGTCGAAGCGGCAGGTCGTCGCGATGACTTCAACCGTTTTGTCTAGTTTAGCTGTGCCCCGAGGTATCGATGTCCAAAAAGGAGGTGGTCTCACCGGTGACGTAACGTTACACAGCGCCGTCCAAAGGTCTAGATCTATAGGCCGGCCAACCTCGTCTTCACACCCACGCACAAGTTACGAATCTACGCGGACGACACCGGGCGTTACGGTTCACAGAACTCCCCCTCAAAAACAGTAGTAAGGCGGTTCAGCACGCGCGCGTCCAAACAGCTCAACGGTCGGCAAACTAGTGAGTTGGTGAGGAGGTCGACTTGGTCTCGCCTCAGCAGCAGCAGCAGCAGCAGGAGAGAAGAAGGTTCTTCTCTCTCCCGAACCGGGTCAGCAGCAGCAGTAGACAGACAACTTTGTTGTTGGAGTTCTTGTTGTTGTTGGTAGAGTTGTTGCCCGCGCGTATAATTCTATTAGTGCCGACGACGTTCTACCGGTTCAAGTCACGATAGCGCGGGTTTTTGCTGTTATTTTGTCCTATCTATCGGCGGAATGCCGGGTCGTGCCGTGGAACGGCAAACATCCAGGTTCTGTGTAGGGCGTTGTTGCTACAGTTGTCGCACCAAGTCTGGAACGAGAGAAGAACGCGTCGTTGTTAGAACGTGTGCGGAGCTGCGACTCGTCGGCTATTAGTTGTGTACGAAATTAGAACACCTCGCGGGGCTTGTTGAGGACTGGTTTGGCGGAAGGTGATTAAGAATGTGGCCGTAAATTATGCAATTAGACGTATAGGCGTTTGTGTGCGTGGTTCGGTTTCAGGTGTGTGGTGTGTCAGGAAAAGGAACGCACGAGGAACTACCGTACCGGGTGTGATGGCACCGGTGTTGTTGGTGATGACACAATGGGTTCATTGATAGGTTGCGAGCTGAGCAGCGATACACCCAAAGTTAAAGAACGAGGGGATAGTCCTCACGAAAAGAAACGTGAGGAAAGTGCTATATTGCGAGAGTATAGTCCTCTCGCGTGTTCATTCGTTCATTGGATCAGTTCATCCTATGAGTGGCTTATATGGACAAACGACCGCCACTTAGTCATCGAATCATGGTGGCCCATACGGCAAAGGCACGGTTCAATATGCCGAAGGTCTTGGGTTCGAGTCTCGGTACCGGTACTTTTTTTTTTGATAGATGAACTTTTTTGGAAAATGAACCATGAGTAAAGTACTCTCGTTAATTTCGGGATTTATCCTCTCCGTCCACACACAGTACCATTTTACTACCGAATCGTGCTCTTTATTCTCTCGTATGCCGATGCCCAGTTCTGGGTGTAAGAAGCGTCCCGTCCAGGTGTCCGGAATAGAACGTATGGGTGCAAGTCACGAAATGTGCACGGTATTTTGGAAGCTAAGCTGCACCTAAGGGAGGATAAGAACACATTGTGATCTTGAAAATGTATATTTACTATGAAAAGTAAATTAATATTATATTGTCAATAGTCAATCGCCGTCGTATTTTCAAATCATATTTATATTTAAGATTGTCAAGGGTCTTTTGACAATCTCTAATTTGCCTAACATCTTAGAGCTTTTTTGGAGTTTATTTGATTCAAATTTGACGGCAAAAAGACACAGCAAAAATCATTTAAAGGTGAATCGATTATCCGAACTGATTTTTTTTTTTTTTTTTGCGAGGACTTCGGATAATCAAGTCTAGACTGTAGTAGGGTAAAATATGTTTACATTTTTATTAGGTTATTTTAAATTTTAAAACAAATTGAATGTCACCAAATTTGTCAAGTTTGAATAGTTAATTGCCTATTTTAATACCAAAAAAATATTCCGCCTTCATATTGGCCACCATCTTGTGTTACACATTCTCTGGAGTAAACAGGTGTCCAAAATATGGAAATTTTGTTGAAAAGCTCGCTCCACAAGCTTTGGAACCTGGTTACTTTAAGACTCTGCAAGGCATCATTCCAGATCGGCCAATTGGCGGCCATGTTTGTTTTAGAAAAACATTAAAATCTTGATTCAGAATGCATCAATCAAAAAATGGGATTCTTTGTGTTGTTTGTAGAAGCATTTTACGTATCGTGGTTATTTTTTCATTTCAATTTACTATTTCTGAACCCTGAAATCAGAACCATCATTGACACTCATTCCCCCAAAAATGAGCCAAAAATAAGCTAATTTGTTCAAAATTTACCCGAGGCAAACTGGTATGGCAAAAATCGCAAAAATATATAGAGATACTAATTATTCTACGATTTTATCAGTAGGTGGTGATTGTCGAACAGATCATAGCTGAACAACTTGATCCTGAAAAGGTATTACCAACTAAAAATGTGTGAAAATCATTGTGCATAGTCATTTCTATCATTTTTGACCAATGCTGGGACACATTTAATTTAAAGTTTTTTTTTATAATTTTGCCCTACCCCGCTCGACCCCGGCCAGAGCCGAGGGATAAAAACTTCGCCTAATTCACTAACATTTTTGTAGTCACATTTTCAATCAACGACCTAAAACGCGAAAAAAATTTGATGATTTGTTGCGATTTCATTGATAATTTAAATTTTATTTCTTAAAGCCTAGTACAGTCATCCCACATATTCGGAACGGTTTCCAGATCAGCCAATGTTCAAAAAATCATAGCAAATCGCTTTTACCTTCATTTGAAAGCTTTCTTGCGATCTTTCGAATGCTGTATCGAACATCTGCAAATTTTAACTTTTATATGAAGTATTTGAAGAATTACTTTGACCCTTGAAATCCACAAATTCGGAACCCTTTTTTCTTACGAATGTAAACAAACTTTGGATCTCTCCAGGAGTACATATTTATTACCAAATAATAAATTCACATACTGAAACCAATGAAACTCAAGCTTAGTGATGTTTTATACATTGTTTGATAACTTTTTTTTGTGAAAATATCAGTTAAATTCAGGTGTTCCACAATTGTGGGAGGCACAATAACATCCCTCAAGGCAGGCAGTGTTTTGCTGCTCTGAATAAAATAGTCTCGAAATGCAGTTTTTGTTCAAAAAGAACTACTTTTACTAGTGAAATAGCAAGAGAATGTCCAAATAAAGGTCCTAAAAATAGAAGCGTCGCCAGAAAAGATGCATTTGGCATGCTATTGACAAATTATCACAAAAGTGTTCCGAATTTGTGGGTGTTCCGAATATGTGGGATGACTGTATTTTTTTTTCAAAACATTTTTTTTGCTTCTATAAAAAAAAAAAATCAAAATTTCTTCAAATTCATGAACATTTTTTTCTTGCTAAAGTTGCACGTCTTTTTCGATCTGTGATCTCAAAAATCAAATTTTGAAAAAAAAATCCTTTAAGGGCCCCGTTTGATTATAAATGCATAAATAAATGTTATACAATGTATTCCGAATGGTATACAATCGTTTGTATAATTATGCTTTCCTTGGGAATTTGTGGTTAAAGTAATCCTTTTTTGTCCCCTGTTTTGGCCTGAATATATTTAAAACTGACCTTTTGACTTTCATTTTCTGGAAAAATAAAATGTGCAGATTGATAATTTCGATAGTATCAGTAATACTTACAAAATTTAATCGATGATTTATCCTTTATATCAAAATGTAAAATTTAGATTTTTTTTAATAAAAGATTAACTACTTATGCATAACTTAATCCACGAAGTTTCAGTCGAAAAAAAACATAGCAAAACATACTCATTCTATGGACAGTTGCTAATATATATATATATATATATTATGACAAAAACTAGTGAAATTCAACGACCAGTTTAACCCTCTATTGTCCAAATATTGTTTGGAGAATTTTTTTCTCGTATGAAGGAGGTGATTTCGAACAACTTTTGTTTTATTGAGGTGAAAAGTCACCGCATGTGATTGGACACTCAATAATATATTTAACTGAATGAATATACAATGAAAAAAATATAAAATATAAATAAAAAACAACAACTTTTGTTGAACAAAAAACTTGACTTTTCTTGTTTTATGTGTTTCTTGATTATTATTATTGTTATTATTAAATATTATTATTATTATTAATACAGGGAAATCTCTTTTTACGCGGTGGCGTTACGCTTTCGATTTCGTCGATTTCTCTAAAACCATACAATATTTTTTCGAGCTTCAAAAAGCGTTTTGTAGATCTGAACAATACCTACAAGTTGTTTTTAAAAGATTGCAAAAATGTTGCGTCCTTTCAGAGAAATCGACAAATTAGCAAAACGTAATGCACCGCGTAAAAAGAGGTTTCACTGTATTCATTCTTCTTTTTTCCAAAACATCGGCAAAATACCTACTTGAAATAAAAAAAAAATAATCATCAAGCCCTAGATTTTCTAAAACTTCAAGAGTTCTGCTTTCCAAAGTTTTTTGAAAATTCAAAAAAATGTTTAATATGGAGTTTGGCAAACCATATTTTCAATAAGCTTAAAATGAAAAATGGCATAACTTTTCAGTACATTGCGGAAAATGTGTAATTTTATAGAAAAATGTCTTAAGCTTGAGTTATTTGATAAAAAATTGGAAAAAAAATTCACTGAGAAATAAAAATGATAGTTTTATAATAATTACCATTGAAAACTGGTCCAATAGTTCCGATATCATCATTGAAAACAGATTTATGATTTATCAACTCATTTTTCAGCGGTAGTTATTTTGCAAGTTATAAGTTCAATTTTCCAAATTATTATACAAATTTAGAATAATGTATCTGCTCAATTCAAAAAAAAATAATATGTCACTTAAGTGGCTGTACTCAAAAAGTTTCTTTTTCTTTTACTCAATGCGCATCTTAAATTGTAGTATTTTATTCAACTCCATTCTCTAAACTTTTCAATTTTCCAAAAAAATGGTCGCAGTGATAATTAGATTTTAACCACTTTGTTTTAAAAGAAAGAATAGCTTTTTTTGTCATATTCAAAAAAAAATTTTATATTCAAAAATGCCATTGATTGTTTCTATTTTACAATGATTTTCTGTTTAAATGGGCAGCTTGTTTTATTTTTTTCCCTGTTTAGTAAGGCTGCTACATTTTTTTTGATTTTTTTTTTTTCACAGAATTGGGTCAAAATTCACGGGCAAAAAAACATAATTTCAAGCCATATTTAAAAAAAAATTAACGGTTTTTGTCGATATGTAATTCCAAAATTCTAAATAGTGTTGTTGACAATTGTCTAAGGCTTCATCCATAAAGTACGTCACGCTAAAATCAGCCAAAATTTACCCCCCTTTGTCACGATCTCCCATACTTACAACACGCAATGTCACACTTGCTCAGACCCCCCCCCCCTCCCCCCCTAGAGCGTGACATACTTTATGGATGACGCCTAAAATCGTTAATTTGTAAGAATCTAAACAGGTCAACTATTCGCTCATTTCACGTCCTTTGTCACGAAAAATTGATGTGGTAAATTAAAAGTTCTTAAGAGAATATTGAAAAGGATACAATTTAACTACATCTCAACGTCTGTTACTCGTCAATAACTAACTGACAAGCAAACTACTCTGTTTCAGTGCCATAAAATAAAATAAAAAGTTGAATCATACACAGCACAGATGCCTCCCCCTCTCTTTAATCGCTACAGCCTAGCTAAAGCTGCTTGCAACACGAAAAAAGAAAAAAATGCAAAAGGATCAACTTGTCCAGACGGTATTCTACAGACTCCGGCTGCAATTTAGGTCCATTTTTTTTTTTTTAATTTATATTTATTCAAATTTCTTTTCCATGTACATTCATTCAGTTAAAATATTATTGAGTGTCCAATCACAAACGATGACTTTTCACCTCAATTTTAAATACTAGCAACTTTCATTTATTCATGAAATATTGTAGCTTTCGCTATTCAGTGATTTCAAATGTAGGAGGTCCTACATGTACAAAAGGGAAAAGGGATACCTTAAAACTAACTTATAAACTATATAAAGAGCGGATCAATGCAGCTGAAGACTGCAATGATTTTTGTCGAAATGCATCAATTATCTTATTGGACATAACATCCAAAGTGTCAACTTCGGCTAATTGATGAAGTTCACTGGTGCTGAACCAGGAGGAAGTTTCAGAATCATTTTCAGAATTTTGTTCTGAATCCTCTGAAGTTTTTTCTTCCTGGTTAAGCAACAGCTTGTCCAGATCGGCACAGCATAAAGCATGGCAGGTCTAAAATTTGTTTATAAATTAACAGTTTATTCTTGAGACAAAGTCTAGAATTCCTGTTTATAAGTGGATACAAACATTTAATATATTTGTTACATTTAACCTGGATACTTTCAATGTGATCCTTGTAAGTAAGGTTTTGTCAAAACCAAGTCCAAGATATTTCACTTGATCCTCCCACTTTAAATTTACCTCATTCATCATTATAATGTGATGACTTTTGGTTTAAGAAAATCAGCCCTTGGTTTGTGAGGGAAAATAAAAGTTGAGTTTTGCAGCATTTGGAGTAATTTTCCATTCTTTCAAATAAGAATTGAAAATATCCAAGCTTTTTGTAATCTTCTTGTGATGACACGAAGGCTTCTGCCTTTGGCGGAGATGCTTGTGTCATCAGCAAAAAGTGATTTCTGACATCCTGGGGGCAAATCAGGCAAGTCAGAAGTAAAAATATTGTATAAAATTGGACCCAAAATGCTTCCTTGAGGGACGCCAGCACGTACAGGTAGTTGATCAGATTTGCTAATCTGATAACATACCTGCAGAGTACGATCCGTCAAATAATTTTGAATAATTTTCACGATATAAATCGGAAAATTAAACCTTTTCAATTTCGCAATCAAACCTTTATGCCAAACAGTGTCAAATGCTTTTTCTATGTCTAGAAGAGCAGCGCCAGTAGAATAGCCCTCATATTTGTTGCTTCGAATTAAATTTGAAACTCTCAACAACTGATGAGTAGTTGAATGCCCAAGGCGAAATCCAAACTGCTCATCAGCGAAAATTGAATTTTCATTAATGTGCGTCATCATTCTATTAAGAATTATTCTTTCGAATAATTTACTAATAGATGAAAGCAAACTAATGGGCCGATAGCTTGAGGCTTCAGCAGGATTTTATCCGGTTTCAAAATCGGAATTACTTTGGCATTTTTCCAACTACTGGGAAAATATGCCAAATCAAAACATTTGTTGAAAATTTTGACCAAGCTACTTAAAGTTGCTTCTGGTATTTTTAATTAAAATGTAAAAATGCCATCCTCACCAGGGGCTTTCATATTTTTAAATTTTTGATAATAGATTTTATTTCATTCAGATCCGTATTAAAAACTTCATCTGATGAAAATTCTTGTTCAACAATATTCTGAAATTCTATTGAAATTTGATTTTCAATAGGACTCAAAACATTCAAGTTGAAATTATGAGCACTCTCAAACTGCTGAGCAAGTTTTGAGCTTTTTCCCCATTAGTTAATAGAATATTATCACCATCTTTTAAAGAAGGGATGGGTTTTGAGGTTTCTTAAGAACCTTTGAAAGTTTCCAAAAGGTTTGGAATAAGGTTTAATTTGTTCGACATCTCTTGCGAACTTTTCATTTCGCAGGAGGGTGAATCTGTGGTCAATAACCTTTTGCAAATCTTTTGAATTCGCTTCAGTGCAGGATCACGAGAACGTTGATACTGTCTTCGGCGAACATTTTTCAGACGAATCAGAAGCTGAAGATCGTCATCAATAATGGGAGAATCAAATTTGACTTGGACTTTAGGAATAGCAATATTCCTAGCATCCAAAATTGCATTAGTTAAAGATTCCAAGGCTGAATCAATATCAGCTTTGGTTTCTAAAACAAAATCATGATTAAAATTATTCTCAATATGATGCTGATACCTGTCCCAATTAGCTTTGTGGTAATTAAACACAGAACTATTGGGTCTGGTAACTGCTTCATGGGAAAGTGAAAAAGTTACTGGAAGGTGATCAGAATCAAAATCAGCATGAGTCACTAAAGGACCACAATACTGACTTTGATTTGTCAAAACCAAATCAATAGTAGATGGATTTCTAACAGAAGAAAAACAAGTTGGCCCATTCGGGTATAAAACCGAATAAAGACCAGAAGTGCAATCTCTGAATAGAATTTTACCATTGGAATTTACTTTTGAATTATTCCAAGATTGGTGTTTGGCATTAAAATCACCGATAACCAAAAATCGAGATCTATGCCGAGTAAGTTTATTCAAATCCCCTTTGAAATAATTTTTATTTTCCCCAGTGCATTGGAAAGGCATATATGCCGCTGCAATCATAATTTTCCCAAAAGAAGTTTCAAGTTCAATGCCCAAACTTTCAATAACTTTTAACTTAAAGTCACGTAAAGTTCTGTAAGTCATACTACGGTGGATAACTATTGCAACTCCACCGCCATTTCGATTCATTCGGTTATTAGTTATAACTTTATAATCTGGATCACTTTTCAAATAAGTGCCAGTTTTTAAAAATGTTTCGGTTATAACAGCAACATGCACGTTATGAACTCGTAAAAAGTTGAAAAATTCATTTTCTTTCGCTTTTAAAGAGCGAGCATTAAAATTCATAATATTGATGGAATTACTTAGATCCATGATTAAACTTCAGGATAAGAACAACATCATTCGCAAATTTTAATCCAATCTGGATTGCTTCCATCATGGATGTAGCATTACTCATTGTTTGAATCAAACCAAACAGTGAGTTTTGCAAAAAAGTCATTTTTTCAAACTTAAAATCGCCGAGATCAGAAGATCCCAAAGCGTTGCCAGCAGAAAAATTTTCAAATGAGATTTGAGGTACCTGCCCAATTTCAGAAAGATTGGTAGAGGATATAAAATTCGTGGATGAACCCGAACCCGAAACGACGTTAGCATAAGAAATGCCATTGTTGTTACCTAACTTTTCCACGGTAGGGGTATTTCTAGAATTGTTCGAGTGAGACAGCACGAACGTTTGATTTAAAGATGCAGGTACAACCTGACTTTGAGAAAATTTCGGTTTGGATTTCGGCTGATGCTTAGCACGAGAATCCAAAACCTTTTTTCTGATGGGGCAATCCCAAAAATTTGATTTGTGATTTTCACCACAATTTGCACATTTAAATTGGGTGACTTCTTTCACGGGACAATTGTCCTTGTCGTGAGAAGAATCCCCGCAAACCATGCATTTTGGAACCATGGCGCAATGATCAGTACCGTGACCGAATGCCTGGCAACGCCGGCACTGGGTCAGATTCTGGCCATTACCGCCATGTTTCTTAAAATGCTCCCACTTTACCCGTACATGGAACAAAAACTGAACTTTGTCCAAAAGTTTCAAATTGTTGATTTCATTTCTGTTGAAATGAATCAGATAAAATTGTGAAGTCAAACCAAAGCGAGAAATATTCCCGTTTGATTTTTTCTTCATTGGTATTACTTGGGATGGGGCAAAGCCAAGCAACACCTTAAGTTCGTTTTTGATCTCATCCACCGACAAGTCGTTGGAGAGACCTTTCAAGACCGCCTTGAATGGCCGAGCATTCTTGGTCTCATACGTGTAGAAATTGTGTTTGTGGTTTTCAAATAACCAACAAAAGTTTGGTGATCTTGTAAAGATTCCGTCAACAAGCGACATTCTCCTCTTCGACCAAGCTGGAACGAAACCTTCAAATTGCAAGTTTCCTTGCAATTCTTCAGTTGCGTTCGAAAGCTGGCCAAATCGGAGACGGAAGTCACTACAATTGGCGGAGCCTTTACTCGTTTCTCGACGGCAGAAGGCTCAGTACGAGGAGAAGGTTCCATGTCTGGGTCATTCCATCTGAAGCGGAACAGCATTTGAAAATTACCCTCTCCGATCCTGCTCAAATTTGGCAGGGCTGTTGATACTATCAAAACATGCAAGAATCCCGAATTTCATCCAAATCGGACCACCCCCTCAATTTTTGTACCTCCCCAAAAAATCGACTTTTTGACGATTTTTGACCAAACCTCCTAGTTTCAAACGACGATAACTCAGGAACCACAAATCTTAGAGGGTCGGTCTTAGACTCAATTTTGAAGGAAATTGGACGTAGAATCCATTTCCGTGATCAAAATTTAAATTAATTTATTTTTTCTACCTGCATTGCGCAATTGAAAACTTTAAACGGCCGTATCTCAAAACACCCCAACTTATTTTTTTTATTTGACCTCACCATCGTGTTCCCCGGCCAATTTTACATAAGAATCACTTATCGACAGAAATGAATATGTTTTGTTCCAGAGATATCGAATTTTAAAGTTTTGTGTTTTCGAGATTACCTACATTAGCTTCATTCGCCGCATCTGCTAGAAGCACACAGGCGGGCTGAACAATAACTGCTACCTGGTCATTTATTGAAATAATATTTCATCATAAATAATCTTTATCAAATTGGGCAAAAATTAACTGTATAACACTGTAGGAAACTGGAGTTTAATCGCGAATGTTTATCTGTTAAAACGAATGAATGAAGTGAATTTCTGTGCTAACCCACAGGACAGAGCAATAACGACACACAGTAAAGGGCAGAATTGGATTCCGATGCAAAATGCAATTAATCTTGTTAGTAACACTGAACAATAAGTGCACGATACATTATTGAGTTAAAAATATGAATTAAAATGAATAAAATTTGTTGATTTGTTGTACTCTAGTGAAGGACGATCACAAGGAGTAGGAAAAGGATTTCTGTAAAGTATAAAACTGAAAAATGTAAGAAAATCACAAAGTTTGATCTGCTGCAAAGCGGCTAATTCCCCAAATTTTGTTGCGATGATTTCGACATCGTCCGAACAACAGTGTTTTTTTCTTCTGTCATTCTTGGATTCTTGGAACACAATACGGCTGCTGTCCTCACGTATAAAGGATTTTTTAAATAAAATGTACCTTGACCAAAATCATCTTTTAATCAAATGGAGCTGGCTCACAATATAAAAATTGATTTAATATGATCAATCTTTTAACCCATAAATGAGATTTGCCAAATTATGGTAAAGTGTCAATAATAAACTATAATAATAATAATAATAAAGCAGGTTTTGGGGTTTTGCTGAATGGTACTATTTTGCTACCGCCCATGATAAAGGCCCTAGTCATGGCCTCGGAGGTTCTCTAAAACGGTTAGCAACACGTAAATAAACGGTGCATTCAAAATAACCCAATAAATATTTTTTTCACAAAAATAGATTGATCAAGGTAGGGGAACAGCATCTAATTCCAGCGTTCTTCTAATGTTGCCATATCAGCGCTTTGGCATTCAATTATCGAGTGATAAATAGCTCAATAAGAAAGAAGTGAACAAGCAAGTTTCTATCAAAAGTTTCGCAAAATTTGTTGTTTAAATAGTGAAAATCTCAGGTGAGTTTTCAAAAAGCCGTAAGAGCCACCGTGACCTCCAACACCAATATTTGTTTTTCTCCCAATTGTAACAAAATTTCATTTTTTTTAGTTTGGGGCACTTGAGAGACGAGTTGATGAACAATCATAAGCATTTTTGAAATTTGTTTTTTCGTAAGTAGGTCGGATACCGATGCAAAATAGGCTTTGTTTACCATTGGCAATTACGGCTTTTTGACTTAACCTGCCAAACATAAGAGAATTTCCCCTATTAGCCATTTGAATAAATATTTGCGTAAAATTATAAAAAGATAAATTAAATTAACTATCTCTCATAACACCAGGTAGCAGTTATTGATCAGCCCGCCTGTGTGCTTCTAGCAGATGCGGCAAATGAAGCTAATGTAGGTAATCTCGAAAACACAAAACTTTAAAATTCGATATCTCTGGAACAAAACATATTCATTTCTGTCGATAAGTGATTCTTATGTAAAATTGGCCGGGGAACACGATGGTGAGGTCAAATAAAAAAAATAAGTTGGGGTGTTTTGAGATACGGCCGTTTAAAGTTTTCAATTGCGCAATACAGGTAGAAAAAATAAATTAATCTAAATTTTGATCACGGAAATGGATTCTACGTCCAATTTCCTGCAAAATTGAGTCTAAGACTGACCCTCTAAGATTTGTGGTTCCTGAGCTATCGCCGTTTGAAACTAGGAGGTTTGGTCAAAAATCGCCAAAAAGTCGATTTTTTGGGGAGGTACAAAAATGGAGGGGGTGGTCCGATTTGGATGAAATTCGGGATTCTTACATGTTTTGATAGTATCAACAGCTCTGCCAAATTTGAGCAGGATCGGAGAGGGTAATTTTCAAATTTGCACTTTTTCGTGCACAGTTGAGATGGAATGACCCGTCTTCAGTTTCGGATAAAACACCGAAACTGTTTGTCAATGGAATTGGAGGATTGACCTCACATTCAGAATCAGAATCAGACCTCAGAAGAGGCTGTTTTCGTTTTCTGTTGCCGATAGCCGGTTTAGCGTTCAAACGCTTCACCGACGTAACGACCAAATCTTCAGAAGATTTGCGTTTACCTTTGTTTTGACGCATTTTGCAAGCAAAGTTCTCTTAAAAGATGGCTTCGTTTGTAAAATACAACAAAATTTCAGGTGGGGTTAGTCTTGAAAAGACTGTTTAGAATTTTGGAAAATAACTCAGGTAGTCTTTAAAAAGACTGTGAATTTTGTTTTGAAATAACTCTGAGCTTAGGTAGTAAAAAATACCGCAGCTCTAGTGTCCGTTCACCACGAAGGTTCGCAAGACACTGGATTTAGGTCCATAGAAAAAGATGTTACTGCCCCCTGAGTCATTGCCTTGCCGGTCTGAGAAGTTTTGCTCTGTGTTTGGTAGAATGCTTTTTTAGTTTTGTTTAAGTTGTTACTTTTGTCACATATTTTTGTACTTTTAGCAGTTTTGAACTGTTTTTTATTCAACTTTTTTCTTTATTTTCTTTTTGCAAAAGTTTTAAACCAGTTTATTAATTTTTTTTCTGCAACTTTTTTGTTATTTTCTTGTACTTTAAAAAATCCTCTTCTGATGATATAAAATTGGATCCAATTTTTGATGTAAAAGGATGTCGCATGTTTTTCAAGAATTCTACTAACTTTTAAGATCTTTAATTTGTAGCTTGTCAGCCCTCAAGGCACTCATGCTGAAGCTGTTGGAGACGTTAAATAAGCTGTGAAGCAAAAGCAGCCAGCTCCAAATTGGAGCGTCGTGGACCTGCCCCTTGGTGCCAGGCAAAAATGAGCAAGCAGGTTCTATTTTTGTAGTGAAGAAGCAAAAACAAAAAAGCCAAGAAAAGAACCTGGCGGCGAAACCGAAACCATGCGCCATCGAATCTGGGGTGAAATATTAGGAGCCAAATATCGAATGGCATACAGCTCTGGAGCGAGCAAGTCACGTTTCGCCTCAGTTGACCTGTTTTGAGCGCGGTTTTTCTGTCGTTGTCTTTCTTGTGAATTTTTTAAGCGAGATTTATTTTTGGTGACTGTTCTGGCTTGGTAAGAATGAAAATCAATTTATATCTTTTGAAACATCATTTGAAACTTGAAACCATAAATCTTAATCAATCATCCCCAATAAAAAAAATATTGGAACTTCAAAGGCAACGAATTTCAATTCCAGAAGGATACAGTAGAACCTCTTTTTACGCGTCTTAAACCTCCAAAACCGCGAGTCATTTGTCATGCATGACTTCGGTGACGAGTACCAAGGCCCCGTAATATTAAGTTGGAGACAAGAAGAAAATACCAAAAAAAAAACAAGAGAGTAATTTCCGTCAAAATTTGCGAGCAAATCCACTCATTTATCAGAATCTCCGTCCAAAACATTCACAAAAAATCATCCCGAACCGCAAAGATTGCTGCCAACGAACCCGTCATTATCGCAAATCACAATTTATTGTCGACCGACGACAATGAAGATTTGCGCTAAGCAAGACGAAAGAGTCCGCTCTGGCTGGGGCGGAAATCACAAATTTAATCACCGGGTAAGTTCCACAGGCACTGTCACACGAGGTCTCTGGAGCAGCTGGACCGTCTCATCAAGGACCCCCGGCGGCCAGAAGGCAACAGGAACCTTTAAGTAACAACTCACGCTAGATTGGATGCGTGGTCCTATTTTGGGCGTATTTGGGCAGATTTTGACAGGATGGGATAATCTACAGCGGAATCTGCAAATTTTTGGTACTTTTTGAAAAGAAAAAACTACCTCATCTTTGAATGAACAAAATATTGGGACATTTACCCTAGTTGAAGCAACTTGTGGCTTGGACTCCAGCTGGCCAGGCACGACAAACAGCGCGTGCTAATTAAATTATGTAGTGCTTTCTGTAGCATCCTGTTTTGCGGCTGGCAACACTGGGTACTGGATGTGTTACACAAGAATAGGAACACTTTGTTGAGTTTTTTTTTATTGCATTTAGCGGAAGCTGCAATAAGCGTGTTTGCCGTTTGATCTGCAGGATCTCTGAGTTTACTTAAATTCTTATTTTAAGCGTAGGTGTTACACTTTTTTGTTAGCTTCAAACAGCAATTTGTAGGTTTGCACATGACTTACACATTGCTCCAAAAAGGTTGCTAAAATGTTGCGTCATTCCAGAGAAATCGACAAATTATAAAACGTAACGCCTCCGCGTAAGAGATGATTTTCTTTACAAATAAATCTCATTTTACGCGCAGGCGTTACGTTTTGATTTTCAACAATTTATCAAGAGCAGGAAAATACTTTTGCAATTTTTTTTATCAAAGTTAAAAAAAACTGGCGGAATTATTTCACTTTTAGACAAAACTGGCGAATTACAAAGCGTAACGCCTGCATGTTAAATGGAAATTAGATGTTCAGTTTACCATGATTCAAGCATAATTTAAAAAAAAAATGTAATGAGATAGTGAAATTAAAAGTTCTAGAGAAATACAGCAAAACACTGTGCAGGCGTTACGCTTTAAATTTAGTCGATTTCTCCAATTTCACGCATTATTTATGCTTCTAAATGTAAGCAAAAATACTATGATGTAATCGATGACATACCAAACGTAACGCCTCTACGCATTCACGATACAGAGAAACCTCTTTTTACGCGGTGGCGTTACGCTTTTTGTTTCGTAGATTTCTCTTAAACCATACGATATTTTTGCAAGCTTTAAAAACCGTTTTGTAGATCTCAACAAAACCTACAGTGTACAGTTTTATCAAACAAATTCATCATACAGGAAAGTTTATTTTTAATCCGAACGAAATTGGCTACAGAGTCCGGGTGCAGGAAAAGGAGAGTGCAAAAATAAGCTTCAACCCACGAGAAGGGACGTTTCAGGTAAAACAACTTGCAACCTACACTAAACTACCGGTTGGATGGGAGAAAACACAGAAGGCTTGTGTTTTGACCTGTCGAATAAGCGAATAAGTAGTACAGAAAAAACCTCTTTTTACGCGGTGGCGTTACGCTTTTTATTTCGTCGATTTCTCTTAAACCATACAACATATCTGCATGCTTCAAAAAGCGTTTTGTAGATCTGAACAAAACCTACAAATTGCTTTCAAAAGATTGCAAAAAAAATGTTACGTTTTGTAATCACCATTTTCTGTGAAACTGAGCAACATTTTTGCAAACTTTTCAGTGTATAAATATAAAACCACAAAATTTGTTTTTGGTTCCCGAGAAAAAAATAAGTACAAAGCATAACGCCTCTTTTTTTTTAAAAAAGTGATGATAATCGAAGTTCTCGATTTCATTGAAATCGATCGGCACCGTTCGATCAAGGGAAACAGTCAGAAAAGGGAGGGGGTGATTAGCACTTTTGCTTTCCAAGGGCAATATCGTTCCCAGAACGAGTGAAAAGTGGTCATTATTTTTGTGAGAGTGTGTGAGAATGTTTGGTGTTGTTTCAGTTTTTGGACGTTGTTTGTTTATCTTGAGGCTATTATTATTTCAACTGGAAAATACACATGGAGCGAGATGAATCGATTTTTATTCAGGTCAAGTTGGTTGAACTGAAAATCAACTATCTTAGATTTTTTTTAGTGTGGTTGATATTTTTAGCTATGATTTTCAAAAGGGACGTTACAATTTCGATATTGTCTGTTCCTTTTTCAGGAAACTGTCATTTCATCACGCGATTTTGACATTAAAGGTGTGCAGCTACCATACGTTACCATTTATAACGTTATCCATTCTTAAAAACCTGGAAATCGCATTAATTTCCATCAGATGAAGTTACGTTGAAGTTACGCTTAAGAACTGACCTGAATTCCGTAGTGTGCAGCATTACCCAACAAACGGAACGCCAATCCATACCCTTTGAAAACAGGTTCAATCGACATTGCAACCGTAAGCAAATAACTGTGCCAAGAGACTGCCCGTCGATTGCAAAAAAAAAACAAAGTCTCTAACGCGAACTCGAGCAAATTTAGATAACTCCCTCTCAAGCTGATTGCTCGCTCAAATGGAAAACTATTACGAGACCGCAGCCTACAGGTCATGTTTTCAATCTGGATCGAAAAGCAAACATTTGACGTTTCAAACGTAACGCCCCATCGACAATTTCAGCAGTCTAACGCCAGTTTGTTTACGTTTTAAGCTTCACCGTCATGAAGTCGTAAATCCAGATCACGGTTACGGCCATAAACTGCTCCCATTTTCAGGTTACCACCGATCGCGCCGACAGTAATCCAGGCTTTATTGCACAACTGTCAACTTTACACGCTGCGTCTAAGCGGCTTAGAAAGCTGCACTGCTCAGTTCGTCGAAGGTCGCAAAAAACTGCAGTCGCTGTTTGACCTGCTGCTGTAGAATTCCACAACCCTTCAGTCGTTCAACCCGACTTACGTTGCACATTTTTGATGTCCAGAGAATAACTCCAGTAGCAATTCTTCAAGCTGAACACGCTATGGTCCGCCCACGCGCACGTGGTCAACGCGAAGTGTTTTCCATGGCACTTGCAATCGATTATTCTCGTCGTTGTTGGTTTCACCTCCTACGAAGGAAGAGTAGCTCTCCGCAAGCGCCATTCGCTGGAAAGCTAGCTAGAATCGTTGAAGAACCATACGCGCGCGTCGGAGTGCGCGGAATATTAATAACTCGCAAGAAGTAGAACCAAGACTGTTGAGCTAAGGTTGACGCGTTCCAGCAAACCTAACCTAAGATCTAACCTTCGATACAACGTCTTGTGCCCGACCATCATCCGGTAACGTTGCATTCTGGCCGTTGTCGCACTCTCAAGAGGTTAGAAGAACCGGTTTCACCGGCGTGTTGTCGCCAAGTTCTTCATCGCCACGGTCTCTTCTTTCTCCCGGCATCTCGTTCGATCACCTCAAGCCGTTGTTCCCGGAGAAGAACCGCATGTTGTGCCTTATGAGCGCCATCTATCGGGCGCAAAAAAAGAAGAGGAACTGAAACTGCGACGTAGATGGAGCGCGGCCAAACTCGTTCGGGGATCGTTATCGGCTTAATGACGCGTGAGTTGGGTCGTGCACGACAAACGACCGGGGAGTGTCCCGCGAATGACGCCTTCTCCAGGCAGCTACCGGCGATGGCCGGTAATGTGGTACTGGCGATACGGCGGTCGTGTGATGGGCCGGTTATCGAATCGACCTGTCGAGATAATCCGCGCGCAAAATAACCTATCCCTTTAATTAATTTAAGTGAAGGGATTGGGTAGACAACCCACAGGAAAAAAAGGAAAACATACGTCACTTCTCTATAGAGAAACCTCTTTTTACGTGGAGGCGTTACGCTTTTTATTTCGACGATTTCTCCGACACCAAACAACATTTTTGCAAGCTTCAAAAAGCGATTTGTAGATCTGCACAAGAAGAAAAAATCGCTTCAAAAAGATTGCAAAAATGTCATGTCGTTACCGAGAAATCGACGAAATACAAAGCGTAACGCCTCAAATTTCAAAATCGCTCGATGTTTCCAGCAACAGAAAAAAGAGACTGTCATTTCATGTCACATTGTTTGTAATGTTGATGTCACCACGCGATTGTGACATTTTAGATGGGCAATCCGTTCTTAGAATCTGGATAAGCTTTTGCAGCGCTCAGCGAAGGCGTTACGCTTTTTATTTCTTCGATGTTTATGTAAGCAATAAACATATTTGCAAAATTGGCAAAGCAATTTGTAGATTGGCACAATACGAACAAATGGCTTTAAAAGGTTGGCCAAAATGTTTCCTAGAGAAATCTATGAAATACAAAGCGTAACGCATTTTCGTAAAAAAAACGAGTTACTGTATCTTTGATTTCCGTAAACACTTTTCAATAGTGCACAATCTTGCTGGTTTTTGCCCAAGGTTACGCTCTATCGAAAAGTTTTTTGGGACTTGTTTTTCAATAACTTTCATGTAAACACTGGTGCAAAAACACTCCTTCCTTTTAAACGTTCGCCACAACAACAGTGCAAACCCTCGCGCAAATGCCAAGAATATAGTTTCATCCCGGAGTTGACCAAGGCCAGCAGGCCAGAACAGACCCCCGTCAGTCTGGTGAAGGTTGAATCATGAATGACAGCCCGCCAGACATTGCCGAACGCGCAATATCGCGATGAAAAATGTAAAACAGATGATTCAATTATGTTCGCAGGCGGGGTGCGAACAAAAAATGCCAAGTCTGCGATGCGTTTTTCGCGTCTAGAGTGATGAAAGTCACCCCCAGAAAGTTAATTGGGTGCCAGGGAACCGGTGGTGGTATAAAACCCTGACCAAATCAGAAAATGGCGCCCAAATTGTGG
Organism: Culex quinquefasciatus; assembly: GCF_015732765.1. Taxonomy (NCBI): domain Eukaryota; kingdom Metazoa; phylum Arthropoda; class Insecta; order Diptera; family Culicidae; genus Culex; species Culex quinquefasciatus. The sequence goes on along the minus strand of NC_051862.1, from coordinate 20,623,595 downwards.
GAAGAAACCGCAACCGTCATAAAGTACGGACTCGTTCGTTTTACAGCATGAGTTCAAATCGTTGCCGTCACACATTCCGGATGCAATAAACGGCGACCTCTTCCACACGTTTCTTCTGTTGAAACCACAAGAATCGTCACGAGAAATACAGGAAATTCTTCACACGCGCCGCCCGAATACGAACAAACGGACGTAAAACCTGTTCCTCTGGCGATGCACGAGCTCAATTGACAGCTTGCCAGTGTGGCCAGATTTGGAGCTTGGAGCGTCCATTCTTCCCAATTGATTGGATTTGTGAGTTTTTTTCGGGTCCACCAATCTTCCCCCAAATAATGGTTTAAGGTAGAGGTGGTCCATTGTTTCGTTTGACTTTCCCGAATAACTTTTGTTCTTGTTTATGACACTTGCTTTTGCACCTCCATAAATGTAGCCCACAAATTGCGGAGAATCAACCGGGACAGGACGCCGACGATTGAGTTGGTGAGGAAAAAAGTTATGCCCCAACAACACAAAGGGCTTTTGTTTCTTGTCGCCGGGTTGGTCTGGCTGCGACAGGTCTTTGGTGGCGGTCTTTCTTTTAAGGTCGACCTCAAAATTCGTTTGCATGTGCGCCGTAATAAAAGGAGTTGGGTTAGAGTAGTCTTCTGCGGTTTCTAATTTGCATGGCGTTTGCGGGTTTCTAGGTTAATCTGTGTTTAGGTCATTGCTTGCGGTGGGATTGATGGAAAATTAGAATCTTTTGTCAATTTTAATAATGTTTATTCTACAACAAACCCCGAACAGAGAAAACTTCTTTGACGTGTAACGCCTCCAACCTTTTTTTCTATTTCGTTGATTTTTCTGAGACCAAAACACATTTTTGCACGAATAAAAAGTAATTTGTTGATCTACACAAGATGCACGAGTTGCATCATAATGATTTGAAAAATGATGCGTCATTTCTGAGAAATAAACAAGTTACAAAACGTAACGCCTTCACGTAAAAAAAGATTTTCTGTATCTCTAAAACAGTTGAACATTTTCAAAAATTTAAGTAAGTATGTTTTTTTTATATAAAATCATGTTCTACATTGAACCTCTAACATTAACTGATTTGGCTGACATAGAGAAACCTCTTTTTACGTGATGCGTTACGTTTTTCTAATATTCCGGTTTCTCTGGAACGACGCAACATTTTTGCAATCTTTTTAAAGCTATTTGTAGGTTTTGTTCAGATCTACAAAACGCATTTTGAAGCTTGCAAAAATATTGCATGGTGTAACAAAGATCGACGAAATAAAAAGGGTAACGCCTCCGCCTAAAAAGAGTTACATTGTTACACTTTCACAGGTAGGGGAGAGTGGGGAGACATGATCCCCGGGGACACTTGATCCCAAGCCTGTATCTCGTCAGCATGTGGGTAAAACAATTAGCTTTGTTATAGAAATTGGTGCGAAATTAACTAAAACTCATTGTAGAAAACAAAGAAAAAAATTAAAAAATGTTTAGATTGAGTTACACACATTTTTCTAAAACGTGCTGCAAAAAACTTAAAAGAGATCTTTGTTTCTTTTTTTGATATGCATAGAAAACACTTAAAAGTTATTCAAAAAATATTTTTTATTTATGAATTGTTTGATAAACTTATCAACTCAAAAACCCTTACGCATTTGATGTTCAATTTATCGTCGTACTCAATTGTTTAAAAAAGTGCGTTTTGGGAGACTTGATCCCTGCATTTTTACAGTCACTTGAATCAGCCTCAAGATTAATTAATTGGGCTCGGTTTTCATACATAGTTTTCTTAGTATAGTTGTACATAACTTACTGCAGTTTGAACCTTTTTTCAAAAGTTTTGTAAACAAAAATTTCCAGCTTTTGTAAACATGCTTAATTTTGGTCTAAAAAATAATATTTTAGGTTTTTAAATATTTTACATACTAAACTTGTTATATTTTGAACACAAACGTACAGGTTTTATGTGAAATTGCTGTAACTTATAGAAAATTAGAAGTTTGGATGAATAAGAAACATTTTGCTTAAGATTTCTTCAAAATGTTGAAAGGGGGACCAAGTTACCCCTAACATTTTTAAAATGCCGGTTTAAAATATTTTTTAAAAACGCTTGGCATGACTCGAAGAGTTCATCTGATGAAATACCCTTATTAGCCAAACATAGATGAATGTTTAAGCTTTCAATTCATGCAAAAAGTTTATAGTTTTGTGAGAAATCGACAGAGTTATTTGCGATACAAAAACAGGGGATCAAGTCTCCCCACTCTCCCCTACAGAAAAAACGTTTCTACGCGAAGGCGTTACGTTTTTTTTTGTTGATTTCTTTTGTACCAATCTTTGATTGGGGGCTTGTAGATATGCACAAAACGGAAAAATGCTTTCAAAGATTTTGGTTAAAATTTAGTTAAGCTCGCCATTTTGTACAGATATCAAGGGTTCGCATTTTGACCTTCAAAGATCCCCAAAATTCGATTTCAGTCCTGAGATATTCAACAAAAACCGGAAAAACTCCGTGCAATCGTGTTACAGTTAAACCTCGCATAGTGACGACCTTTGAATTGTTAGTCTAACGGCCTATCAGTGACTCCACCGAGACAGGACCCAGGGAGACGACTCCTACACCTGGACTGAGCTAACGACCTAACCCTCTAGGTTAGACCGGGGCCAACATTTACTTCCCCGTCCGACGGAAGGCGTGGTCAGACAAATCTCGTCTCGAAAAATGCCACCGGGACCGTCTGGGATCGAACCCAAGCCGACTGGGTGAGAGGCAACCACGCTTACCCCTACACCACGGTCCTGGGTTTCTACAATTAGCTTTAAAAAATTGCAAAAAAATGTGTCGTTTCAGAGTAATCGAAGAAATACAAAGCGTAACGCCTGCGTACTATGTGAGGTTCAACTGTATCTTGACACTCAATGAAACTTGCTGCAAGTGCGACAACTTGCCAAAGGAAGCAGAGCACGTTTTGTCACACGTACATGCCCAACTACCGTAAGCATTTTAAATTATAACTCGGGACTTCGGCAACCAAACAAATTGTGTTTGTTATTGTTTAACATTACGAGCTCTTGATTATGTTTATTCAGGGTCAAACATCATAACACGTTATTCTCGGAACGTCGTGCGACAAGATAGCACGATCACGCCGAATTATAAATTCAAGCCAATATTGCAACACCCTAATAAGGAAAAATCGAAAACATCTCCTCCTCAGGCTTTCGTTAAAACGACCTTCCCCCTGCATGATCTTGTTGTTTACAGTAACTTCGGTCCCTCATAAAAACACACACTTGTTTTTCCTTCTTTCGCACGTTAGTCGTCGTTGTGATCTTTGCCTTTTAATATTTACAGAACACACCAACGCGCCTCAACGCTCTTTTCTGCTTCTGCTTCCTTTTCATACTTATTTTGCACCACTCTCGCAAGTACCCACTAAACTAAACAGAAACACAAGAAAGAAAACACACACACACTTACTAGTAGGGAAAGATATTTTTAGCCGCGCGAGAAAATCCCGCCTGCAAAAAACGGCACGATAATAAATTACTATTTAGCATATTTAGACGGTTATTAGACGCGTTTGTACTGCCGCCAAACTAACACGAACTCAAACCAATACTAGAGTAGCTAAAATTCCCAACTCGCAATTACAAACTGAGCGCAGTTTTGTCCATTTTTGAAAAGTGGTGAAAGAAAAAAAAATCATAATTATCAGGCACAGAAATTCACACGCTGACCACTTACGCAAATCACCCACAATGGACGCATCAATTAAACAAACGGACACTCAGACGAAATGGGTGTCGGCACGACGACACGCACACACACATTGCAAGACCACGACGCGACGACGGGGCACGATCACGCACGACCGATCACCGAAAAGCAACTGACCTGAGCCTGAGCGGTGAGCGAACAACCGACCGTTGGCCGCAGGAAGTTCACGCGGAAAAAGGTGTTCTAGGGTTCGTGAATTGCTATTCATGAATTCGTGAATTTCTGTTTCACAATTTTTCAAGAAATCATGACAAAAACCATTGTTTTTATAAATTCGGAACTGTTCATGAATTTTATCAATGTTTTTCAAGGATTCATAAGCAAAACTTGTGACGTGTTCATGGTAAGATGTTCGCGATTTCAAGATAATTTTTTTGTTGGCAAACAAAACATGAAGAGAGGCCGAAAACATCTCAAAAACACATCATTGTTATCCGAGCATTCGTTGGTGAAGGTTGTCTGAATCAACATGACTCGTCGCGTCCCGGCGCAAAACGCCGGCAATATTGCCCTACCTGCGGCTCAAGCAGGCAAAAAAGTGGGAATTTCCAAAAGGAAGGTTGAGGCCTCAACTGATGGCCAAAAACCGGGGATTTCCAAAAGGAAGGTGCTTTTGGAAGTGACATCGAACAGCAAAAAGACGAAAAAGAGCGACGGTACTGTACCGATGGATGAGGAGGAGGAGAACTCTTCGTCGCACGAGGAGCAGCTATTGAAGAACAACAAGTTCGCTGGACTGCCTGACGAGGACCAGGTAGCGGAAGCAAAGGAGAATGAAGTGAAACAGCGAAAGGAGAAACTGCCTCCTTTTATGTGCGGCAATCAGCAGCAACGATCGACTTTCGAGCGGGGCTGGTTGAACTCATCAAGTCTGGGAAAGTCCTAGGCAACATTCGTCTGTGTCAGGACGGATTTAAGGTGCTGGTGCAATCCAGGCAGCACTATCAACTGGTCAAGGATTACTTGACCGAAAACGAGGCGGAGTACTTTACCCATGATGTCGCCATGGATAAGCCGTACAAAATCGTCGTCAGAGGTCTGTACGACATGCCAGTGGAGGAATTAGCTGCCGAGCTAAAAGTTTTGAAACTGGATGTGTTGGCCGTGCACAAAATGAGCCGACGCAACAAAGACATCAAGTACCGTGACCAGCTCTACCTGCTGCATTTGGCTAAGGGATCGACGACGCTTCCTGAGCTGAAGGCAATTCGAGCGGTTTTCAACATTATCGTGTCGTGGGAGCGATACCGACCAGTGCATCGTGACGTCACACAATGCTTCAACTGCCTGGGTTTCGGGCACGGAGGTAAGAACTGCCACCTGAAGCGTCGTTGCGCCAAATGTGGTACCGATGCGCACATCACATCCCAGTGCATCCAAGATTCGCTGGTGAAGTGCCTCAACTGCAACGGTGAGCACTCGTCAACCGACCGAAAGTGCCCCAAGAGAGCTGAGTTCGTGAAAATTCGGCAGCAAGCATCGACGAAGAATCAGCCTCAGCGTCGTAGAACTCCTCCAGCCCTGGTGGAGGAAAATTTTCCACCTCTTCAACCGCGACGCCAGGTCCCAAACTTGGCACCGTTGCCGTTGGATCCCAGGAAGAGAGCTGAGATGAATCATCCACGGCCGGGTTCCAGCCAGGAGCCGAGACCGCCACCACCGGGCTTCAGCCAGGAGCCAAGACCAACCCAAGAACCAGCAGTTGAGGAAAATGGTAATGATCTTTACACCTCAACCGAACTCCTCAATATTTTCAAACAGATGTCCGCTGCACTGCGTGGATGCAAAACCAAGACCCAGCAGATTGAAGTGCTGACCTCGTTCGTCATCCAGTATGGATCGTAGGTCCCTCAAGCTGCTGAATTGGAACGCTTGCTCCATTAGGAGGAAGAATTTAGAGCTGGTGGATTTTCTTCGCGAGAAGGAGATCGACGTAGCTGCCATCACGGAAACTCATCTGAAGCCCGGTGAAAAAGTTTATCTGCAAAACTACAAGATCGCGACGCAGCTCGATAGGACCACCTCTGGAGGAGGAGGTGTGCTTGTCGCTGTTCATCGTGATCTCAAGCCACGCCGGCTGCCACACTTTAAGCTGGACATCATCGAGGCCGTTGGAGTGGAAATTCCCACTTCGGTTGGCCCAGTACTCTTCATTGCTGCATACTGTCCACGTCAGGTGAATGCCAGAGATGGTTCAGCAGCAAAACTGAAGAGCGATATCCAGAAGCTGACACGGCGGAGCGCAAAGTACATCATCGCTGGTGACCTCAACGCGAAGCATGAAGTTTGGGGCAACAGCAGGAGGAATCGGAACGGAGTGATTCTGCACAACGATCTGCAAAACGGATACTACAACGTTGTGAGTCCGGATCGTCCAACGAGGGTGGCTCGGTCTGGGAATCACTCAATCATCGACTTCTTCATTACCAATATGGCTGAGAACGTGGCTCATCCTGAGGTGTTTGAAGAGTTGAGTTCTGATCACTATCCGGTGGTTGTGGAGGTTGGAGCTTCCGTTACTCCGCAGCGGCAACCAACCCGGAAAGATTACCACAACGTTGACTGGCAGCAGTTTCAGCAAGTGGTCGACAGCAACATCGACTATGATCAACACCCGGAAACTTCTGCCGATATTGATCGTTCGCTGGAGGTGATCCAGCAGGCTATCAACCAAGCAGAGGCTGCCAACGTTCGAGAGGTTCCTGTTAATTTTAAGGTAACTGATATTGACGTAGATACTAAACACTTGATTAGACTTAGGAATGTTTATAGGAGACAATATCAACGGACTGGGGACTATGACAAAAGATTTCAGTGAACAATTTGAACAAAATCATACAAGACCGACTTGACAATATCAGAAATCAAGAATTTTCAAAACATGTAAGCCAGCTTGGGAATTATTCAAAACCATTTTGGAAACTTTCAAAAGTTCTTAAAAACAAACCAAAGCCTATTCCTCCTCTTATTGTTGAGGATTCTCCTTTGATTACATCCGAGGAAAAGGCAAATGCACTTGGGCTTCATTTTGTTAGTTCACATAATCTTGGCGCTTCCATGACCAGCCGTAAAGAAACATCAGTTGCCAATAGTATTTCAACAATCAATGACTCTACCTTTGAATTTCCTGCAGATTCCCATGTTTCTGGTGAGGAAGTCAAAGTTGCAGTTAAACAAATGAAAAATATGAAAGCTCCAGGCTTTGATAACATTTTAATCTGGTGTTGAAAAACAGAGTGATCAGTTCTTTCAACATCTAGCCAATATTTTCAATAAATGTTTGCAACTTGGTTACTTCCCCACCAATTGGAAGCTGGGCAAAGTCATACCAATTTTGAAGCCTCAAAAGATCCAACATCGCCAACAAGTTATCGTCCCATTAGTCTTTTGAGTAGTCTGTCCAAACTCTTTGAGAAGGTCATCTATTCAAGGCTTTTGGATTTTACCAACGATAATAATATAATTTTGAACGAGCAGTTTGGCTTCCGAAAGGGACATAATACTGCTCATCAGCTTACGAGAGTAACTAAAATCATCAAGCAGAACAAGCTTGAGTCTAAATCAACTGCTATGGCTTTGTTGGATGTTGAGAAGGCTTTTGACAATGTTTGGCATGATGGTTTGATACATAAACTGTATTTATACGGTTTTCCAATGTATCTTATCAAAATTATCCAGCACTATCTTTCGGAGAGATCGTTCAGGTTTTTCTGAATGGGATTGCTTCTGGATTATTCAACATTGATGCTGGGGTTCCCCAAGGAAGTATTCTTGGCCCACTTCTGTACAATATTTTTACATCTGATTTGCCTACTCTTCCTGGTAATGGTGTGTTGTCACTTTTTGCTGATGACACTGCCGTTATTTATAAGGGTAAAATAACCAGATATTTAGTTGGCCGTCTTCAGAAGGGTCTTGACGTTCTTTCCGAATACTTTGGCGACTGGAAAATTCGCATAAATGCAGCCAAAACTCAAACCATCATTTTTCCACTTTCCAAATCGGCCAGATTTGTCCCAAAGGATGATGTTTTGATTAAAATGAATGATGTTTCGATACCCTGGTCAAAGGAAGTTGTCTATTTAGGTCTCATACTTGACTCGAAACTTTTGTTTCGGCAGCATGTAGATAAAATATTGAACAAGTGCAGCATTCTCATCAGGTGTTTGTATCCTTTAATTAACAGAAAATCAAAGCTATCTTTGAAAAATAAGTTAGCAGTTTACAAACAAATAATTTACCCCGTTATTGAGTATGCAGTACCTGTTTGGGAGTGTTGCGCTAGAACTCATAAATTGAAGCTCCAGCGTGTCCAAAACAAGGTACTCAAAATGGTTTTGAATGTTCCTGGCTGGACAAGATCAAGTGAGGTTCATGAATTAGCAGAAGTTAAAATGTTGGATCAGAAGATTCAAGAAAAATGTTTGAAATTCAGGGAAAAATGTGCTATATCTGAATACCCCTTGATTCAAGGATTGGTTTAGTTTATGGTAAGATTAAGTTAGTTTTAGGTTAGGTTATGTTTTCTTAACATTTTTTTTCCCTCATTGTACCTAGTGTTACAAAAATGATAAATCATATACTTTTAAAGTTATAAAAATGAACAGTGTTTAAATCACGAAAAGCAAACTAAAGCTGAAGAGCCACAGCTGACCACTTATTATGTAAACCAAATGTAATTATTATAAGAAAGATTCAATAAAGTATATTTAATTCAAAAAAAAAAAAAAAAAAAATCTCAAAAACACACGACAAGAAAAGGTGCATTGGGTGCAATGCATTTGTGGTTAAGGCGCGATGAGGTATGTTGAGAACTCGGTTGATAATGATAAATCTTCTCAGTAAGCACGGACGAACGGACACGGGATTTCAAAAAGTGAAGCAGGTTTTCTTTTACTTCTTATTGGCGAAACCTGCGCAAGCGAGATCGCTTATGTCAAAATCTTCCCGCCACGTGGTTTGATGCAAATTCATGGGCACTTTTTGAAATGATCGTATGAAATTAAATTACAAATTCAATTTCTATCAATTTTTCGGCAATTTTAGTATCCATGATAAATTACATAGAATAATAAAGACAAAATTAATTCCAAAAAACTGTTTATAGCACCATACTAATGCTAAATGTTTTAATGAATTATTGCATAATACATTTTGAGAAATCATGCAAAATCGCGCGATGCTACTTCGACAACTTGAATGTAGATGGCGCAAGTGATAGTTTGCTTCAGAAATTATCCATTAGTGGACCCTTTTCCTATAGTGGACCCTCTGAAGGGTTTTTGATGAAAAACTCAATAAAATCCCTATTTCAAACGTGTTTTTGTCTGCAAATCTTTTATTTGGCATGTCCAGCATCATTTAAAACAACGTTGACTGACATTGAATTGTCCTTTTTGCCAAAATAAGTGTTTTGAGTTCGACTTCTGAAATCAGCCATGGCCACTAGCATTTTCACAACAAAACAGCATTTAAATTTTATGATTGAATTAACTATCCAATCATTTTTTTGACTGGTTATTTACTTTCAGTAAGTCGAAATAATTTAAGTTTAATTAACTATACTTAAATAAAGCGAAGAACTGCTCATTTTCAAGCAAAAATTAGGGGGGTCCAATATAGGACAACGAAAATCCTAACTTTTCCAAAAGTGGACCCCTGTTAATTTAACCTTCAAAAATGAAGAAAACTGTGTATTTAAGCAAAAGTTTCTCTTAAACATGCAATAAATGCATGTTGTTATCAACCTTATTGCATATATTTTCAATTATGAGTATAAATATAGCTGTTTTCATGTTCAAAGTATCAAAAATGCTGAAGCCGTAAGAATTTATTATTAATAAAAAACTATAGTTGATTGTTCTTAACTGAAGCATCATAATCAAAACTTGAAATGATATTTTATAATAATAAATCAATAACAAAACATTTTTTGAAAATTAACATGCGTAGTTTTATCAGCAGCTGTAAACAAATCTATTGTTTTGTTTCGGTCAACTATTTATGTAATTTATATGGAAAAATGTGCATCAAAATTACTTTTTTTTATCATTTTAATGTTTACAGTTGATTTTGATACGTTTTCTTTGACCTTTTTCGGAAATAAATTTGTTTAAATGTCTGTTAGGTTTTTTGTTGTTTTAAGCCAAATTTGTTAACAAAACATATTTGTTTATGATGGAAAATCCATCTTTTATTCATTATATCTATCATAAGTTCTTCACCATGCATCAAAACACCAAATATCGGTTAAATTTGGTATAAAAATAATAGTTTTCCTATAGTGGACCCGGGTCCACAATCGGATTATGGACCCGGGTCCACTATAGGAAAAGGGGGTCCATAACAGGCAACAAAACTTTTTTTTCAAATGGCTATTTTTCTGCTCAAAAACAAATTACTGATGAAACAAATAGTCAAAATTGTTCAAAAGACTTCAGATTTCATTGTTTTGTACAAAGGGTTATGAAAAAGTGCTTAAATATTGAAAAATTGTGAAAAATGCGCGTCGGCTCTACTAGGGGGTCCACTACTGGTTAAAATACGTTACGTACTTGGTTAAATCTACTTCTTCGAAAACCTGCGCAAGCGAGATCGCTTATGTCAAAATCTTCGAGCCACGTGGTTTAAAACGTAAACAAAGCCAGCTGATGATGCAAATTAATGGGCACTTTCCGAAATGGTCGTATGAAATTATATTAAAAATTCAATTTCTATCAATTTTTCGGCAATTTAAGTATCCATGATAAATTACATAGAATAATAAAGACAAACATATTGCCAAAAAACTGTTTATAGCACCATACTAATGCTAAATGCTTTAATTAATTATTGCATAATACATTTTGAGAAATCATGCATAATCGTGCGATGCTACTTCGACAACTTGAATGTAGATAGCGCAAGTGATAGTTTGCTTCAGAGATTTGAAGAAAATATGTTCCAAAATTCACTCAAATTGCTCGAATCAAGCCATTCTCCTCTATAGATATGTTAATCCGCTCGATGTTTCGCATTTGAGTATAAATGAATGAAAGAAACCAAGAGGCAAAGGAAGTCAAAAAAACATAGTGCAACATGCAACATGATCCACACCCGAGAGGACCATCTGCCTCTTTTGCATTTCAAATGCGGCTTAATTTTGACCTCAGAAAAGGTAACAACTGAGGTCGACTTAAATATGTTGTGTTTATTTTGCGATTCAGTTTTTCCCGAAAACATTTTCTATTATTTTACAGCCATTTTGCATTTGAGTGATTCTGTATATTTTCGTATTCTTCTTGACAAAAAATCCTGGCAACAAATCAGCCGGCAAGTAATGAGTATTTTTTTTTTGCATTAGTGATATACGGACATTAAAAAAAATATTCCGACGTAATTGTCAGTGTAAAATAAAATTTAAAAAAATTAAAAAGAAATCTTCATTTTATATTTTTCGTAAATAGCACCTTAAACTATATTTAATAAGGCTGAAAAAATATATAAATTAGTCTAAGAAACATTCAGGATTGGTCATTTCGTTCCTAGGGTACAGCCACCTAAAAAAACACATTTAATTGATAAAATCAAAATCTTCAATTCAAAGAAATATTTAAAAAAAATTAAAACTATTTGCATTGAAAAAGGGCAATTCTTGATAAAACCAGAGTGAATTTCATTTGTTTTTGTATTTTGATTCTACTGAAACTGAAAAAAAGTGTGGCTGTCATGCCATACCACACTTATTTGTAATGTTGGCACCACTGCGTGATTTTGACATTTCGGGTGTGCACCATTCGTAACGCCATCTTCGCTTAAAAATCTTGATAAAGTCTCCATGAATTTTGGCAGCTGTCCATACATACAGTCCAGACTCGATTGTCCGAAGGCCTGATTTGCTTATTTGAAGTTCCATATAAGCCTTCGGATACTCAAACTTCGGATAATCGAAACATCGGATAATCGAGGCTGGACTATACATGGACATCGTTTATAAGAATTTAAAATGAATTTATGTTTATGTTTATGCATTCGTTTCCTGAAATTAACCCTCAAATGGCTCTAACTCGAAAACAGAGCATTTAATAAAAAAAATAAGTTGCCTCTCGATTGAATTTGTATGTCACTTTTAAAAATGATTATGCCGGGACCGTGGTGTAGGGGTAAGCGTGATTGCCTCTCACCCAGTCGGCCTGGGTTCGATCCCAGACGGTCCCGGTGGCATTTTTCGAGACGAGATTTGTCTGATCACGCCTTCCGTCGGACGGGGAAGTAAATGTTGGCCCCGGACTAACCTAAAAAAAAGGTTAGGTCGTTAGCTCAGTCCAGGTGTAGGAGTCGTCTCCCTGGGTCCTGCCTCGGTGGAGTCGCTGGTAGGCAGTTGGACTAATAATCCAAAGGTCGTCAGTTCGAATCCCGGGGTGGATGGAAGCTAAGGTGTAAAAAGAGGTTTGCAATTGCCTCAACAATCAAGCCTTCGGACACTTAGTTTCGAGTAGGAATCTCGTAATCGAGAACGCCAAGGCAATGCTGTAGATGCGAATAATTTGATTTTTAAAAATGATTATTAAAAAAGGTGGCTTTTACAATATTTTTGAAAAATCTCGTATTTTTTAACATATAAATCCGTAATAAAAACCATTGACAGTAATCGGTTAAGTCCGTCAGATATTCAAAAAAATGCCCACTTTTTAAATTTTAACTTAAAATTGCAGTAACGTAATCACATTTGTACGAACACCAAAACATGTTTGTTTATTTTATTTATGTTTCTATTTAAAAAGCATCACTCCCCCTGAAAACAGTTTGTTTACAAAATAAAAATAAAACAGACAATGAAGGCAGACATCAAAGCATGACACTTTCATTGCCACCAAAGCTCAGGAAAGCGAAATGCATCCCCAAAAAAACGGAACATGTGTTGCGCGCGCACTCTATTTTTATATGATTTTTGGCATTTGAACACAAAACGCTGTCTGGCGGAAAGAAAGCCAGACAAATAAAAATGTATTGAGCCCCCTTTGCAAATTTTAAAATCAAATGATTTAAACAGATATTTAAAACCTAGACGGATAAAACCTAACATATCTCATTTTCTTAAACATACCTAAATATTGCCGATTCCTAATGATGAATTTTCACTCAAATATCACCAGCCTAAATATTCACGTCTGTCCTCATGTACAACCACTACAGAACTGCCGGTCGACGATGAAGATGAACACAGAAAGGCAACAGAATGTTTCTTCGTTAGATTCACTAACACTACTGCGAATTTAGTAAAGAAAAATGTTTTTTTGTTTTTATTTTAGTTTTTGCTAATGTGTCATCCCCCTTGAATATTTTTTTAAGGGGATTTTTTTGAATATTTTAAAACTTATTTTATCATTTGAATTGCTTGTCAATTTCATAATATTTATCATTAAATGCGATATTTTTAAACTAATTTTCTATTGTGAATAATTTTGATAATCCAAACATAGGGGTATGTCACTTTACTTCTTATGTTTACAATTTATTACAGTATCACTTGTCAAATACGTTTGAAAACTGATTTCTGTGCTGACATTTTTCCTGTTTGTTTACGTACCGGCATTCACCAACACAAACATAACCGCAAATGTTCTATCAAAACAAAACAGAACCGGTGCAAAAGCTTGCAGCACTGTTTACAAATGGCTCCGTTACCATGCAAACGAAACGAACCAAAACTAAACACTTTTCGTCGAGTTTTTCACTGGAACAGGCGTTCTTTAGATTGCAAATCCGTAATTTCTCAAAAAGCAATTAAACAATGGAAGATTACAACAATAACTCTTCGTCCCGGTCGTCCTCAGAACGACCAACGTCTCGTCGCGGCGGAGGAATGAGAGAAACTGGCATGTTCAACGCGTACAACGACTCTTCCTCGCCGAGTCCAATTGGAATTCTGAGACCGGGAACGGCCATGAAGTGAGGGGATAAAGTAATTCTAATAAAATATATTTAAAAAAAATGAAATAATTTCAGAGCTCCATCGGTTGTTCGCGGGGGAACCGCAAGCCGGCTGGTGGCCAACAGTGTCCACTCGACAAACTCTTCGGCTTCGGCTCAGAGAATCGGAACGGCACTGGGAAATGCTGGAAATGTAAGTAATTTGACATTATCTTACCTTTGGTTTGAACACTTTTTAACACAATGTTAAAGTATATGCTCGATTTAGTTAGTTTAGATTTAGTTTTGATTGTTATCTGTCATATTTATAAGCTTTTTTTTTTAATTTGAAAATAAATAAAATTTAAGCGAATGACCGATCGGCCAATAACCCAACATGGTATCAGCGGGTTATCGACCTCCTACGGTCGAATTGGTACCGCCAGCGGAAACCGTCAAATCAAAGACAAACGCTACTGGCAAGCTGTTCTGCAAAGTAAAATTCAAGAAATTACCCAAGAAACTGACAAACTTCTTAAAGAAAAGAAATTTCTGGATCGAGAAAAATCCGCCCGCAAACTTTACGAAAAGAAGGTGAAGGACGCTGCCAAGGAGTTAACCCAGCTGCAGTCAACCCTAACCTCAATGAACATAGCACTTGACAATTGCAGCTCGGGAATGAGCCGCCAGCAGCTTCAGAACGAAACGGTTGCTCTACGTGAGCGTAACGAACGCATCCAGGAACAGCTGGAGATTGTGTTCAAGCAACGCCAGATCAAGGACACTGAAAACCGTGAACTCGAGGTCGAAACGGAAAGAGAGAAGAACAAGATCAACGAAATGATCTACTCGCTTTCCGAGAGCGACCAGAAGAAGTACCGAGAGTTCCAGACGTTGTCGGAAAGCTTGAAGCAGCAGAACACGATCTTTCACAACCAAATCAGCGAGCTGGAGAAGCAAAAGGAGCGTCTGAACACGATCATTATGAACTCGCAGACGCGCACGGAAGCGCATCGGTTGAAGTCAAAGCTGAAGGAACTGATTGCCAAGCGCAACCAGATGCGTGACGAAGAGAACAATCGACTGTCGCCAGCACAGGAGCGTGAGAAGCTGATCAACGAAGTTCGTTCGAACAACCAAGCGCTGGCAAGCATTGGCAAGCAACTCAAGATTATCGAGGATCAATTGAATGAAAAGAAAGAAATGTTGCAGCAGATCGATCAAGACCTTGAGGAAGGCAACTCTGAACGTCACATCAAGTACAAGGAGCTCAAGAAGCGTGACGAAGTGATGTCCGCTTTTATGGACACATTTCAGCAGAGCATGGCCACTGAGAAGCAGAGTAATTTTAAGTTTTAAACAATCAACAAACAACAAAATTACATTTATCTTAACATTTTAGACGTTGAATCATTGAAAAATCAAATAACATTCGCCATCGAGCAGATAACTCTTCAAGGAATCAACATGAAAACACTCGGTTCCGATAGACTAGAAAGTGCAGGCTTTACCGCCAAGAACGATCTCAATTCGCACTCCGGTCTCATCAAGGAGTACAAAAAGCTGGGCATCCAGCTCAAACAGCTGCAAATACTGGAGAAACGAACCATCGGTCAGCTGTCGGAGTTGCGTCAAGAGGAAACGGAAGCCCTCGGAAACATCCAGAAGTTCAGCAACTTGGAAGCACCCAGATCGGAGGCGATCGTCAAGATGAGTGAACTAACGGGAACGCTGCAGGAGCTGGAGGACAAGAAGCGCGTCACGGAAAACGTGGTCGACGAGGCGAAGAAGCGCAACCAAGAGATCAAGATCAACTTGAAGAGCAATGAGACGTATCGGCAAATTTCGCACCTGGAGGATAAGCTGGTCGATTTGATCAAGGAAAATAAATCAATGCAGGATGTTGTGGAGCAACTTCAGAAGGTGTGTAAATTATTAGTTTGGGGTATTTAAAGTTAACCTTTATGAATTCTAGGAGTGCGATTATTCAGTTCTGCAACACGATGTGGAGCAATTGCTAGACGAACACAACAATTTGTTGTGTTCCGAAATGAACAACAATACAGCAAGTCGTATTTGAAGGAGTTTGAAAAATCCATAAAATTCTTAGATGTTTGTGGGTTGTCGTGATTTCTTGAATAAAATATAAATAAAAATAACCCAAAAGCTTATTTTCTTTCAAGGTTTTTGAACCTAATTGAAATGGATCTGCATTCGAATTATCTGATGGGACTATCCATAAACCACGTGAACCAATGGGGGGGGGAGGTTAGGCGATTGTCGCACGCTCGAGATGGTCGAGATCTCCATAAATGTGTCCACGTGGTTTGTGGATTGTCCTGATCTAAATTTTGTAATTCGAATGACAGCAGCTGAATTTTGGCGTTTGATTGATTGATTTAAAATTGTGAACAGCGATAAGCTAATGGAGTTCCCTGTCCGATTGTCTTTGGTTTTGGCTTGATTTTGATTCATTTAACCCATCAACCTGCCAAACTTTCATTCAGAGTGTACAAAACTCGCCCGTTCTCGCATTGATCGGGCAATCCTAATTTCGCTCGCCGGTTGCCAGTCTCACCAACTTATCTACATGTTTGCAGATTTTATTGGTATACTGTGCAGAATTTTTTTTGCAAGATCCATTATATTTTTTGGTAATGCCCTCTTCGATTAAAGTTCATATACAGTCATCCCCTCGTTATGGAGTTTTTTTTTTGAAAATGTTCAATATTCAAAATTTCCAGTTTTTGCTTTTTGTGTGTTTTTGAACCCGCCTTGAGTCAGGGGTATTAAAAACACCTACACGCAGAAAAAAGTTTTGTAGAATCAGCCTGTACGAGGTTTGAATCAACAAAATTTTTGTTGAATATAATCAACGCCGATTTGGCGTTGAAACAAATCTTGATTTTTTCGATTCCACAAAAGTCTTTTGTTGTTTTGAAAAAGCTGCTTTGACGTTTAGCGTTGATTCAACAAAAAAAATGATTTTCAAATCAACAAAACGTTTTGTTGATTCAAATATGCCTTATTTTTCTGCGTGTAAAAAGCAAAACTGAAAATTTGGTTTATTGGACCATTTCAAAAAAAAAAAAAAACTCCAGAATTTTTTCAATTTTTTTTGTGGTATTCATTTAGCATCCAATTTGAGAATTGTTATAAACCAATATTTTCGTACATTATTTCGTACACTAAATTCAAACCCAATTTATTTATTTTTTCACCATGGATTTCTGCAGCAAACTACAATTTTTTTTTACTCACGCTGCTGCTGATCACTACACTTTTGAAGAATTTTCATGTTTCACATAGGTACCTTATCTACACCATTCTATCACAAAACGAATTATCAAAATTGAACTGTTGAATTCCGCATACTTCTATAAAAAATTAGAAGGCAAGCACAATAATTACTTTCAAAAAATACATTTTCATTGTAAAACACTTTTTAAATCGATCGTAACCCATTTAAAATACATCGCATTATGCCTATTTATGTATTCTTAATGAAACAAAGACTGTTTAATAATTTTAAAAAATTTTGAATTTTGGGCTGCAGTTTTTGCGCGTCTGCTTATTAGATTTTTTTTCATGGATTTATCGATATTTAGTAAATTTTTTGATGTTAGCATAACTGTAATAATAAGTGTAATAATTTAAAAGCAATTATGACATTTTACGCATTTTTTTCGTAGTCAATAAATTAGATTGTCTGCAACAAACAGAACACTTTTACGTTACGACATTTTCTTAAAAACTGCTTTTGAAAACTCGAGGCGTAGAATCAATATGGTGGAGCTTCCCGTATCCCCTTAAAAATACTCGATTGAAAAATTTTGAAAATATAGAATCAGAATAGAGATTATAATAGAAGTGATCTATTGAGTCCTAAAATTAAGCTTAAATTGATGGCATTATTGTTTACAGTGATAAAGCTTATTTTTCTGAGTACAATGACCCTTTGTGCGACCTCAAAGGATGTAAAGTGGATTTTTAAATCAATTTTTAAAACGTTACTTAATCCACTTATAGGTGGTTGGTGCCTTTCTCACATTCATAAAATGAATACACTACACAGCCTCAAAAACATGTATAAATAATACTTAATTTTACCAAAATTTCTGAGCCCAGCCTCAAAAAAGTGTTTTAAAAACACTAAAGTACTTATAATTTTTGATAGGATTGTCAGATTTTAAATCTTTTGGGCTCTTTGGAAAGATCTCTTGATTGCCCAATATTGGGTCCTTAAATTAAGCTCTAGATTAAGCTTTAATTTATGGTGTTAATTTTAACAACGATAAAGCTTTTTTTTGAGTACTGGATTCAGAATTTCTGGATTTTTAAATCAATTTTAAAAAAATAACTTCGCGACCCTTCTTGACGGAAAATATCCTACTTGACAGTTTGTTCCAAGGGGACCATATAGTTGATCCATCGAAAAACGTTGTCTTTTCAAATATGTAATTTGTATGGATTAAAATGAAAAAAAGTGATCACAAAGGATTTTTAATCGTGTTTTTTACCGTTGTAAAGAAAAATTTACACAGGTAACAAGTTTAAGTTATCTATTTTCATACAGAATTGGGTCCTAAAATGAAGCTTAGATGGCTGATATTTTTTTTTTTTTTTTTTTTTTTTTGAATTAAATATACTTTATTGAATCTTTCTTATAATAATTACATTTAGTTTACATAATAAGTGGTCAGCTGTAGCTCTTCAGCTTTAGTTTGCTTTTCGTGATTTAAACACTGTTCATTTTCTTAACTTTAAAAGTATATGATTTATCATTTTTGTAACACTAGGTACAATGAGGAAAAAAAAATGTTAAGAAAACATAACCTAACCTAAAACTAACTTAAACTTACAATAAACTAAACCAATCCTTGAATCAAGGGGTATTCAGATAAAGCACATTTTTCCCTGAATTTCAAACATTTTTCTTGAATCTTCTGATCCAACATTTTTACTTCTGCTAATTCATGAACCTCACTTGATCTTGTCCAGCCAGGAACATTCAAAACCATTTTGAGTACCTTGTTTTGGACACGCTGGAGCTTCAATTTATGAGTTCTAGCGCAACACTCCCAAACAGGTACTGCATACTCAATAACGGGGTAAATTATTTGTTTGTAAACTGCTAGCTTATTTTTCAAAGATAGCTTTGATTTTCTGTTAATTAAAGGATACAAACACCTGATGAGAATGCTGCACTTGTTCAATATTTTATCTACATGCTGCCGAAACAATAGTTTCGAGTCAAGTATGAGACCTAAATAGACAACTTCCTTTGACCAGGGTATTGAAACATCATTCATTTTAATCAAAACATCATCCTTTGGGACAAATCGGGCCGATTTGGAAAGTGGAAAAATGATGGTTTGAGTTTTGGCTGCATTTATGCGAATTTTCCAGTCGCCAAAGTATTCGGAAAGAACGTCAAGACCCTTCTGAAGACGGCCAACTAAATATCTGGTTATTTTACCCTTATAAATAACGGCAGTGTCATCAGCAAAAAGTGACAACACACCATTACCAGGAAGAGTAGGCAAATCAGATGTAAAAATATTGTACAGAAGTGGGCCAAGAATACTTCCTTGGGGAACCCCAGCATCAATGTTGAATAATCCAGAAGCAATCCCATTCAGAAAAACCCTGAACGATCTCTCCGAAAGATAGTGCTGGATAATTTTGATAAGATACATTGGAAAACCGTATAAATACAGTTTATGTATCAAACCATCATGCCAAACATTGTCAAAAGCCTTCTCAACATCCAACAAAGCCATAGCAGTTGATTTAGACTCAAGCTTGTTCTGTTTGATGATTTTAGTTACTCTCGTAAGCTGATGAGCAGTATTATGTCCCTTTCGGAAGCCAAACTGCTCGTTCAAAATTATATTATTATCGTTGGTAAAATCCAAAAGCCTTGAATAGATGACCTTCTCAAAGAGTTTGGACAGACTACTTAAAAGACTAATGGGACGATAACTTGTTGGCGATGTTGGATCTTTTTGAGGCTTCAAAATTGGTATGACTTTGCCCAGTTTCCAATTGGTGGGGAAGTAACCAAGTTGCAAACATTTATTGAAAATATTGGCTAGATGTTGAAAGAACTGATCACTCTGTTTTTTCAACACTAGATTAAAATGTTATCAAAGCCTGGAGCTTTCATATTTTTCATTTGTTTAACTGCAACTTTGACTTCCTCACCAGAAACATGGGAATCTGCAGGAAATTCAAAGGTAGAGTCATTGATTGTTGAAATACTATTGGCAACTGATGTTTCTTTACGGCTGGTCATGGAAGCGCCAAGATTATGTGAACTAACAAAATGAAGCCCAAGTGCATTTGCCTTTTCCTCGGATGTAATCAAAGGAGAATCCTCAACAATAAGAGGAGGAATAGGCTTTGGTTTGTTTTTAAGAACTTTTGAAAGTTTCCAAAATGGTTTTGAATAATTCCCAAGCTGGCTTACATGTTTTGAAAATTCTTGATTTCTGATATTGTCAAGTCGGTCTTGTATGATTTTGTTCAAATTGTTCACTGAAATCTTTTGTCATAGTCCCCAGTCCGTTGATATTGTCTCCTATAAACATTCCTAAGTCTAATCAAGTGTTTAGTATCTACGTCAATATCAGTTACCTTAAAATTAACAGGAACCTCCCGAACGTTGGCAGCCTCTGCTTGGTTGATAGCCTGCTGGATCACCTCCAGCGAACGATCAATATCAGCAGAAGTTTCCGGGTGTTGATCATAGTCGATGTTGCTGTCTACCACTTGCTGAAACTGCTGCCAGTCAACGTTGTGGTAATCTTTCCGGGTTGGTTGCCGCTGCGGAGTAACGGAAGCTCCAACCTCCACAACCACCGGATAGTGATCAGAACTCAACTCTTCAAACACCTCAGGATGAGCCACGTTCTCAGCCATATTGGTAATGAAGAAGTCGATGATTGAGTGATTCCCAGACCGAGCCACCCTCGTTGGACGATCCGGACTCACAACGTTGTAGTATCCGTTTTGCAGATCGTTGTGCAGAATCACTCCGTTCCGATTCCTCCTGCTGTTGCCCCAAACTTCATGCTTCGCGTTGAGGTCACCAGCGATGATGTACTTTGCGCTCCGCCGTGTCAGCTTCTGGATATCGCTCTTCAGTTTTGCTGCTGAACCATCTCTGGAATTCACCTGACGTGGGCAGTATGCAGCAATGAAGAGTACTGGGCCAACCGAAGTGGGAATTTCCACCCCAACGGCCTCGATGATGTCCAGCTTGAAGTGTGGCAGCCGGCGTGGCTTGAGATCACGATGAACAGCGACAAACACACCTCCTCCTCCAGACGTGGTCCTGTCGAGCTGCGTCGCAATCTTGTAGTTTTGCAGATAAACTTTTTCACCGGGCTTCAGATGAGTTTCCGTGATGGCAGCTACGTCGATCTCCTTCTCGCGAAGAAAATCCACCAGCTCTAAATTCTTCCTCCTAATGGAGCAAGCGTTCCAATTCAGCAGCTTGAGGGACCTACGATCCATACTGGATGACGAACGAGGTCAGCACTTCAATCTGCTGGGTCTTGGTTTTGCATCCACGCAGTGCAGCGGACATCTGTTTGAAAATATTGAGGAGTTCGGTTGAGGTGTAAAGATCATTACCATTTTCCTCAACTGCTGGTTCTTGGGTTGGTCTTGGCTCCTGGCTGAAGCCCGGTGGTGGCGGTCTCGGCTCCTGGCTGGAACCCGGCCGTGGATGATTCATCTCAGCTCTCTTCCTGGGATCCAACGGCAACGGTGCCAAGTTCGGGACCTGGCGTCGCGGTTGAAGAGGTGGAAAATTTTGCTCCACCAGGGCTGGAGGAGTTCTACGACGCTGAGGCTGATTCTTCGTCGATGCTTGCTGCCGAATTTTCACGAACTCAGCTCTCTTGGGGCACTTTCGGTCGGTTGACGAGTGCTCACCGTTGCAGTTGAGGCACTTCACCAGCGAATCTTGGATGCACTGGGATGTGATGTGCGCATCGGTACCACATTTGGCGCAACGACGCTTTAGGTGGCAGTTCTTACCTCCGTGCCCGAAACCCAGGCAGTTGAAGCATTGTGTGACGTCACGATGCACTGGTCGGTATCGCTCCCACGACACGATAATGTTGAAAACCGCTCGGATTGCCTTCAGCTCAGGAAGCGTCGTCGATCCCTTAGCCAAATGCAGCAGGTAGAGCTGGTCACGGTACTTGATGTCTTTGTTGCGTCGGCTCATTTTGTGCACGGCCAACACATCCAGTTTCAAAACTTTTAGCTCGGCAGCTAATTCCTCCACTGGCATGTCGTACAGACCTCTGACGACGATTTTGTACGGCTTATCCATGGCGACATCATGGGTAAAGTACTCCGCCTCGTTTTCGGTCAAGTAATCCTTGACCAGTTGATAGTGCTGCCTGGATTGCACCAGCACCTTAAATCCGTCCTGACACAGACGAATGTTGCCTTGGACTTTCCCAGACTTGATGAGTTCAACCAGCCCCGCACGAAAGTCGATCGTTGCTGCTGATTGCCTCACATAAAAGGAGGCAGTTTCTCCTTTCGCT
Organism: Culex quinquefasciatus; assembly: GCF_015732765.1. Classification (NCBI taxonomy): domain Eukaryota; kingdom Metazoa; phylum Arthropoda; class Insecta; order Diptera; family Culicidae; genus Culex; species Culex quinquefasciatus. Next base: position 20,601,359 of record NC_051862.1, on the reverse strand, counting down.
GTTTCACTTCATTCTCCTTTGCTTCCGCTACCTGGTCCTCGTCAGGCAGTCCAGCAAACTTGTTGTTCTTCAATAGCTGCTCCTCGTGTGATGAAGAGTTCTCCTCCTCCTCATCTATAGGTACAGTACCGTCGCTCTTTTTCGTCTTTTTGCTGTTCGATGTCACTTCCAAAAGCACCTTCCTTTTGGAATTTCCCGGTTTTTGGCCATCAGTTGAGGCCTCAACCTTCCTTTTGGAAATTCCCACTTTTTTGCCTGCTTGAGCCGCAGGTAGGGCAATATTGCCGGCGTTTTGCGCCGGGACGCGACGAGTCATGTTGATTCAGACAACCTTCACCAACGAATGCTCGGATAACAATGAAGATGGCTGATATTATTGTTTACAGCGATAAAGCTTATTTTTCTGAGTACAATGACCCTTTGTACGAGCACAAAGAGTTTAAAATGGATTTTTAAATCAATTTTGAAAAATTAACCTCGCGGTCCTTCTTGACAGAAAAGCTCCTACTTGACAGCTCGTTCCAAGGGGACCATAGTTGACCCATCGAAAAAATGTTGTCTTGTCAAAAAAAATTTTGCATTAAAATTAAAAAAAGTGATTAGAAATGGTTTTTAATCGTGTTTTTTACCGTTGTACATAAAAATTGACATAGGACTTTAGTACCCAATTGGGTCCTAAAATGAAGCTTAGATTGCTGATATTATTGTTTACAGCGATAAAGCTTATTTTTCTGAGTACAATGACCCATTGCACGACCACAAAGAGTTAAAAATGGATTTTTCAATCAATTTTGAAAAATTAACCCCACGGTCCTTCTTGACAGAAAAGCTCCTACTTGACAGCTCTTTCCAAGGGGACCATAGTTGATCCATCGAAAAAATGTTGTCTTGACAAAAAATTTTTTGCGTTAAAATGAAAAAAAGTGATCAGAAATGGTTTTTAATCGTGTTTTTTACCGTTGTACATAAAAAAATACATAGGGCTTTAGTACCCAATTTGTGATTTGTAACATTTTTTTATATTTAACAATCACAGACTTAATGAAATGACTTTCAACACGACAATATTTATTTAAAATGAAATTGTCTGCAGACATTCCCGACTGGTGTTGCCCGATGCGACACCCGAAATTTCGCCCCGCTTCTCTGGCAGCTCTGCCGGCTTCTAGAGATTTTTCGGCCGCCATTACGGTTTTCATCATTCTGTAGTCGTAGGAGCCTCGAACTGAAGCCAGCGGCCGCGGCTTTCGCGATTGTGTCAAAATCGGAACTTTTTTTTTCGCTCTCGAAATTTGCGGGCGTTCGTAGATCGCGTTTTGCCTGGCCATTGTGAAACGCACACAGCAGGAAGCTGGAAAAGTGACAGATTGTGGGAAATTGTGTGTGTGAAATTTGCTGTGCGGCGGCGACGGGGCTTGGCTTGGTCGGTCGGTTTTTGCTTGGCCCGTAGGAAGGAGAGCGCGAGAGAAAGAGGTAGGTGCAAGATTTGTGGGATTTTCTGTGCTCTTTTCGCTTCTTTGGGATGTTTGGGCTGTTTCGGTGGGGGTCCTCAAAAAGGCAGAACTCCGTCCGAAAGCGGACCGAGGAATTTGAAAATTTTGCGTTTGATTGCGGCTGTTAGAGCGAGAGGCGAGCAGGAAAATTGTACTGGTGTGAGTGAGAGCGTCCGAAGAGGGTGTGAGTGAGATAGCGTGACAGGAGAGTTTGGTATATGAAACCGCTTAGGTGTGAAAGAGATGGGCTTCGGTTAGAAAGTGACAGATTGCGTTGGGTGGCTGAAAGAGAGGGAAGGATTGAAAGAATGAGAGAGCAAGCTTGATTGTGTATTTATTTACCTTTTTTTCCTCCCTTAACTCCAGAAATTTGAATGAGCTTCTGTGATGGTATTTTTTGTTATTGCTCTCAAGGTGGGTTTATTGGAATGAAAAAAAATATGTTTTAACTTTTGAGAAATTTCGGATGTATTTGTTTTTAAAACAGCTCTGAGTCAAAGGGAATACAAAAACACGTAAAAAGCAAAAAAACCTGAACAATTAAAAATACCTGGTAATAAAATTTTAAATGGTGAACTCACACTAATGCAAACCAAGATCGCAAGTACCTATGATATATACAATAAAGTCTTGAGTTTAGTTCATCAAAAGGTCATGGAAATCCACTGATGGGGTTAGTAGGCGCTAGATTTCCTTTAATATTGTATTCATTCTAGGTACTTAAAGTTCTCATCCGTGTTAGAGAAGCGCTTTTTCGGTGTCCAACTGGTCATTTTCAAGGCGGACTGCTGCACAAGCTGATGCACTTCAACGTTCCCATCTACCTAGTGCAGATGCTCTCCGACTACCTGGATAGACGAAACATCTGACATCTCGCCGTCAAGCTCCAAAATGGTCTGGACGTTTACACAAAATAGCTGTTTTAAAGATCTGTATGAACGCGGTGAAACCCCAAGCCATCGTCTTTCCACATCGCGACACCGAGAGGCTGAAACCCTACGTGGAATTTTCAGGTCCTGGGTTCGGAGGGGGATTGATCAACGGTCATGCGGTACCTCGATCTACAACTCGACTTCTAGCTCTTGCACCGCTATCACATCGAGAACAGGATCACCCTGGGCATCACGTTGCTCAAAAAGCTGTACCCGATCATCAATCGTCGGTCGAAAGCATTGCTCAAGAACAAGTTGGCAATTCACAAAAAGGTAGTGGCTCCGATGCTGCAGTCTGGCATGGATGTGCCATGACCCACCAGAAGAAGCTGCAGGTGATCCAGAACAAGTTCCTACGACTGATCCTGAACCAGCCCTTGGACACAAGTTTCTCTAACCTCCACCGGCTTGCAAATCTCGAATCTGTTGACGCTAGGCTAGCTTCTCTGATCTTAAAGCACCGAGATAGGGCTTTGGTCTCGGAACGCGGGTCAATCCGCGGAGTGTACCCTTGAGTGAGTGTGTTTGGATGATTGAGAGTGTGTGGGATCATGTGCTTCACTTTAGTTAGGTAGGATATTCTAAAAATTTAAATGATCATCAATCTAAATTGCGCGCTGTAGAATAGAAACACCTTAAATTCCCAGTTCATGTTGCCCATTATTACTTCTAAGTTTGAAAAGCAGTGTGCTGAATCTCTTCTAATGTTAAATTCCTGGACTGTACAGACAACTTAAAACAAAATTTTATTTGACCGAAGAAGCTCTGCTCCCATACGCCTTGCTTGCCTCGTTTTAATAAAATCTCATCGATCTTCGTCATCTTGGTCATGTCTGTTACATTACCACTGCAACTCAGTTAATGTTAATACAATGTCCTAACTTTGAACATAAACCGCTGCACGCTTCTTCTACGTGTTGACCTTTCAGAGCGTTGAACGCACCTTTGCTACAATTTGCATTGAATGAAGTGAATTCACCGATTATTCCTTCTTTCTCACTCCTTTTTGGAACCTTAACTTTTTCCAATTTAGCTGCCAAAGTTTGACCAACTACCATTGATAAAAATCGAAAAACCTACAAATAGGTTTGTGTGCGTGAGTTTATGTTGTTTCAATCGCCCAAAAGTCAAAACATTAATTTAATTGATAAAAATCGAAAAACATACTTTGCATAAGTGGTGCTCGTCTTTTCCGTGAACGAGACAGAATAATAGCGCGGTCTCGTTTTCCGCGGTTACGCACGAGACAGACTGCTCAGGTTTGGTTTGATTTACCATCTCGCTTGGCACTCCATACTTTAAAGCGTATATTGTAAACATTTGCAAGTAACAATTAGGAAGGTCTAAAAATATGAATTATACAGAAATTTTTAGTTTAATGTAATGTAATGTGATGAATTTCTGTTACTTTTAATTTCCCAATAAGTCTAACATTTGTTAAGTTAGTCTCAACGATACATTCAACTTTTTCACGATGTTCCTTCCCTTGTATACATCTATTTCATAATCTTACACTAACTTACCTCTCTTTCCTCTTTCGTTCTTCCCGGCAGGTTCGCGCGAGAGAAGAAAACAACAACAAACATTGGTGTGTGTCGGTAGTGCGCGTCAGAAAGTGAGGGAAGACTTGCACTGTCGGTGGCAGGAGAAAAAAAAAACAACATTAGCTTCGGCTTCAAAGTCATTCAGTGAAAAAACGCCACACGGGCTGACGCGCGGACACTTCCGCGGTTGGGTTGGGGCCCCGTAGGATTTCGGAAAACTGTCGGAACAGTGAAGGTGTTGCGATTGCTTTTCAATGGAAAAACTGTCCTCGGTAGTGCCAGGCTGTAAAGTGCGTAAGATTTTGAAGGCCGGTGAAGAATAAGGGGGGACCGGGGTAGGACGAACACACTGTGAAGAGGTGAAAAGTGCTGCTACTAGAAGGGAAAGGGGTAGCGAAATAGCCGTGGCATGACGGCCAACACGGAGTCGGCCGACCTGCTGGTTCCGGCAACGACCGGAACCGACAAGGAGGCCACCAAGAACAATGCCATCCTGCGGTGGAAACGGGTCACGAACCCGAGTGGACCGCAGCCGAGGCCCCGCCACGGCCACCGGGCCGTCAACATCAAGGAGCTGATGGTGGTCTTTGGCGGGGGCAACGAAGGAATCGTCGACGAGCTTCATGTGTACAACACGGGTAAGGCCAATGTTTTCAAACAGAACGCCATTAACAAAATCACAACACAAGAAAGTAACACACTCTCTCTCGGCGGTGGCGGCATAGAGTAGGAAAGGAACATCGCCCATGGTGGCCAGTATGGGCGCCATGTTGGATTTTCGTACGCTGCTGGCCCCATCTTCTGCTGTGACAGCCAGGCGACGGGCAGTTGTGCGCCGCTTCGCGAAACGGTGGCGCGGCGGCTGCGCAGTACGGCGGTGGTGCGAAAGAGACGGCTTGCTAGGGGTTGGTCGTGCCGTCGCGGATAGCCAGTTAGGCGAGCATGGTGGACGAGATGGAGACAAGTGATGGTCAAAACTGTGGAATCGTCGAGTGAGTTACAATCATTACCAGGAATGAAGGAGTATTCATCAGTTCAACGCAGCAGTGAAGGAGATTGAGTATAAAAGGCAGCTGTCGGAGAGAAATAAATCATTCTTATTTGGACCACCAACAGGACAAGTTGTCCTTATCCAATGCTTGTTCAACTGATCCAGAAAGAGATACTTGACAATCACGTCTTTGATTGGGAAACGCAATGCTGTTCAACTGATCCAGAGAGAGATACTTGACAATCACGTCTGTGATTGGGAAACGCAATGCTGTTCATCTGATCCAGAAAGAGATACTTGAATATTACGTCTGTGATTGGGAAACGCAATGCTTTTCAACTGATCCAGAGAGAGATACTTGACAATCACGTCTGTGATTGGGAAACGCAATGCTGTTCATCTGATCCAGAAAGAGGTACTTGACAATTACGTCTGTGATTGGAAAACGCAATGCTGTTCAACTGATCCAGAGAGAGATACTTGACAATCACGTCTGTGATTGGGAAACGCAATGCTGTTCATCTGATCCAGAAAGAGATACTTGACAATTACGTCTGTGATTGGGAAACGCAATGCTTTTCAACTGATCCAGAGAGAGATACTTGACAATTACGTCTTTGATTGGGAAACGCAATGCTTTTCAACTGATCCAGAGAGAGATACTTGACAATCACGTCTGTGATTGGGAAACGCAATGCTGTTCATCTGATCCAGAAAGAGATACTTGACAATCACGTCTGTGATTGGGAAACGCAATGCTGTTCAACTGATCCAGAGAGAGATACTTGACAATCACGTCTGTGATTGGGAAACGCAATGCTGTTCATCTGATCCAGAAAGAGATACTTGAATATTACGTCTGTGATTGGGAAACGCAATGCTTTTCAACTGATCCAGAGAGAGATACTTGACAATCACGTCTGTGATTGGGAAACGCAATGCTGTTCATCTGATCCAGAAAGAGGTACTTGACAATTACGTCTGTGATTGGAAAACGCAATGCTGTTCAACTGATCCAGAGAGAGATACTTGACAATCACGTCTGTGATTGGTAAAGGCAATGCTGTTCATCTGATCCAGAAAGAGATACTTGACAATTACGTCTGTGATTGGGAAACGCAATGCTGTTCATCTGATCCAGAAAGAGGTACTTGACAATTACGTCTGTGATTGGGAAACGCAATGCTGTTCAACTGATCCAGAGAGAGATACTTGACAATCACGTCTGTGATCGGGAAACGCAATGCTGTTCATCTGATCCAGAAAGAGATACTTGACAATTACGTCTGTGATTGGAAAATGCAATGCTGTTCAACTGATTTAGAAAGAGATATTTGACAATTACGTCTGTGATTGGGAAACGCAATGCTGTTCAACTGATCCAGAGAGAGATACTTGACAATCACGTCTGTGATTGGGAAACGCAATGCTGTTCATCTGATCCAAAAAGAGATACTTGACAATTACGTCTGTGATTGGGAAACGCAATGCTGTTCAACTGATCCAGAGAGAGATACTTGACAATCACGTCTGTGATTGGGAAACGCAATGCTGTTTAATTGATCCAGATAAAAGAGATACTTGACTACTACGTCTGTGAATGGAAATGAGAACCACTTTGTCCACCCTGTTTGAAAATCGCTCACTGTGAGCTAGAGTAAGACGACAGAAGGCCAGTGTTCGAAACGAGCAAGAGAGACGTTCTGGAAACATCCAAAAAGAACGAAAGCGAAATAGCGACATGGAGCGTGTGTGCAAACGAGATAGGCAATGCAAATAATGGTGAGACGGATGGCACGAAAGTGAAGGAGCAAAACAAGAGCGATGGAGTCCAACATCAACGAAGCAGAGGTGTTTCTTGGTTGAAAAACTTGAGCGCACATGAATGGACTTGCGCAATTCGTTCAACATGAATCTAATTAGAATGATTTAGTTTAGTGTTTTGCCTTAATTTACATAATTTTGAATTATTCATGCTGTATTGAGTACGATGACTTATTAAAACTATTTGCGTATTTAAAGATATTTTTTAGTGTTTTGTTTAAGTTAAGATAATTAGAGAAAAGCTGCCGAGAGAGTGTTACCTTTAGTTACGGTTAGATCTTACGAATTCAAAATCTCGCGATAATGATGAAATTTCTCAGCCTTTTATTAACATTCGGACTGCCGTAGACCTCAACAGGTCTAACGAGGTCCTCGAGTGCCATGCATTGAAACCTTAAACGAGAGCGAAACCGTTTCTGAACCCCGTTCTTCAAGCAAAACCTCAGCTACCCCTACAAAGGCAGAAGAGTTCATCAATGTCCATCTTAATTTCCAGCTACCAACCAATGGTACGTTCCGGCCACCAAGGGCGACGTCCCGCCCGGTTGTGCCGCGTACGGGTTCGTCGTGGACGGCACCCGCATTCTGGTGTTTGGCGGCATGGTCGAGTACGGCAAGTACTCGAACGAGCTGTACGAACTGCAGGCAACCAAGTGGGAGTGGAAGAAGCTGCGACCGAAGCCGCCAGAGTCGGGACTGCCGCCGTGTCGTCGTCTCGGGCACAGCTTCACCCTCGTCGGCGACCGGATCTACCTGTTCGGTGGACTCGCCAACGAGAGTGACGACCCGAAGAACAACATACCCAAGTATCTGAACGATCTGTACATCCTGGAGATCAAGAACAACCAGCTGCAGTGGGAGATGCCGACGACGTTCGGCGAGAGTCCGCCGCCGCGCGAGTCCCACACGGCCGTCTCTTGGTACGACAAGAAGAACAAAAAGTACTGGCTCGTAATCTACGGCGGAATGTCCGGCTGCCGGTTAGGGGACCTGTGGCTGCTCGATACGGACACGATGTCGTGGACGAGACCCCGCACGAGTGGTCCGCTGCCGCTGCCCCGGTCACTGCACAGCTCGACGCTGATCGGCAACCGGATGTACGTGTTTGGCGGCTGGGTCCCGCTGGTCATGGAGGACGTCGTCAAGGTGGAGAAGCATGAGAAGGAATGGAAGTGCACCAACACGCTGGCCTGTCTGAATCTCGGTGAGGCAACAATTCCTAAAACCAAATTCATTCCCTAACTAACCGTTTCGGATGTCTCTCCAACAGAAACCATGACCTGGGAGGAGCTCGATCTGGACACGGAAGAGGAGAACATGCCGCGGGCTCGGGCCGGCCACTGCGCGGTCGGAATTCACACCCGGCTGTACATCTGGTCCGGACGGGACGGCTACCGGAAGGCCTGGAACAACCAGGTCAGGGTGAGCTCTGTTTTACTACAATTAAGTTATCGGTGTGAAACGAACGATGACTTTGCTGCGAGAGCGAATTGTTTGTTATTTTTGTCTGGTTGTTTTGTTGTTGCTGTTTTTTCGGTTTTCTTCTTGGCTAGGAGGGACACTGCGCAGCTGTTGTATTTTTTTAACGCGGATTTTTAATTTGACTGTGTATAAATGTTGCACAAAGAGACTAACAAGGGAGTCCCATAAAATGAGCATTATTTTCTAGGTTGTTCATCGATAAAATTATCGTCGATAACATTATCGTCTAACGCTAACGATCAAAAATTTAGTTCTTCAACTACAGCAAAAATCATTAACTGAAATTGCGTATCAAATTTTGCTTCGTGTTTTTTACATTGCAAATCGTAAAAAATTGAGTACTTTCGAAAAATTACGGTATTTTGTAAAAAAATAGTATTTTCCCAAACAAACTCTAATTATGTGAAAATGCACAATAAATTTCGCTTCGCTATTGAAAATTTGAATCTTTTCGAAAAAAAGTATTTTGTGAAAATTTTAATATTTTCAAAAAAAAACTCTAATTATATGAAAAAGCATATATAATTTCGCTTCGTTTGATTTCCATATTGTAGGTTATGAAAATTTTAGTTCTTTCGAATAAATACGGTATTTTGAGAACGTTTTTGAGTATTTCTGGAGTTTTTTTTTTTAAAGGTCCAATAAGCCAAATTTCCAGTTTTTTGCTTTTTGGTTGTTTTTGAAACCGCCTTGAGTCAGAGATATTAAAAAACACCCAAAAAGCAAAAAACTGAAAATTTGGTTTATTGGACCTTTTCAACAATAAAAAAACTCCAGATTTATACTTTAAAAATTAGGCCGTTGCAAATATTTTTCAAAGTTTATGTCGTGATGTTTGGGTCGTCGATCTGATATTTTGTTTTACCGGGCACTATCAAAACAAAAAAAAAGTTAAAGCAATTAAAATTTTTGATACTTAAAAATTGAAAAAAAGGAAAAAAATAATACTAAACATTTTTTTCTTTGAAAACCTTTTTATAATTTGCATTTTTTTTGTTGAAATTTGTAAATTGAAGGTAAAAAACACTTAAGTGGATTCAAATTTTATATTTTTAAGTAAATTCCAATTTAACAGAAAACAAATTTCAAGGCTATTTAAAGGTTTTCATTTTAATTAAACTAAAAATATTAGTAAAAAATACAATACAATATCATAGAAAAATAAGAATAACCTATATAAAAACTTAAGATAATGAAAATTCGATTACCCGATGTTCCTAAAAAAACTTTCGGATAATTGAGGTAAAAAAAAGCAAAGCAATCCACTTTAACGACCCTGTGTTATGTGTGGTGAATTACCTCTCCGTTTTACTTCCTCATCCGATAGAAGGTCTTTAGGTTCTTATAATAGAGCCCAAATACCAAAAATAAGACATAAAAAAAAATCCTGATTCGACAATCCGATGATTCGGTTATCTGGATTAAAAATGGTTGAGACTAATCTGTTGACAGCTGTCAAAAAGTCGAGTGCGAGTTTGTTTGTAATAGTCTAATACCTCCTTAAATAAGTGATGGAAAAAACTATCATTTTTGATGATTCTTGCACTAAAATATCAGAAAATATAACGACCGTCGCTATAGCTTGTGAGTTCTCTTCTTCTATCACGTGCTTGGCAGCAAGAGCATTCTCTTTCTGTCACTTCTTCTCTTTTTGTTGTTCACGAACACTCGCCGAAGACTCTTTTGTTTTCTCCGAAAATCGTAATAAAAGAACACGAGGGAGGAAATTCATAAAAAAAAATCAGCGGATGACAAAAATTTTTATTACAACTTAAAAAGTAGGTACTCCAAAATTTTTAAAAGTTGCTGATTATTTAATTCACGTGACTTTTACCTTAAATTTTGAAAAGATAGTTATGGAAATTCATGCGGATTTGAATTTTTATTTTGAGATTCTTTAAATGTTCATGTAAACCATGAACAGTCCCTGCCAAAATTAAAAAAAAAATTAACTAGATATTATGGTTCCTTCCTATTAAAAATTAAGTCAAAGTAGGTATGTCATGACATAACCGAAAAGACCATAATCAATGAAATTTGCTTCATACATTTGTTTTCATTTCATTTTATCTAAAAATACTTTAAGTTGCAAAATAATACTAAAGAAAAATTAGAATTGCATAAAAACTTCAGTGTAAATTCAACATTTCGTCCCACTCTCACATTTCTCCCACAGTGCACCCCCCTAAAATCTTTATTCTTCTGCTTGTTGTTGTAATCTACTAGGTTTTGATTGTCTGCTTCGTTCCACCAATCCGGAGAGCTTCCGGCCGGAGTCTTCTCCGACTTCTTCAGAATTCACACTGATTCTTAATTTAGTTGAGAGCTCTTTTTCATTTTATGCGTGTTTGTTTTTATGTTTTCTTTTTTGTTTCTTCTTTTAATTTTTATTTTTCTTATCAGTTGTCCCTTCAAATTTGCCCAACTTTTTGCAGTTTCTGCCAACGTTTCTTCTCTTGAGTTTGTTTATTTTGCTCCCACTTTTTCCCCCAAGCCCTCGCTCCAGCTGCTTCCATTCTAACGTGTGTTTCGCTCCCCGCTGTAATTTTACACAGGTTTGCTGCAAAGACCTCTGGTACCTGGAGGTGGAACGCCCGGCCGCCGCATCCCGCGTCCAGCTGGTCCGCGCTTCCACGCACTCGCTCGAGCTGTGCTGGCCCTCGGTCCCATCGGCCGCGTACTACATCCTGGAGGTGCAGAAGATCCCGCAACCTCCGCCGACGGTCACGCCCGCGCCGCCAACTCCCACGCCGGCACCGGTTCCGCCGGCGATTGCCCCGCCAGCACCTATGCCGACGTTGGGTTCGCCCATTCCAACCATGTCGTCGCCGGCGGCTGCCGCCGGTTCCATGTCACCGCTGACGAATGCGGGGATCGCGGCGGGGTTGACCAGCGGGGAGCCGCTGCTGCAGCAGCCTAGTATGATGAGTTTGGGTTTTGGGGGTGAGTTTGGTTGGTAATTTGTGTTTTTTCTCTTTTGCAGTTATCAAAACTCTTCAGGGTCGGGCGACTGCGTCGCCAATGGCGGTGTCCCCATCGCATCAGGTTCAAGCTGTGTCGCCGTTGATGTCCGTCGCGAGTCCAAACATTCAGCAGATCAGCAGTCCGGTGCACAATCCTCCCGGGCTGCAGAGTCCAAATCCGATGGCAGCGGTGCCATCGTCGCCGGTGCACAGCGTGACTTCGCCGCAACACCAGCAACAGCAACCTCAGCAGATGCAGCGCATCGTGACCAAGGTCCAGGCCAAGCCGCTTCAGCAGCAGCAAGTGCAGAAGCAGATATTGACGCCGACTTCGCCGATTTTGCAGCAACAACCGACGCAGATCATTCAACAGGCTCAGCCGCAGACGATTCGGGTTGTGAGTGGGACGTCGGTTTCGAACGCCCAGCAGATTACGACCGGTGGAACGCCGATTCGTGTGCTGTCGTCTACGGGGCAACCGGTTAGGATTGCTACGCAACAACCGATGGTTAGCGTTAGTAGCGCAGGGAACGTCGTTCAGCAGATTACGGGCCAGCAAGCGGCAACGGTGCTGCGCGCGGCTGGCGGTCAGAACATTGTCGGAGCTCAGCTGCAGCAGCAGCGCATTGTCAGTGCGTCCGGATCGACGACCACGACGGCCACGATCGGAGGCAAGCAGATCATTCTGCAGAAGCCGTTGACGATCGTGGGCGGAGCTGGTGGACAGGGCACGGGATCGGCGATGAACCAGCCGCAGATTGTAACGCTGGTCAAGACGAGCCAAGGCATGACCGTGCAAACGTTGCCCAAGGTCAACATGCTTCAGAAGGGAGCGGGTGGTCTTCAGACGCAGCAGCAGATTGTGACTTCCAATATCCTTCAGGGAGCGAGCGCCGGAACGATTCAGCAAGCAACGGTTGGAGGTCAGAAGACGGCGGTCATTGGAGGCAACGTTGTCAAGCTGATGTCCTCAACCGGAACGATCGGTGGCAAGCAGATCCTAATGAAGAACCCGAACATTGTGCAGGTTGGCAAGGTCGGAACGAACGTGGCCGGTAAGCCAACGCTGGTCATCACAAACAAGGCTGGCCAGCAGATCCGATCGAACCAGCAGGTCATCGTGGTCACCACGCCGCAAGGCATCCGAACCGTCAGCGGAACCGTAACCTCATCCGCAAACAACTTTGTCAGCCTGTCGACCTCTCAAATGATCAACACGATCTCAACCAGCAGAACTGTGACCGGAATCGGCGGTGCAACCACCGTACTACAGGCCGGCACCGCCGGCACAACCACCGCCAACATCGGCGGACAGGCCATCAAGCTCCGTGCCGTACAGGGAGGCAAACCCATCACCTTCACCGTCCCCGTGGGCGGCCTCCAAGGCGCCGGTGGCCAAAAAATCGCCGGAACCCAAATCATCAACATGCCCCAAAAAGCCCTCACGATCGGTGGCAAAGCCGTCACCGTTCAGCTCGCACCCTCCGCCGGAGGTGGCCAAAAAACCGTCACCATCGTCCCCTCATCCGGCGCAACCGGCAGTGGCGGCATCCCCGGCCAACAAAAAATCGTCATGTTGCCATCCAAAACCACCACCCGGATCGTAACCCAGCAGCAATACCAGCAGATCCAACTCCAACAACAGCAAGCTCAACTCGCCCAGCAACAGCAGCAACAACAACAACAACAGCAGCAAGAACAGGTCTCAACGGACGCGGCCTTCGCTGCGCTCGCCGCCGAAGCCGGCCTCATCGAAAACGACGGCGACCAGATCGAACAGATGGACGGCTGCTACGACCTCTTCCCCCAACCGGACGAAGACGACGAAATGTTCGAACCTGCTCGCATCGAAGAACTCCCCGCCACGACGACGCCCAGCAGATCCGCCCCAACCTGGCCCACGTTCGAGCAACTCGACGGATGCCACGACTTCCCCTCCTCCGACGACGACGAGGACACGGAAATGCGGGAAGAACAAACCCCGATCACCCCCCGCTACGTCCGGTTAGGACTGTTTGGAGGGGCGGCCGCGATCGAGAGTCAAAACCCGGAAGGGGACGCCACGGGTGCAGGTGACCTGCTCGCCGCAGCGGAGCAGGACCCGCAGCAAGAGGTGGCGGGAGACGGTGGCGATCAAGCGATGGAGGATGCCGATGTGGGCGCGGAGAATGCGGAACCTGGAATTGACGAGCAGCAGGATCAGTTGCAGCAGTTGTTGGCCGTGGCGGAGGGTGAGGGAGAGGCGACCGGTGAAGTCGCGGAAGGTGCGGAGGGAGAGGCGACGAATGACGTCGCGGAAGGTGCGGAGGGAGAGCCGACGAATGACGTGACAGGAGAGGATGAGTTGCTACAGCAGCAGCAGCAGCAGCAGGTGGCGATGGAAGGGGGTGAAGAAATGGCGGAACCGGCTGCGGAGGAGGGTTCGTTTGTGGCTTCCGAGGCTGTTCCCGAAGAGATGGAGCAGGATCAGCAGGAGAAGGGGGAGGTCGCGGCAGATGCGCCAGAGAATGTGAGTTAGATTTTGACTTTGTTTTTATTTGTAGCGTTCTTGTTTTTTAGATTAGATTAGAACATATTTGGAATGGTTTTCAGCAGGTGACTTTATTATTTATTTTTACTTTATCATACAGTATTTTATTGTATATTTTCATTACCAACTGTGAAAAAAGGACAATTGTAAAATTAGAATGAAATTTGTCAACACATCAGATCGAACTTGTATGGTTGGCACCAAATACACTAACGTCTTCCACCATCAAATCCCCATTTCTGTTTTCCTGAACAAGTTCAGTAAGATATTTCCAAAACTCGGATTCCCATCTTCTGAAAATATCTCTCAAGTAAGTCATACATTTGGTGCTGGAAACTTCTGGGAACTTTACTTTTTTTGTTTTTTTTTACAATTTTTTTTTCACTAATGTTCGTTTAATTTTTTTTTCATGCCCATTTTTTTCCTGATTTTCGCATTTTTGTGATTTTTTAATAGGGTCCTAAAGCCCTATGTAAGTTTTTATGTACAGCGGTAAAAAAACATGATTCAAAACCATTTCTGATATCTGATTCTGATAACAATATTAGATAGATCAACTATGGTCCCCTTGGAACGAGCTGTCAAGTAGAGCCTGTTCTGTCAAGAATGACTGCGAAGTTAATTTTTTTAAATTTATTTTAAAGTCAATTTTTAATCCATCGCGGTCATTTCACTCAGAAAACAAGCTTTTACGATGTATTTATTATTGTTTATATATTATTTTATTATATTTTATTTATTTATCACAAATTTCAGCTTAATTTTAAGACCCAATTGGAGCCTAACATTTCAAAAGGGCACATAAATTTTTAAAACAAGAGTGTAACCCTTTCACTTATATGACAGTTTATATAAGGTGTGAGAAGGATACACACTACCTATTACAAAAGGTATGTGCCCTAATGAAATGGAAGACACAAATGAAACTTAATTCAGCTAATAAATAATTGATTGTTTGGGATAATCTTTACTTTACTAAAATCAGCGAAAAACGAAAACTCAACAATTGGTTCATCGAACTTTATCTAAACACTCCAGAAATAAAATGTACAAAAATGGCCAATTGTAAAAATATTTAAAATATAAATCAAGACATTAAAGCGGTATACGCACTTCGGAAGAAACCGGTCAAGAAAAATCAAATGGGCAGCAGCGGCAGCGCAAGCAAGTCAGAGAGGGTGAAGAAAAGCCCCAAGAAATCACTCCCTCTTCTTTGTTCTGCTGTTCGTAAAGCTGTTTCTTGACCCCTTTCCTTCCGATCTGCATAATAGCCTTAAAGGTGAAACGGGACGAATGCTCTTTATAAAAAAGTTCTGTAGAATCGGGTACTTTTTGATGAAATTCAACTACATGTATCAAAATACAAAAAAAAAATACAAACTACAAGTACATAAGTCAAACATTTAAATTACATTTATTTTAGCTAAATTCGAGATTAAAAAACACATAATTTGAAAAATACAAAAATATAAAATATTGAAATATTGAAAACAAAAATGCAGAACTACTAAAATACAAAAAAAATAACCAGAATTCAACAACTGACCAAATATCATTTAAAAATTTAATAACTATAAAAAAATCAAGAAATACCAACAATCAACAATTAAAAATTAGAACATTATTATTAAATATTAAAAAAATCTTGCATTGATTTCAATTTTAACATAACCTTAATTCAAACAGTAATAACTGAATATAGAAATACATCAATAGTAAAAATTAAAAAAAAATGTGAAAAAGAAAAAAAATATAAAAAAACGAAAAAACAAAATCATAAAATACACAAAAAAAAATACAACCATGAAATTAAAAATGTCAAGAAAATGAAAATAAATTAGTTTAACTGACTAATAAAAATATCATATACATCAATTCAATATCAATTATTTATTATCGAATAATGCAATAAAAATTATTCCGCAAAAGATTTTTTTTACAAAAATCAAAGAAAAAATACAAGAATAGAAAAAAACATGCAAATAAAAATGTAAGCACTTTAGAATATAGCAAACTAAATTATAATTTTTTTTATTTTTTTTTTTTATTGCTTATTGCGAGATAAAATCACGTTTCTCCTTGGCTGTGAGTGACAGGAGATTATTGCCGCCTAACTTCCGCAGTGTAAAAATCAGCTAATTGAACTGAAATTCTGCGTTGACTTGGCTGTCAACTTGGTTTGTTTTGAATATTTTCTGAAAAGTCAGCTGAAAACTCAAGGCAACCTTTGATAACAACCAAAAATTTGTTCTGCGATTGTCATGCGGCTGTCATGCGACCATTATCTTGCGGTCGTATCACCGCGCGTGAACTCTAATTATTAACGCCCGCAGTAATATATCATAACTAGAAAAAACACACTAAAAGACAAAAATTTAAATCACAAAAACTCAACAATATAATAAATTGCAAATTCAAAAACTAAATAATAAATAAAAAAAATCGTTAACACATTTGAAAAAAAAACGAATACACTAAAAATGCAACTAAAAAGTGAAAAAATAACAAAAAATAAATCAAACATGGATAACAGAAAATTAAAAACTATAAAAATACAAAAAAAAAATTTAAAATAAAAATATGAAAGAGCACAAAAATTAAGAAAAAGGGTCGATACCATATTTTTTTTAAAACCTTATATTGTTCCTTGATTATTGTCAAAACCAGTGGTTACGAAATTTCGACTCACGACAACTTGATTTTGACATTCTGCTTTCGTTCGTTTCAAACTCAAACGAATATGTCACTGGCACAGTTAATTACTACCCTCTAGAAATACATTCGCTCGGAGAACGGTCGTACGACATTCTACCGAAATTCCAATCAACTCTACCCACGATCGCATTCAAATGACTTCTGTCACTACGTAGCAAACACAAGAAAGAGAGAGAGACGAAAACGAGAGAAAGAGACAAACATGTTGTCTCGTTCGGGCGGCTGCTTGAGTGGTGCTCATTTTTCGTTCGTTTCGTCTTTGTGTTTACATTCAACGACCGTCGCCAGGCAATGACGATCAGGATAGGCGCTGTTTGAGAGCGATCAAACTTCTTTCTCTGAAATGATCGCTGTCAGATAGTTTTTTTTTTAAGTCGAACAGTCCCATTCAGAGACAGATTATTTTTCAAGCATTGGTCAAAACATAACCTTTCTATAATATTTGCAACTGCCAAAAACTGCAAAACTAAAAAAACTAACACAAATAAACCAAAAAAATGTTCAAAAAATAACCAATTCTAAATAAAAGCTGCAAATAAGCGAACTTTTCTAAATACCCAAATCATCCTTATCCCCAGATGCCCCTCGAGGACCAACCGGACAGCAGTGCTATTGCTGAGGCCACTGCCGCCGAAGCTGCCCAGCTGGAAGCCGAACTGGCCGAAGCAACCGGAGCAGCAACAACTACCGGCATCGATTCCACCGATGAAAGTGCAGCAGTTGCTGCCGCCGAGGCCGATGCCACCGCAATGCTCACTTCCGACGAGGCCGATTCTGTCATGACCAGCGCGACAGCGGCGGAACCATCGTCCCAAGCGCAAGCTCCCATGGTGGTCAGCGTCAACAGTGCTCCGACGGCTTCGGAGACGGAAGCGGCGAACATTTTGACCACGATTAAGAGTGGCGAGTTGCTGTCGCTGCAGAACGCCGACCTGTTGGCCGCGTCCGGTTCGGACAATATTATGTGAGTTTGTTGGTTCGACACTGTTTTGCTTTAAGGAGGTTTTGTGGGAAGTTAAACGTTTGGTTTTGCTTGCCTTTTCAGTCAGCTGAACGCGGGTTTGCTGTCGAATGATAGCCAGACCATTACGTTCAAGACGACCTCGGCGGATCTATCTTCTGCCGATGTCGCGATGCCCCAGTTTATCAGTCAGATGCCGCCAGCGGAAAGCACCACGTCCGCGGCGAGCAGCACCACCTCCGTCACGACCGGAAGCCATCTGGACGCGCTGGCGGAAGCTGCGGCGTCCGCAACATCCGTACTGTCAGATCTGATGACTTCGACGGCGTCGACCGCGTCTTCGCTCTCCGCCACCTCAACCGTATCTTCATCGCCATCCGGCGCGGCCATTCCGGTGGCGGCCGTTTCACCCCAGCAGCGCCAACAACCCGTTACGACCACGGTCAAGTACTTTGACGCCAACTCGAGGCAGTTTACGCTGTCTTCGCCACTGCTGCAGTCTCCGGTTGGTGTTCCACCGGCGAATATCTTGGCCAACAGTAATGGAAACGTGGCCGCGCCGACGGTCGCACCCACGATCGTCACCACGATTCAGGGAACGACCACGACACAGGCCAAGGTAACCACCGTTGCCAAGGTCGGGCGGGGAAAGGCCAAGGAAGAAAAGGAAGATGTAAGTCGGAAGCGAGTGACCCAGCAATCCCCACCTAAACTAATCGAAAATCTCCCCTCCCCACAGATCAAGCTCGTTAAGATCAAGGACGAGGACAAGTGGTCCACGGTCGGCATCTTCAAGGGCCTCTCGCACACCGTGTCCAACTTCCTAGACTTTGACGAGTGGAACTGCCTGTACGACGGCGAGTCCCTCTCCGCCGACAACCTCCCCGACATAACCAAGTTCAAGCGCCTGAACCTGGAACCAGGCTGCGCGTACCGGTTCCGCGTCGCCGCCATCAACAGCTGCGGCCGGGGCGAGTGGAGCGACGTGGCCCCGTTCAAGACCTGTCTGCCCGGCTTCCCCGGCGCCCCGTCCGCCATCAAAATCTCGAAATCTCCCGAAGGAGCGCACCTCTCGTGGGAACCGCCCCCGTCGACCACCGGCGACATCCTGGAGTACTCCGTTTACCTGGCGGTCAAGTCGCAGAACGCCAAGGACAAGAGCAGTGCGTCGGCGGCGGCCCAGCTGGCGTTTGTGCGCGTGTACTGTGGACCGAACAACCAGTGCACCGTGCCGAACCAGTCGCTGCAGACGGCCCACGTCGACTACACCTCGAAGCCGGCCATCATCTTCCGCATCGCGGCGCGCAACGACAAGGGCTACGGACCGGCCACGCAAGTCAGGTGGCTGCAAGGTGGGTGAAGTTGTTTTTTTTTTGTTTTGCTGTTTGTTTTGGGGTGAATGTGGATACATTAATTATGGACTTAAACTAATTAAGACAAATAAAACTATGTAAATTTTATAAACTGTTTTTAAAACTTTTTTCCCGCAACTGAAAACAAATGGGACAATGTTAGAACATTAACCTTCTCCCGCCTATGGTGACTACAGGTGACGACTACTGAGCTCTAACTTTTTTTAACTGAAATTTTCCGGAACTGGTCCAACTTTGTTAGTGTTGATGTAGAATGTTAACTAACATCTCTCAAATTTCCCGAACCTATCTAAAAAATCATGAAACCAGCTTTCCGAAACTCGAAAAACTACCATAAGAAAAATAATTACACGATACAAAAAATATGTATTTAAAAACTTGAAGTAGGAAATATTTGCATTGGCCTAATTTATAAATTCAATATAATTGCTCATAATATCTTATTCGGCGTCTCTTTCCTATGGAAAATTTGATCCCGGTATTCATATGGCCGGCTCCACGACGGATCAGCAATTAAGAGGCAGTATTTGTAAATATTGCTCGGTTTGTTCTAGAGGTCGTATCGAGGTGCTCCGATTTGGTTGAAACTTTCAGCGTTTGTTTGTCTATACATGAGATGAACTCATGCCAAATATGAGCCCTCTACGACAAAGGGAAGTGAGGTAAAACGGGCTTCGAAGTTTGAGGTCGAAAAAACATGAAAAATCTTAAAATTGCTCGCATTTCCGTTAAATTTCATCAATTCCAACTCTCTTAGGTGCATTCGAAAGGTCTTTTGAAGCACTTCAAAATGTGCCATAGACATCCAGGATTGGTTTGACTTTTTCTCATAGCTTTTGCAAATTACTGTTAAAAATGGATTTTTTTAAAACCTTGATATCTTTTTCCAACAGCCTCCAACACCCATACTCCCATAGGTCAAAAGATAGGTAATTTCATGCACTATAAGCCTACGGTAATAACTTTTTGGCCAATCGCATTTTTTCTCATAGTTTTTCAATTTTTCTAGAACAAACATTTCACAATGTTAGTTTTTGCCCTGTAGGCCGCCATAGCGGCACTTTTTGGTCTCAATTTTGTCATATTCGGAATCCTCGGACAATTTCACGTAAGTTAGAAGTATTGGAGTTGTAATTTAGATTGGAAAAATTGCCATTTAGAATGAATTAAAATATTTTTTAACAATTTGTTGGATTAGGGGTAAAACAGGTTTTCGCCTACTTGATACAGCATTTGACGTATTGATCATAGGATAAGTAAGATCTATTTCTTTTTTCAAAAATATTTTATTTAATTATTTTTTAAATCTAAATTACAACTCCAATACTTCTAACTTACGTGAAATTGTCCGAGGATTCCGAATATGACAAAATTGAGACCAAAAAGTGCCGCTATGGCGGCCTACAGGGCAAAAACTAACGTTGTGAAATGTTTGTTCTAGAAAAATTGAAAAACTATGAGAAAAAATGCGATTGGCCAAAAAGTTATTACCGTAGGCTTATAGTGCATGAAATTACCTATCTTTTGACCTATGGGAGTATGGGTGTTGGAGGCTGTTGGAAAAAGATATTAAGGTTTCAAAAAAATCTATTTTGAACAGTAATTTGCAAAAGCTATGAGAAAAAGTCAAACCGATCCTGGATGTCTATGGCACTTTTTGAAGTGCTTCAAAAGACCTTTCGAATGCATCTAAGAGAGTTGGAATTGAAGAAGTTTTACGGAAATGCGAGCAATTTTAAGATTTTTAATGTTTTTTCGACCTCAAACTTCAAAGCCCGTTTTACCCCACTTCCCTTTGTCGTAGAGGGCTCATATTTGGCATGAGTTCATCTCATGTATAGACAAACAAACGCTGAAAGTTTCATCCAAATCGGAGCACCTCGATACGACCTGTTACACATTGGTGAAAAACTCGCTCTTAATGATTCATGCCTAGAAATGCTAACAGTTTAAAAAACTTTTCAATCCTATAGCAAATGCTGTCTAATTTTTTTTCCTGAATTTTAATTTTTCTCGTGTCATTTTGAGCAACTTTTGTTCTACGAAAAACATTACTTTTCTTGTTTTATGTTTTTCTTGTTTCATTTCAAGTATTTTAATTTGCATTTATGTATCTTGTTTAGTTTATGTTTGTTTTTGGTAGTATGTATTTGGCCTATTCTACCACCTCCTATCATTACATTTTGCCTTTCTTATTTGTTCATGCTTTTACAGTCACTTTTTAATTTTTTGCTTGTTCTCACATATTTTTTTTCTATAGAATGGCACTATTATTGTATAAATTGCAAAAAAAAATGCGTAGAGGCATAGTCTGGGACCTTTCAAAAACTACTGCATACTTCTTTTTACTTAAAATATCGGAAATGTTAGTGAAAAACATAGCCAAAGTTGACCCCTGAAAAAAAAATCATTTTTAAAAACATTGGCAAAGTCACATTAGAAAGTAAAACTTCCAACCCTAAAATTTTCTTAAATTTTAAGAGTTCTTTTTTCCAATACTCTTTGAAGATTAAATACCGGTTGAAAAATAGATATTTGGCAATTTTTCAGATCGATTCGATTTAATTTTATTTATTTATTTTGTATTTGTCTGTAATTTTATTCTAGTTAAAAAGCAATCAAATGCAAAAGAAAAAAGGTAAGAAATCAAAATGACTAAGGTCCGATTTCGAATTTCAAAATTTAAATTCTCCTAAAATTGCATTTATGATAAAAAAAATCGTGATGATTATTGAACTCGATCGTAATATTTCGGTCGTAATTTCTCGACTCGCGATCGAGATTTCTTGATAGTAAGATTGCGACTTACCATCGAAAAATCTCGATCTACCATCGACAAATTACGGTAGTAATTTTATTGTTGAGAAATCTCGATCGTGGATCGAGCAATTACGATCGTAATTTGTAATACCATTTTTTGAATATTTTTTTTATTGAAACGGAATTTTAATTTCAAAAATTTCTAAAAAATGTTTGCAATTTCAAAAAATTTTAAGAATTAAATTTTTTTAAAGATTTTAAAGACTTTTATTTAATTTTTGAAATGTTTGAAATTTTTTCAACATGAAATTTGTGGAAATTATTTGAAATTTTTTTTTTTTAAATTATTGGAAACTTTAATATTTTTTTTTTCAAAAAAAGTGGTAATACAAATAACGATTGTATTTTCTATATTTTTTTAATTTTTGAAATTTTTTAAAAATTTAAAATTTTGAAATTTTTTAAATTATTAATTTTTTTATTTTTTTTTTAATTTTCAAAAAATTAAAATTTTTAAAAAAATTTAAATTTAAATTTTTTTTTTTAAATTTCAAATTTTGAAATTTTTTAAATGTTCAAAATTGTTTGAAATTGCTTGGAATTAAAAAGAAATTCGTTTAGATTTTTTTAATTTTGTTATTTTTTACATTACAAAAATTTAACCATTTTTCAATATTTTCTATTTAAAAGGAATTTCAAGTTCAATTTTTTTAAAAATTTCAAAATGTAAAAAAAAATTAAGAAGATTTTTGAAATTTCGAAAAAAAATCAAAATTCCCAAAAAAATTTTTTTTTTTAATATCATTTTTTGTAAAATTTGTTTTTTTTTTTATTTCAAATATGTACACATAAGAAGAAAGAGGGCGTTTAAGAAACAATAGCAGAAGAAACATAAAACTAAAATAGTAGTTTATGCAACAAGTTGCAAAAAGAGGATTTTTTCAGCACGAGTCGTACATTTATCCAACGAGGTTCACCGAGTTGGAAAAATACGAAGAGTGCTGAAAAAATCAAGTTTTGCAACGAGTTCCATACAACATTTTTTGCAATTCCAAAAAACACACGCTGAGTGAAATTTTATGTCAAATTTTCATTTTTTTGTCAATAAATCGTTTAAATCAAAAAAATGTTGAAAAGTGTTACTTTTCGAAACAAGTGCTGAACAGTTCAACTTTTCAGCACCCATTTCAGTGCTTAAAAGTAGAACTTTTCAGCATTTATTTTGAAAAGTGTTGCTATTCGATTCGATTCGTCCCGCCCGTGTGGATCAATCGGACCGCGCACTGGACTCACAATCCAGAGGTCGCCGGTTCGAACCCCGCGGCGGGCGCTTTAAAATTCTTTGTGTATATATGGGTATTCGGCGCCGTCGCTCCGTGCCATACTTTCATACACTTAGGAGCCCAGGGCGGCGAAGTCCTTGTAGATAAAAGGAAGACACTAGTGGTTGGTACTAGCAATGGTGGCCGACAGCTATAAAGTCAACTTCGTTTTCGTTTGCTATTCGATTCTGTTATTTCTGGTACAGAAAAGTAGGCTATTTCGTCGTTCAAGAATGACAGGAAAAGTAAATAGTTTCACGACGGAATTGCAAAAATAAAAAAATTGCTGTAACAAAACTATAAGAGGGTTGGAGAGTGGAATTATTTGTACTTTAACCATTTTAACCTTTTTTCATATTTTTTCTTAGTTGAATATATTAATTTGTATTTTCTAATTGTCTGGATTTTTTAAATTTAATATTTTTGTTATTTTGTTCTCGATTTTTTAGAGCTACTAGCTTTTTTTTATTCAATTTTATTTAGATTTTCTTAGATATTTTTAAGATAAAAAATAAGTTTCTTATATTTTTCCTACTCTTTAAAGTTGAAAAAAATATTTTCATATTTTTTTTAGATTCAGTTTCAAAAGAATAAAATTGGTTTTTTAAATTTATAAAAGAATTGTAAATGTTTAAAAATTGTGAAAATGCAGTGTAGTAAAAAAATTTTAAAGTTCAGAGAATTTTAAATATTTCAAATTTTTGAAATTGAAATTTTTAAATTAAAAAAATAAGTTTCTTGTATTTTTAAAGATAAACTTTAAAGTAAATTTATTTTTAGATGCAGTTTAAAAAAAATAATTTTCTTTTTTTTAATTTATAAATAAATTGGAATTCTTTAAATTTGTGGAATACATTGTGGTAAAAACGCCAAGGCAATGCTGATTTTGTTTTTTTTTTTCAATTTTGTTATATTTTTTGTAATTTTTGAAAATGATGCATTTTTTGAAAATCATGGATTTTTTTAAGTTTTAAAAACGAGCTTCGAAACCATATTCGAGAATTTGTCGATGGTAGATCGAGAAATTACAGTCGAATGATCTCAATGTTGTTGAAGTTTTTAATTCATTTATTTCTGGCAATTTTTAACCTTCTTGATCATTCGCTGCCCTTCTCAATATTCTATCGACAAATACCAAGTCTCAAAATCTGAACAAAAAGTGTTTTAAAATACATTTCAGTTTGTTTTTTTCAGTTCAGTTCAGTTTTTATGCGTCAACTTAATTCCACCTCCCATTTCCAATTTCGCAGATCCCCAATCGGCCAAGGGCACCCCAGCCCCAGCCACGGGCAGCACGGGCGCCACGACCGGTGGCTCCTCCCCATCGGCAGCTGTAAAGCGGCTCAGCGACAAGTCTCCGTCGGGCACGGCGGCCAACAAGCGGGCGAAAACCAGCAGCGGCTCCATGATCGTTTCGCCCCATTGAGAAGGAGATGAGGGTGTTGTGTATAAAAAGGCGGGAAGTAAACAATGACGACGACAAACAATGAATTGTGTAAAAAGAATGCAAAAAATTAAGGATTGAAACAAGCGATTCTAGTTTAAGGCTTAGAAACTCTAGCAAAACAGTAGAACTAAGGGATTTAAAAACACACAATATATATATATATATTAATATAAATATATTATTAAAAACTAAGTTGTCGATCGGGATCGAGTGATTGTTACTTGAGTGCAACAACGTACGTGTGTATAACTAATATAATTTAGTAAGAAAAATAAGAAGAAAACACTAGATGCGAAACCCCATAAAAGCAGAGAGAAACCTAGCCCGTAAGCAGATTTAAAAATGATTATTTCAGAAACTACTCATGCAGAAACGGTTCATTGGAGATCGCATGTAAAGAAAAACAAAACAATATTTCACCATTAACCAGTTTTAAGCGGAACACACATACACACCCACACATTTTACTACCAGTTTGAGAAAGATTAGCGAGCAAGCACAGTTTTAAGACAGGTTACGTAGTTTTCCAAGCCTTTTATTACTTTTCCTTTTTCAGTTTAGTGAACTCGGTTAAGCAGAAATCAATTACAGAACATGTACGCGATTATGAATAAAACATAATGAATAGAAGTGTAAAGGTTTGGTTGTTTCTTTGGTTGCTCGTTCGTCAGATTTTGTCCCACGTTAGCTAACGCAAAAAATAGAGTCAACTTTCCGTGCGAAAAAAAATTTACATACAAAAAACACTAAGCACATTTTAAGTTCTGTTTTCACCACCCGTTCTGCTACATGTCAGCTGTGTCGATGAGTAGGGAAATTTAATTTCCACGCGGTTTACTTTTTAAATGTCGATTTCATAACTTTTACAAATCTCACGTGTTTTGGTACTTCTTTTTCCCCCCTGTCGTGTGGTGAGCTGTAAAATTTGTGCAACGTACCTCAGTCTGCGGCTTTTCCCCCCTTTTTCTAGAATTCCTAAATGAAATAAAATCCAGAGTTTCCGGTTAGATTGCCGAAAAGAGCAGATATTTAAAAAAACGAAAGAGTAAGAAAATGACGTATAGTTGTTGTGATTTCCTTTAAAAAAAAAAAGTAGCAAGTGCAGAAGTAAAATTCTTGCGAAAAAATAAAACATAATTTACATTATTTTTGATTGAATTGATTTATACAGATATATTTTATAAAACCAACAAAACAACACAAACTTACCTTGAGAGATGATTGATCTTCGGTGAGTGGGTGAACACGAGAATTAAGTAATATAAATAAAACAAAACCAAGATTGTGCTAAAAGAAAAGTAATCGAAAAGAAACGACAAAAAAATCCTTACATATAAAACGATAAGCCCAACACACACACACATACAATGCATGGACGCGAGAGATGAAATTCATTTTTTGAAGAATGATAGAAAACAATAAAATAGTAAGGTATTTGTTAACAGTGAAACTTTCTGTTGATTTATGTTTTGCGCACACATCCGAAAGTCCTTGTTTCAGCGGTGGCCACTTAAATCGGAAATCCGGGATTTTTGAGGGTATTCTCTTAAAAAGTATCAACTACATTTAATGGGTTGTAACAAGCTTGTTGGACGGTGCGCGTGGCCTGAGATTCTTGGGAGAAAAAAAATAAAAATTAAAAAAAAAACACAGATTTAAAAATTGTAAGCTGAACAAAAAACTAAAAATACAAATAATCCGAAAAACAAACAGTTGAAGTAAAAATAAAAATAATTTCTAAATTCATAATCCTTTAAATTCAGAAAAACTAGAATTAAAAAATTATTAAATCTTTAATTCTTAAATTTGAATATTAAATTTTTAAAATTTTAGATTCTTAGATTTCCGAATTTTATTTTTAGAAATTTTGCCCTTTCATTTTTTTACATATTTTTATTCTAAAATTTCTAAATTTCACATTTTAAAATAAAAAAAAATCTTCTTGAATTCTTATTTTTTTTTTCATTTCTTAGTTTTGAGGTTGAAATTTTTGAATTTTAATTTAGATTTAATCTTTTTTAATTTCTCAATTTTGAAATCCAATTTAAATTTTCATTTTGAGTTTTTATTAGAATTTAGCTGTTCTGTTCCAGTATGTAGTTTAAATTTTTGTTGCATGGTTTTTATTATTATTTTTTGTACTTGTATTTTAAATTCAAATTAAACTTCAAAATAGAGAAATTAAAAAAAAGATTAATATTAGTATCTTTTTTTTATTTCTCAACTTTGAAATTAAATTTAAAAAAAAATCGTCTTGACTTCTGAAATTATTAATATTTCAAATTCTTAAAATTTTAAATCCTTAAATTCTTAAAACTTTAAATGTCGATATTCTTAAATTCTTCAAATTTCTTGATTTTAATTTTTTTTAACTTTTTGGTTTTTTTAATCAAATCTAGTTTTGTTATTTGATTTTTTTTTATTGTTTTTGCATAAATATTTCTAGAGTTTTTTAAAAGGCCCTATAAGCATATACAGCAATTCCAGTTGAGCCTAAACCGAAAAAAAGTTCTCCGATCGGACTCAAAATTTTTCTGGGGGTTCCTTGGCCAAAATAATTAGACCCGTATTTTTTTTTTGTTTGGCCATTAGGGTGACCTACATCTTGCTAGGGTGGTTCGAAAAATGTCAATTTTCTTCATTTTTCGCAAAACCACTTTTTTCAAATAATCATATCTCCGCGTCATTTCATCCGAATTTAGCTGTCTTAGACGCAAAAGAAAGGTGATTAGTTTGGCTATTTGAGAAAAATAGTAAGAAGTTTCAAAAATCTAGCTTAACATTTGAAAAAGTTGTATGAAAACTTAAAATGGCGTTTTGACCGCGTCTGAAAATATTTTTATCGGATTCCTCGGAAAATTTCACAAAACATATAAAAACGTGAGTTTTTCGACGACACGGTCAAAACGCCATTTTTAAGTTTTCATACGACTTTTTCAAATTTTAAGCTACATTTTTGAAACTTCTTGCTATTTTTTTCAAATAGCCAAACTAATCACCTTTCTTTTGCGTCTAAGACAGCTAAAATCGGATGAAATGGCGCGGAGGTATGATTTTTTGAAAAAAAAAGTTCAAGATGGTATGTCAGAGACATAACCGAAAGACATAGGACCAAACAATTTGAATGTGTTTTTGGATTGCTAGTGAAATCTGAAATAAGATTATTTTATTTTGTTTCATAGATTTGTCGGCAAAATTGTCATAAATGTTCTCCCAAGGTGAACCTTCTATGAGGGCCCCGGCAACTCCAGGTTGTGGCCACTACGGTCGAAATGTCAATTTTCATGTTCAGTATCAAAACCATGAATTTTGATATCCATATTACCACAACTCGTATGGTTCTGTTAAAGACCCTCCGGGCCCCGGGAAACCTGCTTTGAGATCACCGGTCACTCAAGGTTGTGGCCACTACTGTCGGAATGTCAATTTTCATGTACAGTATCAAAAACCATGAATTTTGATACCAATATGCCACAACTCGTATGGTTCTGTAAAAAGTCCTCCGGGCCCCGGGGGAACCTGCTTTAAGGGCACCGGCCACTCCAGGTTGTGGCCACTACTGTCGAAATGGCCATTATGCTCAGTATCAAAAACCATGAATTTTGATACCCATAATGCCACAACTCGTATGTTTCTGTAAATGTCCCCCCAGGCCCCGGAGGAACCTTCTTTGAGGGCACCGGCCACTCCAGGTTGTGGCCACTACTGTCGAAATGGCCATTATTATGTTCAGTATCAAAAACCATGAATTTTGATACCCATATTGCCACAACTCGTATGTTTCTGTAAATATCCCCCAGGCCCCGGGGGAACCTTCTTTGAGGGCACCGGCAACTCCAGGTTGTGGCCACTACTGTCAAAATGGCCATTATTATGTTCAGTATCAAAAACCATGAATTTTGATACCCATATTGCCACAACTCGTATGTTTCTGTAAATGTCCCCCCAGGCCCCGGGGGAACCTTCTTTGAGGGCACCGGCAACTCCAGGTTGTGGCCACTACTGTCAAAATGGCCATTATTATGTTCAGTATCAAAAACCATGAATTTTGATACCCATATTGCCACAACTCGTATGTTTCTGTAAATGTCCCCCCAGGCCCCGGGGGAACCTTCTTTGAGGCCACCAGCCACTCCTGGTTTTGGCCACCACTGTCGAATTGGCCATTTTTCATGAGAACCGCCGCATCATAGCGACTTCCACGCCGTCCGCTTCGCTCGAATTTCCTCCTTCTGCTGCCGGTGGTTCTTCCTTCTGGTTGCTGGTCCTCTTCTTCTATTGGCCGCTGCTGCTGCTGCTCCGCGCCGGCCCGACGTGCACAGTTCGAGTGCTCGTTCCAAACTGACTTGCTTTTGCGAAATTTTCTGCTTAAATAGCGGCATAGCCGGAGAACGGCACAAAAGGGGCGCGGTCTCGAATGCATACGCTCGCTCTGATTGGTCATTTGTCCGATTTGTACTGAAAAATTACTCATTTTGATTGCATGTTTTAAGTGCTTTAACTATGTTTAGTCAGACTATCTATGTAGTTAAACAATAGCTGAAGTCTTCCTCTTTCGATTGGTGGTCCAACCATCTGGATTGATTCACAGGGAAAAAAGATATAAGCGTTCAAAATGTCCCCTTTTTTAACGCTTAAAAGTGACGCTTTGGATCGAATTTCTGAACTGGCCCCCCAATATAGTAAGTAAAGACATAGTCCTATGTCAAAAGTGTTTTTTGCGAAAAATGACGAAAATTGCCATTTTTCGAACCAACCTAGCAAGATGTAGGTCACCCTAATGACCAAACAAAAAAATACGGGTCTAATTATTTTGGCCAAGGAACCCCCAGATTTAATGATTATTTTTGGGCTTTTCCCTTTGGATTATACTTCGAGTTAAAAAAAATCGTCATTTTAATAATTCTAAGATTTTGTGTTTAAAATTCGGCATTAAGAGGCAATTCATAAATTTAAAAATTATGTATCGTTTGTTATCGTATTAAAATAAGCAAATTCAAATCATTTGATTTTTTCACTCAAACAACCTTTTACATTTTATAAAAAAAAAACTGATTCATTATTTTTCGCACACTAATAATTTTTTAACGAGTCTCCATTTTTCAAAAATGCATAGAAAACAGATCATAAAAAAAAACAATTGTAAGCGATTTGCAATAATCCTTTGGTAAGTAATACTTGTTATCTAAAGTTCTGGAGCTACTGGGAAAAGTTGGAAATTTAAAAATGAGAAATCAGTTACCTCCCTTTTGCCTAAAAAATGCGGCAATGTTTGCTAAGATTATATAAAATTATTTTTTATTGGTTCATTCAAGAAGGAATACAAATACATATATTGAACGATGGATGTAAACAAAATTGAAGCTTCTGCTAAATATCGCTTCTCTCTAACGTGCCATCCAGGCCTCGATCTCGTCAACGCTGCAAATAAAAGAAAAGAAAGTTATTCCTCAACATCTTTCTTCAGCCTCAAACCCAACTCACGTTCTCGGCACCAGCGTAAAGTTCTCGATGCCCGTCTTCGTAATCAGCACATCGTCCTCGATGCGCACCCCGCCAAAGTTACGGAAGCGTTCAATCTGGTCGCGCACCAAAAACTTGGCCAAATTTTCATCAGCAAACGCCTTCTCCAGCAGCGGAGCAATAAAGTAACAACCGGGCTCAATCGTCAGATACATCCCCGCCTTCAGGGTACGAGCCGTCCGCAGACGGCACACTCCCGGCTCCGCCGGACGTTCCGGGCAGTGTGCCAGATAACCGCCCACGTCGTGCACGTCCAGCCCCAAAAAGTGTCCCAATCCATGCGGCTGGAAGATAGCATTCAACCCAGCGGCCATCATGTCCTCGACCTCTCCCTGCAGCAATCCTCCCGCCTTCAAAGCCTCCAACATAACCCGATTGGCCAACCGATGCATTTCAACCCAGCAAGCCCCCTCCTTGGCACTTCCGCAAACGGCATCCCGAGCAGCCAACACCGCCTCATAAATCAGCTTCTGATCGGCGCTAAACTTCCCGTTCACCGGAAAGCTGCACGTAATGTCCGACGTGTACCCGCCGTAATTCGCGCCCATATCGAACAGGCACATGTCGCCGTCCTCGATCAGCCGGTCGTTTGGCGAACCAGCGTGGCCGTAGTGCAAAATGGCCGAGTTCGAGCCGGCGCCGCAAATGCAAGTGTACGACACGTGCCGACAGCCGCCCACCGCGTACGAATGGTGCAGGAACTCCGACTCGCCCTGGTACTCGTGCCAGCCCGGGCGGATCTTCTTCATGACCTGCTTGTGGGCGTCGGACGAGACGCGCGCCACGTACCGCAGCACCTCGATCTCCGCCGGGGACTTGATGACGCGGCTGAAAATAAAAAAAAATGTTTTAGTAATTTCATCGAATAAGGATAAGAATGTTTTTTCCAATAACTTTATATTGTGGTGAATAAATTTGATCTTGTCTGAAAATCAAAAAAATCCAATTATAATTCGAATTGGATCGGAACAGTTAACAAAATTATTTCTTTTTCTATTTTTTAAAATAATTATTTGATTTTTTTTAATTATATGAAAAAATATATTATAAGTTTTTAAATTTACCAGTTTTCAGAATTCTTAAATGCGACAGAAAATTCAAACGGCCGAATCTCAAAACGCAGAATTTTGAAACGCCTGAAAGAACGATTTTTTTTCCTAAAATGAAGTAAACCAGAGGGAAAATCAATAATATTTTTACAAAAAATAGAAACTAATGATTAAGAAATCTCGAAGTAAAAACTAAACTAAATTTTAAGTTAAAATAATAAAAATTTCAGAATAAAAAAACAACAAAATAAAAAAAAATTAAATTTAAAAATTTAAAAATCCAAAATTGCAATTAAAATAACGTTTATATTTTTTATAAATTTAAAAATTATTTTTCAAAATTTCTGTAAGCTAAAATGCTTAAGGCGGCAAAAATGGCGGAAAACTTTTTTTTTTTCAAAATTCAGACATTCAGAATTAAGAATCCAATAATCTAAGAAATAAAGAATTAGAAAATTCACGAATTAAAGAATTTGAAAATTCAAGAATTTAAGAATTAAGGAATTCTGGTATCTAAGAATTCAACAATTTTCAAAATGTGGACTTTAAGAATTTTTAAGAATTTAAAAATTTTGGTATTTAAGAAATGGAGAATTAGAAAAGCTGATAACTCAAAAATTCAGGAATTTAAAAAATCAAGAATGTAAGAATATTGGAATTTAGGAATTTTGGAATATGAGAAAATTAGAATTTTGGATTTAAAAAAATTTAGAATCTAAGAATTTGGAATTTTAAAATTTGAGTATTAAAGAATTAAAGAATTAAAGAATTAAAGAATTAAAGAATCAAAGAATTAAAGAATCAAAGAATTAAAGAATTAAAGAATTAAAGAATCAAAGAATTAAAGAATTAAAGAATTAAAGAATTAAAGAATTAAAGAATTAAAGAATTAAAGAATCAAAGAATTAAAGAATTAAAGAATTAAAGAATTAAAGAATTAAAGAATTAAAGAATTTGGAATTTTAAAATTTGAGTATTAAAGAATTAAAGAATTAAAGAATTAAAGAATTAAAGAATTAAAGAATTAAAGAATTAAAGAATTAAAGAATTAAAGAATTAAAGAATTAAAGAATTAAAGAATTAAAGAATTAAAGAATTAAAGAATTAAAGAATTAAAGAATTAAAGAATTAAAGAATTAAAGAATTAAAGAATTAAAGAATTAAAGAATTAAAGAATTAAAGAATTAAAGAATTAAAGAATTAAAGAATTAAAGAATTAAAGAATTAAAGAATTAAAGAATTAAAGAATTAAAGAATTAAAGAATTAAATAATTTAAGAATTAAAGAATTAAAGAATTAAAGAATCAAAGAATTAAAGAATTAAAGAATTAAAGAATTAAAGAATTAAAGAATTAAAGAATTAAAGAATTAAAGAATTAAAGAATTAAAGAATTAAAGAATTAAAGAATTAAAGAATTAAAGAATTAAAGAATTAAAGAATTAAAGAATTAAAGAATTAAAGAATTAAAGAATTAAAGAATTAAAGAATTAAAGAATTAAAGAATTAAAGAATTAAAGAATTAAAGAATTAAAGAATTAAAGAATTAAAGAATTAAAGAATCAAAGAATTAAAGAATTAAAAATTAAAGAATTAAAGAATTAAAGAATTAAAGAATTAAAGAATTAAAGAATTAAAGAATTAAAGAATTAAAGAATTAAAGAATTAAAGAATTAAAGAATTAAAGAATTAAAGAATTAAAGAAATAAAGAAATAAATAATTAAAGAATTAAATAATTAAAGAAT
This sequence comes from Culex quinquefasciatus, assembly GCF_015732765.1. Classification (NCBI taxonomy): domain Eukaryota; kingdom Metazoa; phylum Arthropoda; class Insecta; order Diptera; family Culicidae; genus Culex; species Culex quinquefasciatus. Next base: position 20,568,706 of record NC_051862.1, on the reverse strand, counting down.
TAAAGAATTAAAGAATTAAAGAATTAAAGAATTAAAGAATTAAAGAATTAAAGAATTAAAGAATTAAAGAATTAAATAATTAAAGAATTAAAGAATTAAAGAATTAAAGAATCAAAGAATTAAAGAATTAAAGAATTAAAGAATTAAAGAATTAAAGAATTAAAGAATTAAAGAATTAAAGAATTAAAGAATTAAAGAATTAAAGAATTAAAGAATTAAAGAATTAAAGAATTAAAGAATTAAAGAAATAAAGAAATAAATAATTAAAGAATTAAATAATTAAAGAATTAAAGAATTAAAGAATTAAAGAATTAAAGAATTAAAGAATTAAAGAATTAAAGAATTAAAGAATTAAAGAATTAAAGAATTAAAGAATTAAAGAATTAAATAATTAAAGAATTAAAGAATTAAAGAATTAAAGAATCAAAGAATTAAAGAATTAAAGAATTAAAGAATTAAAGAATTAAAGAATTAAAGAATTAAAGAATTAAAGAATTAAAGAATTAAAGAATTAAAGAATTAAAGAATTAAAGAATTAAAGAATTAAAGAATTAAAGAATTAAAGAATTAAAGAATTAAAGAATTAAAGAATTAAAGAATTAAAGAATTAAAGAATCAAAGAATTAAAGAATTAAAGAATTAAAGAATTAAAGAATTAAAGAATTAAAGAATTAAAGAATTAAAGAATTAAAGAATTAAAGAATTAAAGAATTAAAGAAATAAAGAAATAAATAATTAAAGAATTAAATAATTAAATAATTAAAGAATTAAAGAATTAAAGAATTAAAGAATTAAAGAAATATAAAATTTTATATTTAAGAAAAAAATATTTCTGGAATTTCAAAATTTTATAATTTAATAATTTTAGAATATCAGAATTTTTGGAATTGCAAAATTAAGGATTTCAAGAATTTCAGAATTTTAAAATTATTTGCAATTCTAATGTTTTTTGTTTTTGAATTCTTAAATTTTAAAATTGTAACACTTTGAATTGCTGATTTTTGAATGAATTTTTTTTTGCTTCAAATTTTTTGCATATGCATTCTTTATTTATTTATTTTTGAATTTGAACTCTATCTAGTTTTGCCTTCCTCATTTTACTGAGGAAAGGCTATAAACCTAGACCCACCTTCATGTATACCTATCGACTCAGAATCAAATTCTGAACAAATGTCTGTGTGTGTGGTGGGATGTTGATCAAAAAATTGTCACTCGATTATCTCGACATTGGCTGAACCGATTTTGTCCGTTTTGACGTCATTCGATCCGTCTTGGGGTCCCATAAGTCGCTATTAAAAATTATACGCTTTTCGGAGGCCGGATCTCAGATATGTTGATGAAAACGTTGTCCGGATCTCTCATGCGACCTATCATTGGATAGGTATTCAAAAGACCTTTCCAACGCGGCTAAAACATTGAAGATCTGACAACCCTATCAAAAGTTATAAGCACTTCAATGTTATTTATGAACTGTTTGGAAGCCGGATCTCAGATATTTTGATGGAAACATTGTCCGGATCTCTCATGCGACCTATCGTAGGATGAGTATTCAAAAGACCTTTCTAACGCGTCCAAAATATTTAAGATCTGACAACCCTATCAAAAGTTATAAGCACTTAAGTGTTATTTATGCACTTTTTGCATTTTGGATAGCACCCTTTTAATGTGAGGAAGGCGCCAACCACCTAAGGGTGGATTAAGCAAGGTTTTTTTTAATCTTTTTATTTTTTCCCCTAGATACTCAAGCGCACACACCATCACACCCTCGATCACACCCGCTCAAACTCAACTGTCTATTTTCTGGGGTGGAGGGGACAACTCTGGAGTTTTTTTTGAAAAGGTCCAATAAACCAAATTTTCAGTTTTTGCTTTTTGGGTGTTTTTTGATACCCCTGACTCAAGACGGTTTGAAAAACACCCAAAAAGCAAAAACTGGAAATTTGGTTTATTGGACCTTTTCAAAAAAAATTCGAGAACTTTTCTTGATCGCGTTGATTCCTGTTTAAACACATTGACCACCCCATTCAAAAGCTGCTCCAGAATTAAACTAAAGAAATTTTCTTTACAAACTTTTCGATTCCCACCTTTTTCTATCTACCTCAAACATATTTTGTTTTCTCCTGACGAAGCACCCTGTTTTGTTTGGCTGCCTCATCATGACAGTTCTCTTGTTTCTTGTTTTTGTTGCTTTTCACCCGTTTCGCAAAATCGATTGCACCACCCCACGAAAATCAGCTGGTTTTGCTACAGCTGCTGCTGCTTGTTCGCGCAATTTAATCGCGAAATAAGTGTGTGATAACAATGTGCTTCAAGTGAAATCGTGATCTCGACAACCAACCTCAACATGTCCCGCTGCATGCTGAGTCCGCTGCGCCTGTACCGGACCAGTTCCGGGCTGCAGCACTATTTGCCTAACCTGGCACGAGCTTGCTTGTTTTCATCGGATTCCTCCTCGTCATCGTCTTCGGGAGGTGGAAGCAATGGCAACGGCAACAACAACAAGAGCTTTGTCCGCAACACGACGATTCTGGTTCAGCAGGGCTGCGACATTCAGGAACTTCCGGTGGTGGTGAGGAAGGTGGCGGAGGATGAGTTTGTGGCGTTGATTTCGAACAAGATCATTGACTGTCAACCTGCTGCTGCGCAGAAGGATACGGAGTTGGATGAGATGGTCAAGACGTTGGAGGCATGCCACACGGTGCAGGGCGTTTGTCTGGTGACGGACGGGATTGGGGAGGAGTCGTTTTCGCCGGATGTGGCTGTGCGGGCGTTGGAAAGGATTTTGAAGTTGGAGAGTTTGTTGGAGTTGAAGAACTGGGAGGATAAGCCGAGTTTTGAGAAGATTATCAATTGTATTGTGTACAGAGGACGGAACGAAACGGTGCTGGATGTGATGGACGGATTGCGGAACTACTTGGAGTTGGCGAAGACGATTGACATGCTGGGGAATGAGCTGGTTTATCGGTGTTCGGAGAATAAGCTGAGCGTGGAGCAGTGCTGCGAAGCGATTGAAAGCTTGACCCAGTGCCGGCGGTTTGAGATGGTGGAGAAGTTCTGGAGCGGAATCGCGGATCAGGAGAAGCAGATCACCGATAAGAACATCCATCTAGTGTTTTCGATCCTGCCCTATCTGAAGATCAGTCGCCGGGCTGTGCTGAACATCCTGGAGCGTCGAATTCCATCCGTCTGGTGGCAAATGTCCACGGGCTGTACGATTGATGTGTTGCAGTCGTTGGAGACATGTAAAATGTCGCCCTTTAGAATTACCCAAACACTTGCCCGTTGGTTGAACACCAACATCCACGCCGTCAGCGAGGCTCAGCTGGAGGCGGTGCTGGAATCGTTCACGAATTTGGGTTTCTCCGACAACCAAATAGAAAGATCGATCGAGCGGTACGTGAAGGCCAAAGGCATTAAGGTGGTGTCGCAGAGCCTGATCGTGTCGATTTTGAAGCACTGCCAGGTGAGTCACGTTTATTAAGTCCACACGAAGTAAGTTCTAATTGGTTCGCTTCAATTTCAGACCTTCCGCCTGCGCAATTCTCACATCCTGAACGGCTGCAGCGAGTTTTTCATCGCGAACCACCAAAACCTGGACCCGGGCTACCTGAAGGCATTCCTCTGCCCGTACGGCTATCTCGACTTTCACCCGCTGAACAGCAACAAATTCTTCGAAACGTTGGACATGTATCTGGATCTCAACTTTACCAAAATCCACCCGAACGACATCATCCACATCATGTTCTGCTACGTTTGCCTCGAACGCTACCCGCTGCCCTTCGTCAACCGGATCTTCAACCCGTACTTCCTCGACGTGCTGCACGCCCGAACCCGCCCGGAACGCCTCGACCGAGTACGCAGTCTGCTCAAGGTGTTCGACACCAGCCTCACCCTGGAATGTCCAGACTATGACGGTCCCCTCCTCCCGCGAGATCACTCCGCCAAGGCGGTCTTTCACGACGGTCGCATCAAACGCATCGTCAACTACATCATCCCCGAGCTGGAAGAACTGGCCGGAGGCCCCAACAACATGACCAAGTTCGCCATCCTCCAGCACCTCCCCGTCAACGAGCTCTACCTCGTGGACGTAATCTTTCACCCGCCCGGAATGGGCAGCATCTTTTCGCTCAACACCGCCAAAGAGCGCAACATCAACGTGGCCGTCCTGATCCACCTGCCCGAGTATTACAACGCCAGCGGGGAACACCTGATTGGGCCGCAGGCCATGCGAATCCGCCATCTGCGCCGGCTTGGCCTCAAAGTGGTCACGCTCAAGTTTGACGTGCTGTACAAGCTGAAGGTGCATCCGGCCGAGTTGCGAAAGTATCTGGTGGAGCGGTTGAAGCAGGCGCTGGAAGCGCTTCCGGTGGCTAAAGGTACGGCAGCGGCGGCTGCGGCGTCGACGAAGGAAGCTGGGCCACAGACTGAGCAGTAGAGGCGCTGCGGCGGGTTGTGTTTTGTGATAGGTGCACGTACAATTTTGACTGGTTAGAAGTTATTGGCTGGACTTACTAGAATATCGTATGAATAGTTTTTAAGAGTTGGAAACGGTTGACGACATTATTGTGAAATAAATCAGAAGCTTGTTTAGACGACATGTTGTTGTGTTTGTTGCTTTCGAAATCTCTTGAGCAATTCTCTACCAAAACCGGAAATGGATTTTATTAGTATTTTTTGATTTGGCTCAAACTTTATGGGAGCCTTCCCTATGACCAAAGAAGCTATTTTGTGTCATTGGTTCACCCATACAAGTCTCCATACAATTTTGGCAGCTGTCTATACATAAATGGTACGTAAATATTCGAATATCTGTAACTTTTGAATGAATTTTCTGATCAATTTGGTGTCTTGGGCAAAGTTGTAGGTATTGTTGAGGACTATTTAGAAAAAAATAGGTACACGGAAAAAAATTGCCGATTTTTTTATTAACATTTTTTTCTAAAAAACTCAATTTCCCAAAATACGTATTTTTTTATTTTTGAGGTTTTTTGATATGTTTTAGGGGACAAAAATCCGCAACTTTTGAGCCATAGAGAAACATGGTCAAAAAATCTGCCGCCGAGTTATGATTTTTTGAAAAAAATGTGATTTTTGGGAAAAATCGAAATTTAATGCAAAAACAAATTTGACGTAATTTTTTAAATGTAAAATTGAATTTCCAATCGAAAAGTACTTTACAGATTTTTTGATAAAAGTCTCTGTTTTCAAGATATGGCCACCGAAAGTTTGATTTTAGTGAAATATTTGCAGTTTTTCGATTTTTAAAAAAAGTGACCATGAGTGACCATTTCCAAAAATATTTTTTTTGAAAAGTTCAGAAAATTTGCTATAAAATTGTCTAAGAGACATTGAAGATTGGACCTCTGGTTGCTGAGATACAGCGGCTTAAACAAAAAGAAACACGAAAATTGAAGTTTTCTAAGTCTCACCCAAACAGCCCACCATTTTCTAATGTCGATATTTCAGCAACTATTGGTACGATTTACAATGTTAAAACATGAAACTTTCGTAAAATTTTCTGATCTTTTCGAAAAAAGTATTTTGATTTTTTTTTAAATCATGACAAACATTTTAAAAGGGCCAAACATTGAATATAACGCTCATTTAAAATGTTAAATGTTGTTCTCTTGATTTAATTTTTTTTAACATTTTTTTTCGAAAATATCACAAAATTTCACGAAAGTTTCATGTTGGAACATTGAAAATCGAACCAATAGTTGCTGAGATATCGACATTAGAAAATAGTGGGATGTTTGGGTGAGATTTAGAAAACTTCAATTTTCGTGTTTCTTTTTGTTTAAGCCGCTGTATCTCAGCAACCAGAGGTCCAATCTTCAATGTCTCTTAGACAATTTTATAGCAAATTTTCTGAACTTTTCAAAAAAAATATTTTTAGAAATGGTCACTCATGGTCACTATTTTTAAAAATTGAAAAACTGCAAATATTTCGCTAAAATCACACTTTCGGTGGCTATATCTGTAAAGTACTTTTCGATTGCAAATTCAATTTTGCATTAAAAAGTAATGTCAAACTTGTTTTTGCATGAAACTTCAATTTTTTCCAAAAATCACTATTTTTTTTTTCAAAAATTCATAACTCGGAGGCAAACTTTTTGACCATGTTTCTCTATGGCTCATAAGTTGCGGGTTTTTGTCCCCTAAAACATATCAAAAAATCTCGAAAATCAAAAAATACATATTTTGGGAAATTGAGTTTTTGTGAAAAATGTTAATAAAAAAATCGGCAATTTTTTTCCGGTGTACCTATTTTTTTCTCAACAACTTTGCCGATCATCAGAATTTGATCAGAAAATTCATTCAAAAGTTACAGATATTCAAATATTTACGCACCATTTTTGTTTGGACAGCTGCCAAAATTGTATGGAGACTTGTATGGGTGAACCAATGACACAAAATAGCTTGGTCATAGGAAAGGCCCCCACAAAATTTGAGTCAAATAAAAAAATACAAAAATAAAAATGGTCGAAATCGACCGATTTCGTAGAGAGTTGCTCTCTGGTCTTTTATTGTTTATGCTTCTACCGAAAATTTGCAAAATATCAATGAATTTATGAAAATATTCTTTTTCCTAGAGTTGTTTGTTTTGTTCTGATTCGTGGTCTCAAAATTCAAAAAAATCTAGGGCACCTATTTGATAACAAAAAAAAAACACCAATGAAACAGTGTGTTTCAAAAAGTTTAAAGTAAATTGAACAAGCTTTTAAACGAAAATTTTATCATATTTCTATTTGTTTACTGAATTTTTGAAGTAGGGGGAGGTGGTTGCTCGGAATTCCACAAAAGTTTAAAATAGTTTTGATCGATCCCAGACATGCTAGATATGATTTAAAATGCATTTAAATTTTTTCAGTTGGTTACACTTCTATTTCCTTTAAAACTTTGCTGTTTAACAAAAAAAATTGCCCCCTGATTTTTCGGAACGACGGCCATATTTCGAAAATATAAACAAAATAAAAAAATGAATCTTTCAATTTTAATTCATTACATTGTTTTGAAGCTGAGAATTTTTGAATTAAAAAATTCTTGAATTTTTTTTATGTTAGAAGTGTAAAAGTTTAGAATTGCAGCATTTTAGATTTTTGGATTAAGTCTATTGCAAATATATTTTGAAGTTTATGTTTCCCCCCTTCAATGAGTCCGAAAAACTATGATATTTTTTATTCAAAAAACTTCAAAATTTCAATGGAAAAAAATGTTATCAACTGAAAACAAAAAACATTCTCCTGCGTTGATAACCTTTTTAAGCATGATTGAAAAAGTTTTTCAATGTATAGATAGTACAACAAAATGTTTTTTTTTCGCAGAAAAAATAAATAAAACTTAACTATGTTTTACAAAAAACTTACGGCCTTATTGAATTTTAGATTTTTTTAAAATTTGATTTTAAAAATATTTGAAAAAAAAAAGAAAGTAAGAAAATGTGACTTGGAAATTTAACAAAATAAATTTCTAAATTCAAATGGAATTAAAATATTTAAATTCAAAAAAAAAATATTTTGAAATTTTAATTTTTAAATTATTGAGTTTTGGAATTATGTATTGTATTTTTAAATTTTGTAGTTTTTTGAAGTTTTCAATCTAAAATTTTCTGATTTTTTTTTTAAATGACGATCCTGTTATTCCGGTCGAGGTTTCGGAATGAATCGAAAATTGATAGGAGGTGAAGTTTGTATGGGAAAAATCGAAAAAATGTATGGGAAACCCAATTTTAATACGGTTTGGTCTGCACGAAGCGCTTAGTCCATCAAGTGAGATTCTTATTGGAAATTTAATGCTCTACAACTTTGTACACCCTTACCAAAAATCATGACTTTTTGAGCTCCAAATCCCACTTTTCATACGATTTTTTCAGTTCAACCCATATAACCATTTTTATGGAAAAGTGGGATTTTTCAAATTCAAATTCGGTTTTATTGGTGAATAATCAAGATACAATAAGTTCTTTTGAGGTACAAAACAGAGTTTTGGAGTTCCTTTCAGCTGTGTGTTACATCATAATCCATTTTGGAACAGTTATTGCTTGTAAATAAAGGTGTTACCAAGAGTAAGAAAAATTAAAAAAAAACTTACTCAACTTGCTAAGAAAAGGGGATAGAAATAGAGAAAGCTTAAAATTAGATCACAGTTTTTTATCCTTTATAGATGTGCTTAATCATTAATTCCCCGAGGGCTAGAAATTGCTCCGCCTTGTTACGGCAGCTCCGAAACCGCGTCATCATCTCCCCCGCGAGAGCAAAGAACTCCGGCAGGGTAAAGAGATTTTCCCCGGTGACTTCTTGCTGGGCCGCATTGCCGCTACCGGCCGCGACCACGCTGGCAAACGATCGCCCCCAGCCAGGAGGGATCGCTGGGTTGTCCGCTGGAACCGTACGCTGACCAGCTGCAGGAACGGCTGCACTCGTACTTCGTTGAAGAGGGTGGGACGCTGCTGCTTTCTTCTTCTTCTTTTCCTGCTCCTCGAGGTAGGACTTGCGCGCGACGCATCCGCGGTAATTACCGGTATGGTTACCGCCGCAGTTCGCGCACTTTACGCGCGGCTTGGTTTGTTCTGCGTTTTCCCCCAAGTCCGCCTTTCGTGGCAGTGCGCACACCTCCGAGAGGTGTGACTCACCGCACTTCACGCAGCGGGGCTGGAGGTTGCAGTTCCGCGAGCCGTGGCCGAATTTCTGGCAACGGTGACATTGCGCTGTGTCCGTCGGATTTTGGAGTAAAACCGCCAGTTTACCCAAAAACCGTCCAACGCCTTAGTCCGCCGCAGGTCTTGAATCTTGACGGTGCCGCGGTCGAAGTACAACAGGTACAGTGTGTGTGTACCTGTGACTGTTGTCTTCCGCGAGAGGACTTTTATGTCTCGCGGCGTTATTCCGGCACCCGAGAGGTGCTCCTTGAGGACGGAGGTCGGGCGGTCTTGGTACCCCTGCAAGACAATCTTTACAGCGGTCTTCTGCGCGGGGTCAAATGTGTAGAATTTGAAGTTTTTACGCTTAAGTTTCTCCACAACCAGGTCGAAGTTCTTTTGGTCAAATGTGAACACTTGCACTGACGCTTTACCTATTTTGAGGCAGTACACGAGGCCTTCCAGCTGCTCGTCAACATCGTCCGCCAACGTGTCCAAAACAAAAATTGGTGGTGGTCGTCGTTCCTTTGGAGTAATTACTTTTTTGGCGTCGGCACTTTTTTCCGTGCACGACCATCGTCGTCGTCGTCGTCGGTAGTGCTACCGTCGGTGTTGTTGTAGCTGCTTTCCTCGTCACTCAGCCTCGCGAACTTGTTACTGGTGGGAATGTTGGCGGATGTTGAAGCGCCATCGGTCGACGGATTGCCGGAAGTAGCTGAACGGAGCCTAAGAGGGCTGCGATCCTGGATGCGGTAATTAGCGTGTAGTAACTTGGGGTCGAATCCTTTGGCGCTCACACTCCCCGGCGCGATGGCGGTCGACGCGGCGTTGGTTTGTTTACCTTTTTGCACACGGCCGGTAGACGAACTTCGCGGGTTTTTCGAGGCCGCACTCGAACTGCCACGGCCACGGCCGGCCCTTGGCATGCTGTTGGAGCAAACTCGCGGCTAATCACGGTAAATTACGGCGAAAATTTTCGAAAAAACGATGGAGCACTGAGCACTTGACTGCTGCTTGCACTCGTGCGTACACGGAGGTGAAAAGTGGGATTTGGAACTCAAAAAGTCATGATTTTTGGTAAGGGTGTAGAACATACCAAAGCTATAAAACTTGACCCTGAAAAGTTATTAGCGATTTAAAAAAGTAATTTTTGTATGAAAAACATTTTTTTTTTCACCAACTTAAGGCTTCTTAACCAATTTCGCTCAAAATAACCCGAAAAACTGTTTTCTGCTTGTGGAGCAGGGGGTAATTTTTTCTGGGCACCCTAATGATCACAGTCATCATTCCCATATTAGCACTTTGTAAAATATTGTGTAAAACAAATACATACCATTCAGCGATCACTGGGAAAAGAATGTCTGAATCGACGACGAATCTATAAAAAAGTAACGACAGTTAACACCGAATGAAACAACTAATTACAAAGCTGAGAGTATATCTTCATTAAGCTTAACTTACTTTTCAATTCCCTTAAAGTTGGCCGGCTTCGCCTGAAGACCACTGTCCGAGTTGGGCCCGCACTGAAAAGAAAACGCCGCATTAATTTATGAACGATGATGCATGATTTTTTTTGTTTTCTAGTAACATTTCGTCAATACGGTCAATCCACCCTGGAAACATTTCTGCAAGTCACGCAATAAAGTTGATGTTGATATTTCATTTAACCATGGCCAACCACCGCACCACGTGTGTTTGTTTTGTGTATTACTTATATGGCGCAAAGGCGTCGCGCCTTATCAAATCAAGTTGGCTAATCGTGTAAAATTTTGGTCATTTTAAGGTTTCCGAATGGTCATGATTGATTTTTCGAAAGAAACAGCAGTGGTGATAAGTTTGACAGCTGTGGCAGTGTTGCTAGTGGTAGGTTTCAAGCGCCAAGGGATAGATGGAGCCACTGCTTACTCTGTTTACTGTTTGATAACGTTGTGTTTACGTTTTCATCGTGGTTTCGTAACGTGACGAACCCTTATATACACCTCACCGGCTGCGGTCAGATTGGTGATGATGCAATGGACACACCTTGTTGCCGTCGAGTTCGACTCTACGACTAGTGGCTAAAGTGGCGTGGAGGACGTACGTCACTGCGACACGACGACAGTCGTCAATCATGAGGTGTATTCAGCGTAATTTGAGCTAATCGAGCATTGTATGTTGATGTTGGGTCGCCAACAGTTGCCTTGTCAGCGGTGTCGATTGAGATGTTTGACGATAAATGGTGCTGAGGGACTAATCGCCATTGTTTGATTGAGCCTTCAGAAGTTGATTTAAGACGCTGATAGACGTTGACGATAATTTATCTGAGATGTATTAGGTACTGTTTGATTAAAAACCATCAACAACGACAGAACAAAAAATGAAAATAACATTTAAATGCTCAAAGATAAAAGTCACTGCTCACCAGCAAAAACGCACCCTATTTCCTAGAGCGATAACGGTGGCCACGCTTCATCACGTGTTTGCGGATCGTTTCGCGCGGAAAATTACAATACAACAAAACACCGAGGCTGATAAAACTCGACACTGCATCGGACCACTATCAGCACCATGTTCGTGATTGCGTGAATTGGCGGATTTTTTCTTCTTTTTATTTTCTTGTTTCAATCGAGATATTTTAAATTACCGCACCTTTTTTTTCGCTGGCGATGTGTCGACCTTGGAGATTGCGGAAAGAATTTTAACGCATGATGGTTCCTGAGGGAGTAATGGGATTAAATGGACTTTTTTGGGGTGTATTTTAATCCTAACAACATTTTAAAATTAATTTATCTTGCATTTTAAATAAAGTATCATATATTTAAGATCGAATATATTCCACCTCCACTATAAAATTATTATTTTCAATAATGCATATAGAAGAAAAACAAGTTAAAATTAATTGAATATTTCAATTTAATTTAATAATTAAAATTTAATTTCAATTCTTCACAAGATTTTTAAAATGCATCTTGGAAGCAGCTTCCAAATAAAAAAATGGCATGTCAGACTAAGAACTATTTCTAAAGATATTGTTTATTGTGATATTCTAAGAAATACAGATACATGGCTGTACATTTACAGCAAAGTTTCTATATTCCACAAAATTCCAAAAAGATTGTAATAGAGCATTATTCAAAACTAGAATAAAAGAAAACGAAAAAATGTTAAACTTTTTTTTATTTGTAAATCTTTACAAAATTTATTAAAAAAAAATCCAGAAAAGATATTTTTTTTGAATATATTGATTATAAATTTATGTTTGTTTAAATTGATTTAAAATACAATATATAATGAAATCAAATTCACTATATATTTTGCAATGTAAATGTAAAAAAAATCTGCTGTTAATGAAGTTTTGCCTATCATCCTCAAATTAACCTATTGCTGAAATAATAAAATTTGATGATACTTATTTAACAGAATCTACTTTCGATTAATATGGCTATTAGAATGAGCTTCGTTTTGGAGATATTTTACCAAATTTAATTTCTAAATTCTCAATAAAACAACATAACTGAAGCTTAAATTTCAATTGACCGAGATCCTACAACATTTTCTAAGCTTAATCTAATGGAACTAATATTAAAATAAATAATTCGTGGCAGGGGGGTTCATTTTGTATCTTGAATACTGCAAAAAAAAAATGACACTTTTCTGTTCTTAAACATAAAAAAAAACAACATCTAATTTTTTTTTTCATCACCAAAAATGGATGCACCAAAGAAAAAAAAAAGTTAAATTTTCATCACTTGTATGGAAAAGTAATAGCAATAAATAATTTCAAATTTGTATTTTGATAACGATCAATTGAAAAATAAAGTTGATATTTTTTTGGCTCATCAAAAATTTATTCAAAATGTGAAAAATAATAATAAAAAACTTCATATAAAATTTCAAGCCTTGTATCATTTCAAAATGTCGATGTAAGTAAGTATGTTTCTGAAAAAAAATATTAAATTTCAATGAATTCACATACAAACTTTTTTCTCCTAAAGTCTTTTCCGGTCTTAAAAATCTAAATTTATGAAAAAATCAAAATCGATCGATTTATTTTTTTCGTTCAATTTTACGAGTTTTTCGATGAATTAGTTTTATCAATAATTTTATATGCCCCCTGTTTTTTTCGTTTTTTTAGGGGATAGGGGACAATAATTGGAATAAATGTTGGTTTCGCATTATTTTTAATAAAAATGTATTTAAATGTGGATAAAATGTTAGTAACAAAAAAAAAAGATGAAAATGATGTCCAGCCATAAGGTAAAACCTATAACTTTCTTTAGCCCACCGGAGTTTGCGTACGTGTACTTTGTACACAGTTTGTAAGGGCACTTGTAAGAAAGGCGAAAACACGCGACTTCCCGAAGGTTAGTAAGAAAGGGAAAAAACTAAAAATCATTCACAAATTTGATATGTTATAGACCAGTGTTTCTCAACCGGTGAGGAATTCCCCCCTGGGGGGAATTTGGCCGTTTTAGGGGGAGAATGAGGATTCAATACATAAATTATTAGTTGACAAATCTATGCAACTTTCAGTTTCTTTGATAAGTAAGGACGACATTAGTTTTTTTCCAAAAATTTATTTTTTAAGGTTTGACATTTATGTGAAGTTTAACGTTTATTGAAACAATATTTCTCAGCCATTTGTATTTTTTTTGGACACGAGCAATAATTGGACAGTTCTCCAGAAAAAGTTGGGTTTAGTTTAGTTAGTTGTCTTTATAAACGAGCTTTTTAGCCATACACGCTGGTTTCGCTCGGAAAAGTTTGGATTTCAAATATTATTTTATAGTCTTCGATTTTTTTTTAAATTTTTTGGGAATACTATTTATTAAAAATTGCTGTAAATTTTTGCAACCTTGAGTTTTCGTCCTTCTACATTTAAAGCTTTTTTTCATATATCAATTTTTTAATGGATCAGAATATAAGCAGAACACTGAATTACATATTAAACATGAACAGTTTAGTGAAAATAAACAGAAACGAATTAAATAAAACTGTCATGAGATATTTTTTGTGAGATTTATTTAATCAAATATGAACAGTTTAAGACAAAATATTAAAAATAAAAATTTCTGTGACTTTTAATTCATTTAAATAAATTCCAAAAAAATGTAAGTGTTCAAAATGGTCTAATCTTTAGATATCTTTATCTAATATCACAGCGTTTTTTTTAATCTAACCTGCGAAGTCTGTACTTTAGCTTATTTCGAAGTTTACACTCTAATTCGTTATGAAAATTGCCATCTTTCTGTAAACATATAAAATCTGGGCATTGTAACCAATAACTTCAAAATAAAGGTGCGAATAGGAGGAGGGGGGGGGGGGGGGATGAAATTCTTAAAAATCAGCCAAGGTGGGAAATGGAACGCAAAAGGTTGAGAAACACTGAAATGCTTTTTTTTTAAATTTTCATTCCCTGCCCTCTTCAAAATTTCTACAAAAAGTCAGGAGGCAAAAACATAATAACTGCCAAAAAAAATTGAAGTTTTATTAAACAAACTAGTCAAATCTAATGTAAACAATTTAGACCACAAAACGTTTTTTATCCGTTTTTTAAATTAATATAAAGTTTTTTTTATATTTTTACTTATTTTTAATTTTGAGACCACATAATGAAAAAGGAGTGAAACTTACGGTTTTTTTTTTAAATTGATGGATATTTTGCAAATTAGTGTGATAGTAGTATTTATATTTTATTAAACACAGATGAATTTCTTATCAACGAAAAGTTTTATATTTTTAGAAAAACAGTAGTTCATTTAGAAAAAAAGAAATTGTCTCGAATCTTAAATAAATATTTAAAATTTATTTGAGTATCAGCATATAAAAAAACTATGATGCTAAATGTTGTTCTTATTAACAAATATACAAACAAGAATAATACAAAGCGGAAACAAAAACAATCTCTAGAAATATTTAATTTTTTGCATTAAATTTAATGCATGACATATTAAAATGAAAAGAATATTAAGTTCAATAATTATATGCTTTTCCTGTGTACACACTTTTTTTACAAGATGAATCGCATTTTTACGCTATCAAGCCTTCTCAAAACTCTTTTAAAGGTTAAAAATAATTGTTTTTCCGTTTGTTTAAATTTTTTATATAAATAAATAAGATGAAACAAAAAAATAAAATAAAACTCAGCTCTAATTAAAAAAGAATTATGAAATGGGTTTAAAAATAATATTTATTTTTTTTTCTACGCGGTAGTTTAAATGTTTAAATCCAAGTCTTAACCAAAATAATATTTCCCAAAATCAATGTTGAAAAATTCTGAATTGTGTTCGTGAATTTTTAGGATGTTTTTTTTGCATAACATTTTGTTTATGGAATTCATCAAAGTGCTTATTTTACCCTAATCTTCCCAAACCGCAGACACAAAAAATCAAACATAAAACACCAAAATATTTTGCCAACACACATCCTCTTCCTAGTCGCAGCCGGCGTATTACGTCGTCGATTAGAAAGGTGATTGAACATTCTGCGGACAGAGTCCTTGGGAGGCAAAAAGAAAGCGTAAATTTGTTTATTTTGTTTACTCCGGCGAAAGAAGTTTAAAATTAGGAAGTCGTCAAAGCGCGACTACGTGCCACACCCCGCGCGCATCCGATTTAATTCTAATCTTTGTTTTGTATCATCTGTCGAAATTGTTGTTTTTGCTTGAGAGAAACCGAATAAGGTAAACAAAAACAAATTTTGCTATCGTCACTGCGATGTTTGATTAGCTGCAATGCTCAAGGTTGGAACTGATTGTTTTTGTGATGATTAATTTGTATTTTTTTTAATATCGATTAGTGATTAGTAAAATCAAGATATGCTTTAAAAATTTGAGTTTATATTGATTTACAAAAAAAAATTAAAAACAAAAATTGTTTAAAAAAAAACTGTCGAAAAATTTCCACTCGTGCCAAGACGCAAAAAAAATTGTCGAGTCTGATAGCCTTGAAAACGTGCAATTTGTGACGGCTCACATCCGTGCTATCAATTTTGGCAAATTTACTTCATTTTTTTTTGTCACGCCTGTCGCCACAATTCGTTGATGTGAAGAAATAATAAAGACGGAATGTTTGCCGCGTAGATTTACGATTTGTTATCATTTTGTATTCGAGAATTTTTGGCTGAAAGAAGCTACCGCGCCGTAGACGCAATAAAAATGAAAATTTAACTTGGACAAAAGTGACAGGAATTTTATATTGATTTTTTGCATAAATTTAATAAAACATTCATTGCTCAATAGTTTATTTCATAGTCTTCCTTAAATTGTTAAGAAAACCACCAGTATTTATTACCAACATCTTTCTCCTTAAAAGAATTTAGACTAATTGCCTCTCCAAATCTCTCATCACGTTTAATCCCAATTTATCCTTCCCAGAAGACGACATCAAAACGAACCCCATTATGAATAAATTCTTTCCTTGTTTTCCAACTCAGAACTTCGTACTTTGTTGTTGACCAGACCAAACGGAGAGATTTCCTGTGACGACGGCGTGGGTGGAAAACCCCGTCAAACCCACGCCAAAAAACGGGGTCCATTCAGTTCATTGATTCTGGGAAAAATGCTCTCCCTCCCTCCAAATGAATGAGCACACGCTAATTAGTTGGTTTATGTTTGTGGCTAAAATTAGTGGATTTACTCGACGCCACCAATTCAGTACAGCTGTTGGCTGAGCGTCAACCAGTGACAACCGTGACACGGTTTTTTTGGGTCGACCGGGGCGTTACATTGTAAATATTTACGTTTTGTTGCAAGAGATTAACTAGAAAGTAAGCAAAAAAAAATGATTTTCAAGACTCACAGAAAAAGAAGAATAAAATTGATAAAAAGAAACATTTTAAAGAGCAAAAATATTAAAAAAAAAAACAATTAGGCCAAATACGTTCTTTATGTAAACATCAATTGATTTAGTCAGGATAGATTTGGTTTGGCCAAAAAAAAAATCGTTCCTGATGTAAAAATCAACTAGAATGACTTTTTGTCTACACTTCTACATTGGACCATTAACATTTATTTGCTTAAATATTTTTTTTAAAGATAAGAATAAAAACTCGATCCGGACACTTCCGTATATTATGCTTGATTCTGGACTCTTTCAAACGTTTTATTGACATTTTTCACTAAAGTTTTAAATGTTTTTTTTTGTGGTTTTGAAAAGTAGTCTAAAAGTTAAGTTAAGTTTTAAGTTTTTTCCCGGTTTTTTAGCTGCCGGGTGTTTAAATGAATAATTCTAGTTTAATTTTTCAAAACAATCAATGAGCCATGGATTTCTTTTGAAAAAAAACGAGAATTTACTAAAAATACAGATAAAAAACCTTAAAAGATATTCAGAATCAAAAAGCAATCAAATGCACAGTTTTTAGCCAGAGGACTTCTGAGCAATTCTCAACCAAAACCGGAAATTGATTTTATTTGTATTTTTTGATTTGGCTCAAACTTTTTGGGGACCTTCCCTATGACCAAATAAGCTATTTTGCGTCATTGGTTTACCCATACAATTTTGGCTGCTGTCCATACAAAAATGGTATGTAAATATTCAAACAGCTGTAACTTTTGCCTGAATTTTCTGATCATATTGGTGTCTTCGGCAAAGTTGTAGGTATTGTTAAGGACTATTGAGAAAAAAAGCTACACGGAAAAAAAATTGCAACTTTTTTTTACTAAAACTACGCCAGAGGCCAAACATTGAATATTACGCCCATTTAAAATGCCAGTCTTGATTTAAAAATTTTCAAAATATATTTTTGAAAGGATCGGAAAATTTTACGAATGTTTCATGTTTTAACATTGAAAATCGGACCATTAGTTGCTGAGATATCGTCATTAGAAAATGGTGGGTTGTTTTTTAGAGATTTAGAAAACTTCAATTTCTTTGTTTCTTTTTCTTAAAGCGGTTCTATTTCAGCAACCCGAGGTCCAATCTTCAATGTCTCTTAGACAATTTTATAGCAAATTTTCTGAACTTAAAAAAATATTTTTAGAAATGGTCACTCATGGTCACTATTTTGGGTGAACCAATGACGCAAAATAGCTTATTTGGTCATAGGAAGGCCCCAAAAAGTTTCAAATGGTCGAAATCGACCGATTTCGTATAAAAATCTTGCTCTTCTCAGAAAAAAACAGTTATACTCGTAAAAAATTATATATTTATTAAATTCGACTTTTCGCACACAAAAAAAAGTGTTGCAAACCAGATGTTTTAAATAACAAAAAATACCATCTTTCATGCTAGTTGGTCAAAATTCATTTGGCAGTGTTGCCAATTTTTCGAAAAATCACGATTTTGAAAAAGTTGAAAAAACATTATTTGGACTTAATTTTAATATGTAAAACACCCTCCGTGTACGCACGAGAGCAAGCAGCAGTTAAGTGCTCAATGCTCCATCGTTTTTTTGATTATTTTAGCCGTAGTTTACCGTGATTAGCCGCGAGTTTGCTCCTGCAGCCTGCCAAAGGCCGGCCGTGGCCGTGGCAGTTCGAGTGCGGCCTCGAAAACCCCGCGAAGTTCGTCTACCGGCCGTGTGCAAAAAGGTAACCAAACCAACGCCGTATTTTGTCCTGTTTTTTAGCCTTTGCATATCAATATCTCAGCAACTATGGGTCGCATCAACAAAGTTCAATAAAGCAAAATATAGAGAATTTTCTCAGCTTTTCAAAAATATTTTTTTCAAAGGTGGGCAAACATGGGCACTAATTATAAAAAATGAAAAACTGCGACAATTTTCAAAAAAGTTACCTAAAAATGGCTATAACTTGAAAACGGTGCACTTTATCAAAAATTCACTAAAGTACTTTTTGATTGCAAATTCGATTTTACATCGAAAAATGAAGTTTAAAAATTTTTGCGACCGATATTTCGATTTTTTTAAAAAATCAGTATTGATTCAAAAAATCATAACTCGGTCAAAGATTTTTTGCCCATTCTGGAAATTTCTGAAAAGTTGGCATTTGATGTCCTCTAAAACATATCAAAAATAAAAAAATAAAAATAGTGTTTTTGCAAATCATGTTTTAGTGACAAAAGGTAAATAAAAATCACCAAATTTTTTTTACCGTGTAGCATTTTTTTTCATATTGATATCTACAACTTTGCCGAAGACACCAAATCGATCATAAAATTCCTTCAAAAGATACAGATTTTTGAATTTTCATACATCATTTTTGTATGGACAGCTGCCAAATGGCACCAAAAAGTTTCAGTCGGATTAAAAAATACAAAAATTAAAATTCTAAACAAATACCGATTTCGTAGAGAATTGCTCATGTACCGCCCCTCCGTCACGAGATATCAAAGAACGGAGCTCGCATTCGTGATAAAGGACAAAAATTACAAAATTATACTTGTAATATTTAAATGAAATCCAAAAATAAAAATACACACAAACAACGTTCGAACGTTTTCGAAACACTTCGAATGTTTACCCTTCGCAAAGCTGTTGATGGTTGTTGAGCGCTATCGCGGCGAGAAGGTAACGATAAATTATGTCAACAAAAGTGGCCGGTCACAGCCAATAACAACATTGTATTTTATGTGCCGAGCGGCGAAGACCGGGACCATTCGGAATAGTTGCAACGTGACCGGGACACAGTTTGTTGATGTTTTATGGGTGCCGTTGGCCCCGTAAAACCACGCCCAGGGAGCGGTTGACGATGAAGTTGCTGTTGTCCCTTCTAGTGCCTAAGTTGGAAACAGATGTGGGCTGTTTTGGGTGAAAGTGATGCTCATCTGGAGTAATTTTAATAATTTTAATGATTCAAGGGAGACGCAAGGTAGTTAAAAATGGTGAAATACCATGCTCCTCCACTGCATTGAGATATTCTGATGCGAGAAATATTTTAAATTGCTAAATATACACAAAATGAAATTTAGCTTTTATCAGATTTTGTCTAGAAGTCCGGAACACCCAAACATCATCCGATCTCAGTGCTACTGTTGTGTTTAATTTAATCATCACTTTTAATGACAACAGCACCTTGATACCGTAAGAGGAGCGTCTTACAAATGACATTCGCCGTGTCGCCAAGTCACACCTTTTGACTCATCATGGTGTACACTTCCGTTGCGAGGTAATAATCGTACTAATAATTATAATAACAATAATAATAAACAGCACCCATTAAGAAACGAAGCATTGCAACGCGTTGACGTCAAGAAAACAGGCCTCGAGCGATCGGTCGGCGATGTTTGTTATTATTGAGTGTCTCAATTTTAATCTTAATCCTTTACTGCTTATTTATAATTGAGATTTTTACTTTTATTTCCAGTGTTTAGAAAATGTTGAAATCTGGATTTTTTTAAAGGTTCAATAAACAAAAAAATCGCCTTGAGTCAGCGGTATTAAAAAAAATGTCTAAAAGCAAAAACTGAAAATTTTGTTTAATATACATAAAACATAAAAATACTTGTGTTGGAATCCAAAGTCGCGATCAATATGGCGTTGGAAGAGTATTGAGAATATTCATTTGGTAATTTAACAAGAAGTCATGGTTCGTGATTTTTTTTATTTACTCGAATTCGTCTAGTAATCCGATCATAATGTCTACCATTTTTGACATTATCAGCGGTGTATCCATCCATTTGCCCACGGCAAAGCCACACCGCCACTTCTGTCAAAAAAGGTGAATATTATGACCGGATTACTAGACGAATTTGGCTAATTGTGGTTCGCTAAGCAAAAATTTAATCTTCAAACATAACAAAGATGTTTTATTGTCTGGATTCAACTGTTCAAAGATAATGTGACAATCGGGTCTAAAAAAACATTTTTTTTAAATTTTAATGTTTTAATTTTTTTGTATTAATTTAAAATGAAATTATTATAACTTGAAATTTCTCCTCCAATGCATTTCGAAGAATTTAATTTGATTTGTTTTTGTATACAGGGTTAACGTGTACCCGCGACTTCGCAAATCTCTCGCCAGAATGGGAGAGGAAGAATGTCGTTGACGTAATTGATAGGCAAGTGATGTTGGACACTATCTGGACGAGAATGTTCGCCTCTTTTCATTCGTTCATTCATTCTGCAAATACGAGAGACACCGGAAGATGACAGTTTTGGCGTCCGGTGTAATATGACCACTTTATTGACAGTTTTGAGAAGAAAATATCATAAACTACATTTCATTAATATATACGATCATTAGTTCCAATTTAAAAAAATGATCAAAATTTTCATAATAAATGAAATAAAAAAAATATTTTCAAATCTTTTATTTTTAATTTTAGGTACATTATGATGAAAATAACTTTTAATTGTTTATCAATATAAAGATTTGGAAATCTGACAAACTGTTTTTTTTAAAGGTAAAATTATGTAAAATGTCACTACAAAAATTTTACAAAAAAAAATCAATTTGCAAAATAAAACTGGAACCAAAACTGTTGTTTTGCAATATTTTTAACGAACAATTAATTGGTAATTTTTGTCATTAAAAAATAAGGGAAGTGTTTTGATTCCTTTATTCCTTTCAGGCCTGATTGGCATATTGACCCCAGAATCAAAATTTACTTAACTAGCCTATAATTTTGGCATGGTCCTATTTTTTTTTTAAATTTAAAATGGGCCATAAATTTTTATTGAGGTTGTGTCTTTCACTATCCCAACTTTTCCCGAGAGTATTTTTTAAAATCATGAGTACTTCAACAAATTCATTGTTAACAATTTTTTGCAAAATGTAAAAAAAAAACATTTTTAATGACAATTACAATTTTATGATTTGAAAAGAATTTTACTATTTCATACCCCAGAATAAACCGTTCCCTAGAATGAACTATTTTCCAGAAATGTTTATTGTTGTTGTTTTACTTTGAATTTAGTAAAAGAAAGGTAAATTTTTCAAAAAATTTTTAAAATTGATGATTAGGAGATTTGGAAATTTTATGATTTGAGGATTTAAATATTTGGAGATTTGAAAATTCAAAGATTTGATGATTTGAAATTTTGAAGATTGAAAAATATGGAGATTGAAGATTTAATGATTCGACTATTTATAAAAATAAAAAGATTTGAAAATTTGACTTTTTAAAATAACGAGATGTGGACATTATCAAATTTACAGCTTTGAAGATTTTAGGATTTGGAAATTTCCAGATTCGAAGATTTCAAATTTTGAAAATTTAAGGATTTAAATATTTTATGAGTTTATGGTCTGAAGATTTTAAGATTTGCAGATTTGATGATTTGAAGATTTGAATATTTAAAGATTTAAGCATTTGATGATTTGAAGATTTGAGGATTTAAAAAAAAAATTGAAAATTTGAAGATTTAAGCATTTGATGATTTGAAGATTTAAGCATTTGATGATTTGAAGATTTGAAGATTGGAAGATTTGAAGATTTGAAGATTGGAAGATTTGCAGATTTGAAGATTTGAAGATTTGAAGATTTGAAGATTTGAAGATTTGATGATTTGAAGATTTGAAGATTTGAAGATTTGAGGATTTGAGGATTTGAAAATTTGAAGATTTCAAGATTTGAAGATTTGAAGATTTGAAGATTTAAGGATATAAAAAAATTGAAAATTTGAAGATTTAAGCATTTGATGATTTGAAGATTTAAGCATTTGATGATTTAAGCATTTGATGATTTGAAGATTTGAAGATTGGAAGATTTGCAGATTTGAAGATTTGAAGATTTGAAGATTTGAAGATTTGAAGATTTGAAGATTTGAAGATTTGAAGATTTGAAGATTTGAAGATTTGAAGATTTGAAGATTTGAAGATTTGAAGATTTGAAGATTTAAAGATTTGAAGATTTGAAGATTTGAAGATTTGAAGATTTGAATATTTGAAGATTTGAAGATTTGAAGATTTGAATATTTGAAGGTTTGAAGATTTGAAGATTTGAAGATTTGAAGATTTGAAGATTTGAAGATTTGAAGATTTGAAGATTTAAAGATTTGAAGATTTGAAGATTTGAAGATTTGAAGATTTGAAGATTTGTAGATTTGAAGATTTGAAGATTTGAAGATTTGAAGATTTGAAGATTTGAAGATTTGAAGATTTGAAGATTTGAAGATTTGAAGATTTGAAGATTTGAAGATTTGAAGATTTGAAGATTTGAAGATTGGAGGATTTGTAAATTTGAAGATTTCAAGATTTGAGGATTTGAGGATTTAAAAATTTGAAAATTTGAAGATTTAAGCATTTGATGATTTGAAGATTTTAAGAATAAATGATTTTAAGATTTTAAGTTTAATCGCATCTAGAGGGTGACGAGCGGGAATTCCCGGGAAAAATTTCCCGGGAAATCGACCATTTTTGGACCTCTCGATTCCCGGGAAATTTGGTCGAGACTCCCGGGAAATTTTAAGCTTATGAATATCGAAGCAAAATTATATAAACTAATAAGCTAATCAACTAATTCGAAATTGTTTTTGTCATTGGATGTTAAATTTAATATTCGGTGTTCAAGTTTGAATAAACCAATGCATCTCTATTCTTCTTATTCAGAAAGTTTAAATTTTAACTTAAGCATACTTAGCAGTTATTGTTTCTAATTATTATTTCAAAGAGGAAAATCCTTTTCAAGATAAGTATAATTTACATATCCTCTCTCGAGCATAGCAATCCTCTGAATCTAGTTTTTGGTAATGGTAAGGTTTTTTTCTTTTTCGATGTCAATAAGTTGTTTTGTGTTTCGCATCAACCTCATTTTAATAAAAAAACTCTGGCAATCTTTATAAAGATAAGATCCGCCACATTTGAACATATGGATTTTCCTAATAACTATTTCGTCAATTAATATTTACAGTTGACATTAAAAAGGAAAAAAAATAATTTTAAATTGTTGTTTTGAGTCGTTATTTATCATATTGCAAAAATCCCGATACTGGGAAATTATATATTAGCTTGTTTTTACATCACAAAAATCTATTAACAAGTTTGTGCAACTTTTGAAAAATCACTAAGTACGAATTAAGATTCGTAAACATTTTAAACTACAATTATGAGTCCAAAAAAAATCAAGAAGCGATCTTGTATTTGCAGATTCAGAAAAAAATTAAAGGTAGACAGTTCCCGATAATAACGAGGCTAGTAAGTAACGTTTTATTGAAAAAGTATAAATTAATTGTATCTAAATTCATTGAAAAGAAACACATTAATTACTTTTCTTTATAAATGATTGGCACTATTGGCATAGTTTAAAAAAACTCCCGGGTCCCGGGAATTCCCGGGAAATTACAAAATTCAACTCTCGATTCCCGGGAAATTGAAAATCTCGAGAATCGTCACCCTCTAATCGCATCATATAATTTTATCGTCTACTATTTTTTAAAGTCAAATTCATTGTAGGTTTATGCAGTTACAAAGTCGAAACAAATCTCATGTTCAACCTCTAAAATAAAAGTAAAACCGCTCAAACAGAGGTTTATGCTTTTGTTTATGTTTTATTTCGTTCCTCTCGCGCCGTCAACTTAGTCTTGTTTTCTTCTTCTTTCCGTTTGTGCCAAGTGTACATGCCAATTGGTTTGTTATGATGGATGTCGTTAAAGTTTTTAAGCACGCTCGCGCTCCGTTTCCAACCAGCAGCTGCTGCGCCTTCAATAACAAACCGCCAACCAGGCAACCCTTGACTTTATTGTCCAATTTGGCCTCGCCGTGGCCTGATTTTCAGCCGCGACCAGTTTGCTGGGGTTGGCTTTGCGTTCCAAAGTCAAGGAGCTCGTCTTGGGAGTTTTTTTTTTGTCAAAATCTTATAAATAAATGAATTTTCTCATAACTTAACCATTTTGATCGTTTTTTGAAGGTTATACCGAAACGGGAAAGCTCACACGCCTGATTACATTCATTAACTCGATAAAAGCAAGGTAATCGAAAAAAATTTCTCTTCAAAATTTTCCACCAAAAAAGATCCAAAATTAGCGCCCCCCACAAAGACCGTTACTCGATCGAAGCAGCTCGCACTCTCCCCCACGAACTGTTGCGGGAAAAAGTGCGTTGTTTTGGTTTTCTATTTTGCTCCTCTTTCTATTTTGATTATTTATTTTCTACACATCGCGCGCTGCGCATTGTGAAATTGCTCACCTTCACGAAAAACTTCCACCTTATTTCATCAGCCTTTTTTCTTGTTACTTCATTTTCTTTTTGCCACACTTCTTCTTCAATACACCCATCATACTCGCGGTTGCTTTTACTTGTTTTTGTTAATGTTGCTTTTTTCGCTGCTGAGCGCGAATTTAGGCAATGAAAATATTTTGCAAAGCTTCTTCTTTCTATCGTTGTGTTTTTGTTTTGTTTTCGCAATTCGCGTTTATGTACTCATTGCGAACGGTTTTTTTTTTCGTTGCGATCTTGGCCGTCATATACACATATGCGCGCACCGGCCTAGCCTAACAATTCGTGTTGTGTACAAAAGTGTTTGTGTGTAATGTAACCGACAATAGCAATGTTGATTTTGCCATTGACTGTCTGAAATTTGCAAGAAAACCTATTTCCAAGCTCAAAATTTATCAAATAATTTTAAAGTTAACATGAAAAATATAGCAATGAATACAAACTATTTATTCAAATTTAGATTTTTTGGTACTCATTTCAAATTAAACAGTCAATTCCTTAATGGTTTTGTTCTGAAGTAAAATTAACCATTACATCATAAAAGTGGTAATATGATACCTATAAATTTTACACCTTCCACATTTCGTCGAACTTCTATAACTTAAGACGGTATTTTCAGTATTTTCTGATTGACTTGGCATCTTCTGCAAATTTGTTGGTACAGATTAGGACTATCAAAAAAAAAAAAGGTTTTACACTCTTATTAAAAGTTTTTGTTTAACCTTTTTTCACGATTTCGATTTTGGATCACTTTACCAACTTAAATTTTTCCGTTTTTATGTTAATTTGGATAACTTTTAAGATTGACTGTATCAAGGATTAACAAAAATAGATTTTGGGTTTTGGGTGCGGGATTTTCAACGAATGGAAAACAAATTGTAGAGAATCGAACTGTAGTTAACATCATTAAAAAAAATTTGCGTGTGTTAAAAAAAATGCTAAAATGCTGTTCACTAAAAAATTTAAAAGAAGGGATTTTTAGAAATTTCTGGGAGTTTTGGCATTCTTTTCGTCATGACTAGTTATTAGAAAATAATTAGCTTATTTTTTGGTTCTTAAGCACTTTTCTAACATGACCAGATCATTAAAAATGATTTGGCTGAAAAAACATTTCTATAAGAGCAATTCTCTACGAAATCGGTCGATTTCTCTCAGATTTCAGTAAATCGATTTTTTTTTTATTTTTTAATCCGACTTAAATTTTTTTGGTGCCTTCGGTATGCCCAAAGAAGCCATTTTGCATCATTAGTTTTTCCATATAATTTTCCATACAAATTTGGCAGCTGTCCATACAAAAATGATGTTTGAAAATTCAAAAATCTGTATATTTTGAAGGAATTTTTTGATCGATTTGGTGTCTTGGACAAAGTTGTAGGTATGGATATGGACTACACTGAAAAAAAAAATGATACACGGTAAAACATTTTTGGTGATTTTTTTTATTTAATTTTTTGTCACTTAAACTTGATTTTCAAAAGAATATTTTTTTTATTTTTTTTCATTTTTTGATATGTTTTAGAGGACATCAAATGCCAATTTTTCAGAAATTTCCAGGTTGTGCAAAAAATCTTTGACCGAGTTATGCATTTTTGAATCAATACTGTTTTTTTTTCAAAAAATCGAAATATTGGTCGCACAAATTTTTCAACTTCATTTTTCGATGTGAAATCAAATTTGCAATCAAAAAGTACTTCAGTGAAATTTTGATAAAGCGCATCGTTTTCAAGTTAAGGCCATTTTTAGGTAACTTTTTTGAAAATAGTCGCAGTTTTTCAATTTTTTAAATTAGTGCACATGTTTGCGCACCTTTGAAAAAATATTTTGAAAAGCTGAGAAAATTCTCTATATTTTTCTTTTGAACTTTGCTGATACGACCCTTAGTTGCTGAGATATTGCCATGCAAGTGTTTGAAAAAGGAAAATTGAAGTTTTCTAAGTCACACCCAAACAACCCACCGTTTTCTGACGTCGATATCTCAGCAAATAATGGTCCTATTTACAATGTAAAAATATGAAACATTCGTGAAATTTTCCGATCTCTTCGAAAATAATATTTTTTTCTCAGATTTTCAAAAATATTTTTTTCAAAGGTAGGCTAACATGTGCACTAAATTTTGAAAATGAAAAACTGCGACTATTTTCAAAAAAGTTACCAAAAACTGGCCTTAACTTGAAAACGGTGCACTTAATCAAAATTTCACTAAATTTGATTTTACATCAAAAAATGAAGTTGAAAATTTTCAAAGCTAAAACGTGAAAAAAATCGTGAAATTTTCGAAAACAATATTATTTTCTTAAATCAAGACTAACATTTCAAAACGGCGTAATGTTGAATTTCTATTCAATTTAAATCTCTGATTTTTTGCATACCGATTTTGTGTTTTATTTTTATCTTAACATATAAAAATTATTTTCATGTGTTTTAAACATATCATTTGACAAATTAATAAACCAATTATAAATATTCAATTAGGCCGATGCAAATATTTAAAAAGTTTTTGTCCTCGGCCCTGGCCGAGGTCAAGGGGGCAAAAATAAAAATATAAAAATTTAAATAACAAGCCATAGTCTTCACATTTAAATGAAAAAAGTGTTTTAAAAGCATTTTACGCTATTTCAGTTGTTTTGCAATCATTAGTTTTCAAAATCTAAGATCTGACAAAAACAAAAATTGTAATGAAAAAAAAAATTGCATCGAAAATTTTCAAAAAAATCTTAAGATTTTTTAATAAACCCAAAAATGCTAAAAATGATTTTAAACGCAGGAGAATGTATTTTAATTTGATTTCAGCTGGTTGCACTTGAATTTTCATTGAAATTTTGAAGTTTATTGTAAAAATATTTTTTTTGCCCCCTGATTTTTCGGGCCAATTTTAAAGGGGGGTGACAAAAACTTTTAAAAATATTTGTACCAGCCTTAAATGTCAACAAAAAAATCTACTCCATTTAAGAGTTCCAAAGTTGACAGCTTCTCGCCCCATCACCGATTCAGTTGTCTGTGGTCTGGTCTGATCTACGGCTGCTGGTGATTGGCAGGAAGCAATGAATTGAGCCCAAGGTGGTCACTTCTGTCTGTGCTGATTTTTTTTTTCGGAACCAAACCGCACGCTCAACCTGTCGTGCGCAAAATTCAAGGAAATTAGGAACAATTTTTCAAGACCAAATGCCGGTTTGCAATTTTCGAACCTGCTACCGAACTGTAACCTCGACCACCAGTCAAAGTGATGACTGAGCAACGCTTTTTTGTTGATTTCAGATTTCGCAGGAAATGCGATTACAAATGTCATGTGAAATTTCGACGTTGCGCCGATATAGATAAATATTGTTGTCGATTTGCCAACTGTTCAAACAATAACAAAACCGATTCATTGACAACAAGTTCAGTGGAAATTACGGCACAATAAAACGACACTTAGTCATCATACTACGCCAAGTTTGGGCAAAAGACCATTTAAAGCAGTGATAAGGTCTTATCAAAAATATGTGATGTTTACAAAGTTGAGAGAACAATTCAATGTAATCGCTGATAAAAAGGCTCCGTGGAAGTCATCGTGACAAAACAAACAAATGTTGCAAATATTTAAAATTAAAATTTCTTAAGTGTTAAGAAACCTTATATAAAAACTTAAATCTTTAAAAGCAAGGTCATAATTTTATGTGGCCAGTTTGCCAGCCATTTTAATTCTACCTCCGAACTGAGGAGCTGAACTCCGATTTCAGTAATAAAGACAAATCGATCAAACCACTTTATTGCCGCTGCCGTCGACGACGCGTTTGACTGCCATCGACATACCTACATCTTGTAGTTGCCGGTTTTTTGGTGCAATTTCGGAGGTTTACCGGAATGTTGACTCAACGTAAGAACACTCAGAAAAATGTTGTATAATTTTTTTTGTTTGACTAGTTTTGAGCAATTTTGTTTAATTTAAATACTGACAGAAAAAAAATGATAAAATTTTCATCAGATTTTCAAACTTTGATTATATTTTAAAACTAAAAATCGAATTAATTATATCCAATTTATAAACAAAACTTCCCTCCGTGTACGCACACCTTGAACGACGTCGCTCACGGAACAAGGCCACCCGAATATTTATTATTGTAGTGTGCTAAGTTTTATTTTTTGGCAAAGGCTGTGTGTCTACGCACCGTCTAGCCGGGGCGTAATGGCGGCCCCGGACTTGTTGAGGGTGACGTGACTGGGAAGCGTTTCTAGAACATTAGAAATTTTGGAACCGAAATGTTACGATAATCAAGAATAAGTTGTGTTTGAAATTAGAAAAAACAAAATTCATTCAAAGTCGGACATTTTTTGAAAGAAAAGCTCATGTTTGAAAAAATGGTTAAAATCAACAAATAACCATCGAGAAAAGTTGGTTTAAAAAGAATGAAAAATCTCTTAAAATGTTTTTAGGCGTCAGAAAATTTTTATTTCAAAGAACTGCTCAAGTTTGAAAGAATGTGATGATACAATATAATCACAAAAAAGGATTGGAAAAATATAAAAAAAGACTTTTTTGGAAGATTCTCTATTTATTTAAACGAACTGATCATTGGATAAACTTACAGAAAAAAATTACGGATTTGTAAAAAGAAAATGTTTTTTCTTTTTCAAAAATTAATTGGTAGTCCGACTATTTCTGCACATATTCAAATAGATTTTTTTTTGTTTTTTGGTTATTTTTTTCCACATTCGACTTTTTGTCCATTCGGGCTTTTGTCCATTCTACCTTATGCCTTTCGACCTTTTGTCATTTCGACTTTTTGCTCACTTTCAACCTTTTGTCCATTCGACCTTATGTTCTTCGACCTTTTGTCGCAAATCCGAGTAAAACATACATTTTTTCAAAAATTAATTGGTAGTCCGACTATTTCTGCACATGTTTAAATAAAATAAAATTATTTTTGTTTTTTGGTTCATTTTTTTCACATTCGGCCCTTTGTCCATTCGACCTTTTGCCTTTCGACCTTTTGTCCTTTCGACTTTTTGCCCACTTTACACTTTTTGTCCTTTCGACCTTATGTTTTTCGACCTTATGTCCTTCGACCTTTCGTCGCACATCAGAATAAAACATGCCTTCTGAAAATTTTAGAGGCTTCATTTGTGCATAAAAAATCAGACTTTTTTTTATTAAAAAGTATATTTTTAATGTTTTTTTGCTGAAAAATTAGAATATTACTAAAAACTTGACTCTTGGCCAAAAAGCTATGAAGTTCATTTTGTTTTAATTATGGTAACAGAAAGGAAAAATGTCATCTGTTTTTTTAAGTTTAGCCAATATCAACCTCAGTTATTTGCCTCAAAATGTTATTAAAGTTTTGAAAAAGGTTGCAAAATGGAAATAATATCTGGATTTTTTGCAAGGTTCAATAAACCAAATTTCCAGTCTCTGCTTTTTGTGTTTTGAAACCGCCTTGAGTCAGGGCTATTAAAAACACCCAAAAGCAAAAACTTAAAATTTGGTTTATTTGACCTTTAAAAAAATGTATTATAACTTCATTTGAATGCTGTGAAAATTTATATTTAAAGTTTTTCGGCTCAGATTCATCAACAGGATAAAATCTGTTTACCTTCAGAAAATAAGTTTTTTTTTTTGTAAACCTCGCTCACTTTTTAAAATGTTTTATCAAGGTAGGAAACTTATGGCCAAAGGATTATTAGAAAAAAGTACTCAACAATATTATTTATTGATATTTATTGATTATTGATAACAACAATTCAACGTAAAATTTGTTGGCTATCAGGGTGACCTACGCCCAGTTAGAATGGTCCGAAATTAAAAATTTTTGTAGATTTTCGTTGAAACATATTAAAAAATATTTAAACTCCGCTTTAAGAGAAACATAGTTTGGAGCTTCAAAATCCAGCCCCATATTTGGAAAAGACGTATGAAAACTAATAATTCTGTCTCGGGACCAGCGATGGAATAATCAACATCAAAAGAAACTCTTTGGACGTTCATCAAGAAAAAAAATCCGAAGGGAGTAAGTGCACGAAAGATCGGTAAGAGGAATCTAAGAAAATCATTATCTTGATTAGTCGGCGAAACATCTTTTTCACTACTACACATGCAAGTGTAAAGTCATAAGTCGAAAAATGATCTGTCACTTTTGTAGATGGGCAATGTGTGTAAACAAAACGGAATAAATAACATTAAGGGGTAACATACATGTAGAAAATCTAAATTTTTCATATTTCCGATTATTTATTAAATCCTTTAAAAAAATTAATTCCTATCACTCCTGAAAGTTTCATGAAGGTATGTAATGTTTTAAGTGAGTAGAAGACGATTTATGTTTAAAGTTCTGCCATGCGCAAAGCGGACTGTCAAACTTTGTGAACGTTTTTCTCGGAACACCGAGTTGATTTACGGGTGTCGATTTGCCAACTGTTCAAACAATAACAAAACCGATTCATTGACAACAAGTTCAGTGGAAATTACGGCACAATAAAACGACACTTAGTCATCATACTACGCCAAGTTTGGGCAAAAGACCATTTAAAGCAGTGATAAGGTCTTATCAAAAATATGTGATGTTTACAAAGTTGAGAGAACAATTCAATGTAATCGCTGATAAAAGGCTCCGTGGAAGTCATCGTGACAAAACAAACAAATGTTGCAAATATTTAAAATTAAAATTTCTTAAGTGTTAAGAAACCTTATATAAAAACTTAAATCTTTAAAAGCAAGGTCATAATTTTATGTGGCCAGTTTGCCAGCCATTTTAATTCTACCTCCGAACTGAGGAGCTGAACTCCGATTTCAGTAATAAAGACAAATCGATCAAACCACTTTATTGCCGCTGCCGTCGACGACGCGTTTGACTGCCATCGACATACCTACATCTTGTAGTTGCCGGTTTTTTGGTGCAATTTCGGAGGTTTACCGGAATGTTGACTCAACGTAAGAACACTCAGAAAAATGTTGTATAATTTTTTTTGTTTGACTAGTTTTGAGCAATTTTGTTTAATTTAAATACTGACAGAAAAAAAATGATAAAATTTTCATCAGATTTTCAAACTTTGATTATATTTTAAAACTAAAAATCGAATTAATTATATCCAATTTATAAACAAAACTTCCCTCCGTGTACGCACACCTTGAACGACGTCGCTCACGGAACAAGGCCACCCGAATATTTATTATTGTAGTGTGCTAAGTTTTATTTTTTGGCAAAGGCTGTGTGTCTACGCACCGTCTAGCCGGGGCGTAATGGCGGCCCCCCGGACTTGTTGAGGGGTGACGTGACTGGGAAGCGTTTCTAGAACATTAGAAATTTTGGAACCGAAATGTTACGATAATCAAGAATAAGTTGTGTTTGAAATTAGAAAAAAAAACAAAATTCATTCAAAGTCGGACATTTTTTGAAAGAAAAGCTCATGTTTGAAAAAATGGTTAAAATCAACAAATAACCATCGAGAAAAGTTGGTTTAAAAAGAATGAAAAATCTCTTAAAATGTTTTTAGGCGTCAGAAAATTTTTATTTCAAAGAACTGCTCAAGTTTGAAAGAATGTGATGATACAATATAATCACAAAAAAGGATTGGAAAAATATAAAAAAAGACTTTTTTGGAAGATTCTCTATTTATTTAAACGAACTGATCATTGGATAAACTTACAGAAAAAAATTACGGATTTGTAAAAAGAAAATGTTTTTTCTTTTTCAAAAATTAATTGGTAGTCCGACTATTTCTGCACATATTCAAATAGATTTTTTTTTGTTTTTTGGTTATTTTTTTCCACATTCGACTTTTTGTCCATTCGGGCTTTTGTCCATTCTACCTTATGCCTTTCGACCTTTTGTCATTTCGACTTTTTGCTCACTTTCAACCTTTTGTCCATTCGACCTTATGTTCTTCGACCTTTTGTCGCAAATCCGAGTAAAACATACATTTTTTCAAAAATTAATTGGTAGTCCGACTATTTCTGCACATGTTTAAATAAAATAAAATTATTTTTGTTTTTTGGTTCATTTTTTTCACATTCGGCCCTTTGTCCATTCGACCTTTTGCCTTTCGACCTTTTGTCCTTTCGACTTTTTGCCCACTTTACACTTTTTGTCCTTTCGACCTTATGTTTTTCGACCTTATGTCCTTCGACCTTTCGTCGCACATCAGAATAAAACATGCCTTCTGAAAATTTTAGAGGCTTCATTTGTGCATAAAAAATCAGACTTTTTTTTATTAAAAAGTATATTTTTAATGTTTTTTTTTTGCTGAAAAATTAGAATATTACTAAAAAACTTGACTCTTGGCCAAAAAAGCTATGAAGTTCATTTTGTTTTAATTATGGTAACAGAAAGGAAAAATGTCATCTGTTTTTTTTAAGTTTAGCCAATATCAACCTCAGTTATTTGCCTCAAAATGTTATTAAAGTTTTGAAAAAAGGTTGCAAAATGGAAATAATATCTGGATTTTTTTTGCAAAGGTTCAATAAACCAAATTTCCAGTCTCTGCTTTTTGTGTTTTGAAACCGCCTTGAGTCAGGGCTATTAAAAAACACCCAAAAAGCAAAAACTTAAAATTTGGTTTATTTGACCTTTAAAAAAAATGTATTATAACTTCATTTGAATGCTGTGAAAATTTATATTTAAAGTTTTTTCGGCTCAGATTCATCAACAGGATAAAATCTGTTTACCTTCAGAAAATAAGTTTTTTTTTTTGTAAACCTCGCTCACTTTTTAAAATGTTTTATCAAGGTAGGAAACTTATGGCCAAAGGATTATTAGAAAAAAGTACTCAACAATATTATTTATTGATATTTATTGATTATTGATAACAACAATTCAACGTAAAATTTGTTGGCTATCAGGGTGACCTACGCCCAGTTAGAATGGTCCGAAATTAAAAATTTTGTAGATTTTCGTTGAAACATATTAAAAAATATTTAAACTCCGCTTTAAGAGAAACATAGTTTGGAGCTTCAAAATCCAGCCCCATATTTGGAAAAGACGTATGAAAACTAATAATTCTGTCTCGGGACCAGCGATGGAATAATCAACATCAAAAGAAACTCTTTGGACGTTCATCAAGAAAAAAAATCCGAAGGGAGTAAGTGCACGAAAGATCGGTAAGAGGAATCTAAGAAAATCATTATCTTGATTAGTCGGCGAAACATCTTTTCACTACTACACATGCAAGTGTAAAGTCATAAGTCGAAAAATGATCTGTCACTTTTGTAGATGGGCAATGTGTGTAAACAAAACGGAATAAATAACATTAAGGGGTAACATACATGTAGAAAATCTAAATTTTTCATATTTCCGATTATTTATTAAATCCTTTAAAAAAATTAATTCCTATCACTCCTGAAAGTTTCATGAAGGTATGTAATGTTTTAAGTGAGTAGAAGACGATTTATGTTTAAAGTTCTGCCATGCGCAAAGCGGACTGTCAAACTTTGTGAACGTTTTTCTCGGAACACCGAGTTGATTTACGGGTGCCACGATATCTCGAGATTGGATGGACCAAATTGGCTGAAATTTGGGGTGAAGACTCTCAAGACATATCTTGTGTGCACGAATGAAAAACACAAAAATATTTTTATCTTTTTTTAAAATAAACTTTTTGAAAATCGACCTTCGTCATGCACACGGAACCGGTTTAATTAGTCTTCACAAAAATTTTGAGCCGATTTGGTCGAAGCAGTGTTGAGATATCGTGGCACCCGTTTTTTGAAACTGCTAACTTCAAATAGCTATATCTTGGCAATGATGCAACCAAATGTCTTCAAATTTATGTTGATAATAGTTAAAAATGTTTATGTTAAAGTCCTGAAAACAAATTTGAAAAAAGTTTGCGTGTGTGCCAATACCAACCCACAGTGGGCGAAATGGTACCCAAAATCGGACTTAATTGAACGCGGCTGGTTCCCTGGTATGAAAAATAGTGTTTCTTATGTAAAAAAATCCGGGGAATCGATTGGTGATGGTTTCATCCACCGCACGAA
This sequence comes from Culex quinquefasciatus, assembly GCF_015732765.1. Classification (NCBI taxonomy): domain Eukaryota; kingdom Metazoa; phylum Arthropoda; class Insecta; order Diptera; family Culicidae; genus Culex; species Culex quinquefasciatus. The sequence continues at coordinate 20,534,086 of NC_051862.1, read as the reverse complement.
ACGGCAAAGGGTCCATTTTGCCCCAATTCCCCATTTTTTAACATTTTTTTCTTGAAAATCGGTCTGTATTTAGAGCGGAGGCTTTATGCGGCCTTCCAAAATGCACTTAACTTATGTGAAAATGTCCCAGGAATCCAGTAAAAATAACCACTTGCACCGCAAATACCATCTAGGGTCCATTTAACCCCAATTCCGCTATAAAAGCATTTTTGGCCATTTTCAAATGTTAGATCAGATTTTACAAATCTGAAAATATTTTATCGTAAAGATCAGACAATTTTACATAAGAATGACGATTTGCACTTGATTGTTTGACACATTTATGTTGATAAAAATAAAAATTATGTAAAATGCAGTTTATTCTGCGTTTGGGAAAATTGGCCCAAAACTGATTCTTCAATCTTTTTATTTAGTTTAATTTCTATATCAACATAAATGTGTCAAACAATCAAGTGCAAATCGTCATTCTTATGTAAAATTGTCTGATCTTTACGATAAAAATTTTTTCAGATTTGTAAAATCTGACCTAACATTTGAAAATGGCCAAAAATGCTTTTATAGCGGAATTGGGGTTAAATGGACCCTAGATGGTATTTGCGGTGCAAGTGGTTATTTTCACTGGATTCCTGGGACATTTTCACATAAGTTAAGTGCATTTTGGATGGCCGCATAAAGCCTTCGCTCTAAATACAGACCGATTTTCAAGAAAAAATGTTAAAAAATGGGGAATTGGGGCAAAATGGACCCTTTGCCGTTTCGTGCGGTGGATGAAACCATCACCAATCGATTCCCCGGATTTTTTTTACATAAGAAACACTATTTTTCATACCAGGGAACCAGCCGCGTTCAATTAAGTCCGATTTTGGGTACCATTTCGCCCACTGTGCAACCCTTGACATGTTTGCCGATTTACATGTATATAACCCCTTAAGCGGTGCTAACAAGGAAATTCACAAAAAATCACCAGCGGATTGATTTTCTTGGAGAAGTTCGGGAGCGATTTTCGTTTGCGTTATCTGCCTCCACTCTCTTTTGCGGGTGAAGAAAGTTCGCAAGTGATTATATTTTTTGCGATTATTCCATCCCTGCTCGGGACCGAAGCGCGTCATTCAATTTTAATGTATCTTGATTATTTAGATTTTTTTTTTTGTGATTATTGTACAATTCACTTACCAGGGTCAACAGCACGGAAGGGTTCTCTTCGCCAATCTTGACATCAATCTGAAAGCAATTAAAAAAAAATCGTTGAATTACAAAATTACATGAAACTCTCCGCTATTCGCAAAATGTGTCCTACTTAACGCCACCGAAAAACTGTGGGCAGCTCAATTTGCAAGCAAAAAAAAAAAAAAAACAGAAAAATTTTCCCCCCATTTTAAACGCCACGTTTAAGCCGTTTAACTCGCTCGTTCGCGGTATTCATTCAAATTACTCAAATTCCGGTCGATTAACGAATCGCAAGTCTCACGCTACCACCATTTCGCGGCTGACAAAAGTGTCGTCGAACGTTGCACGATTTCGGGATCCATTTCGGCGGCAATTGGGGACAATTTGAAGAGTGTCATTCGAAAAGGGATTAAGTTAAATTGTCTAAACGTCACTTTTGGAAGTTTTCATGTTGAAATTGTTAATTTTTAGAAACAAAAGACGAATCATTCCATAAATTTGGACAACTTTAACGAATTCTTTCCAAAATGTGGAGACAGTTAAAATTTACCGAATTTGAATGTCTGAGACGTGTGGGTCGATGCTCTCATATAGAAATTCTGAAACCATGTCCAATTCCTGCCCTCTCGTATATGATGCCAGAATATATGCTGCGTGACTTTCAAGTGACAAAGTATAAACACTGAACGAATGTGGGCGGACACGCGCGTGCCAGAAAGCCAAATTTTCTTCTGGTTGAATGATAGCGTCCAATTTCTGCTGAGCTGCGGACGTTTTTTGAAGATTTGTAATAATTTTGCAAAAAATGTGAAAATTCCAAAATATTTGGTTTAGTACGGAATAAAAAAAAATCATTCAGAACTTGTCCATTCGGTGACAAATTGCGGTAGTGGCGGTGGTGACGAGGAATTCAGGAAGAGTAGACGAATTTTTGGCCAGCTATTTTTGGACACTTGGGGTTGTCTAGCGGCAAACCGCCAGCAGAAAGGAAGACAAGTGTTCTATAGTGGCGCGATGCCCTGACGCCAACGTCTGTCCGGATGGGAACAGAAACCGAAAGGTTTGACAAGTTGTGTAAAAGTCGCGCGCAGGGTGTGTTGTCTAACAACACTGCCGGTGGCGAAAGAGAGTGGAAGAATTTCAGCAAGCAGATTCTTGATCTTGGTGTCAAGGGAAAAGTTGAGGAAGTGGTTTGGAATTATGAGCATTTTTAATTGAGATTAAACATTCAATTTTCTATGTTTAGCTTAGACAGAAACTGATCATCTAAGTCTGGGTTATTATTCACCGTAAAAACACTGCACATGACTGAGCTATCCGAAAATTTGCAAAATTATCAAATCAGCATTGGCACACGAACCTTTCTTTTAATTTTAGTTTATCTCTTGATATTTGTTCAAAATTGTTTTCTAATTTTTTTATGTTTGTAAACTTCACCAAATATTCGAAAACTTTATTTCTTCTTGCAACTGTAAAACCCCTCAGCAAATGTTATCGCAAAAATCCTCTCAGCACGTCCATGCAGAATTACTGCATCGCTGGGGAATTTGGCAAACAAAAGTCACGCAGGGTGAGCTACCGACGGGGGACGGACGCCCGCCCGTCGTGCAGAGTCCGACGGATCAACTATTTTCAAACAACAATGGGGGGTGTTGGCCAGATCATCGAGTCATTGATAAATGGAGAAGTTTCGAATCCTAGATTTAAAATAATCGAAATCAAGGTTAAAAAAACCTTCAAAACAAATTTAAAGAGAAATTTGCAATGAGTTGAAAGCAATTTAAAAAAAGTGTTGACAAAATTTTAGTCTACTTATTTTAAATTAGGCACTTTTGAATATTTTGATTATTTAATGAATTATTTATAATTTGAATGATGTTTATCATTAAAACTGTAATATTTGTTTTTTATGCTCTTAATCCTAAAAGTGAATTGAACGAAAAAGCATAAAATTTATTTCAAATTTTTAAGTTATGAAAATGCAGCGGAGCAATATTTTTTCAAAATTGTATATTTTGACTATTTTGAAATATTAGGCTTCATTTGGAAATTTTGAAAATCTTGACTTTTTTTAACAAAAGATCCAGCAAACAAAATTTAATTTTTTTTTGCTTTTTGGATGTCGCTTTAATTAAAACACCCTAAAAGCAAAAAAAAAAAAAAAGTTTATTAGATCTTTTCGAAAAAATCTCCTGATTTTTTTTTCGAAGGATTGGAACATTATAAACGAAAATCTTGAAAAGAAAAATTCGGACCGAACTTTGCCATTTGAAAAATAATGTTTATCGGCTATTTAGAATAGTAGTTTATGCAAAAATCTGTAAAAAATTAGATTTTATCAACACTTCGTTAATACAGTGGACTCTCTGTCTGTCGATCTTCTCGATATCAATATTGCTCCAACTGTCAATAAATTTTTCGGTCCCTTCAAATATATTGCCTTTATTTTTCGTTCTATTACTTGATAACTCCCGCTCTTGACGGTCCCTTCAATATTGACAACGAGAGAGTATATTTTTTTTTAAATTCCGGTAAACAACCTTTAAATTACATGTAACTATTGACCAAATTGAAGTCCAAATTGACCTGTAAAAAAAGTTATTTCGTTTTTTAGGGCTCTCACTTTTCTCAAAAACTGAACCATGAATTGCTATGTTAAAATAAAACTGAATTTTGAAGTTTGCTCAGATGCTTTCTCTAAATTTGGTCGTAGAAGGCGTTGATTGCGAGATAAAATATTGGTTTCTTCGACAAAGCTCCTTAAATTGGCAAGCCCAGCAACTTTCTGGAAAACAAAAAAAACCAAAAATATACCTGAAAAGTTAGATTTTCAAAATCATCCTAATCGTGAACCAACCTTATTTTCAACCAAATCAAAAGTTTCCTTTTCACATTTGCAACAACTCTTTTGAAGACACCAAAGCTCCAAAACTACACCAGTTTTTGGAAAATCCATTTCCACTTAATTTTGCGATCAGGACCACTGCACAGTGCTGCCAGATATGACAATTTTGCGCATAAATTAAAAAAAAATGCATTTTTAAATCCTTTGGACGAGCACTAAGTATTTCTTGAGATATCATGTTTTTAAGTTGGAAAGTCCTGTATCGCTTAGCAAATGTTTTACTAATCCATCCATTTTCTACAATTTATTGTGTTAGAGCACAGTAGGCCATGAAATTAGAAGATTTTTTTTTTTAATTTCGTAACGATAATAAGTGAGTGTCTCAAATTGTATTGATGCAAAAAACGGGGTCAGGAATAACGTGTTTCCTAAAAAGCTTTAAAGCTAAAACGATCAAGCGAAAGATTTTTATTACAGGAGAACTTCTTCAAATTTCATGTGCTCTAACACAAAATATTTTTTGGAATTCCAGCAAGCTTAGTACAAAAGAGCATACCGGTATTGATTAGCTAAGCAATACAGAACCTCCAGCTTCTTTTTGTATATTTACAAAATATGTTTTAATAGACAGCTGCGTTGGGTTTTCCAGTGTTAGTTTAAAAAAAGTCCAGGCTAGCTTTCAAACTATTGTCATTCTCTGTTTTTGTATGGAGCAAACGATACTTCATTATATAAAACTAAATAAGGTTCAGAATATACTATCTGAAATCTTCGGAAAAAACGGTTTGGATAATCGAATTTCAAAAAAAGCATTATTTCAGCAAAAGGCAAAAAAAATCTCAAATTTCACTTATGAAAAATACGTAAAATATGTATAGAGCAGTTCTCTAGGATTTCGGTCATTCGATTTTTTTTGTATTTTTTAATCCGACTGAAACTTTTTTGGTGCCTTCGGTATGCCCAAAGAAGCCATTTTGCATCATTAGTTTGTCCATATAATTTTCCATACAAATTCGGCAGCTGTCCATACAAAAATGATGTATGAAAATTCAAAAATCTGTATCTTTTGAAGGAATTTTTGATCGATTTGGTGTCTTCGGCAAAGTTGTAGGTATGGATACGGACTACACTGGAAAAAATAATACACGGTAAAAAAATTTGGTGATTTTTTATTTAACTTTTATCACTAAAACTTGATTTACAAAAAACACTATTTTTAATTTTTTTATTTTTGATATGTTTTAGAAGGCATAAAATGCCAACTTTTCAGAAATTTCAGGTTGTGCAAAAATCACTGACCGAGTTATGAATTTTTAATCAATACTGATTTTTCAAAAATCGAAATTTTGGTCGTAAAATTTTTCAACTTCATTTTCGATGTAAAATCAAATTTGCAATCAAAAGTACTTTACTGAAATTTTGATAAAGTGCACCGTTTTCAAGTTATAGCCATATTTAAGTGACTTTTTGAAAATAGTCGCAGTTTTCATTTTTGAATTAGTGCACATGTTTGCCCAGTTTTGAAAAAATATTTTTGAAAAGCTGAGAAAATTCTCTATATTTTGCTTATTTGGACTTTGTTGATACGACCTTTAGTTGCTGAGATATTGCAATGCAAAGGTTTAAAAACAGGAAAATTGATGTTTTCTAAGTTTCACCCAAACAACCCACCATTTTCTATCGTCAATATCTCAGCAACTAATGGTCCGATTTTCAATGTTAATATATGAAACATTTGTGAAATTTTCCGATCTCTTCGAAAAAATATTTTGGAATTTTCAAATCAAGACTAACATTTCACAAAGGCCAAACATTCAATATTACGCCCTTTTAAAATGTTTGTCTTGATTTGAAAATTCCAAAAATATTTTTTCGAAAAGATCGGAAAATTTCACAATTGTTTCATATATTAACATTGAAAATCGGACCATTAGTTGCTGAGATATTGACGATAGAAAATGGTGGGTTGTTTGGGTGAAACTTAGAAAACATCAATTTTCCTGTTTTTAAACCTTTGCATTGCAATATCTCAGCAACTAAAGGTCGTATCAACATAGTCCGAATAAGCAAAATATAGAGAATTTTCTCAGCTTTTCAAAAATATTTTTTCAAAACTGGGCAAACATGTGCACTAATTTAAAAATGAAAACTGCGACTATTTTCAAAAAGACACTTAAATATGGCTATAACTTGAAAACGGTGCACTTTATCAAAATTTCAGCAAAGTACTTTTGATTGCAAATTTGATTTTACATCGAAAAATGAAGTTGAAAAATTTTACGACCAAAATTTCGATTTTTGAAAAATCAGTATTGATTAAAAATTCATAACTCGGTCAGTGATTTTTGCACAACCTGGAAATTTCTGAAAAGTTGGCATTTTATGTCTTCTAAAACATATCAAAAATAAAAAAATTAAAAATAGTGTTTTTGTAAATCAAGTTTTAGTGATAAAAGTTAAATAAAAAATCACCAAATTTTTTTACCGTGTATTATTTTTCCAGTGTAGTCCGTATCCATACCTACAACTTTGCCGAAGACACCAAATCGATCAAAAATTCCTTCAAAAGATACAGATTTTTGAATTTTCATACATCATTTTTGTATGGACAGCTGCCGAATTTGTATGGAAAATTATATGGACAAACTAATGATGCAAAATGGCTTCTTTGGGCATACCGAAGGCACCAAAAAAGTTTCAGCCGGATTAAAAAATACAAAAATTAAAATTGAAGAAAAAAGACCGATTTCGTAGAGAATTGCTCTATATTTTTTTATTTTTGTAGTTTGCCAAACAAGTTTCTTATTTAATATTATTAAATAAAATAATAACATAATTAAAATAATCAAATTTGAATGGATGTGGAGTAAAATGAAATTATTTTTTATTTAGTTATGGCCTGGTCGTAAATATTCGAATAAACGTAGTTAAATTCTCGGTGAGTTTTCAAAAAGCCGTAAAAGCCACCGTGACCTCTTACACTAATTTTCGTTTTTCGCGAAAATGAGACAAAATTTCATTTATTTTTAGTTTGGGGCACTTGAAGGACGTGTAGATGAACAATCTCGAACGTTTTTGATATTAATTTTTCATAAGTAGGTCGAATACCGATGTAAAAAGGACTTTGTTTACCAATGGCTCTTACGGCTTTTTGAAAACTAATCCGAGAATTGTATTGTCCCGATGTCTTTGTCAAACGCAAATTCAACTAGCAACAGTACCCGAGAACCATAGCACCGAACATCAATCCGTCAGCAGAGTGCAGTTGCCTGCCGCAGCGGATCAGGAATTTCGACTCAGTCCCAGTGGTCAGTGCCAACATTTCTGCTCAACCGTCAGCCACAGTGCCCGCTCGCCACAAATTTTCTGTTTGTTTATGCGGTGTACACTTAAATCTGTTGTACCGAACTCAGTGAGTACGGGTTGCGGATTGATGACTGTATAGCGCCACCTCCCGTCAGAATTACACTGGGATTTATTTTGGGCAGTGACCTCCGGGTCTGGGAATGCCAATTTTCCCCGACAATTCCTGGCGAAATAAACATTTGGCGCGAAAAGCAGTCCGCGTCTTTTGACGAATTTTGTGGTGCCAAAATAGAGTCCTTGGCGCCAAAAGTTTCTTTAATGCACCGCTGTAGGTGGGAAACCTTACATATATTAGTGTTATGCAATCGCGCAAGCCGGACTACCTGGTGTGGTTATTTTTAACGCACCTCCAGCGAGCGATGACGGCCACCTCGTATCAATGTGGCCTAATTCCTTTCCGACGCGGCTTCAGCTCTGTTTACACAAAACATACGCCCCCCCCCTTGCAGGCCCTTTGCCGTCCCCTTCCCGTTGACCTACCTGGACTACCGGGGAGGTATTGGAAAGTTACGAAATGTACAAACTAAATATTGCTCAAGAACATACAGATGGGTTCACCTGACTGCGTGGTTAGGGATGTTTTACAGTAATTTTCATCACAAAAATTACAAGTGTTGTAAAAAATGAGTTGCAAAGCTCGATTTTAGCAGCACTCCATCGTATTTATCTAGCTCGATAAGTTTTCTTTGATAAAGGTTCACATTCCTACTAGAATCCATAATAATGCGATATTATACATATAATACATGGAAGGTAAGGGGTTTTGTTAGCATCAGGACGCAATCGTCGAGGCAGCAGCAAATTCGGTGTGTTTGGTAAACAAAACATATCGGATATTTATACAAAATGTAAACACAGACGCACAAACACACGCACACGTAATGGCGTAGATTTTGTGGGTCGAGTTGTTATAATAATTTTGAGTGTGTACATTGAGGCAGAGGCCGCCAGGAAATTGCCACAACCACTAACGATATCGGTTTCACCAGGGCCTAATTAGTTGTGAATATTAGGAGAACGAGTTGGGCGGGCAGTTTCAAGGTGTATTTGCTCGTATTTGTATGAGTATGAGTGCGTGATTCTATGGCAATGACAATTCGGTAGGACATGTTTGCTTTCCTGTTTGTTTAGGGGTGTAATTAGTGGGGAAAGCTTTCGAATCGATCAGGGTGACATCATCAGAGAAATGGTGCGTAACTTTTAGAATTGAACGTCTCTTGTATAGAACAAATGGAATAAATCATGTTTTCCAAAATATTCGAAATCGCTTAGAACGTTTTTTTGTACAAACTTTAATTTTATCTGACATCTGGGAACAGTTACTCTTTTATGTCAGAAAAAGATGTTAAATTTTGTTAACCACTAAAAATACATAAATTTACTACCTTTTCGGAGTAATGTCTCTCTGCCAGTTGAAATTGCAGTAATATCATATCATGCAAGCGGTTAGCACAACACAATTAATTTTTCCATATTGCAAATATTTTTTCTTTATTTGTTTTTATCCTTGTTTTTGTATTGTAATAATCTTATTGTTCCGAGAAATACTACTTCAGCCTGAAATTTCCGAGAAAGCCTTTTCATCAAATTTTCAATTTAGAGGAATTATATTACATCTGAATCTGGTTCGTTTCACTCCTAATGGTTGATAAATGCAAAATTTCAAAAAAGGCAATATTTGAAAGAATATTGAAAACTCACATTACTATCACATAAAATCAGATTTTTTTTTGTAAATTCAAAATTTGGGATCACTCAATTCAGTCCCTAATGCGCGCAAAACGATTGAATTTTGGATGGAAGGTTGCAGAAGATGTTATTTTATTTTAACTTTCAATTTTGATTAAATTTAATAATTAACGTGACAATTGAGAACTTATTTTTTCAGGAGCTACATTCTCTGAGAAGACACCTTGGCAGGATAAAAATTCTCTTTAGGCCTTTTTCAAGTGAATTTTCAAGGTAAATTTACAATAGGACGTGATCTTGGGCGTTTGAAGCAAGGTTACGTCCTTTTGAAAAATTACCTCAGATTTAGTAGTATTTGTCTAGAGTCCGGTGACAGTGTCCAAAAAAGAAACTTTAAGATTATTTCCTCTGCTTTTCAAATACATTTTTGGCACTATTTCTTCTGGAATAAAATTTCCAAGGCCCACATTTTTTTTCTTTACAATTTAAACCTTAAAATTGTTTTTTTAATTTTACAAAAGTACTTTTCGATTTCGAATTTTATTTTACACCCAAAAATTATTTTTGGAGGATTTTTCGCTTGAATTTTTGATAAATTCCAATAATCTATAGCCCAAAAGCTGGCAAAAGGGTTGGTCAAAGTCGAGTTTTTGTGATACAAAGTAAATTATTCAAATGGGAATTTTTTTCCGTGTACCCATTATTTCGAACAATTTTAATCATGACTTTCAACTTTGCTCAAGATACCGAATTGATCAGAAAGTCCTTTTTTTAAGTTACAGATTTTCGAATATTTGCAAAGCACTTTTCAATGGACAAATGTCAAATTAGAGGCTTTTATCTAGAAAAAAAAAGCAAAATTGCTTATTTGGAGCTGAAGAATCGAAGAGCAAAGTTTCATCATAATCAAAAATACTGAAATTGAAAATAGATATTTTTGAGACATTTTAGAGAACTGCTCACATGTAGAAATCATTACCATTATGCTTGATCGCCTTTGAAAATATTTCTAATAAATTAACCTGAAAAATATTCAACATGTTACTTATTGTTGCTGTTAGCAAAAGAGAGCTAGGTAACAATATCTCAGAGACTGTTGGCAACTATTTTCTGATTTTTTCCGAATAAAATATTTTCAAATTTATTGAATAAAGTAACTTTTTAAAAGGTCAAAATAAAGTTGCTTAAGACTTTTTACAACAACAAAAAATCACTTTTAGGTGGACATAACTTGTAAATGGTGCACTTTATCATAAAACTGCTTGACAAATTTAAATTGCAAATTCGATTTCAAATCAAAAAATGAAGTCAAAAATATTTTTTGACCATCATATTGAAATTAAAAAAAAATCAACATTTAAAAAAGTTCTATCTAGAGCAAAATAAATGTTGACCACTTTGTTCTATAGCTCATTGTTAGTAATCTAAATATATAAAAAAAATCCAATATTTTCATTGTATTTTTGAGCAATCCGTTTTTTTGTGATAAAAAGCGAAAAAAATAGTGGGTTTTTTTAGAATGTAAACCATTTTTTCTTGAATTCCCTTACCTTACTTTGCGAAGACATATACAGCAATTCCACACGAAAACAGCATGATTCGAAAAAAAGTTCTCCGATCGAGCTTAAAATTTGTCTGGGGATTGCTTGGCCAAAATAATTAGACCCGTATTTTTTTGTTAGGCTATTAGGGTGACCTACATCGTGCTAGAGTGGTTCAAAAATGGCAATTTTCGTCATTTATCTCAAAAACCACTTTTTTCAAAAAATCATATCTCCGCGTCATTTCATCCGATTTTAGCTGTCTTAGACGCGAAAGAAAGGTGATTAGTTAGAGAAAAATAGTAAGAAGTTTCAAAAATCTAGATAAAAACTTTTAAAAAGGTCGTATGAAAACTTAAAATGCTGTTTTGAAGGTCTCGGGACCTAAGAGCCTATGTCTGAAAATATTTTTACCTGATTCCTCGGAATTTTACATAACATATCAAAAAATGGTGAAGTTATGTTTTCAATATTTCTAGATGATTTTTTGAAAATAAAAACTGGGGGTTTCGACGTGTCACGCGCTAAAATCGGCTGATTTATGATTTTTTGAAAAATGTGCTTTTGCAAAAATCGACGAAAATGGCATTTTTCGGACCACCCTAACGTGGTGTAGGTCACCCTAATGGCAAAAAAAATACGGGTCTAATTATTTTGGTCAAATCGGAGAACTTTTTTTCGAATCATGTTGTTTTCGTGGGGAATTTCTTTATAATCGATCAGAAAATTGCTTCTCAAGATACAGGTTATTTTATGACCGATCCTCAAATTTGTATGGAAACTTGTATGGATGATTTGCTGAAATTGCTTTTTAATGTAAATAAAGGCAAATAAAAAGCCAGCGAATAAAGAATTAATCGAAGTATCAGGGAATTGCTCAGTATATAGAAACAAGCCTTACCCGACAAACTTCGTCTTGTCTCCTTTTTTGTATTTTGACGTTTTGAGCTTTTTGCTAATTCAGCCTCCTGTGATCAAAATTTGATTTTACGTAACTTTCTCCATACAATTTGCTGATGCACCAGAATCAATTCCAGAGTGGCCAAAGTGTCAATTAGTTAGCGTAAGAACCTTCCTTGGACTTATACGAACCCAACGCAACAAAGAGCACCTCGATCCGATGTTCCGTGTTCAACTGATTCGCGTTCGAACAAAACCATCGAAATTTTTTATATATATAGAAGAAGATTACCAGCGCCGTACCTAGGGGTTGGCGCAGTTGGCGACCGCCAAGGGCGCCAGCCCTTGGGGGGCGCCGAAAACGATGATTGTACAAATTTGTCATGTTATTATAAAATCTTAGAAAGGTATTCAGAACAAAAGGGGCGCCAAAGTAGGACTACAAAATAACTCGATAATCTTGGTCGGAATATTACAAATGTTGTCTGCCTGTGTGGATCAATCGGACCGCGCACTGGACTCACAATCCAGAGGTCGCCGGTTCGAATCCCGGGGCGGACGCAAAAAATTCTAAGTGTAAATATAGGTATTCGGTGCCCTCTCCCCGTGCCCATACCTTCACACTTAGGAGACCCGGGAGGCGGAGTCTTGTCGCAAAAAGAACGATACACACCTGTGGATCCGTTGACGAAACCGAAAGGTTTAAGAGGGCCACATTATAAGGTGTTACGTCGATTCCGTTTTTTTTCATATTACAAATATAACTTATAACACTTGGGGCACCAAAATCAACTATTTCAATAATTGTACCAGAATTAAATTTAAAATTAAATTCTTTCAATTCATTTATCAAAGGGGGCGCTCAAGTGGCAAAAATTTCAGGGTTTTATAACAATTCTTTGAAATAGCTAAAGATTTTATATTTCAACTACAGTATATAAAATTCAATTTAAGTTTCACCATTTTTCCAGCATCAGGAACCATCAAGCTTTTTTATGTTTTGAAGTATTTTTTTTATATTATCAGCTATTTAATTGAAATTTACACATTTCTATTGAAAATCTTAAATAAAAAGAATAAGATATTTCAAGTTTAGAGAAAATGGTATTTGAGATAATTTTATCGTTTTAAATGCAAACGTTGCGTTGAGATTGAGCTACGTTTTCGAAATACTGAAGTGTTTAAATTGAATATTTCTAACACAAAAAATGCTTTGACTTTTGTTAAATTTCTAGCAAAATATTTTTTTTTCAACATAAAAATGTTGGTTTTTTAAGAGCACATAAATTGCTCTAAATATATTATATTCTGCTGCTTGTATTCATTTGCTTGTAGCAAGAGTGAAAAAGTAAAATTTGGGTGTCTTCGACAAAGTTGCATAGATTGGCATGCCCACCAACTTTTTAGTCGTAAAAGTAAAATATTTTACAATTTCTTGTATAATTTTGATTTGCAGAAACACCATTATCGCGGACCCATTAGATTTTAAACCAAAGCAAAATTCCAACTCCAAAAACAGCAATATTTTTTGTGAAAACACAAAGTTCCACTTAATTTTGCTTCTAGGGTCAATAATTTGAAGAATATTAGTAACATTTTCCTTGAAAATTTTTGTTTTGTTATGTTTTAATGGAATGGATAAAGTTGCTTATCTTTCACATACATTTTTTTTATTTCATGGATTCCATGTGTTGGGCTATCCATTGTAATTTCGCCTAAATTTTCACATTTACACAAACGGTTCTAAAAGCTTTGTGTGTAGAGGGTGACTATTCTCGAGATTTTCAATTTCCGGGAATCGAGAATTGAATTTGGAAATTTCAGGGAATTCCTGGACCTGGTAGTGTTTATAACTATGCCAATAGTGCCAGTAATGTATAATGAAAAGTTATAAATGTGTTTCTTTTCAATGAATTCAGTTACGATTTATTCATGCATATTTAATGAAACGTTAATTAGTAGCCTCATTATTTTTGGGAACTATGATCTACTTCTTGATTTTTTTCTGAATCTGCAATACAACTTGTTGTATGAACTTGTTATTAGATTTTTGTGAAATAACAAAATAGCTAATATATAATTTCCCAGTATCGGGATTTTTACAATATAATAAATAGCGACTCAAAACAACAATTTTAATATTTTTTTTTCTTTTTTAAAACTGGAAACATGCATTGAAGAAATAGTGATCTGGAAAACCCGAATGTTCACATCTGGCGGACTTTACAAAGATTTCCAGAGTTTTTTTTTCTAAGATATAATTTAATATTGAGGTTTAAGCGAAACACAAAATTACTCCATGACATCAAAAAAGGAAATTACCTGGATACAGCGAAATTAAAATAATAAGAATAAAAAAATGGATTATAAGAATTGCTATTGCTATGGATATGAAAATTATACTCTTAGAAATAATAAACAAAAATATAAAAAAATTAGAATTTCTTCTTGTGGCTAACTGCTAAGTATGCTTGAAGGTTAATTTTGGGGTCCACATTATTTTAAGTTTTTCAATTAAAGTTATTGGAATTTTTAATAAGTTAAAATTTACACTTTCTGAATTAGAAGATAAGAGAAGCATTGGTTCATTCGAACTTGAACATCTTACACTGAACACGCAATGTTCTGAACAATTTCTAATTTTTATATTTTTTTTTATTTGTTTATATAATTTTGCTTCGACCAAATTTCCCGGGAATCGAGAGGTCCAAAAATGGTCGATTTTCCGGGAATTCCCGCTCGTTAGATGTCGAAAAATAAACACAAAAATTTCAATGTGTTAAAAAGGTAAAATCTAATTGCCTTTGTTTGAAGCTATGAATTTTCAGAAATATTGTTTTCAAAATAAATTGAAAAAAATAGTTTCAAAAGGAATCCATCCAAAAACAAGTTTGAAAAGGAGTCCATTTTCTAATCAGTTAAACTATTTTTTCAGGAATGCAGGAAAATGCTGATACAATGAAATTTAAGCTAGGTCAGATCAAATTCTGTTTAAAACGATAAAACAACACTCTGCTATTTTCAGTCAACATTAATCCTAAAGCACCTTTTCGCTACAACCTATCTATAGGGTGGGTACGTTTTTCAAAAAGTTCTCCGATCAAGTTTTAGTATGGTTCCCCTTGTAGGGCATGCCTATAGGGACTTTCATGCCAAATATCAGCTCATTTGGTTGTAAACTGGCTGCGCGCATCAGGGTTAAAGTTTACATGGAATTACTATGGGAAATTAGAACTTTTGTTCAAACGCTCTTACAGGTCTGGGAAAATCACGCGCCAACTTCTGGTATAGTCAGGCCTATGGGAATGGTCTGGAGAACACTTTTCCCGAAGAGAGCATATGGATTCGTTTTACCTAGAGCTGGCGCATCGGCAAACAATCCGATGTCTCCGGAATCAACGGTTTTCCCCAAAAAGCATCAAATTTTCCTTAGCATGCTATGAAAGTTTGATGAACACCGCGACGCCATATGTCAGACAGCTACCACGTGGTTGAAATATTAGCAATAAAACACAAATTTGCTATGCAAAGATTCTGAATTCAACTAAATAATATCAGGATTGCTCGAAATGTTCATTTTCTAGTAAAAAGAAAATTTGGAATTGAATATTCCAGCAATTTCTAACCCACGTGGTAGCTACCTGACATATGGCGTCGTAGTGTGCATCGAACTTTCATAGCATGCTAAGGAAAATTTGATGCTTTTTCAGGGAAACTCGTTGATTCCGGAGACATCGGATTGTTTACCGATGCGCCAGGTCTAGGGACAACGAAACCATATGCTCTCTTCGGGAAAAGTGTTCTCCAGACCATTCCCCTTAGGCCTGACTATACCAGAAGTTGGCGCGTGATTTTCCCAGACCTGTAGGAGCGTTTGAACAAAAAATTTCAATTTCCCATAGTAATTTCCATGTAAACTTTAACCCTGATGCGCGCAGCCAGTTTACAACCAAATGAGCTGATATTTGACATGAAAGTTCCTATAGGCATGCCCTACAAGGGGAACCATACTAAAACTTGATCGGAGAACTTTTTGAAAAACGTACCCACCCTACTATCTATATTGGAAAGATATAAATCGATTGAAATGGTTTAAAAGTAAACATTAATATGAATATTCTTCAAAGAATTAAATTGTGGTTGGATTTTTTAGCTGTTTTATTTATTCAATCAATTAACATTATATTATTAAAACTCTTTGAAGCAATCGCTGAAAATTTAAGTAAACATATCAAAATGATGAAAAATTTGGAGGGGCGCCAAATTGATGCTTCGCCAAGGGCGCCGTGGACCCTAGGTACGGCTCTGAAGATTACCAAAAATATTATGTTCCAAAAAATATTTAAAGATAAATAATAAAACACAGAAGTATTACAAAAAAAAACGGCTTTTTTGCGTTGCATTGGTAGAAGGAGAAAACAACATTGTAACGGCTTGTGAAACTGTGTTTCAAAACAGGTTATCAACAAATTAGACATTTTCAGCGACACCACCTACACCTTGATTAAGTTGCACAACGTGTAACGGCCTTTCCATCACGTCGTAAACAAGCGCCTTTTCTATTAACAACTTTATTAAAAAGAAACGAAAAACAATCGCTGAAAAACGGTTTCACCAACCGGTACCACACGAAAGTCCGCACGGGGGTCATCCAAGTCCAATCACAGTCCATAACAAACCGCACGCTGAACCCGCTACCAATTTCGTCGTCGTTGCAATAAAGAAAAAGTCAACGATTACATCAAATTGACGGTGAAGAAAAACAGTTCCGACTCGACCGTCCAAAGTTCGTAACAAAAATAGCCAAACAAATCCACCGGAGCGTGACTGCCACGGTGAAATGGAGATTTGTTATTGTTTACATCTATGCACGCCCCACGCAGGTTACTTCTTCTGTCGTTGTTGTTTTTGTTCCGATTTTGGGCTCTTGGCCAATCATCGCGGTTCCGTTCGACCATTTTCACCTGCTTTTATTGAGCGCCACACTTTTTACTTTTCTCTCTTCTTTTCTTCCATCTTTCTGTTGTTTTCTTTCTTTTGTTTTCTATTTGTAATTCGCGTTCGATGTTGTTGTTGTTGCGATTACCCCACATACATAGCTGATGCGCCGCGGAGGTGTACGTGATTGAGGTGCTTTGTGTGGTGCATCTTTTGTTTTTAACTGTTTTATTTTTATCCTCTCTATCTTTCACCAAATTACTGTTGTTGAGTCTGGCGGATTACGCGAATCGAAAACATCTTCGTGCGGCGTGGCCCCAAAATTGCAGTGCCGTGCTGTGAATTTTGACAGGTCGTTGAGATTGCACCTTTAAATTTAAATGTTAAAATTAAGAAAAAAGAGAAAATTATCAAAAAAAAATTCTAAATGTATTGTAAACTTTCAGAAGAAACGAAAATTCAAATCAAACAATCAATCAAAAACAACGAAAAATATCAATCAGTGAGTGAAGCAAAAATAAAGGGTTTTCACCATGTAATTTAAATTTATTTCACGATTTTTCTGATTGACATTGTTTATTAAATATAAATTACAGTTTCTATTTTGGTATAGGTGTTCATAAAAATAACACAATAATCAATTATCCTACATTCAAATCATTTATTAAATATTTCAAGTGTTTTTTGTAAAAATATTAAGTTTTGGAATTTATTTTGAACCGAAGACATAAAAAAAATAAAGGGGATATTTTATATTTTCTGTGCAGTCAATCACTGAGAGTCATCGCTCTCATTCAACTTTTTTCCACCGTGTTCAGTTTAGAGGAAATAAAATTCACCTAACATTTTGCGCTTTCACTGATTGATATGAAAACACACGATGCTTTTTCGTCCGACCATCGCGTTGCTGTGTTTACGTTTGGCGCCGCCCGTATACCGTTTATTTACTTTTGCAACTTTTCCAACTTTTGATGTTTTTTGCTCTGCTTCTTCAGTTTGTTTCTGTTTTGCTTTTTTCATTTTAACGATACACACGGTACATTTTGGGCCAAAACATCAAACCGTTACTACTTTCTCGCAAAAATCCGCGAAAAATCGCAAAAGAAAGAAAAACGGAACTTACCTCATCGGCGTAGTGCACCGCGTCGACCTCGTACTTCGTCTTGAAGTCGTCCGGCGTGAGCAGCGGACCCATCCACACGGCGTACTCCGCCGGTAGACGGGGCACGTAGAGGGTGGCCCGGCCGGATGTCACGTCCACGGTGCCGTAGCAGCCCGGCTCGGTGACGCCGAACAGGTACGTGAAGTAGGACTCCTGGAACGGTGGAATGAAGCGTTTGCAAATTTTAGTAATCGTTTGAAATGTTCAATTAACAGGTTCTTTATTGAACTGTTGTATTTATTTGTACAATTTTTGTCGAAGCTTCCTAAATGTTTGTCATGAATTTAACTGAATATATTTTCAGTTGAGCTTAACTTGATTCTTTTTAAATCGTAGATTTACATAAATTTTGTGTGTTATTTTTTTGGAAAAAGAATTTTATATCAATAACATTTGTTAAAAATTAAACTTTTTATTAATATTTTTTTAATTCCAGCTGGTTCATTTTTATATTTTTATAGGAGCAATGCTTTTCGTAATCGGTCAGTTTCATTAGATTTTTTTTATGTTTAGCTTAGAATAGAAAAAAAGTCATCTAGCGATTTTGATGGTTTGAAGTGCATATGATTAATTCATGCAAGAACCCTGGAGCCAACGACCGGAACATTATTCGGCTGTGTCTTTTGAAGATTTCTTCTGTTTAATGGTTTGCTAGATGATTATGTCACCTTATATTACAATATTATAAATTAAATAATGCTTTTCCCTTTCTCACTTTTCCATTCCTTAATCTAAATTATCCCAATTTCACTTCCCCCTACAGTAATTATTTGTCGAATTTACACTAACACACCACGCCTAACTGATTCGGAGCGATTGGAACGGTATGTCCACGCATTCTTCCTCTACTGCTGATTCTGTGAAACGTGGTCCGTTCACAGAATCTGTCACTTTGGTTAAGGCAAGCCACTTTAATTTTTGCAAAGCATTTATGAGGTTACTCCAAATTCCACGAAAATTTTACTAAAAACAAAATGCAATCGAAAAAGTGTAACGAATAGAGTGCATTTGATTAAATTTTTTTTCGTATTTCTAAAAGAACGAATTTCACGGAGACAACAAGATTTTAAGGATTTAACGCGTTTCGAAAAATCATGAAAATTTACCAATCCTACGACTAAAGTAGACACACTCTTTTGCAACCTTTTATCACAAAAAACGGAATTCTCAAAATCTGTAATTCAAAAAATATTTTAGGAAGCTGAAAAATACTTCTAAAAATGTTGTCACCAACTTATAATTTAAAACAAAAAAGATTCTCAAAATGCTATAAATAATAAAAAAATAAACATTTTTTTAAATGTTAGTAATGGATTTAAAAATTACAAAATAACATTTTTCTAAATGATCGGCATATTTCTTGCCTTTTTTAAAGGTTCAATAAAAAATTGATTTTGCGCTTTTTAGGTTTTTTTCAAACCCCCTTGAGTCAGGGGTATTCAAGCACACTCAAAAAAAAAAAAAAAACAAACAAATTTGTTTTATTGGACCTTTTTTATATAAGGTAGTTTTTATGTTCTTTTTTTCAGTTTATTTTTTTGTTAGTGTCTGAAATTATATATTTAAAAAAATATCTTTCATTGTTTCTTTGGTTTTTTTTAAACTGCATTTTCAGACAAAAAATAAAAATGATAATAATAATCTAAGTTTTTTTTTTAAATAGGTTTTGTTGTCTAATCCATAAATTAATATTTCTTTCTATCAATAAAACTCGGTTAGTGTGAAAGCAATTTTTATCAAAATATTGCAAATTTCTCAGCACATATAAAAATAATTAAAATTTAACTTTACATCAGATCATAATCAAATTTATCGAAATTCTTAAACAAATCTCGGTATAACGGAGTTTTAATATGTTCTTGTCTAAAAACTAAATTCAAAAAGACAGTTAACATTACAAACTTTTTACATTTTTCGAGAACCTCGATTTTTGCAGATTTTCAATATTTCAATATTCTTGGTATTTTTTTAATTCTTCGAAAATTCTTTTATTTTTTGGAACATCCTTGAACAAACTATTTTTGAATCAAGAAAATACTTAAAACATTCGAATATTGTAAATTTACATAATTTCTTCGAGACCGATTTAGTGAGAATTTTTTGGTCGATTTGGTGTTTTCGGCAAAGTAGTATTTAAAAAAAAATTAAATCAAGACTAACATTCCAAAGGGCCAAACATTCAATATTACGCCCTTTTAAAATGTTAGTCTTGGTTTAAAATTTTTGAATTTTTTTTTCGAAAAGATCGTAAAATTTCACGAATGTTTCATATTTAAACATTGAAAATCGGACCATTAGTTGCTGAGATATCGGACATTAGAAAAGGGTGGGTTGTTTGGTTAAGACTTAGAAAACATAAATTTTCATGTTTTTAAACCTTTTCATGGCAATATCTCGGCAAGTAAGCTGATAGTTGCTGATACGAAAGTTCAAAAAAGCAAGGTAAAGAGAATTTTCTCAGCTTTTTAAAAATATTTTTTCAAAAGTGGGCAAACATGTGCACTAATGTAAAACAATGAAAAACTGCGACTATTTTAAAAAAAGTCACCTAAAAATGTATTTCACTTGAAAACGGTGCACTTTATCAAAATTTCACTAAAGTACTTTTTGATTGCAAATTTGATATTACATCGAAAAATGAAGTGGAAAAAATGTTGCGACCAATATTTCGATTTTTTGAAAAAATCAGTAATGATTCAATAATTCATAACTCGGTCAAAAATTTTTAGAACGACCTGGAAATTTGTGAAAATTTGGCAATTGATGTCCTCTAAAATATATAAAAATTAGTGTTTTTTTTGCAAATCAAGTTTTAGTGACAAAAAGTTAAATAAAAAATCACCAAAATTATTTTACCGTGTAAAAATGTTTCAGCCGGATTAAAACATACAAAAATTAAAATTGAAGAAAGAAGACTGTTTTTGTAGAGAATTGCTCAAGTGCGTTTTCTAAACTAGTCCAGACTCGATTATCCGAAGCCTCGATTATCCGAAGTTCGATTATCCGAAGATTTGTTGGGTGTGTATTAAATTGAAAAATGCATTTTTTCATTATTCCACCACCACCATTTTGACCGCCATCTTAGATTCAAAAATTCTAAATCACTTAAGAGTACACTCAAACCCCGTTGGTTTGACACCAACTGTTGTCAAACGAACGGGGTCACTTTTTAGTTTGACACCCTTCTTACACGGAGTTCACACACACTACTAAACGTTTGTTTTGATAGTGTGCGTGAGCGCCGTGTAAAAAGTGACAGTTCGTCACTTTTTAGTTTGACTTTGACCAACCAACGGGGTACAAACTAAAAAGTGTCAAACGAAAAAGTGACCAACCACCGGGGGTTGAGTGTAGTTAAGAGGTCATAATAAAGTTCAACAATCAAAAATAGGACAGAGAGAGAGAAAGAAAAATCGTGATTCGATTATCCGAAGTGAAATTTTGCCAAGGCCTTCGGATAATCGAGTCTGGACTGTTGTTTTTTTATTTTCAAGGACTCGTTGAAAAAAAAAATCATTTATGAAAAATGATTAGCAAAATAATAAGAAAATTGATTTAGGTTTGTATTTTCTGTAGGTTTTTTAGATTATCATTTGGTTTGATTGTTCAGAAAAAAACAGAATGTTTCCTAGAATACAATTCTATTGAAAAGCAAGTTCAAGCAATTACTTTTATCAAATCAACTGATTTATTTTTAGCCCACCAAAATACCACCAACATTTAACGGGAAGTATGTCAACGCGATGTCAACGGGTTTTCCACCGTCACTTTCCGCTGAAAAATGCCCAAGTGGTGATGCTGACCCTCGACCACCAGCTTGAACGTTTTATGTACAACTGCACCAGTCATTTCCGTGAAATGATATGGCATCATAGCGTGCGAGTGTGCGAGAGAACGGTCAGTCGCAATCAAAACAAAACTGCCACTCTACCCGCAGCCATCAACAATAACAGTCATTGACGAGTGTGTGAGTGTGTGTATAAGTGTCGTCGTCACCAACTGACTGGTGATAATTATAGTTCCAGCGATATGGTCGCTAACACGGCTGAGAGGAAACTGATAATAGTTACACTCACGACCACAGTGCTACTTAGTTGGGTTTACTATTACTATTAGTACCTATTTTATTTTGTACGTGCACTCTATCACATGATGACCGTTTTGATAATCCGTCAAAATCACCGAAGCAAAGTTCCGACCGCGACATTGTTGTGACTGACTTTGTGCGACCGGGAATGTTGATAAGATTCATTACTGTAGAATAACCGTTGCTTAAATGGTAACATTATAAGTTGAATTGTTCTTACCTGTCGAAACACGTAATCAACGTCGGTATCGTAGAGGCTGATGTTGTCACCCCCCTGCAGAACCACCAGCGCCTGCTTGCCCTCCAGGGCCGGAACCTTGCGCAGTTCCGCCATCACGCGGTCCCGATTCTCCCGGAACAGCGTCATCGGAATGGAGTGCGTGTTGGGTCCCATCTGGTAGCAGGCCATCTTGACGTGATCACTTTAGATTGGTGGCGATCTGGAAGGAACAAGAAGTTTGAGGTCATTGTCGGTAAAGCAGCGTTCGGTTGCCAAGGGGGTGATAAGCTCGAAAGATAATTAATACGCGTTAGCGTTGCTTGCGTATTTCGCATTTTGCTCAAGAAATTAGCGGAATTTTGGCAAATGAATCTTACAGTTAACCAAGCTGGTTTTGGGAGAGTTGAACTACCCTCGAGAAATGTCGCAACTGGAATGGACCTCTCAAAATCGATAATTGTCGCATTGTTCGAGCTCCCAAATCCAGGACTGATTGTATTGTTGGTCATCAACGACGACGACGACGACTGATAGTGGTCCAATGTCCAGCTGTGGTCAGTGCTCCGATCAATCAAACGGATTTGAGAGGCTGACCGCTCGGAAATTTCGTCAGTTCGACTGGGGATTGCAGAATCTAGATCAAAACAAATCGTCAACCGGCGAGCGGTTTCGGACGCAAACCAAAATAAACATTCGCTTTGACGAAGTCTTGACGAAGACCATTTCTCGCTAGATTTGAAACCAGGACGGTGTGGCCACGCACCCGTTCAGTGGGCTTGTAAACACGGTTATTCAAGGAAAACTAAGAGTTTTAGTCGTGCCAAGGTAGGTAGATTTTAAAAGGTTGGAAACATCTGCTTTTCGGTATTCTAGACGTCATTTTCTCATACAAAACAGATGAAATCTCAGAAATCTCAAAAAAGACAATACTGAAAGTAAAAAAAAACATTCGCAAAACAAAAACAAAAATGGTGTCAACCTTTTCTCCGATAATCTTGAAGTCGCCTGACATACTCGTCGAGAAAAGTGCGGGAAATGAGTTCAACTCTCGACGACGTTTGTCAACTGCGGGGACTACAAAAACCGAAAGGTATGCTGAAAATAGTTTTTCCTCCTCCTCGGTTAGGAAAAGTGGAACTTTGAGGTTAGGGGCGGTGGTTGACGTTGGTTAATGGTCAGACAGACAGAAAGACATGTCCCAGACGAATCTCCGTGTCTCGCGCCTTTCAAAGGTAGTGGACCGGAATGGAACGGCCGGCGCGACGGCATCGGATTGTGTTGGGCGGGTTTTTTGTACTGTACGGGAAGGTAAAAATAGGAATTGGCGCGCGGTTTTGTGACAGAAGTGAAGAGGAGGAGGGGGTGGTTTTGAAGTGGATTCAGCCGGTTGAAAGTGGATGTCTTTTTTCTTGGGATAATAAATTAGGAAAATTGGAGCATAAATAATGAAGACATCAATTGTACTCAAACAGGAAAGTCACTTCGAATAATTAATTAGTTTAAACAATTTAGTGAGTATTAAGCTGTTTCAGTAGAAGGATAAAATCTGAAGCTAGAATAAACCAATCAAGCTCACAATTTGACAGTAGATATTCATGAATGATGAATACAAGGTGTCAGGTCAGTTTTTCGAAAAATATGAATTGTTTTCAAGATAAATCTATTTTGCCGAATAAGCTTCAAGCCTTCCCTTAGGCCTTAACAAGTTTCATAACCGCGGTCTTGATATAGATAAAACAAGAAATAAATGTCATCGATATATTGGTGCATTTTCAATATCACTTTTCACTACCACATAAATTTAAATACCACTTTGCAAAATTTTGCTTTACACTCATGTAACATAAACTGCTGATCCTCAGATTACCAGCAACGTGACACCACCGTGTAGCAATGGTGCTATTTATATGGAAAATGCCGCCAATACTGTCTCATTGAATTAATCATGAGGGAACCATTTTAAGGCACGGTCTAAAATGTATTAAAAACCTAAAGTGAAACAATTTTGTGAATTTTCTGATTGAAATTCAAAAAATAAAGTTGCAATAAGAATTAGAACACAAATTAAACAAATGACATTTTTAAATAAGTTTTTAGAAATAAAAAAAAAATAAAACCTAAATTAAACCAAAAATCGCAAGTTACAAATTTATGCACATCAAATCACAAACAAACAAAAAATCGACACCACCGAGACCGACTGAAGGTTAAAAAATGGCACACAGACGAGCCGAAATTGCCGACCAAGGTGAAAATTTTGCAACAAGTCGCTGTTTGCTTCCTTTTGTTTTGCGTTGTTTTTAGTTCTTTGTTTTGAATCCGAACTGTTATTTCACACGATTTAAAGACCTCGCGCAAAATTGGTTCGTTTGCGGTTTCTGGTGTAGTTCTGGGTATGTTTGCGAAGCAGTTTTTTTTGTTTGAAGCTAATTCGGCTTTAAATGATTGTTTTTGAGAACCATTCTAAAGAAGCCTTCGTTTGATTATTCTTTTAGAAAACATAAATTAAAATCAAAGCTTGATTTCGATTGATTCCATCAGTAGAATAATGAAAATTTGAAAATTAAAAAAAGGTAATTTTAATGTTTTCGAAAACAAAATTGTGAACACAGTAAAAAGTTTTTGTTTTAGTCCAGACTTGATTATCCGGTCTTGGAAAAATCTTTTGATATTCGTACTATTTTTTTTTCTCTTATTTTTTATTGCCAAGCTTAAAAAATGATTAAAATTTTTAAATTCAAAATGGCGGCCATTATGGCGGTGATGAAATATTGTAAAAAATGCATTATATTATTTTATAGGCGATCATCGTATTAAAAATTAACTAAAATGGGGTCGCTGAATTCGATTTTGATGTTTAAAACCAGAAAAAGAAAAAAAAACTTGACTAAAATTGGGTCGCAGAACTCCAATTTGATGTTTGTCCCTCGGCACTGACCAAAATTTAAATTACAAGCCTAGGTTTCAACATTTTGATGAAAAACGTGTTTTAAAATGCATTTTGCACGCGCCCAGTTGCTTTCCAATCATTAGTTTTCAAAATATCGAGGTATCGACGGAATTATTTTTTTTGTTTGCGAAAAAAAACTGTACATTGATATTTCATGAAAAATTAAAATGTTTTCAAAGGAGTTCAAACATGCTAAATATGATTATAAACGCAGGAAAATGCCTTTTTTGATTTTCATTTGATTAAACTATAATTTTCATTAAAATTTTGAAGTTTTTCGAAATTATTTTTTGGCCCCCTGATTATTCAGACCGACTTTGAAGGGATGAGGGCGACATAAACTTTGAAAAAAATTTGAAACGCCGTTTGACGCCAATGTTCAAATTGTGAAAATAAGAATTTAATTTTAAACATGACAGTATTTTTTTTTAATTTTGTGTGTTCAAAACTATTTTTTTTTCGTGAAAATCAGTTAAAATGTCACGCTGGTTTGCAAGTTAAAAAAACTAATTTTATAGAAAAGTGTAGTTTTCAAATTTTAACATAAATTCTAATAAAACCTGCGTCGTTTTTTTGCATGTTCAACAAAAAATCATTTTTAATTTCAGTATTAATTAAGATTTTATTTTCGTTCTTATAAAATCCTTGACTTGGCACCAATAAAACAAAAAAAAATATAAACAACCTTGTAAATTTTTTTCGACATTTTACGCCATTTGGCATCCATTATGCGAATTAAGTTTAAAAAGTATTTTGAAATTTAGAAAAAATCGCTTTGATACCACAAACTGAGAACATTCATTCAAAATGTTTCGTCAGTGAGTAGCAAAATTGCACAATTCGATGATTTGAGGAAGTTTAAAAGATAGGGTTCAGGTAAAAGAAATATTTTGTTCTCAAAAAAAAAAAGAAACATGTTTTAAAATCCATAGAAAATGACACCTTTTCACTGCTTTCCGGAAAATAATAAGGTAATAAGGGTTAAAAATTTGTTTGATTTTTTTTGTATTTTACACCAAAAACACTAACGTTATGTAAATCGTTTCAAAAATTCGCGCCGGTTCTTAGTAATTTTGAAATTGTATAGAATTTTGTAAAATTTGTTGTGAAAAATGTATTCTAAATTACGCGTCGCAAGACGAGTTCCACACAGCATTTTTCACAACTTAGAAAAAAACTTTCAATGGAAACCGTTGAAATCAAAACAATATTGATAAAAAAATCAATACAAGTGCAAAAAAGTTCCACTTTTCAGCACCCATCTCAGTGGTCGAAAATAGAACTTTGCAGCCTTAGAATCGAAAAGTATAACAATCCGATTCAGTTATTTTTGGTAGAGAAATCTAGGCCGTATCGTCGTTCGAGAATGACAGGAAAAAAATGTAGTTTCAGGACGGGTTGCAGAAATGATTTAAATAATGTTAAAAAAATATGTATTTTTAAATATCAGCCAAAAATATGCTTATTGTTAATTTAAATTATGTAACTTCCAGCTTCAAAAAGCGGATCTTCCATAACCAAAATCAAGACGAACTTTTCAACAACGGCGTCCTTAAATGCTCAACCGCGTAGGTTGTTTCCTAAATCGATACCTCTTATTACGACCGAACGTTTGGCGATAAATATTTATAAATTACCTCTCTGTTGGGTTCTACCCATCAAGGTCCCCGGCCCGAAAAATGTTTATTCAATTCCAAGAAACTTGCCAGGCGGCCCCAGCAAATCCAGCAAAGCTCGCGATCCCGCCGCGAGAATATCTGCTCGAGATTTCGCTGACGTGAGTCCCGACTGTTGTGTACATGTTTTATCATATCAAAATCGAGCTGAGAGAAGCAACACATTTAGTACAGTGCAGTGTCGTTAGTTTGACACGGTTAATTTAAAACGTCGAAATAAACGACCACTGTCAAACGAGCGCGATTTGACTGTACCAAGTCGTCGATGTTTACGTTTCGTGAGCCGAGGCCGCACACGCCGCGTTACGTTGAGTGTGCTGCAAGGTAAGCCAAATATTTACCATTCCTGCCGGGAATAACGCCGACGTCTTGATTCCGACCTCCGGCGCTGCTCTGCCGGAGTGGAAAATAGCCATGAGCAGTTCCAGCTGAGAGCTCCGCGTATTGTTTGCGGACGCTTAGCCTAATTTGTGTTGCAGATTTCCAGGGGCGGGAACGAATTTATTGGTCAAATTTTCATTTCAAATTGCTAGTGATTGATTGTGAATTTGTTAAGGTATTTTCAAGAAACACGGAAAAGGTATTGGGAAAATTTGTCAAAAAAACTTCACGTTGAAATATATGTGGCAATTGATTTTTTTCATGAATTCATGATTTTTGTTCATGACATCATGAATAATAATCACGAGATATGAAAAATGTTGTTCACGTTTTCATGAGTTCCCTCAAACGAGAGAAATCAAATTTCACTAGATTGACAGTTATCTGACATCGAATGTCAGAAGTCGACACCTTCGCAGGGATGAGAATAGAACATGCTTCTCTCAGTTGCTTATAGCTGATGCATTGATGACATAACAACTGTCAAATTGTGGCATGATTTGAGAATGGCATTGAACGTCAGAAGTTTTTGGTTTGGGTCTAGAAAGTCAAAATCGTTATTATTTGACATCTTACGCTGTTTTTGACGTTTGACACTTTGACACAAAGATTTGAGGAACTCACTTTGATCCTAATTTCAGTCTACTACGGCGGCGCCTCAAGTCTACAGTTGTCTACGATTAGCACCTACTTCTGCAGTCTGCAGCGTGTGTGTTGTTGTGTCTTTTGAGTAGTAAACAAACACCACCTCGCACACACGAGCATCCTAATAGTTCCAGTTATCTTTGATATTTGATACCCTGCTGCAAGATAAGCTTTCCACTGACAGATACAAAACACGATAATTGCCGTAGCGCGCCCTACAATCCGACATCAACACAAACTGGATCGAGGTGAGTAAACAACAACAACGCCGGTGCGACATGTGTCAGATTGTCATTCTTCTGCAATAGCAGCAGCAGCAGCAGGCTTTGGAGGGTTTTGAAGGTTTGTTGTCGTAACGTTTAGAAATGAATACCTGCCTGCGCTTGAAGGAGGGCTTATCGTCACACCTCGTGTGCCCGCGCTAGATAATGTGATGAGGTGTTTGTTTACATAAGATAGCGCGAAGAATAACAACAACATTGTAGGATGACTTCTTTTTGAAGCGCGAAGGGAAGGTGTGAAAATTATCGGCCGCAGAATCTGGGCGATTTGGAAAATTTTGTCATTTTAGTCGAATTGAGTATCCAGCGCAGTAGGCGTTACAACGGATCGAAACGTTAAAGATAACTAAAGTGAATTGGACTCTAATGTTTTAAAAGACCATTGACCTTCAGTAATCTGTAACAGAGACTTCCCCCTTGCGAAGCAGAGAAGTTCTAACAAATACGGCACGAGCCAACCAAAGCAAGGTAGCTTCTTCCAGAAGCACCATCATCAGCGAGTGCAATGGTCTTCATAATTAGCATCCGTTTCCGGTTGGGTTAACTTTCTTTCGCGTATGATTCTACTATACAAACACACTCTGTCGATGAGCTCCGGTGAGTCATTCCAAGTTCTTCGCTCGAGTTTCACGTACGATTCTATATAAACCATCGTAACTAAGAATTAATGGAGGCGATAAGTTCAGATTGGCTGTAGTTTGATGGAAGCAAAGGGGGGAGAAGGCTCGATTATGATTATACCTGGCTTGAACTTCCTCCGGAGACCATTGACTTCCACAATACATGTAGAAAAAGCAGTAGAAGGCAGGTTCTTGTGGGTTCTGCTAAACGATATGGTTGGAAGTCGAGGCGAATGAGCAATTAGGTGCTGCTCCCATTATTGCTACAATCAGCAGTGAAGCAGTGAGTGGAGAATACCTGGAGCAACGTGCCAACCTAATCAGAACACGCTGGATCCGGCCGTTCAGAGGCGAGCAGTCATTCATATCTTGGCTCGTGGAACTGCGACGAGTAGTACACGATTAAACCTTCTAGTGACAATCTTTGGACTTTAACCCCACAAAAAAACTAGAATTAGTCAGCTTCTCCAATGTAAAACTTAGCAAGATAAATTAAGAAGTTGACAGTAGAAGGTTAGAGAGGCATGTTCTAACTCTTCAAAGTGTCATCCTACAAGACCTCATCTACGATACAGTTGAAGAGACATCAGCCCCCCTTTCGAAGAGGAGAAGAAGTTAGACTCTCATCATCATTCAGTTGGATGACCAACGGCGTAACGTGCCTTCTTTTTTCTCGGATTGGCTTGGTTGGCCATGTGATAACACGTTCAGATAGAGCCCCGAAGAACGGTTCTTCTGTCATGACTTGTTAGAAATTGTTAAGTAAAGTTTGATGATAGAATAAACCAGCTGGATTTAAATTTCATCGAGACAGTTTGGTTTTACATTTTTGCAAGCTTTGCAGCAATCAGCATTTAAGCACACTATCCAGTGTTTATTTTTGTTGATGTTTTCAACATTTTAAGCAACTTGAGCCAGCCAGCAATAACATTGCTGACATCGGAAGCACACCAGACGCTGACGATGGCAAATTTAATGTTTTCGTCTTCTAAATTCAAATGTTTGCTCTTGTTTAGTTTGGCTCGATATTTGTTTTTTCTCTTCTCTCTGCTCGTATTATTTATGAATGAGGGCAGTTTTTTTCGATACTGATTTCGAGTTCGCTGCTCGAGGTTACGCGGCGAGCAAGGAATTGAAACATTTGAAATTCTAAAAAGGACCTCACGGGATCAATTCGTTGCTGGTAGTTGCGCACGGAAAAAAGAAGAAGATGGAAACAATTGCTAATGTATAAATTTGTATCAATATTTTAATCATATATTTATGTACATAGAAAACATACACGGTAAAAAAAAATAAATTATTAAGTTGTTATGAACAATAAAATACATCAAAATTATCGGTTTTTTTAAAGATTTTTTATTTGTTTTAGAGAACCAAAAAGTTAAATATTGAGTCATAGAGAAGCACAGTCCAGACTCGATAATCCGAAGTTTCTATTAACCTAAGTTCGATTAACCGATGGTTTGTATGGGACTTCGGATAATCAAATCATGACAAAACATTTTTTTCGCATTTTTTTCATTTCCTTGCTTTTAACATTAAATTCGAGTACTACGACCCAATTTAAGTTAAATTTGAATAACGTCATGCTTCGAATTCCTGGGTGCTTCGAAACCTCACCACACCTCATCTTGTTTTATCAATTATTTGGATATAAGATAGGAAAATAACTGTTAAAACTGTGTTATTTGCTGAATTTTAGCATAAAATTTAATTTCAAATTTGTTTGGTCGCTGTATTCAATGCCAAAATAATTAAATGAAATAAAAATATGAATTTACCAGCAAAGTGAATCATTTCACTGAAATATTTCATAGGCGTCCGAAGCACCGGGAAGGCAAAGCAAAAAATTGTGGTTCTGATTTTTTTAAATTCTAGCAAAATTTTATGCAAAATATCGAATGTTTTAATGTTAACAGCTTATTTAAGACCTAAAGAATGCCATTCACTAAAATTTCAGTCCAAATTTGTGCGAATCATAAGCAAAAACCAGTGTCCGGAATTCAAAACAAAAGTGTCTGGATTTCGAATCAGCTTGTATCAGTGTCTGAGATTCGTGAAAAATAAGTCATTTTAATTTTAAAATTCTGATGAAAAATGGTTAGAAAAGATATATTTTGCATACATTTTCTTAAAATGGACTGTTCATACAACATCCCGATGATATTTATAAATTTCCAACTTATTAATTGATTTTTTGCCAGCTAAAACAAAAATTATATGCTACTAAGTGTCCGGATTTCGAATCCTGACGTTTTTTGCTGCCTTTTAAATTAAAAATTGCATTTTTTATACGTTATCACTGCCATTTTTGTCGCCATCATGGATTCAAAAACTCCAAATCATTTTAGAATAGTTTATGGGCCATACTTAATCTTTACAATAAAAAATAAGAGAACGGAAAAACATCGTGGTTCGAAGTGAATTTTTTCCTATGCCTCCGGATAATCGAGTCTGGACTTTATGGGCTTTTTTTTTAATCTTAATTATTTTTCAAAGAAAATGATATTTTTGAAAAAAAAAAAAGATTTTTTGGCAAAGTCAATTTTAATTTTCTCGCTTAAGTTTTTGTTAACTGTAGTGCAATTTTCGACTTCTTCAAATATTAGTCAAGTTTTTTAAGTTTTATTTTTTTTAGAGAATATCTAAAGCTTTTACGGAATGTTATTTTTTTTAAATTATAAATCGAACCATTAATTTCTGATATATCGGCATTTCCGAATTGAGTGCTGTTTAAGAAACACTGAGAATAATTTAGGTTTTTTTTTACAAAATACCATACATTTTCAAATTACTCAAATTTTCAATATGAGTATCAAACGAAGCGAAGTTTGGTATGATTTTCCACCTTTATTAAACTAAAATTTTCACAAGATACCGTATTTTTCGAAAATACCAATTTTTTATAATTTGCAATATGGGTATCACACGAAGCGAAATTTTGTAAGCTTTTCCACATTTTTAAGATTCTGTTTTTTTTTAAGAAATCAAATCATATCATTTTTTTTACAAAATATCGTGTCTTTTTAATGTACTCAAATTTTTATAATTGGTTATATGGGTATCAAAGAAAGCTAAATTTTATGTTTATTTTCACTGTATTAGAGTTTTTTTTTAGTAGAAAACTATCATTTGTACAATTTACCATTTAATTTAAAAATATCGTTTTTTTTATTAAAAAATACATAATTGAAAAAATACGGTATTTCAAGAATATTTTAATATTTTCAAACAAAACACTAATAAAGGTTATGTTGAGCATTATGAAAATTAAAACTTTTTTATTGCATTTATTTTTGTATTTAAATTTGAAACTTTCTGTATAACCAAAAATATATCCTTAATTAATGCCAATTTAACGTGAAACATTGGGTATATGATTTTAGCTTGATTCAGCTAAGTTTATACATTATTAAGGAAAAACATATTTGAAGACAAAAGAAAGAAAAAAGCCAAAATTTAATATTTAATGATGCTTGAATGAATAATTAAAAGAACAGAAAACACTTGCCAAATTATGTTCAAAATTCAACTTCAAACTTTCCTCAACAGTCAAACCAAAAAAGAATGACTTCCAAGAGGTGAAGAACCGATTGAAACTCTGCATGATTCGAACTATCAACCAATGGTATGCCATCAGTTTACTATTTTTAGAGAACTAATAAACGAAACATAAAAAACCCAAATGGGTATTGAAAATTCCCCCTAAACAAGAACTGTTTAGCAAAATTACGGAGCTTGCATGGTTACCGCGCGGCACTCACTGGCTGTAAAATATTTACACAGAAGGTCAATAAACATTCTAGTGGGAGAGCGGTGAGGGGGGCAAATAAAAAAATAAATAACCAAACGGATCAAAACAAAAACACCTCCACCCCGGCGGGCGGTGGTCGACAGGTGGCATGTTTTGGACAGAGAGCTGAAATGCGGTCGATGCTGAGTCGTCTGGAAAGCTTCTCGGATTACGCGCGTTCTCATTTGGGACTGCTGGTTGGGGCTTTAATGTTTGACAAACAGGTGAAAATGGCTGACGTAATAAAAGTTGTATGTTGTAGGTAGGTAGTAAAATTGTGATTTTGAAAAGATCTTTAAACTTAAAATTTAATTTTATTTAATAAACACTTTGAAATGTTTAACTTGATTCGCGTTAAAATTAACCCCAACATTATTTGTGGCAGCTTAATTTTCCATTTCCACATAAATCCAGATGCGTGATCATCGCGTTAAAATATGTCACATTCAACTGATGTGTTTCTACTCTTTAATATCGTCATTAAAACAGAACATCAGCGTGAAAAGCTGACTCTCAGTTTCGTGGCCGTAAACATTGCCACTTTTCCCTTTATCCACGCCATTCTAATGAGGGGCACAGGTTGAAAAAAGGATTCCCGGAACATACCTGGACCTGGCTGGTTTAAAGTGCTCAGCTATAAATGGAATCTGCAGGACGGCGAACGCGGGGATTTACGGGATGTAATCAAGTGGAACCATAAAATGCAGCATTTTCCGGACTTTGTTGCGAGCTGCAGTTTGCTCATATTTCCCGCAAGGATTAATTCCTGGACACATTGTGCGGCCTTTTCACCTTTCGAACTGTGATCTTGAAGGATAATATTTTTAGTGCAATTATTGTTTTGTGTTGGTCAATTTGATTGAATTTAATGGATTCTTTTTACAGTTGTTGAGCGAATATTCACAAAAAAGTTACACTTTTCCGCACTGAAATAAGTTCTGAAAAATTGAACTTTTCAGCTCAGAACTTATTGCTGTTACTGTTCAATATTATTTTAATTTGAACGGTATCAGAAAAGGCAGTTTTATGGCTTGAAGTAAAAACAATCAGTTACAATTTGAGAGTATCAGAACCGTCATTATTTGTTTTGAAAAAGAAAATAAGAGAGCATACATTTGTTAAGTGCAGGTTATGGTAGTTTGTAACACGAACAATGGGTAAATAAACTATTTTTTTAAACCGAAAAAACGGTGATTTCATTTCACACATGGACATTTGACTTCGAATTCCATTCAAATGGTATTTTTCGGAATACCAGAAACGTTGTAAGCAACTCGTTTATAAACTTGATTTTTCCAGTACTTGCGTATTTATCCAAATCATGTTTTATATGCAACATCGAAAACTACGTTTTTTCTTCAATTTTCTAGATAGATCTTTGACTTTTGTTAACAATCAGCAATTTTTAGATACTACACATCCACAGCTATCGAGTCATTTTTCGAAAAGTTCAGAAAATTGTCTTTAACTTGCAAAAGAAATATTTATAATTGGGAATGAAAAGGAATCAGATGATTTTTAATGTTGAAAAAACAAATAAAATGGGCGTAATTTGCAAATCTTTTCGAATTTTTGACATTTATTGAAATTTTCAAAACATGTATTTTTTCAGAAGTTTTTCTTGTTTTTGCTAAGGCCATACCAAATATTTTCAAATTTATGTCATCTCCCTAAAATATTTACCCAAAAAAATCGAAGAAATCTAATGTTTAAAAAACTCAAAAATTTCTACATAACTTGAAGTGCAATTATCTGAAAACAATTTAAAAAGTAATTTCTTGCCTTTACATCATTACTGAAATTACTTCTTTGGCTTAACGAGCCGAGGGCATATTTAAAGTTTTTGAAAAAGTCCTATAAACATATTGAACACAAAAATTTATAGAACCTTTAAAAATAACTCTAATTATATTTAAAACGGCCTAGAATATAGCTCAAAAATGGTCAAACAAGAAATTGAAATTACAAAAAATAGTAATTTTGGATAAGTATTTTTTTAATACTAGGGCTATTCCCAATTCCGGAAATATTAAGGCAAAAAAAAATTTATTAAAACATTTAAAAAAAAATTTTTTCATTGACAAACTATTACATTGTTTATCGATTTCATAAAGTTAAAAGAAATGTTTTGATACTTCACGTTTGGACTCTCCGAAAATTTTGAATTTGAAACATTGAAACGTTGAGAAATAAAACATTAGGAAGAAAAAATATTTTCATAAATTCAGATTTTTACTCTTTTTTATTTAAAAAATGAAATTGCGATTTGAATTTTTTTATATTTTTTCTGAGATGTTTATGATGATACAGTCATCCCACATATTCGGAACGGTTTCCAGATCGGCCAATGTTCAAAAAATCATAGCAATCGATAATTGAACTTAATGATTCGCTTTTACCTTCATTTGAAAGCTTGTCTTGCGATCTTTCGAATGCTGTATCGAACATCTGCAAATTTTAACTTTTATATGAAGTTTTTGAAGAATTACTTTGACCTTGAAATCCACAAATTCGGAACACTTTTTTCTTACGAATGTAAACAAACTTTGGATCTTTCCAGGAGTACATATTTGTTACCAAATAATGACTTCACACACTGAAATCAATGAAACTCAAGCTTAGCGATGTTTTATACATTGTTTGATAACTTTTTTTGTGAAAATATCACTTAAATTCAGGTGTTCCACAATTGTGGGAGGCACAATAACATCCCACAATTATGGAACAGGCAATTTGGAGGCAGTGTTTTGCTGCTCTGAATAAAATAGTCTCGAAATGTAGTTTTTTGTTCAAAAAGAACTACATTTACTAGTGAAATAGCAAGAGAATGTCCAAATAAATGTCCTAAAAATAGAAGGGTCGCCAGAAAAGATGCATTTGGCATGCTATTGACAAGTTATTACAAAAGTGTTCCGAATTTGTGGTTGTTCCGAATATGTGGGATGACTGTACGAGGTTAATCGACACTGTTTTTTTTTTCAATTTGGAAAAGTATCACAGCTAATAGTTTTTTTATTTCAAAATTCCTTAAAGATTGGCCAAGGAAGTTTTACAAAAAAAATGCAAAACAGGCAAAATCAGTTTATCGCACTAAAAAAACAGTAATTGTTTATTAAAAAACAACTACTAAAAAATTCATTCAACCGTTCCTACTAATTTGCATTTTTCTTTTAAAAACAGAATTTTATTATTTTTAATTCAATTTAAATGTTGAACGAGGTAGATAATTGAAAACAATATTTGATTTTTTTTTATTCGTAAGTAGATCGAAAAGTGATTTTGTTGTATTGCAAACCTGCTAGGATTGATTGCAAACCAAGATTTGTTATATTTTGCTAACAGTCAACAAACGAACAACGAATATAGTCTCATGAATTAAACCAAAAATGTGAACAAAAATAATAACCTGATTTAAACTTTATAATATCTAAAATGGCTAAACCGTGGTTAATAATAAATTTGATTATGAAATGTATAAAAAAATGCTGGAATTGACCTGTTTTCCAAATGTATTTTTGCGTTTATTTTGTTTGATGATTTAGGACCTTAAACCGGGATGACATTGAAGGGTTGAAGATTTTTATTTATTTTTTTTTTCAATTTTTATTTATTTTAATTCATATAAATTTTCTTCAAAGTTAATAAACTTGATTCAGCAAATATTATATTATCAATATTTCAAACGAAACATTAAAATAAACTTCACTAAGGATCAATTTGCAGTATCAATTCAATTACCTAACTTTTAGGTGGAAATTTGTAAGAATCACAGTGACTATCAAAGCTTTATAAATAAAACAAATTAATGAAGCTGTTTTTTGTAGCATTATTAAAAAAAACTTTTTTGAAAAAAAATGCATTGTGTAATCAATCCCAGTACATGTTTTAAAAATATAAATCATGAATAAAGTCTTACCGGTTGAACATCATTTGAAAAATTATAAGAAATCCTATCAAAGTCACTCCGGTTTGCGGTACTTGTTACAAGCTTTATTAAAAACATTTAGAGCTCTTTTATATGAAACTTTAATAAGCAAAAAAAAGTATTATGTTGCTATCACGTCTTAATCAGCACAATTTCAAAAATAACGCCAATGATGCTTAAAATCGAAAAACTTCGTCAATAAACGATAATCACCGCTCATCCCTCTCCCACGGCGCGATTCATCAATGAAAAACACCGCAGCACAACAGCGCGCTCATTCAATTAAATATTCATCCCCCAAACGCATCCAGCTCATTAAAATACATTTTGCTGCAAAACTTTCAAATCTCAGCAGATCCCTCCTCTTCCTGCTCTTTCTTTTTCAAGTTGTGTAGTATACTGTTGCTCTGTTTTGGCCACGTCACCGCCGCCTTTTCCACGTTCCTCTGATCTTCCACACCCACGCCACCCAATTTTCACGGAGGCTGCGGCAGCCACTCTTTGGGGCCAAAAGTGGGCTGGCGGGGGGTCCTCAATGCCGCAGAATCAGCAACAACGTTGGCACATGCGCACAGCGAGAGCGGTCTCTGCAGTTGGGTTGTTGCGATGTGGGGTGACTTTGACCAACAAAAAAAATTATAATTCTTCAAAAAGTGCTATTTAGGCATTTAAAATGAATTTGAAATCGTAAAATAATGTTGAAAAAAAATCAAAGTTACATAAAGTTTCCTTTTACGAGGAGTCTCGTCCTGTTTTCCCCGTAAAGTACGTTGGTATTAGTGAAAAGCTCACTCTCTTCGGTTTGTGTGAGTAACTTCTCGGCGTGTTTTGACCTCACACTACCCTCCCTGAACACTGTTTGGCGAGGAGGTTCGTTTGTTTTTACACCCGACTGTTGACTCCAAGTTTGTATCGGGATTTTCCACCAGCACCACCCTCTGCCCCCTGCTGGAGGCTGGAGAAGAGGTCAGGAAGAGCTTATATACTTCACACATACACACACGAGCGGGAGCGTTGTTTTCGTCGTGGAACATGGCCCGGATAATGGACTCCGTGAAGAAGGTGTGGGTTAGGCAGGTGGCGGGGGCGAGGGGTTTATTTTTATATTATGGAAGATTAATTTCATATCAATATACAAATTGATTGGGTAAGTGATGCCGCAACAGTGTTTTGGCGAATTTTTATTGGAAGCCCCGGCGGGATATCGTGGCAGGAACCGGGGCTTCAATGATGAAAAGTTACGGCGGAGTCGTTCAATTTATAAACAAGCAATCTATATGTTCGACATGTTTTGTATGGTTCTGGGATGCGGGGTTGGGCGAAATTGGAATACCTTTAGGGTATCAATTAGATTTCTACAAGGTGATATGGTCGATGAAGGCGTCCATGTTAGGATGAGAGTTATAACCTTGAAATTTGTAACGACTAGTTCTGTAGAATTTCATTTTTTTCGATAAAATTCAATTTTATATAATTTTTTTTTTGAGTGAAGCTTTGTCCATGGGTAATTCTCCGCCAACTCACACAGCAGCTGCCCCGACCCCTCTTCGATTTGCGTGAAACTTTGTTCTAAGGGGTAACTTTGGTCCCTAATCACGAATCCGAGGTCCGTTTTATGATATCTCGTGACGGAAAGGCTGTACAAATCCTTCCATTTTTGAACATGCGAAAAAAGAGGTGTTTTTCAATAATTTGCAGCCTGAAACAGTGATGAGATAGAAATTTGGTGTCTAAGGGACTTTTATGTAAAATTAGACGCCCGATTTGATGAAGTACTCAGAATTCCGAAAAACGTATTTTTCATCGAAAGAAACACTTAAAAAAGTTTTAAAAATTATTCCATTTTCCGTTACTTGACTGTAGAAAATTTTGGAACATGTCATTTTATGGGAAATTTAATGTTCTTTTTGAATTTACATTGACCCAGAAGGGTATTTTTTTCATTTAGAATTTTTTTTTTCATTTTAAAATATCGTGTTTTTTCTAACTTTGCAGGGTTATTTTTTAGGGTGTAACAATGTTGTACAAAGTTGTAGAGCAGACAATTACAACAAATTTAATATATAGACATAAGGGGTTTGCTTTAAAACATCAAGAGTTATCGCGATTTTACGAAAAAAAAGTTTTGAAAATGTTGGTCGTCGTTGATCATGGCCGTTCATGGTCACCCGCGACAAAGAGAAACGCAAAAAGTAACTTTTTCAAAACTTTTTTTCGTAAAATCGGGATAACTCGTGATGTTTATAAGCAAACCCCTAATATATATTATTTTTTTTGTAATTGTCTGCTCTACAACTTTGTAGAACATTGTTACACTCTAAAAAATAACCCTGCAAAGTTAGAGAAAACACGAAATTTTAAAATGAACAATTTTGTTCTGAATGAAAAAATGACCCTTCTGTGTCAATAATGATTTGAAAAGCACATTAAATGTCCCTTAAAATGACATGTTCCATAATTTTTTACAGTTAAATAACGGAAAATGGCAGAAGTTTTGAAACTTTTTAAATGTTTTTTTTCGATGAGAAATACGTTTTTTTTCGGAATTCTGAGTACGCCATCCAATCGGGCGTCTAATTTTACATAAAAGTCCCTTTGACACCAAATGTCTATCTCATCACCGTTTCAGGCTGCAAATTATTGAAAAAACCCTCTTTTTTCGCATTTTCAAAAATGTAAGGGGTCGTACCACCCCTCCGTCACGAGATATCAAAAAACGGACCTCGGATTCGTGATCAGGAACAAAAGTTACCCCTTAGGACAAAGTTTCACGCAAATTGAAGAGGGGTCGGGGCATTTGCTGTGTGAGTTGACGAAGAATTACCCCTGTTCAAAAAAAATTAAAAAAAGTGTTTAGATGCAAAATCCAATTTGCAATCGCAAATTACTTTTACCTTCAATTAGGGTGACGTTGGGTGTGGAGGGGGTGAGATTGAGTCATAATGATTTTTTTTTACAAATTTTACAGTTTCTCAAGTTCTTCTCAATAAAACTAAATTCTGGTAAAAGGGTTGTGTAGGGGACATCTTAACTTAGCTGAAAAATTTCGTTCATGCAACAAATGTCTAAATTTGAGGTACGTTATTGGCCAAAAACATCCCCTCGAAAAATCATTTTTAATATTTTTTAGAATTACTCGAACAGCACCTAAATGTTAGAAAATCTCTTTTCAAACATTTTCAACATGTCAATACGATTCCCTCAAAAAAAAAAAAAAACACTGTTGGAAGGCTTGGTTATACCATATCGTTGTATTTGAGCTTAATTTTAGTTTCATTTGACCCATTTGGTCTATTATCAAACGATTGGCAGTTAGGGTAGAGTTCATCAAGTTACACCATATTTTACACCAATTACACCATATTTTGGGAAAATGGTAATAAACTATCTAAGAACAATTCTTCGATAAAAGATTTTCGATGTCATTTGCCGCATTTTATTTATAAAGAACATCGTTTTCATGTTGTGAGCATTTTAAGGTGATTTTAAAAAAGGTTCAGTTTTTTATAATTTAAAAGTATTTCAGAAAAGAAAAACATACAAATAAAATATATATTTTCGAAAAGCCTAAACAGTTTTCTACATTTATTTCTTTTGATTTTTTGATCGTACTGCTGATATTTCTGAAAATCAGCCAGATACAGATAAAGATTCATTTTTTTATTTTAAGACATGAAACATTGGTGGAATTTATATTTTAAGAAGCTTTATCTCAGCAACCATGCGATTAAAATAGACTAACAGAGAATATAGTAAGACATTTTTTCAGCCTTTCAAAAATCTCCAAACCACCATAAACTGAACATTTTTCGAAAAATTTTACCTTGTTTTGTTTGTTGTGAATACAAAGAGACGAGTTGTTCCTTTTAATTCCGCTATATATTTTAATATCTTGACAGATACGTATTTCGTCTACTACTTGCAGACTTCATCAGTGTTCTGTTCTCGACAACAAAACACTGATGAAGTCTGCAAGTAGTAGACGAAATACGTATCTGTCAAGATATTAAAAATATATAGCGGCATTAAAAGGAACAACTCGTCTCTTAATATTCACAGTAATGCATTGTGCTAAAACGCTCAACCAAACCACAATTGTTTTGTTTGT
Organism: Culex quinquefasciatus; assembly: GCF_015732765.1. Taxonomy (NCBI): domain Eukaryota; kingdom Metazoa; phylum Arthropoda; class Insecta; order Diptera; family Culicidae; genus Culex; species Culex quinquefasciatus. The sequence continues at coordinate 20,493,789 of NC_051862.1, read as the reverse complement.
CATTTTCGTTTGCAAATCAAATTTTGCATCTACCAAATTATTTTTTATGTTTGGTTTGACAATATTTTCGACATTTTTTTCCAAAAAAAAACACATCTACGGTACCAGATTTTGCCCCAACCTATTCTAGAGCAAATGATATTATTTTTTTATTTGCACTTTATCACAAAAAAAGTTAATTAATCAAAAACACATTCAGATTATTTTAAAATGTTTATCAGACAAATATTCCATCTTCAAAATATAGCTCAGCAAACAATTTTTGACCGAGTTATGATTTGTAAAAATTTAAATTATGTCAAAAGATTGTTTTTTTTCTTGTTTTTTAAATGTAAAATAAAATTTGAACTTAACAAGAAAATTTGATATTTTGATGAAGTGCACGCCGGCTTTAACTTCTATTTTCAAAAATTAAAATTTATCAATTAAAATTCAACTATAACTTAGTAGATTAGTTTAATTGAAAAGAGTTAGATTTCAGCACCACCAAATCTGAAAAAATGTAACTACATTTAAGTACTAAAATGTAGCCTGATTTTTGTGAGAAACTCTGCTTAAGACACCGAAGCTCTAGGACGTAATCATAGAGCGCTATAAATATAACTTCTATTGAATTCAATTATAAATTACAACAGTAGTTTCCGGATTTTTGCACGTTCAAGGACGTATTATTTGACGTATTATTTTGGCGCTTCTTTTTTCACTTTCAAAGTATTTATTGGGAGTATTTTAAAAGAAAAAATCAGCAATATTTTAATTTAGGTTTTTATAAAAGTTTTCAAATGTTGTACTGTTTTCGTACCTTGCTGGTGGATTGACTTTGAAAGAAATTTCTCTCTTTTAACTTTATTTTAATTTTGTTCTTAAGGTCTTAAGTTTTTTAAAAACATTTCGCACAATTTTATATGCAGCTATACCATAGGATTAATATCAAATTATCGAATTTAATTAACTTTAAGTGGGACATTCATAAATCACGTTCTGTTCAATGAAATTTCGGAAAATATACCAGACTGAGCTTTCAAGAATCAAAATAGAGTTGAGTAATTCATTACTATTTATCTTTTTTGAGAATGATCAACAAATAACCTTCTAGTACATGGCAATGCAAACTAAACAAAGGATCCACAATAGCTTCTCAACAGCACAATACAACTTCCAAGAACTGCAACACTGTCATCTCCTTCCAAGCATCCTTACGGTGCGTCCTAGTTTTGCGTATTATCTCTCCAATGGAGCAAACATCCGTCCGTTGGTGAAGTCTCATTTGTTTCATGTTCATTGACATACGAGTGGAGGGTGCTGGGGGAGATGCTGCCCCTTAAGCCAAAGAAGAGCACTTCAAACAACCCGGGCGCACGTACGCTCAAGTCAGTCGTTTTCATTTCATATGCACCCAACCTTAACAACAACAACACTGTCAGACATCCGTATTGTTGTGTTTTGTTTTGCTCGTTACTTGACCGTCCTCATAGCTTCCTCTAATTTTAGATGCAGTTGTACTGTTGAGTTTAATGATTTTGTCGCAAAATAACACGATTTTTTTTAAAGCAACACAACAATGTTATTGATCTGCGGGGAAACTTTGCCCTCAAACATACCACCTGGAAGCCCTGATTTCCACCAACATAACCACAATATCTCCCCTCTTGGCCTCAAGTTCAATAAAAAAGTAGGGAAATTAAAACGCATAAATTAATATTTAATGAAGTACCTGTTGGTAAGTGCTGTTACCGTTACTGCCCCCTCCTGCCACCCGCTTGTTTATGGAAAAAATGGAAAATGGAAAATGTACAGCAGCACAAGAAAAGTAAATGCCAACCTGCCAGCCTGGAAAGGTCGATAAACATCACCTGGCTGCCTTCCGTGCCAAGGAAAACTAATTTTGTAGCGTTCTATAGCTTTTCTCTTTTCCCCCCATCTTAAGAGAGGACAGATTTTCTCCGGTATTATTTGCACCATTAGACAGCAAGAACGATGGAGCAGGGCAAAGTGTAGCGAAGTGCATTTATGCCGGTAGAAAATCTACTTAAACTGCTAAGTAAGTGTCTTAAGAAAAAAACTTGATAAGTTTTAAGAACATTGTTTGATAAAACTAACTTACATGCTCAATAGTGCAATAGTAACATACAAGAAATAATATCAACTAAGAGCATAAAAATGTTATTACATGAATTTAACTTTTCATCAAAAACAAAATTTGTTATTAAAAATATTGTTTTCACTAACCAAAAACACAAATTTGACAAATGTATTTTTAACAAAGATTAAAAAAAAATCTTCAAATTTAGCAATTGCAAAATGAAGTCATTTCGAAGAATCGAAAAACAAATAACAAAGCATGTTTCACAAATTTAGCAAACTGTGTTACCACTCACCTGCTCCCCTTTCGCTCGGGCCCAGCAAATGTTTTATGGATTGTTAAAACAGAGAAAAAAGCAAGAGCAAACGAGTTGCAGCAAAAAAAAGTTCAAAGTTCAGTTTCTCCAACCGTGGGTGGTTTACTCAAGCTTCCATCACTGCTGCTGCCGTGGGACAACGAGACTGCAAGTGGAGCTTGCTCCAGTTTCCTTCCCCTCGTTTGTAACTCAACAACCTCCACCACCCCCGTTCTGCAAATCCCAGCCCAGAAGGACAACGAAAGCTGAATGGAAGTTTCTCGAACCGGGAGAGCTCTGAAAATATACGAGCTCCGGCTCGTGTTTCCATATTTGGAGTGGCGGCCTGGCATTACTCCGTGCACACAGACAAAGTTACACACCCCCACAATCAAAGACTGTGGAAGTTTAGGTTCGACATTGTTGTTTGCAAGCTGCTCTAACCTTAGTTTCACAGCCTTGTGCTCCACGGATGATCTGGATTCTGAATGTACTATGCGACTCTTTCACACTTTGTTTGAGAGTGTTTGTGCGGAGGCGGAGGAGGGTGGTTCAACCCTCCCTCCCCCCTTATTTCAATCTCTTCTGATGCTGTGCAAGGATTCTCAGTACGTAATAGTATGGGTGTGTGACTGTGTGGTCCACCCACGCCACGAGAAGTACGTACACACCAACGCAACATCACCTGGTGTTCATCGTGATTGATGTATCCAATTGTGTGATCTCCCCCTCCTCGCACCTATCCTTACACACCACTGTTTTATGTATGCCGAGGTTATGTTCAGCTGAAGTGGAATGAAAAGGAAAAGCTTGTGCAAATGCAAGAGAATTTGTTGGAAGGGATTAATGATAAAGACAAGGACTTTTGAGCGATAAACAGTGGAAGGTCTAAAATGTTGCAATTCCGTCGTGAAACTTCTTACTTTTCCTACCAAAAATAACAAAATCGAATAATAACCCTTTTCAAAACAAATGCTTAAAAGTTGAACTTTTCAGCATTTGTTTCTAAAAGTAATGCATTTCAGTTTTTTTTTATTTGAACGATTTATTGACAAAATACATGCCTTTGCCCACTACTTCATTCGTCGGTAAAGTATCCCATCAATCCCTTTCCCCTTCCCAATCCGGATATCTTGGAGGTCGTCTTAGTTCTAAGGCATCTCTATAGGGTATCCAATCATCACATCCCTCCCCCAATTCCCCCGTTGATCGTGAGGAGTCGACCAAAAGGACAAATGAATGGTAATGTGTCATTCGGCACATTCCTGACGCATTTATTTTCCTTATCGGCGCCTAAGACAAACTTGTAGGAAATTTGACGGGGCTTTCAAAAAAAAAAATACACTGAAGAAAAAAACATGCCACTTTCATGAGATTTTTAGATTTTTATGTTTGAAAGTCAAATTTGAAGGTGAGCCCATGATTTTTTTTCGTTCAAAATTTTTGTGAAAATAGCCTAAGATGTTACAAAAAGACTTACGAAAAATGCAGGATGGAGCAACTCACCTAAAAAACAAAAATCATTTACTAGAACTGTTACTATACTACACTGAAAAAATATTATTTTTTCAGTTATGAGCAATGTAATTAGCTTATATCTGTAAGCCCATACATCCAATTGAAATGTGGTTAAAGACAAACTTATGGGAAATTGGACGAGCTTTTCGGTAAAAATATTTTCGAGGATGAAAAATCAAGTCTGTCATATAGAAATTGCCAAAAACCATCAAAACCCGAGCAGACGGAAATAACTTGAGAATAACATTTTTTGATATTTAAAAGTACTAGGCCAATATCATTTTATGTTATTTATAACAAGATTTGTTATTCGACGTTATGATTTTTTTTATTGGATTGTTATTGTAATAACAGACTAATAAAATTTTTAGTTATTTTCGAACAAATCTTTGTTATTATTTTTTGTTATTTTAACAACTAATCCGATCATCCCAATAACAGTTTCCGGTATTCTTCCATAACAAAAAAATGTTATTTCAAAGTTGTTTTAGCTTTCAACCAATATCAGACCAATAACAAATTTTGTTATGATAACATAAACTGTTATGAAACCCTTATGCAAAAATGGATTTTTCAAGAAGATTCCATGACACTTTCTGTTATTTTAACAATATTTGTTATTGAAATGGCATTAATTTTGTTATTACCGTCTGCCCGGGAAAACCTATTTTTTCAACATTTTTATTTTCAAAACAGCTGTCACTTCACAAGGATTGGACTTAGGACTAAGGTCAATATGAAGACTTTTAAGTAAAATGGTCCGGGAAATCGACTCTCGTGTTCGATTTTGAAAATTTTGATATTTAGAGCACTATTGAAAAAAAAACAGTTTCAGTTAATGATTTTTGTATTTTTTTAGGTGAGTTGCTCCATCCTGCATTTTTCGTGAGTCTTTTTGAAACATCTTAGGTTATTTTCACACAAATTTTGAACAAAAAAAAAAAATTGTGGACTCACCTTCGAATTTGACTTTTAAACTTAAACATCAAAAAATCTCATGAAAGTGGCGTGTTTTTTTCTTTCAGTGTATTTTTTTCGGAAATCCCGTTGAATTTCCTACAAGTTTGTCTTAGATAACTTTTTTATACGATGCTACGGCTTCAAGATCAGAAATATTTAAATTACGAAACACAAAAATATTTAAAACACTTACGCTTTTCTCAAATGTCATTCTAGAGTGTAACTGGCTCCATATACATAAAAATGGCTTATATAAGCGTAGGATAACATCTGGAGTTTTTTTGAAAAGGTTCAATAAACCAAATTTTCAGTTTTTGCTTTTGGGTGTTCTTAAATATCCCTGACTCAAGGCGGTTTCAAAAACACCAAAAGCAAAAACTGGAAAATTTGGTTTATTGGACCTTTTCAAAAAAAAAAAAAAAATCCAGACATGTCTACAAAGTTTCATTGAAATCAGAGAGGGTCGGGTACAACCGACTCCTATTCGACTTGGAATTGCTCAATACTTTTGCAATTCCGCTGTGAAATTGTCAACTTTTCCTGTCCTTCTGGAGAAACGAAACGGCCTACCTTTATCTACTAAAAATAACATATTTGAAAATCAATACCTTTTAATACCAGTGCTGAAAAGTCCTACTGCACTGAAATGGGTGTTGAAAAGTTGAACTTTTCAACACTTGTATCGAAAAGTAACATTTTTCAATATTGTTTTATTTTGAGCAGTGAATTTACTCAACATATGAATGATTGACATAAAATTCCTTTCAAAAAGCGTTTGTCGCAATTGCAAAAAAAAAAAAGTTGTGAACAACTCGCTGCAAAACATGATTTTTTCAGCACTCGTCGTATTTATCCAACTCGGTAAAATTCGTTAGATAAATGTACGACTCGTGCTGAAAAATCTTGTTTTCGCAACTTGTTGCATAAACAACTATTTTGAGTTCGATAAAGTTATGTTTTTTGATAGTTTATTTCGCAATTGTGCTAAATTTTCAACAATTATTGATTTCGCTAGAATTAAATTTCCTTTTTTCCTTGCAGAACCTTTTTTTAAATGAGGAAAAGAGTTGAAGATTAAACACTATCGTAAAATTACGGCGTCTTTTACAGAAGGCAATTTTTTAATGAGCAAATTTTTATTTATTTATTTTTTGAGCTTGATATCATGGTTTTTATTTTTTTTAAATCATATCTCAGAATCCTTTTCATTTTTAGTTGTATTGTGTAAAACATCCTGAAAAATTATGAGCAATTCTCTGAGATTTCGCTCATTCATTTTTTTGTATTTTTAATCCGGCTGAAACTTTTTGGTGCCTTCGGTATGCCCAAAAGCCATTTTGCATCATTAGTTTGTTCATACAATTTTTCATACATTCAATATTACGTTTTTTTATGAATTTGTTAAACTAGTCAAAATTAGTTCTACTCAAAAAAATATCAATATTTCAATTTGTCTCTAATAAACGTTACTCGGAACACATAAATCCATACCTTGCTGCCCAGATAATTTTTCGCTTTTTTCTTGTCATGTATTACTGAATTGGGAGCCGGATGAAATTTTAATTGGTGTAATTAAACATGCCAAGAAGAAATAGTAAAATTACTTAAAATTTTTCGATAAATTTAAATTTTTGGAAAATTATTAGTAAAACACTGTTACTAAAATGAGCTGTAGAGAGTAAAAATGTTTTCTTATGAAAAAGTACCGTATTTTTTGATCATTCTTGCAAAACAAACATGCTAAGGCTTGTTTAGTTATTTAGGACAAAGAACATTTAAAACAATTTGAGCAAATATGCTTATGATCAAAAAGAATTGTTGTCTTAAATTGTTGATTTATTGTTGTCATATCCAAAACGGCTTCCAAGAAGCAAAACGCACAAAAAAGGGAAAAATTATATTATTCATCAAGCTGCTGTCGATTCGCGAATCCTCTGAAGGAAACTTTTCATTCTCCCAAGCAAACATTACATTTCCCAATCGCTTTACCTGAATTGAAATAAATTTCTGCCAACGCTATTCCATTTCAATGAGAAAGCGCTCCCAAAAGTTCTTTGAATCACGTCGAAAAAAAAGAAAAAGAATTTCATCCCCTAATTCAGCAAAAGACCCCTCAAAAACGGCTTCGAAATTTCTTTCAAGGTCGTCTGCTCTTTTCCCTTTTTCGCGCCCATTCACCGCAGTTCCGTCCCGATATAGGAGATCTCCGGGAGCGCCCTGAAATATATGTATCTAATTCACACATAAAGAAAACGTCGAGCCTTATTTACAACGGACGCTTCTTCTCGCTGGAAAGCAACAGAAAGCCTGTAGTGTCGTGTCGTGGCCCTAATCGAATTTTCCATCCTGTCGAGCGAACACAATTTAGCGCGTTTGGCTTTTCCTTCCACCTCGGATGGAGGGGGTGGAAGTTGTTCCCATCTTTGTTATTTTGGAAACTCTAAGATTCAAAATTGCACAAAAAAGTTCGAGGAAATCTTGGAGCTTGCTCTCAAATTCGAAGAAACTACGTTTAGGTCCAAAATAGGCACAGATGCTCCTATTTCCGTCGCTGGAAACAAAACTGAAGCTTGAAACGATGAACATCGCGTTGACATCCGGAGCTGAGAAATATGTGAAATGCTGCTTTTCTCACTTTTTAGATCGTCGCTTTTAGGTCGAGCTGTCGAGATCGGAACATAGTTCGACCACAACCGGCTGCTGGTCGTCGATGAGTGGGAACAAAAAACCGGAGGGAAAATCCGGCACGGTCTGTACCAAACCAACTGGTCAATCCAACCAGGGATAGGACCATATTTGGATGATGTAGGGCGATGTATCTACCTATCAGAATTGTGGTCAATTATCTGAAATTTGTTAAAAGCTTGAAAAGTTTTTTCCAAGCTTGAAACAATAAAAAAAAGTTCTTTTTCATTTAAAAACCTTTCCAAATCAATTCAAGACAATGAACCAAACTAACAGAAACATAACTGATCGACATAGTTCGAGGGAAATCCGTCGAAAGCAAGATAGAAAGAGGGAACTAAACCAAAACAAACAGCCGATTGGGAAAAATGCCACCAACCGACCGTGGGTCGTCGTCATCCGGGCATGGCACGCCACAACAGATGGTGTGTACATGGTCGGTCCGTATCCGGCGTGTGATTTTCACCGTTGAGTATCGAACGGGAAAATGGGTTCGCTCAGCATATATAGAGAGAAGTGGATGGTTTGTTATCACCACCCGAATGCCCAAGGGTGTACGATACGGTACTGAACCGACTGCTGCTGCTCGAGCTGGTGAATGAATCATGAAGGTTTGATTGGAGGAGGTTTGGCTTTGTAGAGTGGAACCTTGCTGGAAATAGGTTTTTTTGTTTGTTCGTTTGTGGTGTGATGGACTGATTTGATATGTAATTGCAATTTGCATTTTTATAAGTTCTGAGAAAATCGGATTCCAGTTCTAAAAGCTGATATTTCTACAAATTAAAGTTACAATGTGAAATCAACGATTTTTTGCATTTATTAGGTCAATATATATGATTTTCATTTTTTTTACATCTTGCAAAATTTAGGAAATACACAAAAATTAGAAATACAAAATAATCTTGATCTGTTTTTACTAACTTTATGAACGTAAAAAGTGCCAAATCGATCGCGTTTTCTGCAGTTTACTTTATTTATAAAAGCTGATTTTTTCAATTCAGGATTAAAAAATTGCAAAATAAATATTGCACACACATAATTGATTAATTTAAAAATTTCATGCCTTGTGTTGTTCTTGACTTATTTTTCTTTTTTTTTTCCTCTAATCTATCAAAATGTAATTAATAATACTTAATTTTTTTAAATTCTCTAAAATTATCCAAAATTCTTTAAATATCTCAAAAAAATCTCAAAAATCATTAAAATATTTTCAATTCTGTAAAATTTTAAAATATTCTAAAAAATTCTTTATGAAAAATTCTTTTAAGTTATTCAAAATTCAATAAAATTCTTCAAGATTCTTTAAAATTTCCAAAAATTCTCTAAAATTCTAACAAAAAATCTAAAATTTTCCAATTTTTCTTTAAATTCTAAAAAAATCCAAAAATCATTCAAGTTTTCCAAAATTCTCTAAAATTCAAGAAAAAAACCCGATATTCTCTTAAATTCTCTTGAATTTTTCAAAAGTCTCTAAAATTCTATAAAATTCATGGAAATTCTCTTAAATTTTTCAAAACTCCATATTTTTCCATTTTTTTTTAAATTTTCCAAAAATCTTGAAAATTTTCTGAAATTTTACAAACATCGCTCAATTGTTAGAAATTCTGCGAAATTCTTTAAAATTTTCCAAAAATCTCAAATACTCGCTTAATTTTTTAAAATTGAAATTTAGAAAAATTGTCTAAAATTCTCTATTTATTTCAAAACTCTCTAATGTTTTATAAAATTCTCTTAAATTTTCAAAAAATCTCTGAAATTTTCTAAACATTTCCAAAATTCTATGAAATTCTTTTAAATTCTTTAAAGTTCTCTAATTTTTTTCCAAAATTCTCTAAAATTGTTTAAAATACTTAAAAATTCTTTGAAATTACCCAAAATTTTCCAAAATTCTTTAAAATATTCAAATTTTTGTAAAATTGGAGCGGCCGTGGCTGACTGGTTACGGTGTTTGCTTTGTAAGCGAATGGTTCTGGGTTCAATTCCCATCTGCTCCCAACGAGAAAGTTAAGAACACAGAAATTTGAAATGATGAATATGAACGAAAAACCAAAGTCACCCGAGGCGGGGTTCGATCCCCCCGTCCTTTGGATTGGTAAGCAAAAATGCTAACCACTAGGCCATGACGACTTGGTGAGCAAAGATTGGAATTTGGAATACTGTTACAACCAACCCGCAATGCCTTTCGAGGTGTATCCTAGGGTTCTACCTCTCCTACTAACATTGAGTCCAAAACCTCCCTACAAACATCTATACCACTAAGGTGACGTAGGGGGTCCTTGCGCACTTTAGTTAGGTGTTTACTAACGATCCTTCCCATCCCTGAGGATAGCTTGGACCCGGCCAGGACCCCCTTATGCCCTGGGTTGTATTACACACTCATCAAAAGATGAAGACATGGTATCTCCCGTGTTGGATTATTGTTCCGGATGAGTCTAACACAACCACACCAAACAGTGGGATAAGCGTTGTGGAGCCTTCCGGTGGTGGGACGTCCTCCAAATGCTAATGCTAATGCTAATGCTAATATTCAATTTTTTGTAAAATTTAAAAAAATAAAAATTCTCAAAAATTTCATAAATTTTTCAAAATTTTATAAAATTCCATTAAATTTTTAAAATTCATTAAAATTCTCTAATTTTTTTTCCAAATTTCTCTAAAAATCTATAAAATTTTTCAAAATTATCTAAAATTGTCCAATTCTTCAAAATTCTCCCAAAATTTTGAAAAATCTTTAAAATATTCTAAATTCCGTAGAATTAAAAAAAAAATCATTGAATTTTTTATGATTTTCTTGAATTTTTCAAAATTCTATAAAAATCTTCAAAATTCTATTAAATTCTTTAAATTCTTTAAAATTTTCCAAAATTCTCAAAAATTAAAACAAATTTTTTTTTTCCGAAATTCCGAAATGTTTTAAACATTCAAAAAATTACCAAAAATCCTTCAAGTTTTCCAAAATTATCTAAAATTAAAAAAAAAAATATATTCTCTTAATTTTTTCAAAATGTTATTAAATTCATCAAAATTTTCAAAAATTCTCTAAAATTTTCAAAAGTTCTCTTAAATTTTCCAAAGTCTTGAAAATTTTCTGAAACTTTACCAAAAAACTCAAAAAAATTGGAAATTCTCCAATTTTTTTTAAAATTTTCCAAAAATTCTCTGAAAATTTCCAATAATTTCGAATATTCGTTTAATTAAAAAAAATCAACATAATATTACAAAATTTTAAAATTCTCTATTTTTTCAAAATTTTCTAAAATTTTGAAAAAATCTCATAAATTTTTCAAAATTCTATGAAATTCCATACATTTTTTCAAAATTCTTTAAAAATCGCTAATATTTTTCAAAATTTGTGTAATATTATATAAAATTCATGAAAATTCTCTTAATTTTTTTTAAATGTTTTCTTAATATTTTTTGAAATACACTCTAAAAATATTCATTTTGGTATTTTTGTACAAAATGTTTAACTCTGATACAAGATTTTGCACCTTTCTAGCCAAAAATGCCTTTTGAGTCCCTTAAAATAAATAAAAAATCTATAACTGAAAAAGGCTTTAAGGATTTCGAGGGATCGGGCATTTCTTTCCGTGTATCTATCAGCCATCAAAACTGTATGAAACGGTGAGGAAAAAAAACTGATGATGCAAAATGGCTTCTTATGACATACACTACCGTCAGTGGGGGTGACATTGGGTCTGGGGGGTGAGATTGGGTCAAAGTGATTTTTTACGGATTTTACCATTTTTCAGGTTATTCTCAATGAAACTGAATTCTGTTAAAGGGGTTGTGTAAGGGACATCTTAAGATCACTTCGCTGAAAAAATCGTTCCTAGAACAAATCCTGTCATTTTAGCAGCTGTCTAAAGTTGAGGTACGTTTTTGGCCAAAAATGACCTCTCGAAAAATCCTTTTTCAATATTTTTGTTGAAATTGCTCGAAAACTGCCCAAATGTTTGAAAATCTCCGCTTCAAACATTGTAGCATGTCAATACGATTCCCTAGAACAAGAAACACTGTTGGATGACTTGTTTTTACCATATCGACGTATTTGAGTATCATTTTAGTTTCATTTGACCCAATGTCACCCCTTCTAAGGGGTGAGATTGGGTCAATTTTCAAACTATTGGCATTTAAGGTAGTGTTCATCAAAATCCACCATATTTTGGGAAAATGTTAGTAAACTATCTAAGAACAAATCTACGTTGAAAGATTTTCGATGTTATTTAAATTGTTTTTGTTACTAAGAAATTACGAGAGGTTTATCGTTTTTTGACCCATAGTCACCCTTACTGACGGTACAAAATAAACAATCTTGAGAAAATTTGCAAAATTCTAGCAAATAGATGAACAATCTTGTTATTAATTAATTTATGCAAAGTGAAACACAAATCAACATATTTTTTAGTATCAAATTTGATACTTTTTTCAATATTTGACTGATGTGGATAAATATTGCTGATTTTTTAATTTTAGCAATTTCTTAAATTTAGTTAACCATTTGCTATAACTAAATAACCAAATTTCAAATAAAATCAAACTTTCGTAAACTATTTCGTTGAATAAGCACGAAATTAAAAAAAAAATTAATTCCAGATTTCATCACATTTTGTCTATTTTGATATCAAAAATATCCAGCAATAATGTCGATTAGAAAAAAACATATACAATAGAAAAAAAGCTAAAACCAAATGAACAAAGTTCATAGGTTTATCTCACTTTAAGAAAAAACAAAACAAAACTAGATCATGAGATCTTTAATACAGTCCGGACTCCATTATCTGAAGGACTTGGAAAAATTTCGCTTCGGATAATCGAGTATAGATTGTACGCATACATCAAAACCGATATAGTTTTTCGTGCCTTCAAGGGACTCTTTTTTCCTGCAAACTCTGTTCCCAACTTTGAATTAATCTGCTGTTGAAAGGTAGTCTACATCTCAGCTTACAATATTAATTTCACACAAGTAATGCATAAACAACGAATTAAATAAAAAGAAATGAAAACAAAAAAAATAATGATCTGTTTTAAGCAATAAAATGAAAGAATATCATCAATCAACATGAAAATTTCAATAAAACAATTCAAAGTTTCTCTACTTGCTCCAATTCAAGCCAATTACAAAACTATTTAACTTTCCTCAACAATCTACGTCAGCTCAACTAGTACAGGTTGCCAACAACCACACCACGTCGAAGCCGATGATACGAGAAACCTCATTTCGTTTGCAAAACTCGTTTTACACCCCTTGCTAGACTCGACGGAAACTGGAAAACACAACTACAACAACAACATATCGCACGTAGGCCATCGCATCCGTCCGTCCGGTGCGTACCAAAACAACAACAAAAACAAACCCCCTTGGCAACGGAACACAGAGAGAGAAAGGCAAGACGGAAAAAACCAAGAAAAAGCGACGACGAGGGTTGATCCAACAAAATCATCTGACGCATTAATTTCACGAGTCTTAAGACGGGTAAGTGGAGCAAAAAACGAATAGGGGAGCATATAAATCACAAACAAAATGGCTGCCACACGCACGCACCGGGGAAGACAGTTTGACAGAGGGGATTTCGGAACAATAAACAACAGAGTGACACATCGTGAGCGAGCTTATTTTTCATCATTAGTTATGCACTAATTTTTATTTCAGTGTTTTTTTGTTTGTTTCATTTTTCATATTTTATTTCCTTTACAACAGGGAGTTCCTTAAATGTTATTACAGTTTATTTTTTGGATTTTACAGATTTTTTCTTTTTATTTCTTTTTTTGCCCATCGGTCATTTTCAACTACTTTACAATTCGTCCTACACAACTCGGGTTTGGATGAGGATGTGTGTGTGTTTTTTGTGTTGGGTTTTTTGTTCAGTGTGTTCAAAAGTTGCAAAATATTCGGATAAAAGTCACTCAAAATCCAATTCCTAATAGGTAAATGAGGAGGGGGTAGAAAACAACACGTACACACTTTCTCTCATAATGTCGAAATTGTGTTTGTTTACACTCCAGTGTGACGTTTGTAACGAAACATGTCTCGTTAATTGTTATTATTCTTTTGCATTTCCTTCTAAAATAGCCTTTCGAGTCTTGCCACGACCAAATTTCTTCTACATTACTTTTTTTGTTGTTAATGCAACCGTTGTTTTTTCTTGTTTTCGTGTTTTTGAAGTATTGTTTTTGTTTGTCTATTTTTTAAGTTTTAAATTTCCGAATCGGAGTCAGAAATTGATTTGCCTAATATTTGTTTGATTTGTGTTTGTTTTTTTCATGTCCCTTAAAGCTGCGACTATTTACAAAAGAAAACAGAGCGAAATTCACTGCAAACAGATGCCGGATCTGTTCGCCGTGTCGTCCCAAATGTTTCAAATGTCAGTGTCGGTGTAGGTGTGTCTGTCACAGAACTACCCTGTTTTTGCTAATGGATGTTTTAAATGTAACTTGCATTTTAAGTTGATTTTTTTACACATGCACGCATAATTGTTGTGTTTTTTTTTGCTGCGCTTATTTCGTTACTAATAATCTTAAATTTGTTTTGCAATAGTTGTTAAGTTTACTTTTATATGATATTAATTAATTAGGTACCAAGGAACATTGTTATTGTTGCTGTTGTAAAATTGTTAAAAAACAGAAACAGTTTTTTTTCTTCTTTTTGTTTTGCTCAGCGCCGTTCTAGCCGCTCATACTCGTTTTGCCCGAAAAATAAATGTTTGTGTGATTTTTTTTTCCAGTGTTGGTGTAAGGATGTGTGGCGTGTGGGTGTTTGTGTGTAAGAGTGTCTTTGCGTTCCATTGATGGACATTTTCGTTTTACTTCCATGCCTACTGCGCTGTCAAAGATGGTAATTAAATGCATTGTTTTGAATAACTTTTCAAAAGTTATCTATATTTTTTATTACTTTTGCTTTCGATAAATACCAAACTAGCCTACATGTTTACCACTATTTACCACCATTCGGGAGCTGTTATCTAGCTTCTTTTTATCTTCTTACTTGTTGTTGTTTTTTCTTGAGTAGAAAGAGACTAACGGTTGAACTATACACTGTTTTGTTGTTGCTGTTTTTTGCTCTACTTTATAACGGGTTTTAATGTTTATGATGTTTTTTTCTCTCTGCTGTTTATCTGCGAACATCTTACACGATAAATCTTGTGTGTTTTGCTTTTTTGACGGAACGGAATTTGAGTTGTGTTATAACTTGTTTTCTTCACCTTCTCTCCTTTCTTAATCTGTTGTTTTGTTTTGCATGCTTTCACATCTAGATTTGTTTTGTTTTAAAGTTTGAAAACTGCATAAATGGCTTTTTGGGATTTTTCATCGTTTTTTTCTTCTTCCTCCTCCTTCACTGTTATTAATTCGTTTACAACTACACACAGAGATTAAAAGATCTATTCTAAATCATTCTTTCAAAGGATTTATTCTTCTTCTGATTTTCTCATACTTGAATCGAGTTGTGTGTTGTCGCGTTCGCTACCACGGAAAAGCAAAACTCTACACGGAAAAAAAGAAAAACAAACGGAAAACACACAATCGACAAAATGATTGGAGTAAGCGTACGTTAGCATATTTTAGGACTCTATTTGCGGGACTCGGGGGGTTGAGAATGGATCTCCGGAGACGAAATGTGGTGTTGGATTTGTTTAATTTTCTTTTTGCGTGTATTTTGTTTTTTTTTTGCAAAACGATAATTTCGTGCGTGTGGGATTTTTTGCTGCCCTACAATTCCGAAGAGTATTTTACGCTGCGCTACTTTTCAACAGAAAAGAAATACAAATAATCTTAAGCGGCTTAAGAACACATCGACCAAAAAATAACGTAAAAAACACATTTTGTAGGGTTTTCTTGTTAAGCGTGTGTTGAAATGTGGACAGAAATAATTTGGAAAAATCGGGTGTTTGGTTTAATAAACTTTCTAACCTTCGGGGGGAAAATCCTAAAACGGATTGTAATGTGTTGTGTCTCAGTTGGATGTTTGCTTGCAATTTTCCTCTGTGCTTCATTTCCTCTACGATAAGAAAAAACTGAGCAAAGGCTTTTTGAGAAAAATAATAAGTTTAAAAATAGAATAACAGAAGAAAACGCAAAACAAATTGCCAGTATACTTGGTATATATGTATGTAATTGTGTGTTAAATTGAATCTATCAAATAAAACGATCGATAAATCAGAAGGAAAAGAAAGTTTAGTTAGTTGGGTTTAACATTTTTTAGCAGGAAAATAGTGAGATACACGTTTAATTTACAGATTTCTAGTTTTTACATACTTGTTAAAGGTTGTTTCATATTCCTAAACAGTCTAATTGGGTAGAGTGTCGTTTTTGTTTATTGATTTTTTTTTGCTTCGTTTAGTTTTGAGACGAAAAGGGGAATTCGAAATTTTTGCCTTTGGACAGAGAAACAACTATATGTTTATAAACGTGTTTACAGGTATGTGTGTGTGTGTGTTTGTGTGAGAGTTAGAGTAAAAACTTTCAATACACGGTAGAGAAAATTTTGAAATTGTAATATTCTATTAGAAGCCTATCTAAACAACTCGTGCAAAAATTTACAAGCACACATTTCGATGAGTTTTGTAGTCTATTTTCGCGTGTGATTTTTTTTCAGTTTTGTTCAAGGGTGGGGAAATGATGTTGTTAATTCCATTCGGTGAATGTTTTGCGAACTGATTGGGGGTTGGCCAAAGTTTTAAGCTTGATTGTTTTCCCTTTTCTGTCCCTAACTCAAATATTTTCGTCCGCTGCTTGGCGCAGTTCCAATTGGAATAAAAGTGCAAGATTTTTTCGAAACTCGCAATATTTTTCAAATTGAAACAGATCGTTTTGCCGCGAAGGAACAGACGAAAACGAAACGAAAACAGGGCATCTCTATAAGCTTATTATCAGTCTTTTGAAAAAGGAGAAAGCACAGCCACAGGTTTGTATTACCTCCTGTACGATTTATGTAGTTTTTTGTTTGTTTTGTTTGTAGTATTTTAACCATTAAAATATAGTGAATAACATTCTGCTCGAATAAATAAATTAAAAACGAAAGCAACGAACAATTTCGAAGTCCTTATGATGGATGCTTTTTTAATCCAGTGACAAACGTCAAACTTTATCTACGACGAGGTGAAACGAAATGCTACTCCTAAAATGTATTATCCTTAATCTAAAGGGGGCGTCAAACCAAGCTTAAAACTTCTTCTAGAACGTTCGTTAAAAAAATTTAAACTGGGCCGCAACGACTTTTACTTTGCGCCATTCTACGACTGTGTGTGTTTGTGTGATAAAAATTGCAACTGAAAAGAAAAACGTTCGCAAAACAAACCCGAACCGTTTAGCTTTTTTCCTTACACTTTCTTGCCTCGACACGATCACAGATGAGCAATTTCCCATCCTCTTCAGCGATTCCTCTCGACATGTTTTCATTTCGTATTTATAAACGTAAATAAACGGCGGCCATTTTGAATGTTTTGAGCGCGACTCTGTGTTTTGTGAATGCGCGCAATACACTCGCAGCAGGCGACGACGACGACGGCGAGTACTACTATTTTGCTCACGAACACATGCAAACGCGCCTACTTGGATCGCGTCAGCGAATTTCGAGAAATCTCGAACTCCCCCCGTCGATAACGCCGAGTTCAACTCGTTCTGTTTCTCGATCGTTATCGCGGTCACGTTATCCAATTAGTGTCAAGAATTCGCGATTACCGGACGCTCTAGTATTGCATCATCTTTTTTTCGCCCGAACGCACACACACACTGACATGTCTCGTCGCGCGTACGCGCGCTCAAAGGTCAGCAGACATATTTGAATGGGGTTCGGCTGTACTAGCGCACCAATACTAGTCCGCGAGGTGAAAGAATGAAAAACCCCAGGACAACACCCCGGACCACCCGCTGTGGTGGTGTGCGTGTCTGACGTTATCGATTTTGTAGAGTTGGCCCCCCTAAACACGGGCTCCTTGGATCGGACGATTTTATAAATAAATCGCGGACTACGTGATGGGTGGGGGGTTTGTTTCTCGAGGGGAAAATTGCTCACATTGATCGACACTTTCACTCGCGAGGATAACGAAAAAAGCTAAACTTCCCTTTATAATAAATTTCTTCGGCGATTCTGAATTGGTTGATCTACAATAAATAAATTACTTTTTTATACAGAAAACTCATCCACGTTTGCACGCTCGTACGCTCAGCGTTTCTTGAGAGGGCTGTGCCGTACGATTTCCACACACCCCCGGGGGCTGAAGTTTCGTTTTGCCGAATCCAACGCACCGCACTCTCAGCTAGCATTCATTCTCAACTCTACACGGTAGTAGTAGTAGTGTTTAACTTATCGGTAAGAATAAAATTACAGATTTGTGTATAGGATAACTTAGGACTCTAGCTGACACATCACCACGATCGGTGACCGGGACTCCTCGCCGTCACTCTCGTAGAAGTACCGCTGCTTGGGCGACAGCCCATGCTGTAACCTCCGCACGGCCTCCTTCACCAGGTTGTTGTTCTTCAGCAGCGTCTGCAGGAACTCGTACGGGTCCTCTATCGCTTCCTCCTCTTGCTTCTTGCAGGACTTGTGGAAGGAGCGCTTCTCGCCCTGGCCGCCGCATACCGCCGGTTCCGACCAGGACCGGCACGGTATGTGGTACGGCGAGGGCCGCGAGCTTCGCGTTGGCTGGTGGGCGGGTTTGGCTTTCAGGCGGAGGTTTTCGCGGATTTCATGGACCAGCTCTTCGACCGCTAGCACGTCGTTGGCCTGCTTGCTCGGCATCGTTGGGCTTCTGCTTCCGCTGCTGCTACCACGAATTTCGGCAACCACCACCGGAGGTTGTACGAGCTGCTCGTTGTGTTCAATTATTGCAACGTTGACGCGTACTCGGGCTTCCGGAACTAACCACAATCACTTCAACCGAAACTTTCCAAACTCTGCGCGTAACGGCGGTTCAAGCTGCGCTGTGTACCGTTACGGCACGATTCACCACAATCACACTCGCGCGAGATCGACGGTCTAACGGGTGCTGCTTCGCTTCTTCTTCTTCCCCCGGATTGATCCACCAGTCGCTGGTGAAAGGTGAACTTCCGTATCGATTAGCCTCGCTAACTCTTCACGCTTCTCTTCGCTTTCGCAACTCCTACACACGACTTCGTCGTGGGCGTCTGCTCCAAGTTGTGTGTTTTGTTTTGAGCAGGACTCTCCTCGGCGTGGGCGACGACACTTCTTGCAACCACTTTGCTTCTGATCTGCAGTAGGCGTTGCGCTAACGCTTCTTCGGTTGTGTAGATTTTTGGCGACAATCTCCCAATGAAGTAGCCAAAACGCAGGGTATCGGCTAACTCTTCTGATTCTCCACTTAGTAGTATAACTTCACAGATTACGATATCACTTCTGAACGAAACCCGTTCGCTCTTGTTATTTTTTTTCTGTATTTCCCCCTTTGCTTTGCCTTGTATCCACTGCTCCGGCTGCTGCTTCTGCTTATATACTTGTGTGTTTGTGTTTTGCTCTCCACGAACGGCAGACGGCGGCAGGTAGAATGTGTGTGAAACTCTTTGCTTTATGTACAGTTGAACTTTTTTTGTATGTTATGTATGCCTTCTGCGCACTAGTTACTTTGCTTTATGTACAGGGAGAGCACAGAGCGAACAGCGACGACCCGATGCTATTGTCTCGAACGTCTACAGCCGACTGAGCGTCGACGGGCTCGGGTCGTACGTTTTTAGCGCACCCGAACGCAGCCCGGCCCGAACGGCTGCCCGGGCTAGCTCTCACAGGCATCGGGTAAAGGGCACGCTGAACGGAGCAACAAAATGGTGGATCAAAGTAGGCTTTACCTTGAGTTTCCACCCCTTGCGGTAGTGTCATAAAGATTATGATTCGAAATTGCCTACCTCTTTGACAGATTCGTCCCAAAACCGACCACCTACCCGACACCAGTCCGTTACATCACGAACCGAACGCCCAGCCAACGATCGGGTAACCCCAAGCTCCTCACACCCGATTGTATAAGCGCCACAACAAAAACACAAATATTATTCTTTCTTCTCGCTCGCACGCACGCAATCTCCCTCTGAATATCCCTCTCCCGCTCTCAAAACCCGAACCCCACAAAAACCCGAGCGCAAACTCATTCACCTCGGCCGACATATTTTGCCCGGCCGTCTCGTCGGTCTGTTCTCTTCAATGGTGGTCGAAGGAGGCCACGGCGGGGAGAGCAGCTCCCCACGGCTTCGCCGAGGCCAACTTTGATCGCGCGCACCAACACATCGCCACACACTAATGTGTTGTTTTTGTTTTGACGCGGCCATTCTCCGATGATCGCGCGATGACGGTTTGATGACGATGATGATGGTGGTGGCGTACTATTATGGCCGCCACCATCACACATGTCGGGGTGTGCGAGTTGGAGAGTAGAAAATTAGATTTTGAAGCATTGCCAGCGACGACGACGACGACGACTCCTCCGCAAAAGGGTTACGCGCGCGGGACAGACAGAAAGGTCGATAAATTATATGACGGGCCCTCAGCGGCGTGGACGTTATTTGGGTTTCGCGGGAGACAAGGACAGTGAGTGAGACAGAGAGGGTGAAGCGCCATCAGCGTCGAACGTAAACAAAGAAGTAGTGGTTCTCTGGATAAGGGTGTAATTTGAAAGTTTTTTACACATGTTTGTTTTCGACCGCGAGCGTAACTGATGGAGTCACGTAGCACTTTCTACTGACAGCACTTTGACCGAGTTCAACTCAGTACTTGGTCTTCAATGGAACCATGGTTGACGAAATCACGATAACAGGGTTTTGGAGCCAGAGTCAGAGTCGAAAAGTTTGGAAAGCCGAAGTTGCTACATCTTCAGAAAGTCAAAGTCGGAATCAGAGTCAGAGTTGATGTCAGAGCCGGAGTCAAATTCAGAGTCAGAGCCAGAGCAAGAGTCACTAAATCTTCAGAAGTTGGAATCGAAGTCAGAGTCAGATTCAGAGTCAGCGTCAGAACCAGAAACGAATTCAGAGTAAGAGTCAGAGTCAGAGTCAAAAACAGAGACAGAGTCAGAGTAAGAGTCATAGTCAGAGTAAGAGTTATAGTCAGAGTCATAGTCTGAGTTCTGATTCAGAGTCAAAACCATTGTCGAAGTCAGAATCTGAGGCCAGATTCAGAGTCAGAGTCAGATCCATTGTCGAAGTCTGAGTGTGAGTCAGATTTAGAATTGTAGACAGATTCAGAATAAGAGTCAGAGTCAGAGTTGGAGTCAGATTCAGAGTCAGAGCCAGAGTCACTAAATCTTCAGAATGTGGAATCGGAGTCGGAACCAGTTGCAGATTCAGAGATAGAGTCAGAATCAGATTTGCAGATTTAGAGATAGAGTCAGAAACAGAGTCAAAATCAGAGTCAGAACCAGAGTCGAAGTCAGTCTCAGAATCAGAGTCAGATTCTGAGTCTGAGTTAAAATTCTGAGTGTGAATCAGAGTCAGATTCAGAATCCGAGTCAGAGTCGGAACCAGATGCAGGTTCAGAGATAGAGTCAGAAACAGAGTCGAAGTCAGAGTCAGAGTCAGAACCAGAGTCGAAGTCAGTCTCAGAATCAGGGTCAGAGTCAGGGTCAGAGTCAGAATCTGAGTCTGAGTTCAGATTCTAAGTGTGAATCAGAGTCAGATTCAGAATCCGAGTTCAGAGTCAGAATTGTTGTCAGAGTCGGGCCAAGAATCAGCGTCAAAGTCAGAGCCAGAGTCTTCAGAATCTGCAGTTGGAGTTGGTGGGTGTTAAAGTCAGAGTCAGAGTTGTTGTCAGAGTCTGAGTCTGAGTCAGATACAAAACCAGAGTACTAGATTTTTCGAATCTGAAATTGGAATCGGAATCAATGTCAGAGTCAGAGTAGACTAATTTCAACAAATTTGTATTGGAGCTGTTGTTAAAGTTGGAGTCGATGAAGTCAGATATTTTTGAAAAGCTCGTTTTCGTTTTCGAGGTTTTGAACCTTGTTGGAGTCATTGTCAGTAAAGTCGAGTCATTTCGAAGATCTCGAATTGAAGTTGAAGCCGGACTTTGGGTCGAAGTCACTAAATCTTCAAAAGTGGAAGTCGGAATGCTGGAAAAGATACCCAACCCGTTTTTACATCAACTTTTCGAGCCCACAACCAGACCTAAAACAAGCTCGCAACACGTTCGTACCCCTCGTCAACTCGAAGCATTCATCATTGCGTCGAAACAAGGCATTCAAGAAGAACCACTTTCAAGATTCTTTCACAGCATCAACTCGATCCCGAGAGAGTCGACTGCACCAAGGAGAGAAACCTTTTTGCAAAAAAAAAACCGCCATGCCACGAAGCTGCAGCCGATGGCCTTTGCCGATCTGCTTCAGCGAAACCTGTAGAAAAGACTCTTCAACCCAACTTTGCTGCAGTGTGGAAACCACTTTACCGGGAAAACGACTCCCGGTTTGGCCAGTTTTTTCCCTCCCTTCCTCGCTTCGTACACAGGTACGAGCAAACCCTCGGTCGTGAACACTATACTTCTCATCAGGACAGTCAGCGCGAGGTTGTGGGACATTCTTCGGTTGCGGTTGCTGGACTGGATGGCGAAACTGTGTGGTGGTGGTGTTCCCACACATTAATTGGAGGACCAGCGCGACCGGCCATGACGTGTGGGAGAAAACGGGCAGGAGGATCTCAGATTTCGATTTCCCACGGAATAATGAGGCGAAGGGTGCAAGGTGTGGCAGTTTTATGAAGTAAGGTTCTATACATGGTAAAAATTATTATTTTTGTTAGGTGAAAAAATTTTTTCTGGATATACTTGCGTTAAGTGATATGATAAGGTCATATTTTACTTCACCTAAAAAGAAAAAAAATCTTTTGATTTGGACCCAGAGGTAATTATTTCAAATAAAGATGAAAAAGCTATCAACATGAGTGTCCCGAGAGAATAATTCTCTCGTTATCAACGAAAAGTATAAAATCGTTTAATGTGTTATTTTATAATTTCAGATTTTTTTCAAATGATCTTCAAAATTAAATCAAAAAATATAATTTTCAATTAAAAATTTAAAAATTTGTAAAAAAAAAGTATTGTCTGTCCTCGATTTTTTAAGTCGATTTAAAAAGAAAGGTGGGAGCGAAACAAAACTTTGAAAACTCGACACTCGACACTGAAAAATCAAGTCTGTCATATAGAAATTGCCAAAAACAAAAAAAAACTATTTTTTCAACATTTTTATTTCTAAAACCGCTGTCACTTCACAAGGATTGGACTTAGGACAATGGTCAATATGGAGACTTTTATGTGAAATTGTCTGGTAAATCGACACTCCTGTTCGGTTTTTGCAAATTTTGATGTTTAGAGCACTTTTGAAAAAAAAAAAAAAAACAGTTTCAGTAAATGATTTTTTTTATTTTTTTTGGGTGAGTTGCTCCATCCTGCATTTTTCGTGAGTCTTTTTGAAACATCTCAGGCTATTCTCACAAAAATTTTGAACGAAAAAAAATTGAGGGCTCGCCTTCAAATTTGACTTTTAAACCTAAAAATCAAAAAATCTTATGAAAGTGGAATGTTTTTTTCTTTCAGTGTATTTTTTTGGAAAGCCCGTCAAATTTCCTACAAGTTTGTCTTTGACCAAATTTTGATACGATGCAAAGGCTTCTAGATACAGCAATATTTAAATTACGAAATATAAAAATATTTAAAACACTTACGCCCTTCTCAAATGTCATTATTGAGTGAAACTGGCTCCATATACACAAAAATGGCTTATATAAGCGTAGGATAACATGTCTACAAAGTTTCATTGAAATCGGTGAGGGTCGGGTACAACCGATTCCCTATTTGACATGGAATTGCTCTTCATTTTAAGTTCACGTATAATAACATTAAAAAATTGCTAAAAACGTAACAACCAAAAAATGCAAAATATTTATGAATTTATGAATATTATTTCTGCTTAAGTTCTCAGTCATTTTGGGAACTTTGGTTCCAAAAATGAAAATGATTTAACTGTTTCATAGTGAAAACAGTTTTAAATGTAATGTGAAATGTTTGCAATCGATTGTACCATTTTTTGTTAATTTTCAGCCGGACTATAGTATCCAAAAAACATTAATATTAGGGTGTCAAAAAATGACCTCAGGGATACCCCTTGATTCATATCCTTGGGTAAAAATAAGTTACTGTGAAAATTTTGAGCGACATCGGTTAAGATTTAAGGGCATAAATCGTTAAAGTTGGTGAAAAAATTCTTTCAATTCAAAAACGTCTTCTTTAAATCGCTAATAACTCTTCTTGGTTAACTCGGATCGTTTTGCGGTCTTCGACAAAGTTGTTTGTTATACAATTTTACTAGAGAATTTCACACTTGGAAATGATCCAACACGTTAATCGCCTCCTTTTGGCGGAATTTTGAATTCTTTGCTTTTCTACATAAATTTTTGCGATTTTTTCCCATGCAAACTTCAACGATAAAAAAAACTCTTAAACCTAAACCGATTTGGCTCAAAATTTGCACAGGTACTTATTTTTACCTAAAGAGTTGAACCAGGGGGTATCTCTTAAGATTTTTCAAATTTTTCATTTTTACTTGTCATCCTAATGAATATTGTATAGAGGGTATTAAATTGTTAATCTATTAAAAAAAAAAAATGAAAATCTTATGCTGAAAGCAGTTTGAATAAGATTTAAAAACGATTTATAATTAACAAAAAGATCAGAGAACAAAAAGATTATAATGGTGACTGAAGAATAAAAAGGTAAAAAGCAGGACGATCCATTTTAAAAACATAAAAAGATAAATTATGATTAAAAACACCAAAATTGCAAAAAATCTTAAAATTAACAAGTTTTTTTCAATTTAGGAAATGCTGGACAAAATTAAAAAAATAAGATTTGAAAAATAAGATAAGAAAAAATAAAATAAGAAAAAGAAGAGTATCGGGTTTCGGAATATTAGAGGCTTGTTACAGAGAATTTTGTCCGCAGTAGAAAGAAAAGGCGACAAAAAAACAAGAAGCATGAAAAAGGAAAAAAAGAGGAAAAAAAGAGGAGAATCCAAACATTAAAAAAATGAAAAGATAAATTATAATTTTCTGTAAGTTTAAAACAAAAGTCTTACTCTTGCTAGAGCCTTAGTTAAAGAAATAATTGATCCAAAATGGATTATGATACAACACACAGCTGAAAGGAACTCCAAAACTCTGGTATGCACTTCAAAATAACTCATGTATCTTGATTATTAACCAATAAAATCGAATTGAATTGAATTGAATAGATTATAATTAACAATATCAAAATTGTAAAAATTATGCAAACATAAAAAGATAAATAACGATTAAAAATATTCAAAACCAAACAAGATCAACGGAACGAGAGCCATTGTGGTTTTCGTAAAACATATATTGCTCGAATCTCCTTTAAAATTAGGATTCGGAAAAATTAGAAATAGACGGTTAGGAAATTAAGGTTAAGGAAGATAAATTTTGACGATATGGAATTAATCACAAAAACATACCATAAGAAATATTTTTTTTAATATAGGTCCTGGTATTGCTTAGGTAATGAACCAGTTTATTTATCAAATTACTCATAAAGTATTTTTACAATTAAAGAAACATTTGAAAACTGTTTTCAGTGATTTTAACAAGAAAAAAACTGCATTCCACTGCTACTAAACCCAGTTTTACCTACTTTCTGTCACTTTCATCAACCCATCATCTTCTCCGGTATGACGTCAAGTCGAACCTAAATTCGCAAATTTCTCCAAACTTTTCCCTCGCGCCGAGACCCCGCTAAACTGTGCAAAAACGTAGCGCAACTCCAGTACCCAAATTTGCAACCATCTTCACGCCCGAAACCACCCGCAGTGAAATTAAAAAAATGCCACTTTCGCGCGCGGTAAAGTGTAACCAGCAAAAAAAAACAGCAAAATTGGTGAAAAAGACAGCCACTAAATTGAGGCTAAGTGCAACACGAGAGACAACCACGAAAACGACGATGACACTCTCTGCCTCGGGCTGGAAGATGAATTGAATTTGGCGCGCACCGGAAGGTGTAAAGAGAAACGAAGGAGAGCAGTGTTGCCAAACTGAGTTTCGCAAAGACCTTTCTTTTTGTTATTCGTCGTGCGCAAAAAAGCAACAAAAAAAATCGAGACGACTCGCGGAAAAGGGAACACTTTTTTTTATTGAAACTTCCTCTACTTGCGCAGCAAGGCCTGGAAAGTGGAAGAAAGGTGGTGTTTATAGTAAAAGTATCGCAGACAATGAAGAGTGAACTATAGTGAAAGAAGCTTGCTGACAGCGAAAAAAATAGAACTGCGCAATCACGCGAAAAAGTGAACCAGCGCGCGATGACGAATGTTGCCAACTTTCAAATGTCAACAAAGTTTGACAAAATGGAATTGAAAGCGAAATTGACCTTTGCAGATTTGCGTAACATTTAATTGGGAGGGTTAACTGAATATAACTGTAACAAAATCTTATAATAACAGAAGAAACGATTCGGATTTCTAACAGTTTTGTTTATATTTTGTTTTTGTAACAAAACTTAAAATATCATACGTATTCAGAAACGTATTTGAGAAATCATTCCAAAAATTTGATCTGGCAACCAAAAATCATCTAGAGATTTTTGGAAATACTTGCATAATGTGTTATACTAACTTTTTATAATTAAACAAATGTACTTTTTTGCCGAAAAGACTCTCCCGAAAATGATCCTAATGTTGTGATGTTATATTTCTGGACAAAGAAAATTGTCACGGTTCAAACTGTATCGAAAACAAGTCATCAATCACCTTATCTTAGTCCAACTGAGCCGCCCAATATCGGACGAGATACAAGTGAGAGACAACTTCACAACAAGTCTTCCATTCATTTCCATTTTCCTCGAAAAACGAAAGAGAGCAGATTTTCACCGATCCTTCCACGCCTGCCACACGCGCAATTAATCATTCAGAAAACATAACCTCACTCCCGCGTCGTGTCACGCATTTTAAGGGGGGAACCCGTGAAAACCCCCCTGACACCAACAAAACGGCGCACAAATACAGACAAAAAACCCCCGGTTGGAGTCCTTTCGATATCCTTTTTGACCTTCAGGGCGTCGAGAGTGTTTTCGACGTGTTTTCGCGTGTGTTTGTACACGTAATACAAAAAAAAAGAAGAAGCGAAAAGCAACACTCGAACACGAGCTTGTGCTTTTCCGCCGACGAGCTTTTCCACGGCCATGATTTTTCTGCCGGAAGGTGTGTGCGTGTGTGTGGTTGTTTGTAGAAATTAGGCCAAGTTGTTGTTGTTTTATTTAGGATGCTTTAATGGGCTCCCGGGGATGATTCTATCCTCCGGTATTTTTTGTTTTCCTTGCCGGGGTTGCTCTTTTATGTAATGGCTTTATGTGGTTCTTCCCTGGCCGAAGGGGATTGATGCTGCCGGAATTTGATATCATTTCTATAGGACCGAGGGTTTAACTTGGGTTACGGAGGCGGGGGGTTGATAACCCACAAAACCATAAAATATGAACGAAACAAAATGCTCCAACATTTGGGATGCTGTTGCCATGGAGATAAGCTTTCCAAAGGAACAACGAACCATCAATGGGGCGAGATGAAATGGAGCTCATTTGAACGCATCAAAGGAACCTTCAACGTAGTAGCTTTGCTGAATTTGTAGAGTTTGGGTAAATTTAATGGTTTCCATTCACTCTGCAATTTCATTTCATCCATTTAGTTTGACTAAAACTGATCGAAAACAACAAGCATGCAATTCTCCATACAATTTGAACAGAAGTCCATACAAAAAAACAACTAAAATATTCACAAATCAAATATTCGATTTGCGTGTAACTTTTGAGTGAATTTTCTGATCAATTTGGTGTCTTCGGCAAAGTTGTAGGTATTGTTGAGGACTTTTGAGAAAAAATAGGCACACGGAAAAAAAAATCTGCACATTTTTAAATCAACTTTTTTCACTAAAACTCAATTTCCCAAAATACGTATTTTTTGATTTTCGAGATTTTTTGATATGTTTTAGGAGACAAAAATCCGAAACTTTTGAGCCATAGTGAAACATGGTCAAAAAATCTGCCGCCGAGTTATAAATTTTTGAAAAATAATGATTTTTGGAAAAAATCAAAGTTTCATGCAAAAACAAGTTTGACATTATTTTTTAATGCTAAATTGAATTTGCAATCGAAAAGTACCTGACAGATTTTTTGATAAAAGGCTCCGTTTTCAAGAAATAGCCACCGAAAGTTTGATTTTAGCGAAATATTTGCAGTTTTTCAATTTTTAAAAATAGTGACCTTGAGTGACCATTTCTAAAAATATTTTTTTTTGAAAAGTTCAGAAAATTTGCTATAAAATTGTCTAAGAGACATTGAAGATTGGACCTCGGGTTGCTGAGATAGAGCCGCTTTAAGAAAAAGAAACACGAAAATTAAAGTTTTCTTAATCTCACCAAAACAACCCACCATTTTCTAATGACCATATCTCAGCAAAAAATGGTCAGATTTTCAATTTTAATACCGTCAGTGGGGGTGACTATGGGTCAAAAAACGAAACGCCTCTCGAAATTTCTTAATAACAAAAACAATTTAAATAACATCGAAAATCTTTTAACGTAGATTTGTTCTTAGATAGTTTACTAACATTTTCCCAAAATATGGTCGATTTTGATGAACACTACCTTAAATGCCAATTGTTTGAAAATTGACCCAATCTCACCCCTTAGAGGGGGTGACATTGGGTCAAATGAAACTAAAATGATGCTGAAATACAAAGATATGGTAAAAACAAGTCATCCAACAGCGTTTCTTGTTCGAGGGAATCGTATTGACACGCTACAATGTTTGAAGTGGAGATTTTCAAACACTTGGGTAGTTTTCGAGCAATTCTAACAAAAATATTAGAAAAATGATTTTTCGAGAGGTCATTTTGGCCAAAAACGTACCCCAACTTTAGACATCTGCCAAAATAACAGGATATGGTCTAGGAACCAGATTTTTTTCAGCGAAGTCATCTTAAGATGTCCCCTACACAACCCTTTTAACAGAATTCAGTTTCATTGAAAAGAATCTGAGAAATGGTAAAATCCGTAAAAAATCACTTTGACCCAATCTCACCCCCCAGACCCAATGTCACCCCCACTGACGGTACATGAAAAATTCGTGAAATTTTCCGATCTCTTCGAAAAAAATATTTTGAAATTTTTTATATCAGGACTAGCATTTTAAATGGGCGTATTATTCAATGTTTGATAAAAAAATTTTTTTTTGAGAAGATCGGAAAATTTCACGAATGTTTCATGAGTTAACATTGATAATCGGACCATTAGTTGCGGAGATATCGTCATTAAAAAATGGTGGGTTATTTTGGTGAGATTAAGAAAACTTCAATATTCGTGTTTCTTTTTCTTAAAGCGGCTCTATCTCAGCAACCCGAGGTCCAATCTTCAATGTCTCTTAGACAATTTTATAGCAAATTTTCTGAACTTCTCAAAAACTGTTTTTCAGCAATTATTTCAAAACTATTTTTCAGCAATTATTTCAGCAATTATTGGTCCATTCTTCAATGTTAATGTCAATAAAATAAATTTTCTGAGCTTTCTGATTTTTTTTTTCTGAAGTGATTAAGCTTTGTAAAGAATACAACATGTTTTCAAAACCATAAAAAATAATGTTATTTGGACAGTAACTTGAAAGTATTTTGCAATGGCAACTATAATTTTACATCTTAAAAGTGAAGCCAAAATTTTGATTTCGACTTTTTTCAAAGTTTCTTGAAAAATTATCATCACTTTTCAAAAATTTGCAACAATGACAAATGAACTTTGATCAATTTGAGTGTTTGCTCAAAAGATACCATTTTCGTCATCTAAAAAGAGAATTTTCAAAAATAATTCTTTTGCGCAATTCAATATTTTGGGTGAAAAGTCGAATGAAAAAACGAACGACATTTTTTTAGAGTATCTATTTTTTTCTGATATCTTCAACTTTTCCAAAGACACCAAGACACCGTTATAAGAAAATCAGATACAAATTTTTGAATAATTTAAAAGCTTTTTATTAATGGATGGTTGCCAAAATTATATTGAGACTTGTAGAAACCAAACACCCAAAGTTTCACCAAAATAAAATAAAATTGCAAAAAACTTTTCAGTTTTTCTATATTTTGCTCTTTAGAACTTTGTTGATTCGCCCTTAGTTGCTGAGATATTGCTATGCAAAGAGGAATATTGACAACCCACTATTTTTTAATGTCTACATCTCAGCAACTAATAGTCCGATTTTCAATTTTAAAATATGAAACAATCGTGAAATTTTCCGATCTTATCAAAAAACAATACTTTTTTTTTAATCAAGACTAACATTTCAAAAGACGTATTATTGATGGTTTGGCTCTTTTGAAATGTTAGTCTTGATTTAAAAAAATAAAAAAATGTTTTCGGAAGGATCGAAAAATTTCACGAATGTTTTATATTTTAACATTGAAAATTGAACCATTAGTCCCCTAAAATAAATCAAAAAATAAAAATAGTGTTTTTTTTTGCAAACCATGTTTTAGTGACAAAAAGTGAAATACAAAATCACAATTTTTTTAGCATGTATCATTTTTTTCCAGTGTAATCCTTATTCATACCTACAACTATGCCGAAGACACCAAATCGATAAAAAAAATCTTCATAAGATACAGATTTTTTGAATTTTCATATATCATTTTAGTATGGACACTGGACAGCTGTCAAATTTGTATGGAAATTATATGGACAAACTATTGATGCAAAATGGCTTCTTTGGGCATACCGAAGGCTCCAAAAAAGTTTTAGCCGAATTAAAAAAAAAATCGAGTGACCTAAATCTCAGAAAATATTGAATTCATGAGGAAAAAATGCTTCAAAATACAAAACCCTTTGATCGCGTTGTTTATGTTTCGTTTCTATTCCGTTCGACTTCATCTCTAACTTTTCTATCATCGCCTGACGGAACAGTTTACAGGTCGTCCCGGTCATCCCGGTCAGTGAATGTTTACGTTTGAAATTCCAGCTCGTCAGCTTGCCAGCCTGCCTCAATCTAGACCGGTCCAAAAACACTAATATATAGTCACGAGCTAAGCTGGAGAGAACTGTTTGCCAACGCGACCCAATTTCACCTTAAATGTTGTACAGTACAACATTGTTGGTTTAACAGGATGCTGAGAAAAGTCAAAGCAGTCGTTTTACCGGGGTTTTACTGTACATTGGAGCTGGAATTTTATTTGCCAAACAAATGCCATTTGGTGAAGTGTGTGTGTTGCGGAACCGACGAGGCCGCCGTGATGCCGGCCTCCAGGGAGAAATGTTGAGAAAACGTGAACTCTGCTGGATGCTGTCTCCGTTGTGACTTGGGTCACGTTAACGAACAATGTGTCGCAAACGACATACACGGACGGTCGATCTGTCTGTTGTGCAAACAGCAACCAATAACCTCCGACAACCGCAAGTGAGGTTAGGTTCAAGATGGACGGTTGCGGTTTGTTTGTGACTTTCACAGAACTCTTGGGGCAGAAAGTGACCTTTTCCAGCATCGTCATCAGATCGATTCGCAAAAGTGGCAAACAATCTGTGAGCACGTGTGTGTGTGTCAACAAAGCTCCCCACACTTGGAACGGATCGTTTGTATTTAAAGTCGCTGTGGCGTCATTGGCGCGAGTGTTCCCACGAAAGGCCCTGCCTCAAGCGCGATCGCGAATGTTTATTTGGGTCAACCTCGAGCCGAGTATCGTGAATGAGTCAATCGCACGAGAATCACGCGCACTCGAGAATCGAACAATTTCCATCGGTCAGAGGAGAGAGGTTTCTTGCGATTCGACATGCTGCAATTTATTGTTTGTTTTGCCGCCATTGCAGCGGCGGCAGCTGTTGCAGTTACAGTAGAGCCCCATTTGTTTGATAGTCACAGTTGTGATGAGCTGTCAATTTTGATACAGTTTGCACAAACATCAAAATAAACCTTCTTTTATGCTGATTCAAAGTATTCAAACTATCAAATCATTACTGTAATGTTGCAGTAAACAATTTTTGGTGGGAGGGTGTTGCTGTTTCTCGCACATGGAGTACGAAAACATGACTTCATCAACGGGTTTTGCATGTTCGCCATGCGGCCATGAGTAAACCAGCTCTCTGAGAAAGGTGAGGAAAAAATACGCTGCCACTTTTTGGCGGGTCAATTTGACACGCCAAGGGCAACACGACGAGTGGGGCAAAAATAGCGCACAACCGCAAACGATCTATGGTTGGTGAATGGTTATGGGTGTGGGTTTGTTGGTAAACAACAGCTTACTCACTCACGGGTCGTAAGGTCGTGGTGCACTTAAAAACAATGCGCTATTTGAGAAGCGTTGATGGGCACATTCCTTGAAGATTCATCTACATTAATTTCATTTCAGTTTTTTGAAAGAAATATTTGAACTCCAAATAAATATAAATCTTGGAGTAAAAAATAAATCAAAGCGCAGGATTTAATCAATAAACACACACAAGCAAAAATGCAACAATTTTTCGTCAAAAAATATTTCTGTTTGATTTTGTGCTCTTGAAAAAGTTATAGTGGAAATTAAAACATTTAATTCCAGCATGCACCATACATTCCCTAGTACTATGGGCTTCTACAAGACTTTTTCTACTGAAATCGAGTAAAAATTAACTTAGTAGAAGGTGAGCATAAGCAAGTTTCCATAAGTGTTAACAAATAATTTGTTTAAAACTTGTAAAACAGCGATTCCTACACCGCAATTGGCAGTGATTTTTCGAAAAAATCATGTTTTTTTTAACACGTTGAAAAATGTCGAAAAAATGAAAACTTAGCAAACGATTTTCAATGTCAAAAATGTAATTATTGTAATTTTTTTTTAGATTTTTCGAATAAAAAGATTTAAAAAAAATAAATCATGTCTAACACTTGATGTGGTCAAACATAAGTATTTTAAGGTCTTTGAAAATGTAAAGGCTGATTCGAAAATTTTGAAAATATTTTTATTCAAAAGATCGGGCATTTTTACGCTACTTTCTTTTTTTTACATTTAGGTACACAAATTAGCTTTCAAAAATTCTCGAATTGACACTTTTTGGTGATTTTGAGAAAATCCTTTTCCTATTTCATTTCCTTCAGAGGCTGAATCTCAGCAACCATTGATCCTTACTAAAATGTATTTGAAGCCATTTTTTTATTTTCTTATTTCAGAAATGTTCAAGCATTGTCATGCCTTCTACCAAGGTGACTACAAGATTTAGATTTTCAATATCCCGGTTTTTTCCCAGTATCGAGATTATTACATAAATTATTACTGGAATGCAGGAAATTACATATCATCAATTTAATATCATAAATAATAAATGTAAAATAAACAGAGTTCTTCCTAGAATTTACACAAATCTTAGATTTTTTTGTACGGTGGACTCTCTCGTTGTCGATATTTAAGGGACGTCAAGAGCGGGAGGTACATATCAAATTACCGAAAGAAAAATCAAAGCATGCTTCTTGAAGGGACTGACAAATTTATTGACAGCTAGAGCAATATTGATATTGAAAAGATCGACAGCCAGAGATTCGACTGTATTATTTTCTATTTGATTAAAAAAGCACATTTGTAACAATGAAAAAGCCTACTTTTCTGAACCAAAAATAACAGAATCGAATAGAGAATTTGCAGCAAAGCTAAAAGACACGTGCCGTCACCTATGAACAAATAGCGTAAACCTATGATTTTTTGAAAAAAATGTGTTTTTTCCTTCATAATTAACATTTTTATAAAACTTATGCCGGATTCGGATGAGAAAAAATATTTCCAACAATTTGGTGTGTGACTTTCCAATATTTGTTTGATTTTTCTATGAGAAAACTGTAAATTTAGGAAAAGATAGTAATTTGGACTATTTGGCGAGAAAATCTGTCAAAAATTAATAAAAATTGTTGAATATACGTTAACACATCTGTTAACAACTATATAACTGTTTATTTCATTGATATATACGGGGAAACTCATTTTTTCGTGTTCCAAAACATGATTTTTAAAGAAAAAGGTCACAAATTTTTGCACGCCCAAAAATTGGTGTTCATTATTTTAAAGCAAAAAAATTTTCTCGTCTTTTGCAACCAGTTTCATTAAGATTGATGCAGGGAATCATGAGAAATAAGCGATTTTGTTCTTCAATCCAGCAGAAAGGAATACGATTTTTGGCAAGTAACCTCATTTTGGCGCCACCTACATTTGAAACACAGGCGCGCTGCAAAACCTCAATAGTAACACTTTTCAAAATAAATGCTGATAAGTCCTACTTTTCAGCACTGAAATGGATGCTGAAAAGCTGAACTTTTCAGCACATGTTTCGAAATGTTATATTTTTCAAAAAAAAATGATTTAAACGGTTTATTGACAAATTACAAGAACATTTGGGGTGTTTTCTGGGATTACAAAAAATGTTGTATGGCATCATCCATAAAGTACGTCACGCTAAAATCAGCCAAAATTTACCCCCCTCTCCACCCACTTCATCACGCTTTTCCTATACTTAAAAATCTTCTCTTTTAAATTGGTTGCATAAACTATAATTTTGTGTTGATGTTGAATCCACCTTTATTCTATTGAAAGTCACCTTTTTGCAGGTGAAAAAAAATCTAAGTTTTGAACATTATATGAAAGGCATTTAGCTGTTAACAAATGCCAAAAAATACTTTTCTTAAGTAAGAAAGGCAGAACTATTTTTAAAAACATAAATAGCTAAGGCATATTTCAGACATTTTAAAATATTACAAAAGTACTCAAATCTGATTGAAAAATCAAAAACAAAATTTTCAACGGTCCAATTGTTTTGATTGAAAAACCAAACATACAAAACATGTATACATGTTTTTTAACGCTTTTTTTTTTCAAAAATCACGATTTTTCGAAAAATTCCCAACGCTGCCAAAAAAAATTTTGTTGCTTTAAAAATTGTAATTTTTCACAGTAATTTTTTGTGTGTGAAAAGTTCAACTTAATTTTTTTCTGTTTGTTTGTATTTTTTTTATTTATATTTATGTTAAGGGACCATCCATAAACCACGTGGACACTTAAGGGGGGGGGTATGGCACTTAAGGGAGGGGGGGTAACAGATTCCGAAAAAAGTGTCCACGTGGTTTATAGATTGTCCCTAAGTTAGAAAAAGTTTTGAGTTTTTTTTAATTTAAATTTTGTTATGATTTTTGTACCTTTCTTCAACAAAGTTTTAAAACCCCTATACAATGTTGCTTTCGTACTTACAGTTCAAAATAGTGCAAATAATTAACATTGATAATTCAAAAATTCAATTGTTGCACTTATATATAATTGAGTTTCGGAACGAAATACTTTGGATCATAAATGAGATTAATTTCCATTGTTTTTTCGTAATTTTCAATTTGAACCTTTTACATCTAATTTAGTAAGCTAATGTTTTCCTTTTGAATTAACAAAAAGTAAATTTTTGTACAAATGCAGTTCAACAAGTACTGGAACTGTTTGATGCTTGTGAGTTAAGGTGTTAATTTTATTTCTCTTAATTGATAAAGAAACAAAACTAAAAAAACAGTTTTAATCGTATTTTTGGTAATACGCCCTTAAGTAATGTATGTATGTTAAAAAAGTGACATCAACAATTGAAATGAAAACAAATATTTGAGAAAATTGCCCATGAAATCAGCCCATTCCTTCAGTATTCTTCCAATTATCGACTAAATTCCTACAACATTTCTCAAGTTTCAATTAGATGATTAGCGGTACGGCTTCCCCACAGTAATTCCCCGGTTTGAAATACCCCACCAAGTTCTACCGTCGTCGTCGTCGCCGCCACTTCCAACTCATGTCATGCCCCGTGACATCCAGCCGTACTCAACTCGGCTTAATCCGGTTTTATCCACTACATCCGCCGGCCGACTGGCCAATTGCGAGTACGGTGTAGTACACGGCGACGACTTCGTTGTAGCCCCCAAAGTGTCAAATCATTCATTCGTTTAATGCCGGTCAATTGCAACGATGACGACCAAAGTACCGCAAGTCCACGCCACTTGGCGCGAGAGGGGAAAAAACTCGCCACTCACGCCACGTTGCATAATCAAGTGACACAAACACACACACACGCGGACAAGGTCCGCTGCAGTCGGTCCCATAGACGGGGGTTGTACCCCTGCACAGCACTACCCACACACCCTCCTACGGTGTATGTTTTGTGATTTTGTCATGGAAAAAAAACTGTCATGCCCATTATTGGTCACAATCGCACCATATCGGGTTGGTTTCAATTTTGCACAGTAGAAAAATATGTTGAAAAAAATATTTCCTTTGAAAAATTGAGAAAAGAATAATTTGGCAGAAGAGCGTCCGTAGCCTAGTAGGTACGCGGACGGTGCGCGCACGCAGCAGACGCAGGTTCAAATCCCACCACTTCCTAACATTTTTTTACAGTGTGCCGCTCACCAACCGCAATGTTGTTTATTTTTGTTCGGTTTTGTTTTCGTTCCATTTTTGCGCGGCCGCTGCCAACGCAGGTTGCACCTTTGGCCGCGTGTCGCGCCAAATCGAAAGGTGAAACTCTTTTATGTACCTCCGTGTGCGCTAGTGGGGTGTACTATACACGAAAGGTAAAGTCCGCGCGGGTCGTGTGCATGTCTACACACAGCCTCATTTGGGGCCGCCGCCACCAGGTAAAAGGTACTTTACACACAAAAGGTGGTTTTAACCAGTTCACCACCGACAGTTGGACGAAGGTGGTTTGGGGAAATGTTTCTTTTTTTTAAGTACATGTTTTACATACACTGGCACTGGTAATGTGGGTAAAACTGCATGCGTCACGCCATCTATGTAAAAAAGGGGGAAGATGGCCGTGCGATGACCTAATTTTGGCACGAATTTTCGAGGTGGATGGTGTGATGCATGCCAATTTTTTGTATACTGTAAAATGGATATAGTTTGCAATAGGTCCTAAGCGCCATTTGTAAAAAAAAAAGTTTTTCGATCATACAACGAATAAAAAAATCTTTCATCTTTCAATATTCTGAACTCAAAAACAATAGATATTCAGTTTTTTGAAGAAAAAATAAGCAACAACAGGTGCTGGATCTCGTGTGGCTTAAACGACCATTTGAAAACCCAAAAAAAAATGATAACAATCAGAAACAAAAAAATGTTTGAAATAATCTCAAACAAAAAAAAAAACAAAACATTTGGAAGAAAAATATATCACCATATAAGCTTATTGGATTTGATTTCATTAAAAGATTTATTTAATAAAAAAAAGAGTAAATTTACTCGACACGGAAATTATGAATCATATGTCAAATCGGTTGATGGAAACTCAGGACTGAATATAATTGTCTGAATCACAAGTAAATTCGTGTTGTCACGTAAGATTTTTTTTTTGAAATTTTTTTGACATGAAATCGCATAAAAATTTAAATTACTGATTTCGAAAAATTGAGTAAATTTCTATTTTTCCAGAAACGCCAACCAATTATAAAAAAATGAAAAAATTTGAACGTGGCAACAAAAATTTCGTGTTTCAGGGTTTCAGCTAATTTTAGAATCAATAAAAAAAAATGCAAAAATCAAGTTCAAAAATTAACTTCTTGATATTTGATGTTTACAAAGAAAGTCTTACAAAACTTCAGGTTCGCGACATCTTTAAAACCATTTAACTAGTTTTTGTCTTAGCCAATTTTAACGAAAGCTTGAAATCAAATTTGCAATGGCTAGACGGCGACTTTTGTGTCCGAATTATGCAAAATATATTTCGTCGAAAAAAATCGAAAAAAAAATATCAAAAAATTCCGCATTTTTCTCCGTGTGCCTTCTTTGCCGGTACATACTTTGCTGAAGACACCATATCGATCAGAATAATTCTCCAGAAGACACAGATATTTCAATATTTACGAAACATTTTTGTGTGGACAGCTGTCAAAATGACACAAAATGGCTTCTTTGGTCATAGGGGAGGCCCCTACATAGTTGGAGCCAAAAAAAAAAAGGTAAAATATATACAATCGGTTGATTTCGTATATTTTTAATACGATTTTTTTCAGAGTAAGGCCGTTACAAATATTTTTTCAAGTTCCCTCGACTTTGAATTAAAAAAAGGAAAAAAATCAAACTACAAGCCACAGTTTTAACATTTGACTGAAAAAAGTGTTCAGTTGTTTTGCAATCAGAAGTTCCCAAAATATCATAATATTGAATATTGAGGAAACATTTTTTTGCGGGGAAAAATTGGGTTGCTGTATTTTATAAAAAATCAAAATATTGTTAAACAAGCTCAAACATGCTAAATATGATTATTTATGCTGAAAATCCTTTTTAGATTGTTTTTAGTTGATAAGATTCTATTTTCATTGAAAGTTTTTAAATTAAAAAAAACTTTCTGATTTTTTGGACCAACTTTGAATTTTGGGCGCCATTAAATTTGAAAATATTTGCAAAGGCCTTAACAAAATTCATCAAACTCTAACGCCACCGATAGTGAAACGCAAAAAAAAACCAAAACAACAACATTGTAACGCCGTATCAACCCCGATTGGAGAGCGTGTAGCACCGGGACACATGTGCACTAAAATCAAAACAACAACCTTCCCCTCAAGCCTCACCTTCCCCAGACTTCGCCTTTGTTCTCAATCTCCTCAATCCCACCCAGACAGTTGGCGAGCTCACGAGTCGAGCACCCCTGCACACCGCCGGATTCAACAACACCCTCTTCCCCACCCTGAAAAAAATGTTTCCTCCACCACAGTGGGAGGCACCGCCCTTCATCAATGAATAACAAACTAGATCGAGCGAGAGAGAGAGAGAGAGAGAGAAACCTTCCACGTTTGTGTGTTCCACTTTACAGCGCAAACGAATGCACCTTTTGTTTCTGTTGCCTTACTTGTTTGTGAATGTTTTTGTTGTGGTAAATTTTTTAAAAGGTGTAATGAATGTTTGTTCTTATTTGCGTTTTAATTTATTGTTTTATTTTTTTCATGTTGTCGATCATCTTTATTGCTCTAATCATCATTATTGTTATTTTTTTTAACTTTTCTTCGAAAAAATGACAAGTTGTCATTTTTAAAACATAGTTAAGATTTCTATTATCAAGAGAGAAACTCTTCACTGTGATGTGCATCCGCAACGCTTCTTCTTACGTTGCTCTTGTTCCACTTTCTGCCACACAATGGCAAACGAATGAGTAAATCAACCGTCAACAATAGCAAAACAAACAACAACCAAAATAATGCGCGCCGTCATAAAAACGGTAGACCTCACGCTATCTCTCTCTGTTTCACTCACTTTTGAGTCAGTTCCATTCGTTTGTTGTTGTTTGTTTTTATATCTTCTTCTTTTTTTAGTTCGTTATATACTCTCGCGGGTGCACTTTTTTTGCAGGTTGCACACACTTCAAACGGTGTTTGTTGTTATTTTCATGATTCACAGTATTTTTTCATCATTATTTTTGCTTTTTCTTCTTCTTCTTCGTTTTCGCGCTTTACACTGCGGCGCTCTCGTAAATTCCTGAGTTTTTTTTTTTGGTCGGCATCGTTACTTGCAAGCGAAATAAAACTGCATTCATGCAAACACGTCATCACAACTGTCATGGCGGTGGCGGCCGTCATCGTCAGTCAGCGGAATCATCACGGCGGGGCCACGACTCGGTGAATGAAATGCCAAGTCATGCAGCACACTTTTTTTGGCATAAACTCAAACTGGGTGATTGTACCCTTGAGTAAGGTTTATTTTTGGGTAGTTGTTTGTAGGGTTTAAAAAGACCACTTGAAAAATATTTTGATTTTCGCAAACCGAACTCTACTTTATCAAAGCATTTATTGCGCGTATTCCCGAAAAAGACATGCGGCATATCAGCCTCGAAACGACGCGCCGCACTTTCGGCAAATGCGCGCTGTCAAATCGCATACTGCTCATTTTGTTTTTGTTGATCTTCTTCTTCGAATCGCCTGGCATTGATGCCAGGTATGCTTTTTATTGCACCAAAAGTGCAGAAAATCGCTGGCAACAATGTCTACGGCAAATTCTGAAATGCCGCGCGGCATGTTCTTTTGAGAGAAACGGGCAATATAATTTTCTAAATTTAAGAATGATTTTTTAGTCATGCATCTCAATATTGAAATCATGAATGTTTCATGAATATTCATGCATAAATCATAAAACCATGAATTTTCCTCACAAAATCATGAATTTTATTCATAAACTGATGAATAATCGTCATAAATTCAAGAAAAACCATAACAATTCAGCTCATGAAATCTTTTCACGAAAACGCGATGCAAATTATTCATGAATCAAAATTAATGATTTCTAGAAAAGCTTTTTTGTGTATAGCTGAATAATTTTGAATAAATGATAATATTTATTTTAAGGAGAATTACACAAACCAAATTAAATTCAACAATTAAAACTGAAAAACGCAAAAAAAAACTAATCAAATTTTGTAAAATCATCAACAATTGTGAAATCTCAAGCGCGTTTTTACGTTGTTTCGGTCCACAACTGTCATGTGACAAAAACATGACTTCAGCCAGTCATCCAAGTCGGCTGACTCACCCGTCACAATCGTAAACAAGTTTGGGTCGTGGCGTGGGAGCGGAAATTTTGCAGACTAAATAAAAATCTCGCAAACCAGTTGTGGTCGAACTCGACACTATATTGACTAATGTATAGGAATCGTGGAGCCAATACCGCACAGGTGTTCTGGGGAAAAACGATGACGCGGCTGACGTTGTTTGTAAATATTGAACACGTGTTTGGACTGATGGCGAATAGTGTTTTCTGGAGAAATAAATTAGCGAATGTAAATATTGATACTTACATAGAGAACTGGAAAAGGGGAATTTCAGATCTGGAAATAAATAAACGAAACTATTAGGAAAATTCAACAAACAGAAAGTCGATGGTAACAGTTACACATTAGTTTTAAAACTATTTTCAAATTTCTTGTTTCTTGGTTCTGGTTTTTAAAGAATTTCAACAGTCTTATTTGTTTAGAAATATCTCTGAGAGTTGCAAATGAGGTTAACGTGTTCCAAGTAACACTTTCAAAAGAGCCAACAAGACGGAAACTGGAAATCGTAAACAATTTCCGAACATTTTGTGTACACTGAAACACATTGACTAATGGATTCAGCAGCCAGTAAAGCGTTAAAACAATACAATAGCTAGCTGGCGTTCAATATCCAATCCAGCAATGCAAACGACCATGCAATGCATTTCAAACATGCTAATTTGGTCGGATTTTAACACTTTCTTGCTCTCATCACAACCAACCAGCAAACCCCTTCTGGCTGGAGTTTTGACTAGTCCAAACGAATGTCTTCCGCGGCGAAGAAGCAACATCGTCGACGACCATTGTTTGCGAAAAGTATATCAACATAACCTACAAACAACCAGCAAATGGTTGCAAAGTCTCGTCGCTGGCGGTAGTGCATTTAATGCACTTTGCAACTGTAAACAACCCTCGAGAGAAGCAAAGAAAAAGAAAAAAACAAAACTCGGCCACCGACACGAAACCTCACATTTGCCCTCGTCGCCGTGAATGCACGTAAACTCCGTACAGACATATTCAAATAGCGTGCAACCCATAAACACACCAAGCGATGTTTATTTACTAACCGTAACCTCTCTCTCTCGCTATAGTACGGGTACAAAAAAAAATAATGCTGTAGAACGAATGCAGAAATTGCATTTTCGTGACGCAAATAAAACGCCAAACGAGCCGAGAACCTCGTGGTGAATATAACGAAAAATAAGCTACTCACGAGTCGGTAAGTAAATGCGCTGAGAATGAGGCGCCATTGAGCGTCGAAAAATGAAAAATATCGAAAAAAAAGTTAATTAATTAATAAAGCTAAAAAAAATAAAAACAAGGATTTTCGGAAGTATCAAGCGTAATTTGCTGATTTTTTCAATCTGAAAACTGTAATAAATTTTAAATTATAGTTGCAACTATTTTTCTGAGGTTATGTCGTCTCCTCTTTTAACATCGGAACGAAAAATCAATAATTTATTATCCTTTTTTCATTTTAACGCATTTTTTTTAAATTGACAAGACAACATTTTACGATGAATTAGGCCACAAATTTAATTTTTAAATGTAAGTGTGCTCAGAAAAATAAATATAATCATTGTGTGTAGTCGATTACCCAATCTAAACTCAACTTAAGGACCCAATTGAGCGGGTTTAAAAATATTTTGAAGATTGCTACAAATTCGCAAATAGTTTCTCTATCTTATATCTTTGAATTTTTGAAAATTGATAGTTGAAAAACAACTGAATTGTACAAGTGTGTTATGAATTGGCTAGACTTTTTATAGCACGGCACTAAACAAAATCAAACAAAACAAAACCAGAATGCAACACAACTTACACTTAACTCGACCTCAACATTTTTTTAAAAAAATATCAATTTAAATCAATAGAAAAACTGTCACAACGTTTAATGAAACATATACAATAGGAGCGTGCAATTAATGTATTTCAGCCGAATGGACCTCAACTAAGCATGTAAATCATATTAGCTTAGCTTAGCTTGGTTGACCGTACTCTAGCCGAGCATAAAGCTCGCAATAGCTAGGTTGGCGCATTAAAAAAAAGTATTTGTTAAATGTGATGATCTACCACCACTAAATATGCCATTTAAATGTAATTTTCAAAAATCACAGTTTAACTGAGTTATTTCACCAATTAATAACTACTAAACATCTTATTTAAAAGCTTTTTGCATCTTCTTCATGTGATTTTTTTTGTCTTATGAGTCCGAAGACGCAGCCATTAGTTTTTCATTTGTATTTATTGCTATTGAAAAAAAGTATTAAAATAATTCTGCTTAGTAAATAGCACTATTTAAAAAAAAAAGTCAAAACTAATTTTATTCAATGTTTTTTTTTGTCCTATTTTAAAATATCCCAGAAACAGAGGACAGTTAACAAAACTCCAAAACATAACTATTCATTAAGAAAAACATGTGCAATGAGTCGTTACCTATTTAAATAAGGTTAGTTTAAAATGATTATTTTGTTATTATTTTTAAATTAGACGATTACAATCATTTTCAAAAATAACAAATAGAGATCATGGATCGGAAAAAACGTAATAACTTTGAAAAAAAATGTTTCATGTTGCAAATTTTACAAGGAAGAAAAAAAATGATTAGGCTGGTATTCAAATTTTTCTTCGAAATTGAAATTTTGAAAACGGAGCTTGCTGAAAATTATTTTTGCTGGGCAATTTATTCATTTTTTTTCCAACTCAAATGAGCAATTCTCTGCGAAATCGTCCGGTTTCGACCATTTTTTATTTTGTATTTTTTATTTGGCTCAAACTTTGTGTGGGCCTTCCCTATGGCCAAAAAAGCCATTTTGTGTCATTGGTTCACCCATACAAGTCACCATATAATTTTGGCAGCTGTCCATACAAAAATGGAACGTAAATATTCGAAAATCTGTAACTTTTGAATCAATTTCCTGATCAATTTGGTACATTCGGCAAAGTTGTAGGTATTGTTAAGTAATATTCAGAAAAAGCAGGTGCACGGAAAAAATGCGATTTTTTAGTTACTTTTTTTCACAGAAATTCAATTTCCCAAAAAACTTTTTTTTTTATTTTCGAAATGTTTTGATATGTTTTAGGGGACAAAACCCGCAACTTTTGATACATAGAGAATTATGGTAAAAAATTGTGCTGCCGGGTTATGATTTTTTTTAATAAAATTATTTTTTGAAAAAATCGATTTTTTTTTATTTTCTGTGTAAAATTGAATTTGCAATCGAAAAATACTCAACATTTTTTTTTTGATTAAGTGCACCGTTTTCAGAATACAGCAATTCAAAGTTGAATTTTGTCCGATAAATTCCGTTTTTTTTACTTTTTAAAATGTGACCATGAGTGACCATCTCTATTTTTTTAAAGTTCAGAAAATTTTATACAAAATTTACTAAGAGACATTGAAGATTGGACCTCTACTTGCTGAGATACAGCTGCTGAAAGAAAAATATATAGTGAAATTAAAGTTTTCAAAGCCTCACCAAAACAACCATCCATTTTCTAGTGTTGATATCTCAGCAACTAATGTTCCGATTCTAAATGTTAAAATATGAAACATTCGTAACATTTTTCGATCTTTTCGAAAACGATACTTTAATTCAATATTACGCCCTTCTAAAATGTTATGTTTCGTGACCAATAAGCCTTAAAAAAGAAGAAAAGAAGTTAAAAATTTCAGTTTGAATGCATTTTTTAAAGCAATATGCCCACTCAAGTCCAGTCAATGAACGCCAAACGAGTGCATCGCGAACCCGCAAGAAAAACAAAACATCTCAACGGATGCAGCAAAAAACGAGAGACAGGCAGTTCGGGAAAAAATAGTAAAAATAAAACTGTAAACAGAAACACGAGGGAAGGTGGTGTCGAGTGAAAGACGAACACGGGGACACGGACAGTGGCAATAAAAAAAAAACATCATCCAAGGAGACCTCAATTGCCTTCCGACGACGGAACAGACTTTGGCCACGCGAAACGCGCAATAAATGGCGGAATGTGTTTCTGACAGTTGTAAATACTACGACGACTGGGAGAGACAGAGGGGAGAGATACAGAACACGATTGCATTCTTTTGTAGTAAACAGAGTGTGCATTGTTGAATCAGTATCAAAACAAGAATAAGTAGCCTACTAGTTGGTATGAAATTGAATTGATTTATAAACAATATTGCGATTGTCGTAGAAAACTGCTACAGAGATCACATTTCTAACGCAGAAAGTCGCGAA
This sequence comes from Culex quinquefasciatus, assembly GCF_015732765.1. Classification (NCBI taxonomy): domain Eukaryota; kingdom Metazoa; phylum Arthropoda; class Insecta; order Diptera; family Culicidae; genus Culex; species Culex quinquefasciatus. Next base: position 20,449,514 of record NC_051862.1, on the reverse strand, counting down.
AACCGAAAAAGAAGTCGTCAAAAACAAGTTTGCTTGGGTTAAAACGACCAAGTCGTGACTTTTTTAGTGACAAGCTGCGTCAATCGGAAGATTGGAATTTATGGCGCAGCCATTTTGACTCAAATTTGATTTGAGTAGCAAAGTCAGCAAACTGACAATACCAACAATGCTTTCGACTAATTTGGATTGTTTCTAGTTCAAGCTTTCTAGGTTAGATAAACTTTCCGATTTTCCCATTCGAAAACTTTTCTCTTCCCAGCAGGCCGGCGCGGCACGAAAACAAAAACAACGTCGCAGTTATTCATAATTCATGAACAACCATTCAGCGCGCGTTCAGATGAAAAACACCATCATCGGCGTCATCGTCATCATGAAAACACTGTCGATCGGGGCTTGGCCGCGGATGATTCCAACGGTTTATTGTCCGAAATGATGCAGAACAAAGAGCGGCGGCCGTAATTTCTCCACCAACTCTTTCTTCTCCTTCGCCCCGCTTTTTGTTCTTCTGGGATTGTTTTGGATGCTGGTGGCGATGGCTGACGGATGGTTGTAGTTGCGGTTCGTTAGTTCTTCAGACCGTTTGTCAGCACGCGAAGAAAGCCGCTTAGATTAGACAGTTAGATCCGTCGACAGTCTGTTTCCGTCGATTGATCCAATTCAAGCGGGTTGGAGACTTGGACGGATATAATTCCGTTAAACATTAGATTGTATTTTTTTCTTGTTTTTAACATCAAATTCGAGTTCTGCGACCTCACTTTAATAAAATTTTAGTGATAGATTGGATGAAGGCATACCAAATGCACAGAATCTACAGAGGAGGAAGGATACGTGGACATACCGTAATCACATCATCGTCAAAATTGATTGTCGAAAGGTAGCTTACAAATTTAAAAAGTACAATTTGTGGTTGTACATTTTTAAAGCAACTTTTTAATTATTTGAATTAATTAAAGATGACTTCAAAAAAGATTTTTTGTTTGCTCCACAAACTCACCATCTTCCAAACACATTTTCCCATAAACAAGGACAACGTGGCCGAACAGCTGTTTACCAAACAGCTTCGTTTGGTCGTCTTGAACAAACTTCCTGCCCTTCTTTTTTCCACACCCTTAAACCAGCCTGATGTCTTGACAAATTTCGCAGTTTCTTTCGTATAGTTTGAAGTCGTTGATGTGTGTGCTATAAGTTTAAGGCGCAACGCATTGCCTTCCTTCGTCAACGTCTTTGGGCGACCTTTTTTGTTCATTTTATTCTTCAAGACCCCCGGAAGTGAGCCAGACTGGCTGGCCAAAACACTGCTCGCCTCCAGGGCAGAGAGAAAGAGGAGAAAATATTGGAAACAAACGCACGCAGTTTTAATCAAGGGGTTTTGTGACCAGCCAAAAGACCCACAAGGCAGATGTTTGAGGCTACCTTTTGGAATGCATAATTCAGCAGCTGTAAATGGTCCGTAATGAGCCAAGTTTGGGAGCGAAGGGATCAACGGCTGATAACTGGGACACATTGTGGGCTAATGAATAATGTCGAAGGGTCGAAGCCGGTCATCACGTCCACCAATTGATGATCAATTTAGATAACTCTGTTAAGATTAATAGCTGCTTCTTCACAACACATTGCGCTTTAAATTATCCCCCATCGGTCAAGAACCCCGGCAGACCAAAGCAAACAACGATGCGAAATTCCCCAAACGTGGCCATCTCAATCCCCCATCAACATCACGATCAACGTTCCCACAACAAAAAACAACCGCGCAACCAGAACTGGTACTCGTCGGGAACGGTCAACGTTCTTTGCCACAACTCAAATCCAGCGAAAAAAAATTGCCCAAATTCGCCAGGAGTTCATTCAACGAAGAAAACCGGGAACGTCACGGACTCTACGACGTAAAAACGTGTGGGCAAACCATAACAAGAAGTCGTTACCCTGGATATTCTGTGTGGTAATTTTTTTCCGCGCTCTCTTATGATTTTTTTTCCTCCGAATTGACCAACTCTGAGGTCACCACACCCCACGGAGTCGGTGTGTGTGTTTTCAGAATTTCAAAAAGCCTCCCATCTTCTTGGTTCGAAAAGGTAGCAAAAAGTTACACTGAGAGGAGAAAAATTACCAATTCCAATCAGCTTGATGAGAATTGAAAAATTACTTTAAATTTGGTATTTTCGGTATTTTTCGTACTTTTCGTATTTTTGGTTTTTTTTTCGTATTTTGGTATTTTTGGTATTTTTCGTATTTTTGATATTTTTCGTATTTTTCGTATTTTTCATATTTTTCGTATTTTTCGTATTTTTCGTATTTTTCGTATTTTTCGTATTTTTGTATTTTTGTATTGTTGTATTTGAGCAATTCTCTACCAAAACCGGAAATGAGCAACTCTCTACGAAATCGGCCGATTTCGACCATTTTTATTTTTAGTATTTTTTGATTTGACTCAAACTTTGTGAGGGTCTTCCCTATGACCAAATATGCTATTTTGTGTCATTGGTTCACCCATACAAGTCTCCATACAATTTACAAAAATGGGATGTAAATATTCAAACAGCTGTATCTTTTGAGTGAATTTTCTGATCAATTTGGTGTCTTGGGCAAAGTTGTAGGTATTATTGAGGACTATTGAGAAAAAAATAGGTACACGGAAAAAAAAAATTGAGGAATTTTTTATCAACTTTTTTTTCACTAAAACTCAATTTCCCAAAATACATATTTTTTGATTTTCGAGATTTTTTGATATGTTTTAGGGAACAAAAATCCGCAACTTTTGAGGCATAGAGAAACATGGTCAAAAAATCTGCCGCCGAGTTATGAATTTTTGAAAAAATAGTGATTTTTGGAAAAAATCGAAGTTTTATGCAAAAAACAAGTTTGACATTACTTTTTAATGCAAAATTGAATTTACAATCGAAAAGTACTTTACATATTTTTTGATAAAGGGCTCCGTTTTCTAGATAAAGCCACCGAAAGTTTGATTTTAGCGAAATATTTGCAGTATATGCAGTATATTTTTCAATTTTTAAAAATAGTGAACATGAGTGACCATTTCTAAAAATATATTTTTTGAAAAGTTCAGAAAATTTGCTAAAAAAGTTCTAAGAGACATTGAAGATTAGACCTTTGGTTGCTGAGATACAGCGGCTTAAAGAAAAAGAAACACGAAAATTGAAGTTTGCTAAGTCTCACCCAAACAGCCCACCATTTTCTAATGACGATATCTCAACAACTAATGGTCCGATTTTCAATGTTAATATTTGAAACATTCGTGAAATTTTCCGATCTTTTCGAAAAAAATATTATGAAAATTTTTAAATCAAGACTAGCATTTTAAATGGGCGTAATATTCAATGTTTGGCCCTTTTAAAATGTATTTTTGTATTTTTGTATTTTTGTATTTTTGTATTTTTGTATTTTTGTATTTTTGTATTTTTGTATTTTTGTATTTTTGTATTTTTGTATTTTTGTATTTTTGTATTTTTGTATTTTTGTATTTTTGTATTTTTGTATTTTTGTATTTTTGTATTTTTGTATTTTTGTATTTTTGTATTTTTGTATTTTTGTATTTTTGTATTTTTCTATTTTTCTGTAGTTTTCTGTAGTTTTCTGTAGTTTTCTGTAGTTTTCTGTAGTTTTCTGTAGTTTTCTGTAGTTTTCTGTAGTTTTCTGTAGTTTTCTGTAGTTTTCTGTAGTTTTCTGTAGTTTTCTGTAGTTTTCTCCTTTCCGTGCCGATTCTTTCTTTCCCTCAAGCCGACCAACCCGGCCAGGCCACGAAATGTTTACCAACAACCAACACACGAGTGGACCGCGGCCGGACGAATTTCATTGCTCAGGAATGTTTTGGCCGACTGTGGGGTGAGTTGGCTTTTATTTGTTCACTTTGGCTGACTTTTCTGCTCATGTTTTTTTTTTGTTGCTGTTGCAGCAGCAGCAGTTGGTCGTTGGTCTTCTGAGAAATCCGCGGTCACGATTGTTCCCATTCCGACGACGACCACGAGCTCGACGAACCTCGAAAGAAAGGCATGACTCAAGATACGACGTGTTTGAACGCGTTATGCGATTGAACTGCGCTTTGCTCGATTGGAAGGATTTGGTTTAGTGGATTTGGAACTTGCTCTACAGCTCTGATATTACACGATGTCAAGATATGTAAATCTTCAAGATTTACACGGAAATGGTAATGACGAAGAGATGCTATGATTTTTTAAACTTTAACATTTCTTGAAATGATTCTTTGCAATAGTTATAATTTCGAATTTCTACTCAATCGAGCTGATCTAACAGAGTTATTAGCTACGATCTAGAGCTCAAATCCAAATCGCACAGCTTCTAATGCAGCTGTAACGATCCAGCTTGAAGAAACACTTCTCCCAGCGATCATCATGCTCATCCGGCGCAGAACGAAGAACAGGTGAAACGAGGTGACCTGGCAGCTGGAAGAAGGAGAAACGAGCGCGGAGAAGCGCAGTTGTCGGCGATCTTTCAAAACTTCTTTATCTTCCTACTCCTCCTGGTGGTGGTAGATCGTTCCCCTTCGAAGAGTGTGTGGTCGGTCGCTACCTCCACTACCTCCTCCGCGGATCAGTCGTCTACGCCTCCAGATCTTCGTGCCGTCAGCGATGAAAGGGTGCTCGACCTGGTATTTCATCGTCATGATCATGATCATCAGTACCACGATCTTCACCGCACTCTCTACGTGCTTCGACTAATGGTGCCAGCCAGTGACGATCGTCATCACCGTCATCGTCAGCGCTTTATTATTATTTTTCTTCCAGTTTTGTTTTTACATACAGTTTCTCTACACGGCTCGATGTTGTGGTTGTTTCGTTGGCCATGTTCTTCGAAACGGAACGCGCCCCAAATGAGCCACCAACACCACCAACCAAGTCTTTCCGAGTGTTGTTTTTTTTTGTTCTTCTTTCCCGCCACGTCGTCGTCTTACTACTATTCATTGAGCGTTTTCGTGGTCGTCGTTTCTTCCCTCTTCATGGCTTGGGGTCTTTCCATTGCCGTTTTCATCCACTTCTGCTGTCGTCGTCGTATGACTTTTTTGTTAAGGGTGAGGAGCGCGTCACTTTAGTATTTTCCCGCGTAAATTTTGTTTACAGTTTCGTCTCGTTTCGAGCGAAGGAAAGATTTTATTCGGCAGGTAACATATTTTACGACTTTTTTCTCTTCCTTCTTTTTGGGAAGCTGGGAGACTGGGAATTTCTACCATTTTCACCTTTTTTCTTCAGGTTGAGCGAACCGAAACGAGAGCAGCGTGTGTTTACTGTTTGGGAATGTGGGATCTGCTGGTTGGTTTCAGGTACGCTGTGGGATTGCATGAGATTTTCCCAGAATTTTGAATCGACGACGGAGTCTGGAACGAGGTCTGGATTGTGTTAATGATTTTTATGTGTCAGCCTTCTTTTTGAAGAGGCGTCTGGATTGCATGAAGCGTGGTTTGATCCATGTGGAGTTGATATAATGAGTAGGTTTAGACAGCACATTTTTTATAACTTTGATCATTTAAATTAAATACTTATGTAGTTCGAGAATAACGTATAGTAAAAAGTGAAGAAATCTGGAGCAACATGTGAAAAGGGCGGAAAAGCATTTTGACACTTTGAACTATTTTGCTGTTTTTCAAGCTTCAGGTAACTTTTTTTCAAAACTCGTAATGGGAAACAATAGCTGACCTCCCCAGCTACCATTTAACACTATGAGTTTTGGAAAATAGTTGAGCAACTCTCTACGAAATCGGTCGATTTCGATCAATTTTATTTTTTGTATTTTTTGATTTGGCTCAAACTTTGTGGGGGCCTTCCCTATGCCCAAAAAAGCTATTTTGCGTCATTGGTTCACCCATACAAGTCTCCATACAATTTTGGCTGCTGTCCATACAAAAATGGTATGTAAATATTCAAACAGCTGTAACTTTTGAGTGAATTTTCTGATCAATTTGGTGTCTTCGGCAAAGTTGTAGGTATTGTTGAGGACTTTTGAGAAAAAAATAGGTACACGGAAAAAAATTGCAGATTTTTTAATCAACTTTTTTTTCACTAAAACTCAATTTCCCAAAATACGTATTTTTTGATTATCGAGATTTTTTTATATGTTTCTAATCTAATCTAATATCTAATAAGACCCTAGCGCAGCCAATCTTTCGAAGGGATCCTGGAGAGTGCCTTAGGTTAGATGACGCCTAGCACTCTTCTTGTCATTTATTAACATTTGTAGTGCGCCATTGCATCGAAAATGCATTGAAACATCACAAGCGTTAAAGCGGCCAGGCCTACTGCGTAAAGCCGTATCGCAGAGAAGACTCGTAATTGGGTTGAGTTTGAGCACTGAGTGTTCGAACAACAACACAATTCTGAATCGACAGGGGAGGAAGAAGCGTGGGGACACACCACCATACGCTCCGAGATTTTGGTTGTATTCGTTGGGAGCAACATGCTAAGAAGATTTGGTACTCCGGGACCCTCTGGGATGGGACATTGTATTTCTACGAATGCCCTGGACACTATTTGCCGTGGTTATAGCGCCACAACTCGCTCTCTGTAATAATATTCCTAATTCCAGTCCAAGTTCACCAAGTCGTCATGGCCTAGTGGTTAGCATTTTTGCTCACCAATCCAAAGGACGGAGGATCGAACCCCGCCTCGAGTGACTTTGATTTTTCGTTCATATTCATCATTTCAAATTCATGTGTTCTTAACTTTCTCGTAGGGAGCAGATGGGAATCAAACCCAGAATCATTCGCTTACAAAGCGAACACCGTAACCAGTCTGCCACGGCCGCTCCCTTCGAGATTTTTTGATATGTTTCAGGGGACAAACACTATGCACAACTTTTGAGCCATAGAGGAACATGGTCAAAAAAACAGCAGCCGAGTTATGATTTTTTGAAAAAATAGTGATTTTTGGAAAAAACGAAGTTTCATGCAAAAACAAGTTTGACATTATTTTTTAATGCAAAATTGAATCAGCAATCGAAAAGTACTTTACAGATTTTTTGATAAAGGGCTCCGTTTTCAAGATATAGCCACCAAAAGTTTGATTTTAGCGAAATATTTGCAGTTTTTCAATTTTTAAAAATAGTGACCATGAGTGACCATTTCTAAAAATATTGAAATTTTGTAAATACCGCTGAATCCTGCGAAATTCTAAATATTTTATTTTCAAATTTGTGTATTTAACACTGTTTTTTCATTCATTCAATTCACAAGATTTTTAACAGTCATTTTTCAACTCATTTTTGGAGTTATTGTTTATTAAAATGTTTAATAAAATGCAAATTATTGATTAAAAATCTCCTGCATAATAAGCTTTGTATTTAACATGCCATGGATTAAACAATATGTAGTTTGAAGCATGCTATAACACAAGAAGAATTTGTCTCTATTAGGTATACACGAACATAAACCAATAATGTGAAAGAACGTCATTTGATACTTCAATGCAACAAAGCATAGAACAGTTTGAGCATTTTTTTAAATTTATTAAATAACAATGAAATAATTATATAAAAGCAATGTATATTTTGGACATTTCATTCAATATGGTTTAAAATACAATATATATTGTAAAATATTCTTTAAGCACTTTGCTATCTGTTTAAATTTTATGATATTATGAATAACAAATTTTGATAAAGCTGTTATAAATAGAATTTTGCCTGAACTTTTTTAAATACTCCAATTTCTCTGTTGCTAAAAACCATGGAAGCAAACACAATTTCTTTTATTTTACTGATTCTACATTTACTGAAGTTGTTTATTAGAATGTGCTTTGTTTTAAAGATAACGAAACAAATTATAATTCTAAAATCTCGCTAAAAACAAGTAAACTGAATCAAAAAAATTGCTTTTGAAAATTCTACAAAATTTCACAAAATTGAGCTGATATTTTTTGTCTTGGTTTTTTGTCATGATTCTTATATTTTGTATCTAAAACAACAGCTAACTCTTTCAGTGACTTTTCTGAACTGAATTATTCCTTAACTAACTAACTCCTCCTTTGCGTTAATTTCCAGTTGATTGTAGAGAACTGCGAAATCGCCGTGAAATTGCCATGTTTTGACATACCTCGTTTTTTTTTGCCGTGAAAAATCACTAGCCCTAAAATATTAATTGAAAGCAGTTGACATTTTTATATTTAAAAAAACATTGCAAAAATGGGGGTTTCAACTGCATCATAAAATATGTTAACAGAAAAACACCATTTCAACGATAAATGACAAAAACCATCAACCATTACGCTCCCTTTTTCAACCATTCAGCCATTATTCACAATAATTGTTCTAGACTAGTCGACGAGCAGCTCCCCCGTCCCTTTCCAAACCAGCAACACACCAAGTCAGCGTACATTAAGTCCATGGACAAACTTAGAGTGACTAAGCGAGCGCGTTATGTGTCTGACCAATCCGGACAGACATCGTGTCAGTGTCGTCGTCGGGGTGGGTTCACATTTTTGACCGACGACGACGACTACGCGGTTGGTGTGTTAATTTCATTCAATTTTTTTCTCTATCATTATATACTGGCAAAATTTAATCTACAAGGCAATGAGAACGTGACTAAGGTTCTAAAAAAGGGGGGGAACACGCTAAAGCCGGCCGGCTTCCGCGGAGTTTTGATTGTCCGAGCGTTGTCTCTTTGTTGTTTGTTATGAAATTTTATGGTGTTTTTGAACTTGATTTCAGATAAGAATCTTTGACTTTTATATGTCTGTTTGATTTTATTATTGTGTTGCTTTATTTAAAAATAAATTTACAGACATTTTGTTTTGCTTTCGAAGATTGAACGTCAAAATTGAGTGATGCCAGAGAAATTCATGAAAATATCATAATGAGATTTTGTGCTAATTTCAACGCTGAATTCGATTTAGAAAGTTGTTGAAAAATAGCGATATATTCCCTTTAATTTTACCAAACGTGTTTTCCCCCTCAGAACAACCAGCTAACATCCATAAATCTTGCCAGCCAATAAAACAAACTTCCCGATACCATCGTGTTCCGGAGATTCATCAACTTGCTCTCCCAAGAAGAAGAACCGGCGCGGAGGTCAGGCGAGTACGTGGCGAACTACCGCCACGCTACAGAAAATCCTCTCTATCTCCCTGCTCAGCAAAACCTCGCCGACACGCCACGGTTGCGCGCCCAAACGCGGCCTTCTGTCTTCTGGTTTTTTGTTCGACTCCCGTCCAACAAAGAGCCTTGGGATATATCTGCAAGACATCAGCGTCTCGCAGGTTTTTTGCCGGTTGCTCTTCGTTGGGGGCTCGATCTGCACGTACTACGTGGTGTGATAGCGATGTCTAAATTTTAAATATTTTGAAAAAAAAAATGATTAAACTTAACCTTCAAACGTCATTGTCCACGCCTCTTAGAAGCTTTTCTCTGGGAAGCGAGCACAGCACTGTCGTAGCGTTCCAAGCAGTCACACCGCCGACCCGAGTTCAAGTCTGGTCGTCGACAACTTTTTTTCTAAACTTTTTTTTCCCTCCACATTCAAGATTGAACCACCGCGTGTCAGTAACCAGTAAACACGCAAACTTTTTCGTACACAAGAAGCAGGAAACGGCGACCCATACAGACGCTCTAAACCACTTCTTTTTTGTTTTTTTTGCATGTCTGCGAACCGATCGATGCCGGCACTGGAAACTTTTCACAGTTCTCCTTCTTCTTCTGGTTATGGGTTCTATCGAAGTGGTCCGGCTCAAACAAGAACAAGCAATAAAATAACATAACAACATAGCACAACACAGTCTGACACACAGACACCAGTGTGTGAGCCGGGTAAAGTGGCGTGGCGGCGATGTGCGAAAATTTGTTAAAGAAGAACTCGGCAAAAGGGTTTAACAACCCAATTCAAGGTTAGGAGTTCTGGCCTGGTCAACGAAGTTTCCGATAAAGAGGGAAAGAGTTTAGGCACTTAGAAAATTGTATAAAAGTACTAGAGTATATAAAAAAGGTAATTAAGCATTACAACAAAACAAAACAAGGGTGATAAAACAAACACAAAACAAACCTGTCAAACTTTTCACAGTGCCTCAAAAACGTTCTAAAGTAAAGCGTGGAGCACTTGCGCGCGTGAGCGCGTTAAAGAATTGTTCAACTTTTTGGCCAAGAGGTCGATGGCACAGCTTAAAAGTTACGCAAAACTTGAGAGGGGGGAGCGTGATTTGGGCTCTATTTTGGAATTGAGCGATTGTCTAAAAAAGGTGAAACGGGTTCAAGTCGTAAATTTGGCGCGTTTTAGGGTGTGTTTACCCTTTCTCAAGGTTGAAATAGATATGCGTCGCAGGATTTGGAAGCGCGATTTGGGTTGTGATTAGCCACGTTGATGTAAGATTCAAAATACTAGGAGGGCCTGAAGATAATGAGGTTGATTGTGTAGCATGTTTGAATATTTTAGGCTAATGCAAATAAAGTGGATGGAGGCTTGTCGATTGTGGAGAACTCGATATGACTGTTAAAAGTCAAAATTTAATTAGCTGAACTTAAAACTTAATGTAAACATTGTGTCGTGTGTGTCGTGCTCACGTTATGCTAACATCCTTTAAGCTGAGCTGGATACACTGAATGTTTACATTTGGTTCTTTAGCTCTTATAAATCAGTCCAAAAACTCAAAACTGGCTTGAAGAATACATTATCTGTATATTAAAATCATTAGCTTAAAAAAACAGAAAGAAGGCCCGCTGAATAACACACAAAACTTTTTTTCGACAATTTTAAAATTAGCTGAATACCGGAAAATTAAAAAGAATTCAGGAAGATGTTATTGTAACGTTTAAACTTATTATTCATCAAATTCTGAAGATTTCGAAATAAACTCTCAAATAAAATTAACGAAGCAAATGCTGACACAGTTTAGTTACATATTTCTTATATCGTATTGAATTATTATTTGCTTAGAAAAATATATTGAATATTTTGTAACACATACTAAAAATAATTAATATGTCGGAAACGGATAACGTTATAAAATAAAAAATAAATATTTGGTTCCTTTTTAATAACCAAATGGGATTATTTTACATATTTTTTCCTTTTTAATATTAAATAAGTCTAAAGTTAAAGTGTCTAAATTCATGTACATAGACGAATCATTGCATGAAATTAAAAATACATTTAAACAATATTAAATAAAAACGTCTATTTTGTTTATTTGCCAACTCATTTGATTTATATTTTCAATGAAAACAATCAACAATTGTTATTTTCATGTGAATAATGAGATTTTCCAAAGAAAGGTTTTTCATTGGTGGTAAAATTTCGTGTAAAATAAAGTAATTAAATTACTGTTTATGTTAAGAAGATAAGATATTATTTTAATGATTGGAATGTTTGACAAAAGTTCGAAAGACAAAAAGTCGAATGAACAAAAGATCTAATGCAAAAAAAATATCGAAAGTAAACAAAAGGTCGAATGCACAAAACGTCGAAAGAATAAAAAGTATCTCTACAAAAAAAATCAAATGAACCTGACCGTTAAAATATTGAAAACAGCTTTGAAAAGGTATTTTGAAAGGTTTGAACTTTATGTCACTTAATTTCACTGCTGCTTTAATTTAAATTTATGAGTTATTTGAGAAAAAAAAAATCATCCCTAGATTTTTAAGACACAAACTTTATTCAATAAAAAATAAAATATTTTAGAATTTCGTTTTTTCAAACAACTACTTTGTACGTCAAGGATGAAAAACTTTGAAATATATTTGAAATCCAGACTTTTCTCTTTTTTGAAGCTGCTTTTGATGGAAAGAGTGGGAAAATTACGATCTGTTCATTTAGAAATTTCTTATAACATTATTACAAAAAAAAGGAATATTATGTTTAGAGAAAAACAAATACAAAACTTTTTTTTAAGCTGCTTATGTTTGAAAAAATGAAATAACTAACAAAATCAATTGAAAATATGTTTTTTTTTTCAGCTAAAGGAAAACAAACATATTACAACATATTTACTTTTGAAGAATAGAAAAATATACAGAATATTGTAGAAGTCAGACTTTAAAAAAAACTCATTTCTGAAAGAATTGAAAATCTCACAGAAAAAAATGACTGTTCCCCAGAAAATATATTTTTCAAAAATATTTTAGGAGCAAAACTATTTCCTAATTATATCAATCTTTGTAAGAAAGTTAACAAAAACGGTAATTAGAAATTTTGTTTTGCTTTTTTCGCAATTGACATTTTGTTCTTTCGACGATTTGTCCATTCTACCTTTTGTGCACTTTCAGCTTTTTGTACTTTACTTTATCGGATTTTCTAGATATTTTTGAAAAAAAAATATACTCATGGACCTAAAAAACATGCTTGAGGAAAAACAAAAACAAGACAACATAAAAAAATGAGTCGAGTCCGAACTATAATTCGAAATTATCCAAAGAACATTCAGTTAATTTTCCGGTTCGAACTCAATTTTATAGAAAAAAAAAACATTATTCTTTAAACGCATTAAAATATACTTAATTAAACACATTTCCGAGGTTAAAGATGATTTCAAATTTCGAGATTACACAGAAAAAAAAATCATGGTAATATTACATCTGGGAAGGGGTACATCTTTTATGTCAGAAAAAGGTGTAATTTTACCTCTGGAAATGTGTAATTTTACCACTTTTCTGGTGTAATGTCACTTTTTCAGTCTAAATTGAGGTAAAATTACATCATAAAAGAGGTAATATTCAACCATCAAAAATTACAGCTTCCAAATTTACATTATTTTTTTCTGTGTAGATCAAAGACATTTGCAAAATCTGCATAACCCATTCCCACTTCAAACCCTTTATTTTTTAAAATTTAAAAGGAAAAACGTTACTCAATTCACCTTTAGGTGGTTGGTGCCTTCCTCACATTTAGCGGGTAATGCTTTCCGAAATAGACACAAAAGAGCGGACCTTTCAGAGTTCAATCAATTTCATTATTCAAACCATCAGATTGGGTAGTCAGATCATCATAATTCAGAGTAATTATTTGCTTACAACTTATGGTAGGGTTGTCAGAACTTCAATTTTTTGAACTCGTTAGAAAGGTCTTTTGATTACCTATTCAACGAGAAGTCACATGATATATTCGGACAACGTTTTCATTAAAATATCTAAGACCCGGGCTCCAAAAATTCTTATGAATACCTTTCTAAAAATGTTTAACAATCCGGGACCCTTTTTACAATCTTCCGCACTTTTGTTAAAATCGTTTTTTAGCATAACTTTTGAAGTACTTAACTAAACTTTATAATTTTCAATAGCGACTTATGGGACCCCAAGGCGGATCGAATGAAATTAAAAAAGACAAAATCGGTTGAGCCAGTGCCGAGATCATTTTGATCAACATCCCACCACACACGCCGACATTTGCTCAGAATTGGATTCTGAGTCGATTTGGAGCAATTCCAGCTGAAATCGACAATTTTTCTGGTACTTTTGCACCTGAACCTCTCCGATTTCAATGAAGCTTTTTAGACATGTTATTCTAGGCCTATATAAGCAATTTTTGGGTATATGAAGCCAGCTGAACTCGATTATGAAATTTGAGAAGGGCGTTAGTTATTTAAATATTTCTGTATTTTATAATTTATAAATTACTGTATCTCGAAGCCGTTTCATCGTATCAAAAAGTGATCAAAGACAAACTTGTAGGAAATTGGACGAGCTTTCTGAAAAAAATACACTGAAAGAAAAATACATACCTCTTTCACGAGATTTTTTAATTTTTAAGCTTAAAATTTAAATTGAAAGGTGATGTCTCGATTCTCTTTTCGTTCAAAATTTTTGAGGAAATAGCCTAAGATGATACAAAAAGACTCACGAAAAATGCAGCATGGTTTGGTTCTCCTAAAAAAATACAAAAATCATTTACAAAAACTGTTTTTTTGAAAAGTGATCTAAACGATAAAATTTTTGAAAACCGACAGTGGGAATCGATTCCCCAGACAATTTTACATATAAGTCTCCATATTGACCATTATCTTATGTTCAATCCGTGGGAAGATACAGTGCACTGCAGTGGCTTAAATATTAAGATGTCGAAAAAATAGTTTTTTTTGTGGTTTTTGGCAATTTCTATATGACAGACTTAAATTTTCAGTCTCGAAAATGTAGTTACCGGGAAACTCGTCCAATTTCCCATAAGTTTGCCTTTGACAGCTTTTTAATTTGACTCGTTGTAATATTGTCGTAAGTTGATTTACTATCCAGGTTTCCACCACACTGAAAAAAATGTACTATTTTCAGTTATGAGCAATGTATTTAGGCTTGTATCTGTATGCCCATGTATCCAATTCAATTACTGTTAATGTCAATTATTGGATTTTTAAAAGTTTTAGATAATTTAAGAGTAGTGTTGGGGTCAGACTTGCATCCGCTCTAACTCCTCTTTTAGAAGAACTTGTTTGGCATTTCGCGTAGATGATGCCAAGCATGTTGTGCCAGTGATTAGAGTACACTAATTACGCTAATCTTTAAGGCTCCCGAAGACCCTGAGAATTGATTTTGAAAGCCAAGTGAGATATAGCGTAAGAACCTTTAAGCGCACTCAAAGAGCTTTTAAGAAGTTATTTTAAAGAGCTAAAGAGAACATTACCATGAAAATATCGCTAAATTGTTTTTTTCCGAACGAACCAATGTTTTCTACACATTATTCATGCCAAAAACAAGAGGTTTTTGGCTAGCAACAAGCATAGGATTACTTTAAACGAAAATGCCATGTTGAACAAGCTGAGTGCCGTTAAGAAGAGCTCTTAGTGCCGATGCATGTCTGGTTGGGGTCATATTTGTTTCTTGATTCGATTACCACAGTGAAATTTTTCGAATCAGCACTGTATAAGGAAATATACTGCCCCTGATCGCATATATGTCCTATATGCATTTTCATCGGTTTTGAGTTAGTGATGCAGTTTTGTTCAGAATCGCGAGATCTTTCAGAAAAGCCTATAACATCCAATACTTTGTTCTAGAAATCAGGAGGAAGTCAAGTTTTTTCGTGAAAACTTAAAACGTAACCTTAGGTGTGGGACAAACTTCAAATGCGTTATTCTCAGCTTGCTGTTTTTGCATATGGGACATTTATGCGAACATGGGCAGTATAAGACTTTAATAAGTTTTACCAAAAGGTTCAGCCGATTGATATACGATCTCCGGGAAGATGCGAAATTGAGCAGGTTTCTTCTTGAAACTTCTCGCCATCGTCCAGTAAACAACGGAAAAAACCAGCAAGCCGTTTCGTTGGTAAGTTTATGTACAAAAACAAACTCGGCATAGACCAGGCGCGCGCGGAAATTGGAGGAATTTTGTTTTGTATACACCCAGACCCAGGCACGCACTCTTTTATAAAACGAGTTTTTTTTTTGTTTTGTTGCTGTACATACTTCTCTCTCCATTTTCTATACATCATCTGACCAGCCTAGCTCTCCACCAGGGTGATGTGTTTTGATGCGGATGATTCCTCTTCTTCTCTATAGAAGAGGAGTGAGCTCCCCTTCTTTATGGGTTGCTGTTTGCTCGTGTGTTCCATTAGCGAAGATCGTTGGCTAGAGGAACGTTACTATGGATTCAGTCGGATGGTCAGAGGTGCCGAATAAAAAAAAAAGGTTTCTTGTAAAGAACTCAAGTCCGAGTAAAAAATAAAAAATAAATTCAGTAAAATATTCAGCAAATTATACTGCAAAATTTAAAAATATTTCAGGAAATTTCAGAAATTTGTGATTAAATATTTTGGCAACCCTGCCTTCCCGGTTGTTTGTATACATTCCACTTTGCTATCACCTCCCCACTTTCCTCCATCAACCCTTTCCTGCCTACCCCAGAAATCTAGCATTCAAGTGGCCACGCACGCCACCCCTTTCCAAAAACCAGTCTCCTCATCCCCCTTGCCCGGAAATCTCCTCTTTCTGTGTACATTTTTCCAGTCACTAAACGTTGATTTTTGTATTCCCCGGGAAACGACGATGAACCCCGGTCCCCCCCCTCTCGCGCACTTACACTGACACACTGCGGCGCATTATATACACACATACAATCTCAAAAATGTTGTTTATAGTTTTATGAATGGGTTTTTGAACTTAGAAATATTCAAGGTTACAGGAAGATAGTGTAGAGGAGAGGCTTGAGAGTAGGAAGTTGGCAGGTTGGTGAAAGCAGCGATGCCTTAGCTAAGGAGGGGGTTCTTGTTTACGACCACAGGGATTAGCGTGTGTGGTGGCCAGTGGCCACATGCCTCGCCGGAATTTGCGTCTTCTCCACAACGACGGAGAAGCTGAATGTTTAGCAGAAACTTTATTACTTTATGGGAAGGCTCGTGGCGGCCTCGAGGACTCCACGAGGAACGCCGCATATCGGATTGCAGTTTTGCGGGACTGAATGTAAACATGAGAGGATTCCTCGATGGTGGCCTGGTTTCAACGCAGACATGTGGGCATGTGCCGTGGAGATAAGTTTTGTTTTGTAAATGTTAAATGCATACTTTGCTTGAATTGCAATATAATACAAAAAATAAAATAAAAATAAAAGCGTTTGGTACGGTATGTCCACGCATCCTTCCTCCTCCTGTAGCTTCTGTGGAATGTGATCCGTTCTCCGTTTTCTTAAATTCAAAAATTTTATTCAACCCAAATTTATTCTTCTACAATATAATCAACCTCTCTTTCATAAACAACCGTACACGCGCGTGTGTAACATTAGCATAAACACACTTGGCGCTGCTAATTCACGGGGGAAAGGGGACCTGTTTTTCTTTTCTTGTTCAATTCCCGGAACCATCCATATTGGATTCCGAGACTTTATGCCGCGCGTACAAGTCGGTTTATGCCAGCTTTTTGTGTGCGGCTATGGGGCAATTAGGTGAAAACAAGCGCTTTTTATGAGCAAAGTGTACACTAGGGGTAAAAAAAGCAAATAAATTTTTAAAAAATCAGCTTTTTTGTAATTCTAATTTATTTAAAATACTTGTTTCCAAAAGTAAAGAATTTTTTAAAATGTTCGATCGCCAAAATCAGTTGTACGTTATTTTGCTACATTGAAAACCACATTAAATAAAAAAAAACAAGCACCAATTTGTTTGAAGCATGTTCGACCTTAAAGTGAAATATGGAGCTCCTCAATTTCGGTTTCCCGAAAATTGCTTTAGCTTAAGCACATTAGCATATGGTTAGGTTTTGACTGTATTTTTCTGCTGCTGTTTTTTTGTTCGATGAAGACGATGAAACTCATGCAGCAGGTGCGTGCTGTTCCACGTGAAGAATGGGTGTTAACACCGGCATCAGCAGGCAGTTGTGACGGTAGGTGATCTAATTTATTGTTTTTTTTTTGTTTCTAGTATGTGAAAATGTGAACCAGCTATCATCAAGCTTGAGGAAGTGGATCTGTATTGTAGAAAGAGGATTTTGTTGCACAGCAAAAAATCCGATGGTAAAATCGCATGCAAAAGTATGCACATCACCTTCGTCAAAATAAACACTTAATGTTACACACTGCATGTACAATTTTTGCAAACACAAAAAAAAGTTGCCACCGACGGGATTCAAACCCAGCACCAACAATAAGGACTGGCGCCTTAGCCCACTCGGCCATCAGACCGATGTAAAGCTGTGAGGATAAAAGCATATATGACCTTGACATTTCGGTCAAGTAGGTTTCCCATACTGATGGGTTACATATTTTAGGATGTAAAATCACATAAAATTGCATAAAATAATGCAACATTTATTTTACACCGAGGCCTTTACAGGCAGCTGGATTACTACTTTTTTAGCTGTGTGGGGGGATTCCGAACACTTGGCTTAAATCAGGTTTAAATCGGTCCCAAATTAAGATTTGAATGATTTCTGGAAGGTATTTTAAAATCAAAGATTAATTTCCTATTTTAAAATCTCTTTAGTTTTCAAGAGTCTTATTATTTTTTATTCGTTGTAATTTACTTGAAGTTAGCAGCAAAAAAGTAGTTATCCAGCAGCGTGTAAAAGGCTTGGATTTAAAATAAATTTTGCAATATTTTAATGAAATTCTATGTAATATTACACCCTGAAATATGTAGCCCATCAATATGGGAAACCTATAGGACCGAAATTTCAAGCTGATATATGCGTTAATCCTTTCGATTTTACATCGGTCTGATGGCCGAGCAGGCTAAGGCGCCAGTCCTTACTGTTGGTGCTGGGTTTGAATCCCGTCGGTTGCTACTTTTTTTGTGTTTGCAAAAATTGTACATGCAGTGTGTAATATTAAGTGTATTTCATGACGACGGTGATGTGCATGCTTTTGCATGCGGCTTTACCATCGAATTTTTTGCTGTGTAAGCAAAAATAAATGTACGAATAAAAAAAGAAAATTAAAAAAATAATAGCTAGCCAAGGGTTAACATTTGAATGAGAAAAGTGACTAAAATGCATTTGACACCAGTCGAATTGTTGTGCAATCGTAAGGCAATTGCAAATTATATTTAATTATATCTATTTTATTATATTTATTAATTAATTCCCCCCCCCCCCTAAGGTGACCACGTTGTTTATGGAAGGTCTCTTGGATGTAAACTTTTCAAAATTCATCGTACCGTAAACTAGGGTCAATCGGGATACATTAGGCGAATTGGGACAGCAGTTTTTAACCATGATGCAGCACAATATTTTGATTTTTCTGGTTGATTTCGGTTAGAACAGATTCAGACCAACAAAATGTGTACAGCCGTTTCCAAATTTAAAAGCTTTAAGTGCTCTTAAAACTGCTGTCCCTATATTCAGACTGTAGTTCCGATTTACCCCAGATTACGGTACAACGTTTATTTTTGTATCTTTTTTTTATCAAATTGGGCTTTTCAGGTTTCTCACAAACTGTGAAGTTTGGAAAAACAGATCTTCTTGTTCCGATAAAAAAAAACTTAAGGAAAACAAATATTTTGATATATTCATTGATATTTTACCATTTTTTTTGTAGATGTATAACTGTATACAAAACATTTTGTGATACGGTTTTGCTAAAAAAATTGAAAGTTGGGCTTGAAATTTGAAATGTATTCTGAAAAAAAATGCAATTGATGGATTTTTCAATAAAAAAAAAACTAGCAAAAATAATTTGTCACCCCAGAAAAGTTTTGAAAAGAAAGGAAACAAAAACAAATTTCAATGACCTTCTGTTTTTTTTAAAACAATACTTTTTGGAGAATATTAAAAATAATGATTTTTTTTAAAATAAAGTTTGAGATTCAAATTTGAGATTACAATCGGAAGCATAAACAATTTTTTATACAAATAAACATTTTAAAACGTGATTTTTTTCGATTTAATACAGGGGGCTTAAAGTTTTTGAACAGCGGCCAACATTTTAAGCTAACTTGAGCTTGCGGGCTATATGTGAAAAAAATATAAATGCTTTTATTTTAAACGAATAAATTACGTTATAACAATAGAAAATTTAGATGATTGTTTTTAATTGCATGTATTTTTTACAATTTCATCATTAAAATATTAGAGAACGAAACATGACATTCTCAAAATGGCTTATTTTTAAATTAAAAAATTAAATAGCCACGATATCAGCATGTCCATGAAAAAAGGTTGTAAAATCATAATACCAGTGCACTTAATTTTCAATCTAAAGTCCAGAAAAAACCTAGTGTTGATGGAAAAATATATTTTTTTTTTTTTTTTGCAAAAAGGTAACTGTACATTGAAATTTAACAAAAATTCAAAATATTTTTCAACTAGTTCAATTATGATAAAAATTATTAGCATCACAGGAAAATGCATTTTAAATAGTTTTCAATCGATTGCACGTCTAGTTCCATTGAAATTTTGCAGTTTTTTGATATTTTCAACAATTATTCCTCCAATTTTAATAAAATTTGAATACCTATGTTTTTGCTATTTTTAAAGTTTTCTACTTTAATCAAGTTTTTAAGTTTTCAGAAATGTTTGATAAAAACTTTCAATAAGGTGGATCTTCACCAAAAATATTTGTGTCGACTTTTAATATTACCGTCATCAGGGGTGACATTGTGTCTCGAGGGTGAGATTGGGTCACACAAAAATTCTGAAATTTGTATCACCCAATCTCATCCCCGAACCCGATGTCATCTCTCATAACGCTATCAAAAATATAAAGGTTCACAAAGGCCACTTAACATGATCTTATAAAATGATCACGCAGGCGAAACTTTGGTTTAATATATTTTTATGAAAACAGGAGTAATGAAAAAAAAACAAAAAAAATCTTTTTTGGACTTTGTTGATCGGACTACTGTTGTGAAAAAATAGTAGGGGAAAGTGAGGCAAGTGTAACAAGCTAAGGAAATGCTCGTTACAACCCATTAAAAAGTTAAAAAATCTGTCGGATTTTATTATAATCATCTTGACATAGACTTTGTTAGAACAAGTTTTTAAAAAATCCAGTTTTTCAATGTAAAAAAAAAAAAATAAAATTTTTGATTTTCAGTACGTTCTACTCAACTAGTGGGGCAAGACGAACAACCCGTTGGGGCAAGAAGAACAATGCATGAAAAAACATGTTAATTTGCTAACAATTGAACTGTTATCACTTAGATACATCAGATTAGAATGTATTTGTAAGGTTTCTTCCATATTTAGATTAAATAATAATATTTTACTAAAAAAATTATCGTTTTTACGAAAAAAAAATATTACTTAGATGATATATAGTAAATTTTCATAATATCACTACATTTAGTATGGACATTTTTTTAAACAATTGTTTATCAGTTTTTAAGTACTTTCATGTATTTATTTCACAATAAAATATGTTGTTGCAGCAATTCGTAATTTTTTCCATACTAAAAATCCATATGGTACACTTGCCCACCTAAACAAGATTTTTTAAAAGCTCTCTACAAAAATAACCAAAACATAAATCATACTTTATAATACGTGCAAGTCATTGGTAGGGACACTACTGATCTAGGAAAAATTGCATTTTGATAAAATGAGCCTTAAAACGAACCCTAAGCCTTATTTTGTACTATCCAAATATTATAAGAAAACAAAGGTCTTGAAAAATTTAATTGAATCCTATTCCTCGTGGCGTTTACGTCGTTTGGGTAGGTCGTCGTCGGGTGGTAGTAGAATCAGCTAATTGCATTGCCAGCAACAATTCCTCATACTGGAAATAATCAAAATTGTAAAAATTACGACCTTACGAGCGTTTGTTCCTCTTGCCCCATATGGTCGTCTTGCCCCACCATCCCCTATATATCGGTGTCACTTAAGGGTGCACAGCAACCAAGGAAGTTGTCTTCTTCTTATTCCAAAATGGACAAACTTATGAACCCAATCCTGCAACAATCTTATGTAAAAATAGACAAATTTTGTTGTGAATCGCTTAGAAGACAGTAATTTTGGGGATGAATTAAAAATCATGTATATAGTTCCCGTTGTTTTGAAGATAATAAAATATCTGTAACAAAAATCTTGGTGCAAAAGCTCTGGTTGATGTGCACCGTTAATTAGCGCTCATTTTTAAACGGAACCTATTGCAGTCCAGACACGATTTTCCGAAGGCCTCAAAAAAATCACTTCAGATAATCAAATCACGATTTTTTTAACGTAAATTTGAGGAATGGCGTTATTAAAATTTGAAAAAAATAAACGAAATTTTTTTTGGACTATTGACTTAAATAAAGGCTAAAGGCAAAAAATCGAAAAGGTTATTAAAAACACAGTTCTTCTCAAAGACTCCGAACTCAGTTACTTGACTGAGAAAGCTACCAACAACCTGTAAATTACAGGCTGTAATACACCTAAACTTAAAATCTTCTCGATCTTTAGATTCCTAAGATAAAATCATCATCAGATACATCCGGTGATCCTCGTATAATGATGTTCTGCTTTCGATCACCATGCTTTCATCCGACACAACTAGCGTAACATCGCATTCCCATTTCAAGCCGCCGCTAGTTAACTCCACTCCGCTAACTAACCACGCGCGCTCGTTCAAACTATAAGAAGCCCACTTAGCCATGGTTGACGCGTTAACACGAGACGACAAACGTTCAAAGTGCTTCAGTAAACTCACGCAAGCTCTCACCACACTTTTCAGAGCAAGATCTTTGCGCTGAATACCACACGAAACTGCGCACGTCGTGGCGTCCTCGTTTGTCACCCAAACACACGGACGACGGGACGCGGTGACGGATGTTTACACCACGCTCTCCCCCAAAACCGGTTCATTCCCGTGTGGCGCTTTAAGTGCTAATAAAATCCAACACATTCCGGAGTCAATCCCGGTTTTTGCCTGATTATATCGTTAGTCAGAGACAGAAGGGGGTTATTGTTCTGGAGGCACCTTTTTATGGCCGTGTTCTCGGGCGAGTCTTGCCTGTGGGAAGATGTTCAACTTTGGCTGCCCGACCGAAACCGTAGATCGAGAAGTATCAAGAGGTAGCAGGAGGTTGGGCAAGCAAAACAAGACCAGGGAACACGATGCTCGAGGAGAAGAGACCTGGAAGTTCATCATGATCATGGGAGTTACAAGTCGACGATCTTTCGCACTCGGATGATTCCTTCCATTCGCTGATCATCACGAAGAAGTGCATGATCGTGATGATGACGATCATCGTAGCCCCAGCAAGACGTGAAGTCTTGTCTTGAGGCAGATGATACAGGCAGGGTAAAAGGAAAACAAACCAAACTGGAACGAGGATGTAAAGCGCAGACGGAGAAAAACAACAACAAAGCGCAGGGGCCTTCGGGGAAAAGAAGTAAACAAACCTTGGGTTTGAAGTAGAAACAGAAGAAGCAGTGGTGGCCGTACACAACAATAACAACAACACCGGCTTGAGTTGTACATAAACACATGAAATATGCAACGCTCGATGTTGGCGCAGAAATTGCCACGGCAGTTTGCAGGAAAAACAACCTAGTTACAGAAAGTTTGAAAGTTTTGTACTGTTTACCAATATGACTTGTTTAGAAAGGTACCAAACACTAAACTGAAATTTCCCCCAAAAGTAATCATAATCGTGATCAGAGTTGCCAGATCTTTAACCATCAAAACTTATCTATTCGGCGGTTTGAAACCTTTCACCAAACTGTTCAAATTCAGGGTCGAAACGTCCTCGATCGTTTCGAATAAACATCAGACGCGTTCAAGCCGCCAAGTCGCACCTTCTGGACCATCACAGATAAATGCTTTTTTCCCCTGCTCTCCACCGAAGCTGATGATCATCGACGACTCTCCGGTCAGTTCTTGGAATTTGTGCTGTGCAGTCGGGCTTTTTTAGTGCGCGGGAAATTTACGACCGTTCCCGAAGATATCGCGGTGATGGTGGGCCAACGCGTGTGTCGTTTAAGACTAAGATGGATGCTGATGAGGCCACTTCGTGGTCACGAGCCGCGAGATTCTGGATTTTGGGGTGCACTGGGTGGTTGGGAGATGTGATGATGACTTTCAGAATCGGTTGGTTTGATTGATCACACAAGTTTGTAACGGGAGTTTAGTGTTGCATACAAGTGTAATTTTCATGCATTGCATTGTTCCAAACAGTAATGGAAAGTTTCGTTGAATTGTATTAGAAGAATTTTAAATTTAAAACATTTGAAAAAGCTTATGCAATTATTAAATAATGACTTATTTTTAATGAAAAAAAATATCATTTCAAAAATAGACCAGACTCGATTATCCAAGGTTCGAATATCTGAAGTTCGATTGTCTGAAGGTTTGTTAGAAATATTGAATAAACAAATTATGGACATTTTCTATATTTTTTTTTTTACTTTTGATATCAAATTCAAGTTCTGCGGTCCAATTTAATTAAATTTGAGTGGTTGATTGTCTGCTATATGACCGTATTGAATTTTCTCAATATTTCGTCGACTTCCTTTTGGCCGCCTTCTTGGATTTCAAATTTTCAAAACGCTTTATGGAATTTTTGTTGTCATTTTTGAGCTCAACGCAAACGAAATCAGACAATGGATCGCATATCCGAAGTGATTTTCGTCCGAGAACATCGGATAAACGAGTCTGAACTGTAGTAAAAAAAATCATTTTATCTAAGCCATTTAATACATAAATTTTGAAGTTGTTGTCTTTTTTATCCTAGATAATTTTTCACAAAAATGTCAGGAATCAAAAATTAATTAAAAACTAACAATTGAAATCTCCCTTGTGAAAAATTGCGCAATCAAATTTGAGACAAAAGCATAAATGTGATAATGCCCAAAGCATTTGGTAATACTTTTTGCTGTAAAATTTTAGAAATCGAACTAGACATTTGTTTAGCCCTTTGTGGCCTCGCTTAGGTACAAGGGACAAAACTTAAAATAAATTAGTTTAGGCTTTAAATTATTTGATTTTCCAAATTGAAAATGTATTTACGAAAATTGCAGTAAAAGCAAAATAAGCCTTAATTTTAGCTTTTTTTTTTAATTTTCATAACTTGTTATTTTATCTAATTGTTTATTTATGTAGTTTTTATTCTGGAAATTGACGGAATATTTTTTCAGCTATACTTTTCAAAGCGATTTTAAATACAAACAGGCTACAACAACAAACTGGCACCACTGCCGGACCAAGACTCCATCTGCAAACCGCTAGCGCAAGAAGCAAAAACAAAGCTTTCAAGCACAACAAGTCCAATGTGCACCCAGATTGAGATGTGTGTCGGATTTATAATGTTTGTATTGTATTTTTAAGTTTTAATTGAAGCAAAAAATATAAAAGAGTTTGAAATTAGAGACCAATTTTAAAATAAAAAAAAAATATCTTATCGTAATTCAAAACAGATTCGCTAATTCGAGTGAAACTGCATTTAAACCAGTCAATTGGGAAATTATACAATCAGCAGATCGTCGCTGTAACTGAAGCAAAAAACAGGCATAACAGTATTTCTCAAAACTTCACAAAAGCGGATAATTTTACAAAATTTGAAAGCGGAGTCTATTTTTGCTTAACAAGAGAAACTTATTAGAATCAAACAAATTTCACAACCATGATAAAACCAAATAAAATAAGATAACTATACAGAGCGGATTCGCTAATTCGAATAGAACTGCATTCGAATGAGCAAATCCCAATCCCAGGGTGACCACTCTAATTGCATTTTCAAATTCCCGACTTTTTCCCGACTTTTTTCCAGACTTTTCCAGAATGCTAAAAAAATAGGCATTTCTTATTTAAAGAATGATTTCAAACAAAAAACTTTCTATAAGAAAAGTCAATATTAACCACCGAAAAAAATGTAGGTATAGAACAGGTAACAACAAATAAAGAATACTTCAAAAATGTAATTTCATTATTATGATTCAGAGTAGAAACACAAACAATTAGTCATTGAAAAAATAATCAATAGTTCAACAATACTTATAACTTCCATGGTATTTTTTAAATTGGCAAACGTATAGTTTTTGATAATTTTGTTTAAATTCATCATCATTTTAAATCAAAGAATGATTAAAACATAATTGCTGTTATTATACATTAAAAGGATTTAGAAAAAATTCAAGGTATTCATAAAAGAAAATGTTTTTGCCAAGACCCTTTTTAATTTTGTAATTTTTGATATTGATTGTTTTAATCAATGTCAATTTATCGGTATGGTATGCAGTATTTAACTGTTTTGTTTTTTTTTTCAATGAAAATTCAGTTTGATATGATTTTATGTTTTCACACTTATTTTAAGCGAAATGTTTGAAGAGACAGTTTTTAAACAATTTAGCAATAACTCAAAATTTCTTGGATTATTTTTTTTGCAATTTCAATATTTTCTTTATGTTTTCAAAACGTAAAAAAGTTTTTCAATTGTGGATTTTATTCGATATTTAAGTTTTCCGCAAATTGAAAATCAAGCATTATCTATGGTAGGTAATTTACCCATACTCACAAAAAAAAAATTCAAGTGCAATATTTGAAAAAAAAAACATATTTAAAATTACTTAATGAATTTACTTCAACAATTACAAATATTTACAAGAAAAAAAAACATTGCCAAACTCAAGTTTAAATATTCAATTATGTGACAAAATGAAATAGAATCATTATTCTAAGCTGGTCATTAGGCTCTATTTTGATATTAGTTTTTCATTAACTTTACCTCTTGTTTTATGAACAAAAATTAATAGCAATCATTTGATTCATAAAAAAGACTCCAATATTCATAAAGATTTTGAATGTCTTAAACAGCTTTTCCATACTCAAATATATTGAAATAGTGAAAAAAACCTTAAATTTAAAGTATGTTACTAGAGCAGAAATGAGTGAATTCAATTTGAAAATTGTACAAAATATTACAAAATTATTCAAGAGTTAAAAACTAATTTTCAAACAAGTATGCTCAGAATTCCCGACTTTTCCCGACTTTTTGACAAAAAATCATAAATTCCCGACTTTTTCCCGATTTTTTGCGGATTTTGGCGAATTCCCGACTTTTTCCCGACTTCCCCGATTTCCCGACTTGAGTGGCCACCCTGCAATCCGCTTATTGAAACGACTGACAGCTGTCAAAAGCTTGAAACCACGTTTTCGGAAATCGTCGAACAATGGTGTTGAAACGTCAACATCAGTTTGACAACTGGTTTTGACGGTTGAGTGCTTTTTAATTCGAATACGTTCGAATTAGCGGGCATTCGAATTAGCGGACATTCAAAGTAACGAAATTCGAATTATCAAATCCGCTCTGCATGAACCTAGATTTAGTGTATATTTTTATGAAATGTTTTTTTTTTTCGGTGAAACAGTTAAATTTTTATAAAAAATTTTGTCACCTTCTAATTAAGATTTGTATTTTTTTATGTTTTGACAAGAAAAATGAAAGGAAATCAGAAATTTTTTTTGAATCATTGAATACTTATATTACACAGAAAAAAAAGTTGAATTTTGGAATGTTGAAAATTTGGTAGGTTGAATATTACCTCTTTATTTGTGTAATATTACATAAAAAATGTGTAAAAATGTGAACCTGATGAATATTCATCAAAAACTGATGAAAATTCATCATTTTCTGGGGTAAAATTTATAATTTATTTTGCCACAAAATCTGTCACCATTTCCTGATGAATATTACCATCATTTTTTTTCTGTGTAGGTAAACACGTTTTTAACATACAATAAACGTAAACGTAAGATAAATTCGCATATTTCTTTTAATTTTCAGGACCTTGCTGTATAATGCAAATATACCCACTGTCCATCCACCACGAGCTTATCAAACTCGTGAGCTTTTCGCCCCAAATTGCTGTCTCCGCGTGAGAACACATTTTCCATGAGCGAAGCAAAGCAGGCAATGCTTGATTTCATAACAAATCCGGCAGAGCCAAGAGAGTCGAGAAGCACAAAATCACTGGTGCCGAAATATTTTTTCGATTTGGTTCCTTTCACCGAGAAAAAATTACTGAACCAGTTTTTAGTCTGTAAGTTCTAGTGGTAGGATCAGTCGGAGGCAGCTTAGGAAGTTGAGAGGTTCAAATTTTCACACAACATGAGTTCAAATCTCATACGAATCGCTGGCAAGCGATACATTTCGGTGAGTTTCGAGGGTTACGAAAGATGGATCCTTCTGGGAGGTTATGTTTACTCTTGTTTAAAACTTGAAAATTGAACAACCTTGAACTTTCAGATTCTCAGCCGCGTTTGGTCGGGCTCCGCTGGAGCGGCAAAGTACTCCGAGGAATCCTTGAGGAAAACACTTCAGGGCAAATTCCCGCAGGTATGTCGAAGGCGAAAATTCACCCCAAGTGGTCGCGCTCTTATCAGTGTTGTTTGCTGATAATGGGTAGAGACAATCGAGCAGATTAACCCAGTTATGAAATATTGTTGTTCTCTGGCTTGGTTACAGGCGAAGAACGTCGTGGTCAGTGACATCTCCGGCGGCTGCGGATCGATGTACGAAATTTTCGTTGAAACCACCGAGTTCAAGGGGCTGACCACGGTGAAGCAACACCGGCTGATCACCGAAACGTTGAAGAGTGAAATTAAGGATATGCACGGGTTGCGGATACACACGGCGATTCCGAGTGAATAAATTTAGTTTTGTTTAAAAGTTTTGAGTTTCAATTAAGTTTAGATAAGCCTAAGTGACTCACCGATGAAGTAGCTTCTCTCTGCAAGGACACTGACCTACTTGACCCACCAATTATTCACTTGCACTTACGCACTTTTTGGCACGACTAGCACCGATCGAACGTCAAACTGGGAATAGCACTTCAATTACTCGAACAACTCTTCACTACAGCCGAGAATGGGCTTATCAGAAGAAACGAATTGATAATGGAAGCATAAACCGCAATGATAAAACCTCGAACAACGTTAACACACAACGCAAAAACAGTTTGGAAGTTGCACACGGCTTAACACAGCCTAGTAGGCGATGATGCACTCTGGGAACGTTGACAGATTGCGTGTTTTGCGTGGGAGGGAGCGAGATGGAACTCGTTTGTTTTTGTTTGTTTTGCACAACTCAGCTGATACGGGCCAGCCTACTTTACCGATCGATGGCAGAACTTGCGGGCGAATCGAGGGGCGAGACAGTTGTGAAAATTGTTGCGGCTACTCGCCACCAGGTGGCCTAGTACACCCAGTCACGAAAAGTGCTAGCAGAGCTACCAGAATCGCTTTGTTTAGGTACGGTTGTTCGAGCAGACTGGATTTCGTCATGAAAAATCTTGAGCAACATTTGAAAGGGGCGCATGTAGAATTTTGGATGTGATATTTTTCTATTGAACAACAACAATAACAATACTTTGAGATTGTTTATGCATTAAAATACCAATAAAGGTCAGGATACAGCTACTTCCTAAACTTATAATATACTTTTAATTATTTCCAAGAATCTTGAAAACAAAAAATCCTACAACAACCCAAAAAGACCAACCAACCACCACCCTTCCAACACCATTCCTATCCGTAGGACACCGCAATCCCTGATGCTTTATGTTGATCCGCACCTGATCCGGATAGCGACAATCGTCCTCCAAACACCTCATGTTAGACACGTCCATCTGCACCAGGAAGTACAACGACCTACACTCGGATCCCGCCTCCCCAGAACACAACCCGGTAAAATTAAACCACACGGTATCAACGTCCGAGCTAGTCTTGTGACAAGCCAAATCCGTAAACTGATGGTTCATCGTACCACAAACCGTAAACTCTCCGTAGTTCGCGTTCTGAAACTGAATCCCCACATCCCCGGTGTTCCACAGGAACCGATGATTGATCCGGTACCGCAACTCCACGTTCGGACTCAGGTACTGCTCGTAGTCCTCCCGGATGTTGACGTTTCGCCACGTGTCCCGATTGGCGGCACTTCGACAGAACGGAGCCACCAGCCGCTGGGGAATCGCTTTCAGCGTGGATGAAAGCAGATCCGTAAACGGCTGCGGATCAACCGAGCTGGACTCTATGATTTTGTAGTGCTCCTCCAACGGGAAGCGGCTGTGGTCCACCGAAGTCTGCGAATGATCATCAGTTAGATACCCTGCAAATCCGCAATTTTAGTAAGAAACCTACAAAGTCCGTTAGCTGACTAAACGTAGCGACGTCGTTGGTGAGAAAGACAAAATACAGATCCGGAAACTGCTCGAACGAAGTCGTCAGCATCCGGCGGGCACTCTCAAAGTCGTTCTGCGCAACGCGTTGGTTCTGCGAGATGACCATGATCACCGGGGAGCTGGCTCCCACCGTTCGGTACGACCGCTCATGGTCCAGCTGGGCGGACAGGTGTGCGACGATCGAGCTGAAGCTCGCGGACAGCGATAGGGTTGAGGGATCTATGAAAATGACAAATTGGTATCTGGGGAAAGGGATCCAGAGATCGCGGGTTCTTACATGATCCTTCGTAATACATTAGCTGCTCGAAGACGTTGGCAATGCTGTTGGTTCGGTTGACCATAATCTGTCCCGTTTGTCCGTTGACAACGGAAATGTGCGATCCGTAGATCGAAATGTCAATCAATTCAGCGACGTGACTAAAACCATGAAACTATCAGAAAACAAGACGATCTTCAACACCATTGATACCTACAAGATCATTCGCTGATTCTCGTACACGCTCCTAGAACCATCAATCACCAGTATCAAGTCAACGTTCGGTTTCGTATCGGAATTACCGATCGTACTACAATCGGACAGCGCACCAACCAACGTTGTCGCGTAGCTGAAGAACCGATCAACAGCCGCATCACAGTTCCTTCTCATCAGAGAGTCCTCCACCACGACGCTACCGGTCGTGTACTGCAGAACTTGCACAAAATTGAACGTTTCCTGCTTCAATCGATCCTTGTCAATCGACTGCAGAATCCGACTTCGAAAGCAAGCTCGATTGGCGTCTTCCGGCATGGATTGCTCTGCAATCCCAACCGCCGGACCATGATCCCGTTCTTCACCGAAGATCTTTCGGAAATTCGTCTTACCCGCAGCATTAAACAGCTCGTTCAACGAGTCCTCCTGAAGTTCCGTATTCTTCGGACTCTTTGCCTTCAGCGGACTGTTGTGCAGCTTCCGATCCCGTACATTCTCAATTGCGACAATGGGAATCCCTCGCCCGCTGTAGTACATATCCAATACCTGAGAAAGCCGCAACCGTCTAACTTTACTCACAAAATCTGGTACCTTCTGCGCCAGAAAGTATCCATCGATCCCGGACAAGATCTCACTATCCGTCATCTCCCAGCGTCCTTCGTGACCTGCCGCAAGGTGACGAGCTCTAGGGAAGAACGTATCATTCCACTGCCCAGCTAGTCCAACGCGTAGATCCGTTCCCAAGTAAGGACCCTGATACAGGCATACTTCCGCAAGATCACCCGCCAACCCGGCAACGTACGTGTTGTCGATCGCTTCCATCGAGCTGAACAGCTTCTCCAGCTGACGTTTGGTATCAACACGCTCCATTGTTTCCAGATTCTCGTACGGATTCTTCTTTTTGTACGCGGAGATAAAGTCGCTGATCCGCACGTTCTGCGGCTGCAAACCTGCAGCGATCGAGGTCACCAGGACTCCTGGCGCAATGGAACCATACCGATCACTGCGATACGTTCCAAGCTCCAACGGACACCTCGAGATGGGTCTGTCGAACGTCGTACTGCTCGTTTGGTTACGTTGACTCCTACCGAAAAACCATGCTGCCTTTAAAGATCTAACCTCAAACCCGCTCAACTCACTTGTTCTTCGTCACCCACGGCGCCTGCGGATTCCTGACTTCCGCTAGCGTTCCCGGACAAACGATCCGCTCGTCACCGCGCTGATACGGCTCGACGGAACTGCTCAGCAGCCGGTGCAGCAAGCAGATCTCCAGCGGACTGAGAAAGCGCTCGAACTCCACCGACCCGGGAATGTTGGACACAAACTGAAGCAGCAGCTTGTACTTGGGGACCATGATTCCGCGGGTGCTGTACGGAGTCAGCAGTTCGGTTTCCTGCAGCCCCGGGGCCTTTTCGATGCCGTCGATACGGAGACTACGGTGAATCATAGCTATTGAGGCAATTCATTTAAGAAGTGGTTTCATTTACCGATGCATCAACTCGACGCTCAACATCCGCATGTCCAGTGTGGTTGGGTTGAGTCGTTCGACCTTCCGGATCAGCTCCAGCAGGAGCTGCTGGTTGAAGCCCACCGACGGAAGGGTCATGTTTCCGCGGTAGCAGTGAATCAACTCCGGTGGAATGTTGTAAGCTTCGACTGTGGAAGGAATTGTGACGAGTCATGGTGCGACTATGCTTGAAACGGAAAAGTGGCTAACCGAGGAGAAGCGGAAGCAGTACGAGGCCCCATGATATGGCCTTTTTAAGGTGGAGTCCCATCGTGTGTGTCCGGCTACTGAAGGGTTTATAAATTAGTACACTAATGAGCTCGAGTTCTTCAGGCTAGGGTTACTTCTCGAAACTATGTAAAGATATTCACTTGTTTATTCATCGATTAGAAATCATGTACGGAAGGCACACTTGATAAAACGGGTCGCATAAGATATTGCATGTATTCGATAAGGTGTGAACTAGGTGATTCATGCTGATTTCATCACTAAAAGATTCGTTTTGTCGTTTTCAGCTTTAGAAACATTATACTGTTGAAATAATCGAACAAATGACAAGATCTTTACCAAATCATTAGAAATATTTACTGTTAAATTTTCTTAATAAAAACTTCTTGAATCGATCCTACAGGTTAAGACTATCACGAAAGACTGTGGATATTCATGAACAGGTTGGTATCTTCCACTACTTCATGCTTATCAGCGTGCGTCGATAGATAACGCGTACCAGATAAGGTACGCTCCCGCTCTCAAAGTCTCATAGCCACATGTTGATACTGGCGAGACCGTGAAAGGTCTCTTTCATCAAAATAAACAAATTATTTTTGGAGAGCAAGAAATGCTCAAAAGAAGTGTTGTTTGCAAATTTTTGAACAACTACCTTAAATATTTTTTTATTGATAGCGTGTTTAGAATACTTATCTTATTGTCATTGCTCAAATTTGTAAAAAAAAAAATCCAGCACTACAGTTAAAAAGCAATATTTTTTCAAATAATACCGTATTTTAAAAAAATACTCATGTTCTCATACACAGTTAAAAAAAACATGATAATATTACATCTGGGAAGGGGCATATCTTTTATGTCAGAAAAGCTGTGTAATTTTATCTCTGAAAATGTGTATTGTATCACTTTTTCGGTGTAATTGAGGTAAAATGACAACATTAAAGAGGTAATATTTAAACTTCCAAAATTACACCTTCCAAATTCACGCTATTTTTTACTGTGTAAACGACATGAAACGTTGTTGTTTTTATGTAAAATTTTAAAATATGTTTTGTCTATAACTTATAATCAAAACTCGAATCAATTTCTTTTTATTGTGTCACTTGATGATTTTAAATCATTGTACAACGTGTATTGTATCACATATTTGTGCATTTATAATCAAATATGGAATCGCAATGACGTGAAAATCATTTTTGTATTTTTTTTTTATTAATTCACTGATTTTTTGAAAAGTTTTGACAGCAACAATACGCAACCGAATTAAAAAACTTCAAAAAGCATTTTTATGCATCAACCCGAACTTTATTTTATTATGTACATATTTTTAGAATGTATTTTTTTTTTCGAACAAATACTCCGAGTTATAGTTTTTTGCAGCATGGGTATGAAATGATCATGAATTTATCATACATTTCGAAAGTAATAATGCTTTTTTTGAGTATACTCAACATTTTCACAAACCTACTTCCAAAAAATATTAAAATTTTTTGTTTTGGAATATGAATATCTAACAAACGGGAATTTTTCATGCATTTAATTTTTTTGGAACTACCGTAAACTGGGGTCAATCGGGACACATGGGGCGAATTGGGACAGCAGTTTTAACCATGTTGGAGCACAATATTTTGATTTTTCTGGTTGGTTTCGGATAGAACAGACTCAGGCCAACAAAATGTGTACATCCATTTCCAAATTTAAAAGCTTTAAGTGGTCTAAAAACTGCTGTCCCTATTCAGACTGTAGTCCCGATTCACCCCAGATTACGGTACTTTAAATTTTCACAAAGCTACGTATACTTCAAAAAAATACTCCAAATTTTTGTTTTGTAATAAATGGGTATCAAATGATCGGAAATTTGGCAAAAAAAATCGAAAGTAATAATACTTTTTTGAAAATACTTAGAAAAAAAATCACAATCAACGTATTTTCAAAAAAGTACCAAAATTTTATTGTTTTTCGATGAGTATCAAATGCTCAGGAGTTGAAATACTCAAAATTTTCACAAAACTTCTCAGTTTTGTATAAAATATTCCAAATTGTTGTTTTTTTTTCAAAATGGGACTGAAAAAATAGGGAGTTTTTAATACATTTCGAAGTAAACATCCTTTTTTGAAAGTACTAAAACATGTTGATAAAAGAACCATATTTTAACATTTTGGGCATCAGAAATAAAAAAAAAATATTTACGAAAGGTGTGAAAAATTTCGTTATTTTGGTGAATATGAATATTTTGATAAATTTTGGTGAATATTGTAAAAACTTAAATTTTCAGTATTTTTTTTCGAAAATACGTTGTTTTGTGAAAATTTTGCCAATTAAAAAAATGTGTTATATTAGCTTTCAAAACGTATGGAAAATTTACGACCATTTGAAATCCACATTGAAATCGAAGATACGTAGTTTTGTACTTTTTTGTATTTAACAAAAAGAATTACTACTTATGAAATGTGTGAAAAATCCCGACCCTTTGATACCCCTATTGTCAATAATCCAATCAAAAAATCAAATCAAAAAATCAGATTGAAAGATTCCTATTCAAAACAAGGTGTCCAAAGGTTTGATTGTTGAGGCAATTGCAAACCTCTTTTATACCGTAGCTTCCATCCACCCCGGGATGCGAACACAACTTTTTGAAATATTTGTATGAGCCTAATCAACATAAATAAAAGGAATAAAAACAAAACAGCAAAAAGTAACGAACATAAAATGAAACAAGTGAAAATAAGTAGATATTTCGAATAGTTTCAGACGGAATGAGCACACAAACACTTTTTACACCAAATTATATTTTGTTAAATTGTTACTCTCCTCTGTTTTTCATGTTTCCATTTTCCAGTTTTCTATATCCATTGTTTTCATTCATCATTATAATCATAAAAAATCATTTTCATATAGCAATTACTTAATAATAATAGTACAATAACTTATGTTCATTGTTGTTTGCCTCCCTCTCTCTTTTTTTTCTTCTCCTCAACCTTTCACTTCTTCCAATTTTCAAACTCTGTGCATTCACTTTCTATTCCCCATTCTACTTTGCAAAATAATTGTCCAACCTCTTCCTCTTTTTTTCCCTACTCCTCTTCCGGCAGCCTACACCTTTCGAAAAGTCTTCAATACCTGAACAAAAAGCTCCCCAAATCTTCTGCATCATCTTCTTTTTCTTTCTTTCCTTTATTTGTTTTGTTTCTTTTTTGTTTTTTTGCTTTAACTAATATACATCTTACAGTCAGTTAATACATTTATGCTTTCTCTATGTGTGTGTGTGTTTTCGGTTTCGTGTTTTTTTCTGTTTTTGTTTTGTTCTCCTTTCCTAGCTTAACCGCTTTATTGTTGTGACTTTCTTTTTCCACTTGTTTTACTTCGCTACGGTGTGTGAGTGTATATTGTTTGTGTTTGTCTGTCGATTACGATAGATTTTACCTAGTGTGTGTGTTTGTGTGTATGATTTTGTTTGCTTATCAAATATATTAAGAGGGGGTTTCTTTTCGCTTCAGCGTGGCGCCTTCCTATCTCTGTTTGCGTGTGTCTGTGTATGTAACATGTAAAATCTCCATTGAAGGTTCGGCTTTGTTGCTAGTTTGTGTGTTAGAGAAGGTGACTTTTAAGAATCTTGTGATTTTTGTTACTTCCTGTTTGTTTCATTCTATTCGTTCTGTACAGATTTTTTGTGACTGTTGTGGGAGGAGTATGATGATCAACTTACTTTGAATAGTTTAACTACACTTTGTTTACATGTTAACATGATTCTTTGCAAGACTTTTTTGTTTTTTTTTTTATTGTGTTCAAACTATTTGTGATTAGTTTTAGTTTTTTTTTCTGTATAAAGGAGAGGACAGATAAAATTTTCAAGTTATTTCTTCTCTATTTCCATTTTTTAACTAGTGCTGTTTTGTTTACTCTTCTTTTGTTTTTTCAAATGTTTCTACAAATAAATTCGATGGCTCTAATTGTGTACATTTTCTTTTGTTTACTTTGTCTCTAGTGTGTGTGTGTCCCCAATTACGCTCGCTTTCTCGCGCTCTGCCCAATGGACTGCGTTGCAATTTTTGTGGTTGTGTTTCAGTGTGTGTAAAATATGCGCCTTCGTACAAAAAATGTGCGCTGCTGCTAGTGCAAGACATACGAGTTTCTATTATTATCAGTGTTTGGTTTTGTTCTGGACAGTTAAAAAAACGTTGAAAACGGCGAGTTAAAAGTTTGAAGGTGTAAGTCGACCTGTTTTTATGTAATTTCACGTAAATCAATGTGTAACAATTAAATTACATATAAAACCTCGCTAATGTAATGTAACCTAGTTTTTGATGTAAATTTACATATTTTATTACTCGAACGTGTAACTTTACATCAGAAACGCGGTAAAATTACATACGGAAGCTGGAATTTGCATCTCCATGTAATTTCGTTTTTACACATTCATGTATGTAAATTTGCGTCAAATATGTGAACTTGACCTTCAAATTTCAACTTGCCGAATGTTTATGTTGGAGGAGAACAATTCAATACACGTTTCCGTAAAAAAGCTTTGTTTCGCACATTTAAGTGCAAATTTAAATAAAACCAAAAAACTGAAAAAAATGTTACATCAATCGTAACAATTCCAACATGTAATTTTTATCAGTGTTTATTTGCAGAGTGTACAAAAATAGTTCGCATTTACGCTCGTAACGGTAACATTTAGACATTCAAATGTTGCACGGTAAAAGGTAACGAGGGCCTTTACGATAAACTTAGGTGGCGCGTAAACATTTATCAGTAGCCAACAGGTTTAATAAACATCGATTTATTTCAGTGTAAATATCCGAAAACCCGCTCCCAAAATTACAGGGTTTCTCGTCGCCAATATTTGTCTAATCGCTTCAAATGCCCCACCGGAAGCACACACTTAAAAATGTTACTCAGTTGAAGCGCGTGCACGTTTAAAAATTATCGAAGCAATCTGTGCTTGGTGCTGAAAACATAAAAAGTCCCATCGAAAGCTACTTAAATGCGCTCCTTTTTTATTTTCGAAAGATTGAAGTCCTTTTATTGTGCGAAATTCTACTAAACCTTTTGCTTTTGTCAGTGTTTGTGTGGCTCACTAAAACGTTTCTAGGCGCTGTGTACGCGTGTGTAAGTGTGTGTGTGTGTGAATTCCGTTGCCTAGCAACACCACTACCAGAGTGTTTGGAAAGAAGCTTTCATGGAATGCTTTGCCAGAAGCAGCAAATTTAGAATTTTTATTTCAAGAAATACTGTAGCAAGGCAAGCGCGGAGCTTGCTCGTTTGATTGATTTTGTTTCTGTTTCTGTTTGGGTGTGTAAAGTTTAAAACTAATTTGAAAGAAAGCTGGTTGGAGCTCTTACCTAAAGCGATACATAACCTAAAAGGAGTAATATATTAGAAATCTGCTCTTGCTTTCTTTGCTTACGTATGGAAAAATAAATAAAAGCTAAACTGAAACAGTTGGTATTTATAATGCGTTGCAAACAGACAAATTAACGTTAATAAATAAGGAGGTGTGTTAATAAACTTCGCTCGCCGAAACGTAGGAAAATTTAATAGTTGTATAATAGCAAAAATATATATCATATAAAGATACTGTCGTCTGTCCTGCTAGGCGACAGAGGCGACTTTTTTTAACTACATGAGCGAAGACGAACGCTTCGTAAATGCTTCCACGTTGATTATTATTTTTGTTTGTTTTTTTTTTGTTTGCCTAAATGTGTAATTCCGTTTAAAAACATTGTATTGTTTACACGACGACGCGCCTTCCTTTCAATCTTGGGTTTGCTAATAATTTTATGTGTGTGTGTGGGTTTCCTACGAAGATCTCCCGTTTTCCTGTCATCAACTATTTTATAGCTCACGCTAAGATACTAAAGCTTTGCGCCTTTTCCCAGTTTCCACAATCCGGCCGCCATTTTAAAGTTTCCATTTTGGTAAAGTTAAAAAAGTCCTCGCGCAGGCGTTCCCGTTTCACCTTAATCACGCTCACCCGTTCTCACCCACACTAATACACACAAAACTACTCGTGTTTGAACCATGCTTTCTCATTTTATTCTGTTTGGTAATACACTAAACTGTGCGATGGTGGTTGTGGTCGTGGTTTCACTGTAGTAGTAATTGAATGATACTTTGTGCCTAGTTGCGCGCTCTCTACACACTCACACTACTTTACATCTGTGTGCGGCTTTGTCTTGTTATTGTTTTTTGCTCTAAACTCTTTCGCTTTCTCTTTTTGGCAAAACGATGGGAAATTTTTCTCTCTCACTCTCCAAAAAAAAAAAAAAATGCCACACTGGATACTGGGAGGGTTGTGGTTGTGGTGGTGTGGTGGTGATACGTGGTAGTACGTACAAATACTACGCTACTGCTGCTGCTACACACCCACACTAACGCGCTTTTTTTCTTTCTCCCACACAGGCACGGCCCGCCGCCGGCGGTGCCGTCTTCTTCGTGCATTAGGCTTCCGTTTCGGCCCCTTTCAAGCGTAACCGTGCAAAGTCCTCGAAGATGATGTCGTCATCCGGACAGTTTTCGTCGCTGTTGTTTGGGTGTATTGGTGGAAGTATGTATACATGTGGGAGAGAAAGAGAAAGAACAACACAGAAAAATACATGTAAGAATACTAGCTACTAGACGGACACAGATACGGTGTTCAACATTTATTTAAGATTGTTATACAGAAATTAACACGAAATACTCTGCTAATTGTTTAGAATTTGAAAGAAATATTTGGAAAAATCTTTTCTAAAATCCTTTCCCCGGTTTTAGGATTTTGGAGCATTTTTCAAATGGATCTTTCGGAAAAGTAATATTGAGTGAATACGCTGTTTAAAAAAACTGACGTACTTTTTAGATTAACATTTATTATGTATACAAATTAAAAAAAGCAAATGGGCCAAAGGCCAGTCCATCATAGTTAATATTTATATAAAGCAAGATGCCCTGTTTCCGTTTTAGGTCAATTTACTTTGTTTTGTTTGATTTGACTGTACAACACGGAGAAAAATTAGTTCTCAAAATCGTGAACAAGCGTTCATGAAAATGAAGACCACGTTGAACACTCACATTTTTAAAAAACGTACCATAAAGATTGAACATTTGTGTTTGAACTTAAAAAATAAAACAAAGCAAAAACTAATAAAAAGGACCCAATGTTTTTTTTTTTTTGTTAAATGATCTTGTACAAAGATTGAAAAACTTGAAAAATATTTATTTAAAAATTTTTAAGAGATTTATGAAGAAGCAAAAACTCACATATCCGATTTATGTTTTTGTTTTGCAAAAGGATTGCCGTCAAAAGATAAAAAAAAGAAATATCTTTCCTGATATTTTATTTCAAAATCTGCATTTGGAAACAAAAGAAACCTCACAAAATAAGTCTTAAAATAATATTTAAAAAATATTTTAAGCTTTACAAAAACCATTTATTTAAGAATTCAGAGTTTTTTAAGATGCAAAAAATATATATACACTGAATTGAGAGTTGATATTTTTTAAGGATTGCAAAAACCTGCAAAATTATTTATTAAAAACCAAACAATAAAACCAAAATCTCAAAAAATACAAGTTTTGTTTGACGAGTGCAAATAATACATACAAAAAATACATTTTTTTTTCTACATAAATCAACAAAGAACAGCTGATGTTTAAACGAAAAAAAAAAATATTAATTTCTTTATACTATCAAAAATAACTGCTCATCAAAGTTGTAAACGATAAAATTATCAGGACTTGATAACGATAACGGTAGTTCTATCGTTTTCATCGAGATCAAACTAAACGAAATTTAGTATGCTTTTTCACATTCTTAAAGTTTTTTTTTAAATACTAAAGTTTTCCCAAAATACCTTATTTTTTCGAAAATACTCAAATTTTCAAAATATGAAGATGGGTATCAAACGAAGCAAAATTTGTTATGCATTTTCACATTTTAAGAATCTTTAACACTTAAATTTTCACAAAAAAAACGTTTTTTTTTTATTTTAAATTTTAATAGTTTACAATATGGGTATCAAACGAAGCTTAATTTTGAATACATTTATGCTTTATTATTTTGTTTAAAATTTTCAAATTTTCACAAGATACCATATTTTTTGATAGTACTGAAATTGTTTATTTTTATAAAGCATACAAAATTTAAATGTATGCATAAAGCAGGCAAATTTTCGCATTGTTTAATTGCATATTTCAAAAATTTGAGTATTTTTGAAAAATACGGTATTTTTTTTAAGTTTTAGTATTTGATAAAAACTCTAGTAAAGTGAAAAAGCATACAAAAATTCCCTTCGTTTGATACCCGAACTACAAATTTTGAAAGTATTCTTGAACAAAATACAGTATTTTTACAAAATTTATCATTTTACAAAAAAAAAAAACTCTAATGAAGTGAAATGCAAAAAAAATCGCTTCGTTTGGTTCTTATATTATCGTTATCGTTAGACGATAATATTGTCGACGGTAATTTTATCGATTAACAACTTTGCTGCTTATGTTTGAAAGAATACAAAAACTCACAGAAATTTACACATATATATATTATATATATTTTTTCAAAAACTTCTCACGATCGGAAGCATAGTTTTTAAGAACTGAAAAACCAACAGATTTACCATTTGAAGACCATATTCCCGTGGAATTTTAAATGTTTGAAAGACAGCAAGAACTCACAAACAAATATTTTTCAATTTTACAAAAAAAAATCACCGCCACTTGAAAAAACATAACTTCCCAAGTAGCACTCATAACTTGTCGACTGTTGAATAATAGTTAGACAATTGTTTTTGATAAACATACGAGAAAAAATCTGAACATAACTTAAATAACAGTTTGTTTCACTGCTTGTATAACTGACTCATGTAACTATCGTGTTTTGTGCCACAAAAGTGTTAAAACACAGTCAACTTCACTCTTTTCCAACAAAACACAATATAGGAAAAATTCTCACCTATTTGGAGGGTTCCATTCAATATGCTGATTTACACTGTTTAAACAACTTATTTTGGAACACTTTCGATAGAAACTTGCTTGCTCACTTCCGTTTGAGGTATTTATCACTTGATTTCAGTTGAAAACGCTTTTTATGAGCTGTAATTAAACGTCAAAATCCTGATATGCCATGATGCTGTTCCCTCATCTGCATTGTTTTTCTCGAAAACAGTTTGTTGAATGAGAATAATATTGCACTGTTTGTTTCACTGCTTATCTAACATTGTCATGTGACGGCATCTTTTGAAAAATGGGCGTGGCCAACCATTCTATAAATAACCTTAGGTTTTCTCGCATTGTTACACAAATGTTATCGGAGAATAGGTTATATAACTGATATTCAACAAACATATTCAACTTGACATTGCGTGTTGTTAGGTGGTGTAAATTTGTACGTGAGATATTTAGAGTTTCAATAATGTTTATTTATCGAAGATTGCAATAATTTTAATTGTTGACCGATTATTTATAAAAATATCGCGGGTAAAAGCTACAAAAAATATCAGCTAACAGAATTCATGATAGAAAAAACAACAAATTAAAATCACACCAATTTTCAATGTTACTCCGTGGTACGGTAATCGAAATGACAGTTGAAACGGTTTGTTATAACAAAGTTACATAATGGAGTTATAAAAACTGACTTGAAACAAGCTTATATAACTTTATTTCCAATGACAGCCTTTCTGGAGTTAAGTTGTATAGCTCACTGCAGTATAACAAAGCTGACAGCAGCCTTCTTATTGACGTTAAGGCCAGCTCGTTTACTATGAAGCCTCGTGGAGAGATGTGGAAGCGCGCCTGGACCTGCCTGGAGATAACAACAAGTCGTCGAAGTCATCGGATCGAATCTTGGGAAAGACGAAGTTCATCAAAAAATGAAAATCTAAAAGTTCGCCATGAAGAGGGTTTCACAAGAATCACAGTTAGAGAGCGCGAAAATATTATTTTATTTTTTTTCATACAATTTCAATTTTTTTCTAAATAAATCGGGCAGAAACCAGCGTACCAAAATAGTCAGAGATACTATTCATATTGGCTTCGTCGTTGATTGAAATTCTGATAAGAACTGTTTGTTTACATGTAAGTTGGGTAACGGTTAGACAACTGTTTTCAATCTATCTTTCCTTTTCAGTGTGCGCTTTGATTTGACAGCACAGCCGTTAATAGTCAGGACCCGGTGCTTGCAATCCCCGTTACAGTTTATATGGAATTCCAATAAGATTGTAACAGAAAAATCAAGCTTCGGGTCTAGACTGTTAACCACGCCCCCTTTTTTGTTGAATCTCTTGTTAGCTAGCACAGTGTTGTCAGATACATTTGTACAACTTACTCTGATAACTTGCATCTTATTCTGGCAAGTTATACAACAAAAAAAAGTGCGCTTTTTCCAATGCACAGGAGTTGTAGAACAAGTTGTGGTAACGAGGCCGTTCGGTTATACAACCAGTTAGGAAATACGTTTATCTGACAAAGTGTGTTGCTTGGGTTGTGAGCCATTTTTTTGTTCGTACTTATTTATGGCACAAAAGATGCGAATTTTTGTACCGGCAAAACGGGTGTACCCCATTTGGCATAATGGACATTTGGCATAACGGGTTTTCAAGATGGACGTTTGGCATAATGGACGTTTGGCATAATTGGTCCAAGACATCAGGGACGTTTGGCATAATGGACATTTGGCATAATGGACGTTTGGCATAATTCGTTCAAAAACCATCAAGGACGTTTGGCATAATGGACGTTTGGCATAATTGACGTTTCGCATGATTATTACTAGCTTGTTTTTTTTTAGTTAATTATTTGTCATTTTCACGAATGAAAATGTATATTTTTTACCTTTTTTATATTACTTAAAGAGATTATCATTTTTTTCTATAAAAAATTAGGTATCTCTATATTTTTTCCTAATAGTAAATTCTTTTCATTTTGAATAATTCACAATAAATCTTTTCAATGAAATTTTGATAT
Source organism: Culex quinquefasciatus (assembly GCF_015732765.1). NCBI lineage: Eukaryota > Metazoa > Arthropoda > Insecta > Diptera > Culicidae > Culex > Culex quinquefasciatus. The sequence continues at coordinate 20,406,907 of NC_051862.1, read as the reverse complement.
TTTTATTAAATAATTAACATATCTCTTGTTAGCTTAAGATTTTTCCCCTTTTCAATGTAATTAGGAGTAATTTTTCAAATGAAATTTTCCCTTCTTTTATATGAAATTCATGATGAGAAAAACCTCTTCAAATCTTCGACAATTGAGCTTTTATAATGCAATTTTCCCTTCTATTGATCAAAATTTTACTTGAAGAAGGAAATTTCTAAATATATTCACATTTTTCCCTTCTTTTTCGAATTTAATCTAAAGAAACCCCAGAACTGGACAGCACTCATCCGACACGAGACTAGCGGAAAGATTCACTGACACAGAGAACACAGTTCTACATGACCGAGAGAATTATGCCCTCGAGTCCATTTTCAAGAAAAAGTTCATCCTTCAAAACGAAAAGTGTTCTCTACGGGAACTGAACCAGAGACTAATAATAGACTAACTCAATGACTAAACTGCCTTGGCCACAGCAGCTTGATGACACAAGAGTAGTCAGATTTCGATGTATGACTCTTGTTGCAGATTTACTGTTTCAATTAATTAATTAAATTAATTGTTTTGCAGGTGTGAGTTGGTACCATTATTCTATCGAGTTTAGCATTGTGCTCTCTATAAATTTTGATGGAATTATACTCTCGATCCTGTATTTTGGGTGAATGGATGTCGATGTTGCTTTTCTTTAAATATTTTGCAATTAAGTTTTTTTATTCAATTTTCCCATAATTTTTTATATTTAACTTGAAGAAGGGAAATTCTCTTATAGATGTTATCTTTAAACATTTATATAATTTCTGCACATTTTTTCTCTGTTGGTTTAATTTTTGCAATAAAGTTGTTTATGGAATTTTCCCTTCTTTTATTTATTCAATACTTATCTTAAAGAAGGGACAACTGCCTAAAAAAAATGCTGATTAAATGTTATTTTTAAGAGAGGTAGGTGAAAAACATAAAAATATTGCGATAGTCAAACATTTAAAGAGTGTCAAAATGTGAATCTTTAAATTTACTTTTCCTTCCATAAGTTGAATTTTATATAAATAAATATAAATTTTATAAAAAAATTCATAATCGAAGTTTATTGTCAAATATTCGAAAAGTATTGTTTTTAGAGATTTTCCCTTCTAAAAGTTGAATTTAAAATAAAAGAAGGGAAAATTTCACAACTCATTTGTCAAATATTTAAAGAAAGAAAAAATGTACATCCCTTATTAAGGATGAATATTAAAGAAGAAAAAAATGCATAAAAACAATGATTGCAAAATTTTGAAAAAAAAACAAACTGCACATTTTTTGAGAGATTTTACCTCATTTTAGCTTTAAAATAAAAGAAGAGCAAATTGCTTTAAAAATTTAAATGCATTTCGTTAAATAAGAGCAAAATGTACATACATTCTTTAGGTTGAATTTGAAAAAGGAGGGGAAAGGGTAAATAGTATAAATTTTTATTGCTAAATTTCAAAGACTGGCAAAACTTACATCACTTTGTTAGGTTGAATTTAAAATAAAAGAAGGAATAATTGAATACAAAAATTAGCTGCAAAATATTTCAAATGAAGACAAATCTCAATATTATATATATATGAAAAAATGCATTTTATATTTATGAAAAATTGCATTTTAAAGATTTATTAAGAAAAAAAAGGAAAAAAAATACATCTATTGGGAGAAAATGACAAAGATACTAGATTTCTTGAAAACAAAAATCATTTTTAAAGTAAAGTTATCTGCTTAGAAAAAAGAAAAAAAAACTATAAATTATTATTCTTTACAAAAAATAAATACAAAAATAAGAACAAAAAAAAGCTAACAAAAATTATGCCAAACGTCCTTGATGGGTTTTGAACGAATTATGCCAAACGTCCATTATGCCAAATGTCCATTATGCCAAACGTCCCTGATGTCTTGGACCAATTATGCCAAACGTCCATTATGCCAAACGTCCATCTTGAAAACCCGTTATGCCAAATGTCCATTATGCCAAATGGGGTACACCCCGGCAAAACAATTTGGCGGCACTAAAATCGATGTTTTTGCCAGGGGAAACATATGAAAAAAAAATACAAAAATTCAAAAATACGAATTCACCAACTTGTTTAGCATATACGTATTTTTCTGAATTGTTCTCATGAATACTCAAAAACTTTGCTGAAAACACCAAATCGATCAAAAATTCCTTCAAAAATTACAAAAAAATAAAAAAGCAAGAAATCCGAAATACTGGAGCAATTCTGTACATTTTGAGATGACAGAAACTTTTTTAGGGGCTTCCAATGTATGACCAATTTCCAAATCAATTTGGTGTCTTCAGCAAAATTTCATGTTATGATAAGAGATCAATGTTTATTCTCAAAAAATACAAATTTTTTGATTAACTTTTCCACAAAAAAAAAATCCATTTTCCGTTTTTGAGTGACAAAAGGCAAATTTTGAGCTTCGGAAAAGTATTCACGGAGATATGATTTTCATCAATTAAAGATTTAAAAAAAAATATTAAAAATTCTTTAAAAAATATATATTTTTAAATATTAAATTTGATATCAAAAAGTATTTTCCAACTGACGATATCTCGGCAACCATGTCAGTGTGTTTGTGATTTTTCAATTTTTCAATGAAATAGTTTTCAAAATCCAGCTTTTTATTTAAAAGGATTGATTGTGGAGTTTTGAAATATTTATGTTCTAAAGATTTGAATTACTTTACTCTACCAACACAACGCTCAGATACAGATCCTACAACGACCAATCTACTTGCAACACTTTACACTGAAATCGATAACATCCTTCCCGAGAATTGACCAATACTTTCCAAACAAGGACAACTGAGCAGCAACTACTAACACGTCTATCGAATCTAAGCTCTAAACCCGTCTCTCCCCCTCCTAAACAGCGAGCAAAAGTGAAACCACAATTCCTTTCTTGTGCTGCAGCCTACCAACTACTCTGACTGCATCGAATGACTAAGCGCATGACTAGGTGCAATATCTGACTCCACACGGTGTCACGTCAAAAGGTGTTGAACAAACGCCACCCAACTCCCACCCACTACTCAGTGACTCAACGACCCGGAAGAAACGGGGTGGGAAACCTGTTGTGGCCGCCAAAACAACAGCAACGCCAACTTTGTTGTTCTGTTGTTTGTGTACGGAACTGCATGTTTGAGGTTATGTTCGTTCCGAAAACGCGCAGCAACCACTCTCTCGCTCTCGCAAACTCCGTGACAGATTCTGACAAGACCGCAACCGAACGCAACTCTCTTCTGCTGGGTACGATTTACGTGGAAATTGGGTGTTCGTGTGTGCGCTGATACGGATTATTGACGGTGGTGCAATGGTGCAACATGTAGCGTGGCCCCTTTCAATACGCAATCCCTGGCACGGTAAAACTCCCTGATGCCGGATGTTTTCCCGCAGGAAAACGAGGTCAGGTCAGTGTGTTACAATTTGGTCGTTTCCGTGTTGATCACCGTTGCCGTTGCCCTCCTGGAACTGGGTGGCCACAAGGTTGGTTGGGGGGAAGAAAAGCGGAAAAAAGGATTACGTTCGACGGCGATTGAGGTCATGGAAAGGAAGGATTTGCTCAATCGAGTGTGTGAACGGCAGTTCTGAAACGGAGCGACCGCGTTCAACATCTTTGTTTGGAGAGCGACGGAGACACGCCGGGAATCGGGTCACAATCGGAACAGATTGTGATTTGCGCGGCCAATCAGGCAAAATGACTTTCACCCGGGGGTGGAATCCAATCAGCTCAACTCGGTTGAGCTCCATTTAGTTCACATTAGTTCAAGATCATACGAAGTAAAAACTAATTCCCCCGAAAAAAAAAACTCACCCATCCAGCTGAATCAGGTTCGGTCCGTCCTCTTTGGTGCCGCCGCTGGGGCCGCCACTGTGGTTGTTGCTGTTCTTGGTCAGGCCGTCACCGCCGCCGGCACCGCCCGCGTTTTGCTTGCCCTCGCCACCGACGGCGGCACTGTTGGTCGTCCGGCCGGGCGATCGGTCCCCTATCACCGGCTCGTCGTCGTCCGGCTTCGGGTGCATCAGGATGAACGGCAGCTCCGCGACGAGGTCACTGTCAATAAAAAAAATGTTTTATTTGAAGACACACATTTTGAACCATATTTTTAAAACTTAAAATTAAAATCTGTGTCATTAGTCACAATTTTAAGATATTCTTTTTTGATATATGGGTCATTCCAGGTCCACTGAGTACACTTCTGGACTCAACCTTTACCGATTTGAACCAAACTTGGAGAGAACGTTCATCTATCGATAGTTAACAGAAATCCCAAGTTTGGTGCTGATTGGACCATCCCTCTATTTTTGGCACCGCCCACTTTTTTGACGATTTTCTAAAAAACTTATTTTTCTTTTAACACTGGAACGCCCAACGCATGTCCAACTTACACGGACGTCCAAGCCTCCCAAAAAAGGTGGAACGGTAACTTCAACTCGCTGGTTCTCGGGCATTACTCACCCAATCGGGACGATTCTTGTTTCCAGTGATTTGTAAGAATGTTTAGATGATCCTACAATATTGCAGAACTTGATTTGAACAAATCTGTAATTTCTGCGACCGAAAACATCGTTCCACCTTTTTTAAACGACTGCCTCCGCGGCATTTTAGGCGATTTTTTTTTTACACGCGAAAAAAAAGGTTGGAACAATGTTTTTGATCGCAAAAATTACAGATTTGATCAAATTAAGTTTTGCAAAGTTCAGAATCATCTAGACATCCTAACAAATCACTGGAAAGAAGAATTATCTTGATTGGTTGAGTTATGCCCGAGAACCATTGAGTTGAAGTTACCGTTCCAACTTTTTTGGAGCCTTGGGCGTTGGAATGTTAATCATAACTTTGCAAATACTTAAGCAAAAGACTTTCTACAGGTTGCATTTTATAGAAAATTGTCCAAGGTATTCGACAAAAATAAAATGTCAACCCTTAAATGCCCACTAATAAAATATTTTACCGTTTTGAGTATTGAAATTCCGTTTTGACCAATTTCTTATAATTTTATTTGTTTTATTTTATCACCATCGTGTTCTCCGGACAACTTTACATAATAATCAATGTAGACCTCAAACTAAAATGAACTATTGGCAAGATACAGCGATTTTACTGAAAAAGTCTGATTTTACGCAGCACTCGGAAGTACATGGTGTACTTATTTCGAATTTTAATTCATAGGACAGAGTTACCCGCCGAGTGACGAACTGTCACTTTTTACACGACACTCACACTTACTGTCAAACCAAACGTTTGGTAGTGTGTGTGAGCTCCGTGTAAAGAGGATGTCAAACTAAAAAATTGGTATCAAACCATCGGGGTGTCAGTGTACACAGTAACAGTTATGTTTTGGAAGGATGAAAAATTCATTTTTTATTGGTAGGCATCAGTCAGATTGAAACTGCGTTGAAAATATTTAAATAAATACCTTCAAAGAAAAAAATCACAAATGATAATTTCTACCGTTTTTTTTTATATAAGGTCCAACAAACAAAATTTAATTTGTTTTGCTTTTGGTGTTTCAACAAACCCAAAAAATAGGTGTTTTTTTTCATAAAATCATTTTTATTAGGTCCTTTTCGGTGCTGGGACCTGGTTAGGACCGAGTCGGCTTTTGCAATTACATTTTACTTAAAGGTAATAGTAATTACCAGTGCTGTGGAGTCGGAGTCGGAGTCGGAGCCGGAGTCGGTGGAGTTGGGTCTTTTTGGGGAGCTGGAGTCGGAGTCGGAGTCATCAAAACTCTGGAGTCGGAGTCGGAGCCGGAGTCGGCTAAATTTTATGAGCTGGAGTCGGAGTCGGAGTCGGAGCCAAAAATTTCTGATAACCCGGAGTCGGAGTCGGAGTTAACTATAATTCAACAAAAAATATGTTTTGTATTGTTCAGTATTTGCTATAAAACAGCTTACTTAACGCAACTTCTTTTATTTTTAAATTGTTTTTCAAGTCGCTTGCGCTGCGTTGCCATTTCTTCCATTTTTTTAAATTTATCCGATACACCCAACCGGCGGTCGCATGATTGTGATGCATGGCGACATGAAAGTATATCAGATTTTGCATGAAAACTGTTCTCATGCATTCTTTGCGTTACATAGGTGTGACATTTTTGCCCGTTACCGACAATTATCGACATTACCGACTGCTGTTTGCTGGTATTGTGAAAAAAAAATCTTAACCGCACGAGGATTGAACCATCAACTTCTTGATTGCTGATCTGAAACGCTACCACCGCGCCATGGACGAATAATGAATTGCGAGGGATAGATCACCAACATATTCTTTTCTCTGAAGTGTTGCTCGGGAACGCGCCAGCATTATATGTGTTGGTGAGAACTGCAGATCCCTGACATTTTTACACATGGGCAAAAATTATCTACGGACTTGCTGCATAAAATGTTATAAAATGTAACATTTTCTGCAGCTAATCCACTGTTGCAGATTTCGATACATATTTTTCCTTTGTATTCCCATATTATTTTGATTACCATTGCAACTCAATGTACCTAAACAAATTCTTCTTAGCAAGGTCCTTTTGAAATATCCGTGACCTAGAAAATATTTGACCTGTGGATTTTTGTTTTTCTTCTAATTTAAAGTTCATATATTTCGATGGAGACGCACGATCATTCCTGAAGCTTCGTTTAAGGTAAAGATTCAAGAAGTATCACGCGCCTTCTTTTAAATATCTTGAAAATTTATAAATTAAAATAAATCAAAAAAATCCTAAGTAAAAAGGTAAGCGTCCTTTCCACGAAGATTTTTTTCGGTACATTGATTTGCAATAATAATCTCCAACAGCCATGGCGTGATGTCCATGTACGTCTTTAAAAAATCAATGGAGCTTTAAACATATTTTCGTTTAAAATTGTTATTTAAAAAAAGGTGACTTATAAGAAGCACAGTGAATATCAAACTGTGCTTCTTATAAGTGTCAGCCTAAAAGTGAATAAGTTAAATCTATTATTAAGGCCAGCTTTCTTTTAATGATTCATAAAAAATTACAATTCAATGTTTTAATTTATTAACTTTTAATAAATTTAATGCAAATTTCAGGTTGAGTAAATTAACCCACATTTACTAACAAAACTATTTTTCTGAAAATGCCTTCAGAACTAAAGATATATTTTTATATCTGTTTCAATTAAGTATACAACTTTTTCGTTTTTTTTTTTCACTCAGAGATTATTTAAATAATCCTATTTATCAATGTTTTCAAAATAATAGTTAACTAACTTTTAAAACATTTAAAAATATGTAGAATCGGAGTCGGAGCCGGATCCAACCATTTGTTGAAAGCTGGAGTCGGAGTCGGCTAATCTCAGAAAGCCGGAGTCGGAGTTGGAGTCGGAGTCGGTTGGAACTGAAAGCCGGAGCCGGAGTCGGAGTCGGAGTCTACTAATCTCAGAAAGCCGGAGTCGGAGCTGGAGTCGGAGTCGTTTGAAATTTGACCCGACTCCGCAGCCCTGGTAATTACAGAGGTTCTTGTGTGTAAATGTTAGTGGGAGGGGAGCCGATTACCCGCGGCCTACAAAAAAACACCAGGTGTATTCAGTATTATTTCGATGGAGACGCCTGGTAGTTCATCAAACTTCGTCAGCCCCACGAAACCACCAAGCGCCTCCACCAAAAACCAAACAACTTCAGCAAATCACTTCAACTAATCAAATTCGTCGTCGTCGTCGCCGACGTCGCTCCACACTTACCCGCCGAGTGGTGTAATGCACAGCTTAACCTTCACTTTGTACTGCACGATGATGCCGAGGTTTTCCCGCTGGGACGGATCGGCAATTCTGGTTGATGACGATGGTGAACAGGTAGCAGGCAAATCGGTGCCGAGAGAGAGAGAGAGAAACAGAAAGAGAAAATATAAAAGTCAAATTAGCGTCATTTCTAATTTTGCCATTTTGGGGCGGGGGTGGGAGGAAAAACGCGACCTGTTATCGGGGGACTGACACACATAAGGAGAAGAGGAAAGTGAAATCGGTGAAAAACGCGAGGAGCAGGAGGGACGTGGAGGAAGCGAAAAAAGGTCACACAAACGAAGTATGATTTAATGAAGCCAATTTCGGGTGGTGCTTGGCAGCCCTAAACGGTTATGGGAGAGTTTTGGTGGGGGAATGAATATTGTTTTTCGTCATTACATGAACCTGGATTGAATTTAATTGGAGAGAGATACGATTGTATTTCAAGTATGTAAAGATAAATTGATGGTCAATGATTGTGTTTTTAACATGGAATCAATGATAATAAAACAAGGTGCTTCTAATCTGATCTAATCTAATCTAACACAAACGCAGCCAGTCCGATGAAAGCATGCTGGAAAGTCTTGTGATTAGATGACGCCCCAAGCACTTTTCTTGTCAATATTAATAATTGCAGTACATCCGAGAAAACCCGGAAATGTAATACAAAAATTAAAGCGGCCAGCCCTACTGCGTTGTGTTTACCGCAGAGAGGATTCTGAGAACGGATCACATTTCACAGAATCTACAGGGGAGGAAGGATGCGTGGACATACCGTACCAAACGCTCCAGACAATGATAATAAAACAAGGTGCTTTTATATAAATTTAGATAAATCCAAGTTTTTTTTAACTAAGTGTTAAAACTTGATATGAAAATATCACCAAAACTTGCTACGATCTTTCTCAAGTTTTCTTTAACATGAGTTTAGGTATCTTTTATGCTTTTGATGTCTAAATATCGAATTTAACTATTAAAAAAAAGATGTTTTAATCTTTTTTGAAAGGTTTGGGATTTATCCCATCCTAGGAAACTGGACATAGGAAAAAATTGTTGTTGAAGAAATAAAATTTTACATTACTTTTGAAACATTTTTGCTGTAAATTCGTGGACTTTTTTAAGTCTTATTGGAAACAAAATCAATAAATAAAAAAAGGGTATGTGAAGTTACACATATTTTGCGACACTGAATCTGCCGTACTATCATTTTTTTTTTTTTTGGAATGTACGACTCGTGCTGAAAAAATCCTCTTTTTGCAACTTGTAGCATAAACTACTATTTTTAAACAACATTAAAATCTTTGAAAAATTTTCAATTTCAGCTTATTTATCATGCAACTATTTTTCAGTTCTGCTCAGTTTTGAAACAACTTAACAGTCTGGACCCGATGCCTGTTTTTTCTGTTACATTCTTATTGGAATTCCATATAAACTGTAACGGGAATCGCAGGCACCGGGTCCTGACTATTAATAACTTACAAAAATGATGAAACAAGAATAAATATTTATGACAGAATTTCAATATAGGTATATTCAAAATAAAAAAATGCTGTTTAATTTTTTCATAATTGAAAGAATAAAAATATCCCAAATATACTACAGAAATATAATACATTATTTTGTTAGAATATAAAATTAGTAAAAACATGTTTGAGTTCATACTCATTTTCCATACAACTCTTTTAAGAACCGTTTATGTTTGAACTAGTAGACTAACATTAATATTACTGAGAGAGTTTGGAGAGTGTTGCGCGGCTCGGTCACGTTTGTTATTTGCTCGTTTTTTAAATCGATTTTACGCGTGAAAAACGCAAAGTACCACTTCGGGTACTCTGTTAAGTGCTGCGTGAATCATTGGTTCGTGCCGTCGTGAAGGAGTTTTCGCGAATTTTGCGAATATTATCCGATAATTCTGTGTTTTAATTTGTGGAAGAGGCAATTTTTGCTTGACGGCCATGTTTTTTTCGGCCAAACCGCGAGTTCATTCAGTGAAAGGAGGGGAAGTGAGCCAAATAGTATTGGTGCTGTTGGTTCTCAGTGGTATTCGTGTAATTGGAGGAAAAGAGAAGAAACCAATCGTGGTGGAAGGCATTCTGGAACAGAGGTGTGAGTGTGTGTTGTTGAAGAGGAGAGCAGAAGGAGCGAATATGCGTTTGTGTGCAGTCTCTGCCTGTCTAAAAGAGAGAGTGTGTGTAGTCGTGCTAAGAGACAAGCACAGACAGATTGTAAGTGTAATGGTGTTGGCCAGTCGATGACTCCAACCATCCGTGGGGTAGACGTAAGACGGGGCCTCTTTGTGCGGCGGTATGAGGAAGAGCGCCGAGCTTCGTGTTGCAGTTGCCGAACATTAGGACGCAGGATTGGCAGCTGGCTCCAGGTGTTGGTATTCGGGTGACGCCGATCTTCTGAGATGAATCATCATCAAGTGCTTAAATCCGGTGAGAAAATTCCAATAGGAATATTTTATGTGTGAGTGTGAGTGTGTGTCGGATCCGGATCAACTGATCACACAGAGAAAAAAGAGTTCCGAAAATCCTGAACAAGCGTTCATGAAATAGGGAACCACGAACAAAGTGTTCAAATCTCATGGTACGTTTTCGAAAAACGTACCATGGAATTTGAACACTTTGTTCGTGGTTCCCATTTTCATGAACGCTTGTTCACGATTTTCGGAACACTTTTTTCTCCGTGCAGTGATGCCAAACATTAAAATTTTTCAAATTTATCGATAATTCATAATATATAAAAAATTCTTGACGTAAAGTTTGATTTTCTGCCCAAAAAGAATTTTTCTTTTATTATTTTATTGTAATTAATTGTGAACAACAATTGCACATTCTTAACATTTTATTTTCATGAATGTTCTATGATAGGAATATATTTATTGATCCGGCTCATCAAATGGCATGTGTGTGAGAATAAAAAAAATGTTGTTAAGGTGTGAATATGATAAAACATTTTTTGCAGCATTTTTAAGGAAGCGCACGAAAAATCACGGTACGGAATACCCCCACGAAAAGTCGCGTTTTATCGTATATTCGAATGATTTTCACCGCGGAGCGCGATATCTCTCGGGGACGTGAGTTTTTTTGCATTACCGTCGGCTAAATTAGCTCTTTCTAACATATTAAATAGTTTTTCGGTTTGATGTTTATATTAATAAATTTTCCCTCTTTAAGAGAATTTGAACGGTGCGCGTCGCGGTCATCTCGCAGGATTTTCGATGCCGTTTCCGTCTTTCTTGTCCCTCCGATTGTGCGTGTATTTCGGTCCGGGCGATTTCGTGAAGTTTGACAGTTGCCCTGGAGAATTTGAACGGTGCGCGTCGCGGTCATCTCGCAGGATTTTCGATGCCGTTTCCGTCTTTGTTGTCCCTCCGATTGTGTGTGTTTTTCGGTCCGGGCGGTTTCGCGTTTTCGCATTTTATTTGGTTTGATCTTTCCACAGCCGGCTGTCTAAGATTGAATCATTTATGCTAAACTCAACATCAAATAACCGGGAATAGTCTCATCCGCATACTCCGACTGTTTGCCTTGAGAATGCATAATACATCACACCATTAAACAAAATTTATTGATTATTGGGTCGCATCATCATCCTCTATGTTGAATCCTGGCCATTACCCTTACCCACTAACAAAATCCCAAGTAGAAGTAGTTTTCCGGCACACGTGGGGGTGTGGATATCGTATAGAACCCACCCTTTGTAGCAACCTGTGCTAACTAACATTCCCGTCCCAATCCCCCGAGATCTACAAACTGACATGGCGGGCGCCGTTGGTGGCCAACGACTGTTACCTATTTGCTCCAGATCTAGTTTTAATGATCTTGATGTTTTATCTTTTCAGCGCATTCATACATGCTGTTGATAAGGGAAACACCATTAGATCGTTTAAGCGTATGGTCGGTTGTATTGATAGGATATTACGGTCCTGTTCAGCAACGGAGAAGGACAACCATGGGTGGTCTCTCATGCTCATGCTCATGCTCATTTTCCATACAACTCTTTTAAGAACCTTTTATGTTTGAACTAGTAGACTAACATTAATATTACTAAATTTAAAAAAAATATATCTCCAAAAACTTGTGTAAGAAATGCTCTTTTTGAATTAAAAAAAAAAACAAATGATACATAAAAACGTTACTTAATTCATCTTAAGGTGGTTGGTGCCTTCCTAATGTTAATAAAGTGAGTGCAAGGCCTCAAAAAAGTGTATAAATGACACTTAAGTGCTAATAACTTTTGATAGGAAAGGTCTTTTAAATAACTCTCTAAAAATTTATAGCACAACGCCTTTTTTACAATCTTCCGTACTTTTGTTATAATCGATTTTTTAAGCATTACTTTTGAAATACTTGACAAAACTTCATAATATTAACTAGGGTCTTGTGGGACCTCAAGACAGATCGACTGAGACCAGAACGAACCAAATCGGTTCAGCCAGTCCAGAGATAATCAAGTGCATTTTTTTAGGAGCACAGACTTACAGACACACGCACAAACATTTGCTCAGAATTTTATTCCGAGTCGATATGTATACGTGAAGGTGGGCCTACGAGGTCAAATAACGAAGTTTATTTTTCGAGTGTTTTTATAGCCCTACCTCAGGAGGAAGGCAAAAACTAAAATGATAAAAAAAACTATAATGATACAAAAAAAAACTTAAAATTTGTTAAAAAATAAACAATAAATTATAAATTGAGACTTTTTCTCATTTTCTCACTTTTGACCATTTGTCCTTTCAATCTCATATCTTTTAACTTTTTGTCTCAAATCTTATAATTTCACGTTTATAACATCTGAAATTTTTTTGGGAAAAAATCTAGCACCACCCTCGAAATCCACTTTACACGTGGTGATGCGGTTGGTGGCTGTGCCGAGGTTTGGTGGTTTTCGGGTTACTATCTGCCGGTTGTGGTAGCTTCATAAACTGCTACTAAAATATTTAGGTTAAACTTGTGGCTTTTCCCTGCCATCTCCCAGTCGAGCTGTGAGCTTTCAGCGCAAACTGAACTTTCAATTTTCAATTTGAAATGAAATGCTAACATTTGGTAAAAATATAATGTTATCTGATTTTTATTTAAATTCGTGCAAATTCCCTCAGTTTACAAAAAAAAATCATCTAATATGATTTTCGACAAAATAAAGTCCTGCAATAAATGACAAAAATGTGAAAAAAAAAATCAATCTCCGCTGAAAAGCTCCATCCATCAGTTTGTGATTGCCGTCGTTGTCATCGACGACATCCGCCGAGTGGCTCAAATTCAATAATCCCGGACACGTGCTTGCGTGGGTGTGTGCGGTTTGTCGTACACGAGGGTTCCCGGGAAAATGGTTCAGGGTTTCCCCAGCTCGCTGTTTGCTGGCAGCAAAAGTGCACTCTCCAGAGTATGGCATCATTTTGAATATGATGATTTAATTCCCTTTGGTGATGTGACACTCGGAGGGGTATCATAAAATTGTAGGGAAATTAAAGGTAAGGTTTCATGATTTGAAAGAAAAAAAATATAAAAATCAAGCAATTTTAGATGATTTTTAAATTTTGTTTATATATTAAAACTATTGAAATATACACGTCAAAAGAACACATTCGAAGAGCACATTTCCATTGGCTTCCCAATTCCAAATAACCCAGGTTGGAAACATTTTACGTCAGTGATAAATAAATAAAAATACACATTTATTCAACATAAATGACACCACATATACACAAACACAACGTCAAACGTGTCCATATTGGAAAGCATACAAATTCATACTCGTTTCGTATTTATTTTTCTCTGATACTTTTTTTTATTGACACTCTGGCGAACATACATCAATAACATTGCCTTCCGTTACGCATAAAAGCAATTAAGTTTTTCACACCAAGGAGAGAACACAAACGAGAAAAAAAAACAGGAAAAAATAATTGAACTGAACAAAAGTCGTGTGGACAGGTGAGGAGAGGGGGGGGGGGACTTTGAGGTCAAATCCGGATCGATTCAATGCAATAAAATGTTGAACTCTGAAAGAGAGAAAGAAAATATCTCACAAAAGAAAAATAAAGCCGGGAGGTGTCGAAAAGTTCAAATGTTTACAAGTGGGAAACAATGGGAAGCAAATACAAACACCGAAGAGAAGAGGGCATTGTTGACTTAAGTACAACGGAACTGTGTTGATAAAGTACGTCGGTGCGAGCTTGATTTGTTGCGGAAGCTGTAAGCTTATTTGCTCGACTGGCAACACCGGACACTGCACGGAGGGAAATGTGTTTACACCCACAACAACAACAACAAAAGCTTAAAAACAATTTATGACAGATGGCGATGGTAGGTGTTTCGAGGGTACGAGCAATGATGTGAACCGAATTGAAAGGTGGGGTGAAACATTTGCAAAAATTAAATTTAAAAATTTCAGTAGTAATTTTGTTGTACCTATACTTTCCATCGACCATGTTGCGAGACCTGATTTTGAGGAAAGAAAAAGAAAACAGAGAGATAGAGAAAATACCAAGCACACGACGAAAACACGAAGAAGAAGAAGAAGAAGAAGAAGCAGCAGCAGGCGTCAATCTGTGAAAAGCTCTAGGTTTTATTTTTCTGCGACCGATAAAAGAAAATTAATAAAAGAATTGAAATGAGGTCTGCGGGGTGAACATTTCGCGGACCTTGTCAGAATTTCAGAGACACCATTTATTTTTGGAAAAGTTTACCAGGTTATCGCTTCTGAGAAAAACGGTTTGGTGAGTGACAGTTATAGGGGGGCGATTTGACAAAGGAGCAGTTCAAAAAATATGTTTTCCGCAGAAAAAAAAAGAATTTAGAAAAGTACCAAATTTGATGAATGGAATGATCAGGAGAATTTCAGTAAATTCAGTAACTGAATTTATTACTAACTTCACTCTATTTCCCATGAAATAACTTGTATTGATATTTCCTTACAGATACAGTTGAGCAACTCTCTACGAAATCGGTCTTTTTTTCTTCAATTTTAATTTTTGTATTATTTAATCCGGCTGAAACCTTTTTGGTGCCTTCGGTATGCCCAATGAAGCAATTTTGCATCATAAGTTTGTCCATATAATTTTCCATACAAATTTGGCAGCTGTCCATACAAAAATGATGTATGAAAATTCAAAAATCTGTATCTTTCGAAGAAATTTTTTGATCGATTTGGTGTCTTCGGCAAAGTTGTAGGTATGGATAGGGACTACACCGGAAAAAAAATGATACACGGTAAAAAATTTTTTGGTGATTTTTTATTTAACTTTTTATCACTAAAACTTAATTTGCAAAAAAAAAAAACACTATTTTTGATTTTTTTTTTATTTTTTGATATGTTTCAGAGGACATAAAATGCCAACTTTTCAGAAATTTCCAGGTTGTGCAAAAAATCTTTGAGCGAATTATGAATTTTTTAATCAATACTATTTTTTTTAAAAAATCGATAAATTGGTCGAAAACATTTTTCAACTCCATTTTTTGATGTAAAATCAAATTTGCAATCAAAAAGTACTTTAGTGAAATTTTGATAAAGTGCACCGTTTTCAAATTAAATCCATTTTTAAGTGACTTTTTTGAAAATAGTCGAAATTTTTATTTTTTTTAAAAGAGTGCACATATTTGCCCACCTTTGAAAAAAATATTTTTGAATAGCTGAGAAAATTCTCTATATTTTGCTTTATTGAAGTTTGTTGATACGACCCTTAGTTACTGAGATACTGCCATGCAAATGTTTAAAAACAGGAAAATTAATGTTTTCTAAGTCTCACCCAAAAAATCCATCATTTTCTAATGTCGATATCTCAGCAACTAATGGTCCGATTTTCAATATTAAAATATAAAACATTCGGGAAATTTTCCGATCTTTTCGAAAACAATATTTTCAAAATTTTCAAGTCAAGACTAACATTTCAAAAGGGCCAAACATTCAATATTACGCCCATTTAAAATGTAAGTCTTGGTTTAAAAATTTTGAAAATATTTTTTTCGAAAAGATCGGAAAATTTCACATAGGGTAGGGTAGTCATCAATGAGACACTTTTGGTTTTCAACTTTCAACGATTTTTCTAATTTTTTCATCAGCATGTTTTAATGAGCTTTTTGTTACATTTTCTTTCTTTTAATGTGTTCTAACATTGACCAAAATATGAGATCGATCCAACATCTACAGCCAGAGTTATTCAACTGTCTCATTGTAGACGCACTTGGCAGGAACAATGAGACAGCTGGGGAACAATGAGACACACTACGAAAATCAAGATTTTTCTAGTAAAACATCATGTTTTTATATTGTTCCTTTGCAGGTGACTTGCCTTGAACATTTTAGAGCAATTTTGCCAACATGAAACTTTACTTAACAAAAGTTGTACTAAAAAGTATTTAAATTTTGTAAAATCCATATATTTATACCAAATAACTTTGTATTTATGGTTAAATGAAGTTTAAACTCTATAAATATGCCAAAAATCACTTTTAATTCATGTTTTGAAAGATTTCCATCGATTTTGAAAAGTTTATTGAAGAAAAATCAAAGTGTCTCATTGTTACCCATGGGCTGAAATGAGTGGGGAACAATGAGACAGTCCTGGATTGTGGTTGTATTCTAAATTTTGGGCAAATCTAATGAAAGGACATTGTAGCCCAACTTAATCCCTATGGAACGTCGAAAGACATTTGAAGAAATATTAGTTTTGGTGTAAATGGCAGCCTACAAGCGAAAAAGTATTTTTGTCCATGATTTACTTTTACACCCCAGAATCAAACATTTATGAATTACTTTTCAAGAGAGCGTTCATAACCAAAGCCACTTATATGGCAGACGTGTATCCAGTAGACACACCTTTCCCCCAAATATGAGCCTGATTGGTTGAAACTACGACTTATGAGAGCCATTTTATCATTGTTCCCCGTGTCTCATTGATGACTACTCTACCCTATATTTCATATTTTAACATGGTAAATCGGCCATTAGCTGATATCGACATTAGAAAATGATGGATTTTTTGGGTGAGACTTAGAAAACATCAACTTTCCTGTCTTTAAACATTTACATGGCAATATCTCAGCAACTAAGGGTCGTATCAACAAACTTCAAAAAAGCAAAATATAGAGAATTTTCTCAGCTTTTCAAAAATATTTTTTTCAAAAGTGGGCAAACATGTGCACTTATTTAAAAAAATTAAAAACTGCGACTATTTTCAAAAGAGTCACATAAAAATGGATTTAACTTGAAAACGGTGCACTTTGTCAAAATTTGACTAAAGTACTTTTTGAATGCAAATTTGATTTTACATCAAAAAATGAAGTTAAAAAATTTTTGCGACCAATTTTTCGATTTTTTTGAAAAAATCAGTATTGATTAAAAAATTCATAACTCGCTCAAAGATTTTTTGCACAACCTGGAAATTTTTGAAAAGTTTGCATTTTATGTCCTTTCTGCGAAACATATCAAAAAATAAAAAAAATAAAAATAGTGTTTTTTTGCAAATCAAGTTTTAGTGATAAAAAGTTAAATAAAAAATCATCAAAAATTTTTTACCGTGTATCATTTTTTTTTCAGTGTAGTCCCTATCCATACCTACAACTTTGCCGAAGACACCAAATCGATCAAAAAATTCTTTCAAAAGATACAGATTTTTGAATTTTCATAAATCATTTTTGTATGGACAGCTGCCAAATTTGTATGGAAAATTATATGAACAAACTAATGATGCAAAATGGCTTCATTGGGCATACCGAAGGCACCAAAAAAGTTTCAGCCGGATTAAAAAATACAAAAAAAAATCGAATGACCGAAATCTGAGAGAACTGCTCAGTTGAATCATCATCATGTTCTCTAAATTTTCATATTTATTCAACCAGAATGGAACGTGTGTTTCCAATTAAAATGTGCAAATTAATTGGACGCGTTTTTTCCAGGAACAGATTGATTGTTAACCACATTGAGCCTGCATGTTTCAATTTCATCCTTTTACCGATTCAACTCACTGTAAAGTCAAATGAAATCAATTAAAACATTTTTCACATATAGTTGAATATTTGATAATTGATTAACAGTTTGAGTTATGAACCGTTTCAACAATTTCTACATAAAAAGACTAGAATTTCGTTATTTATTTAACCGATTGTTAAATTTTTATTTTTTTTTTTATTCGGTTGAAAGTTTATGTAAACAAGTAACAGAAACAGAAAATATGATGATTTGTTTTGGGGTCATCAACAAAGTTGTATATTTTTCCAACTTTTTTAGTTAACTTACTTCCACTAACTGTCTTATTTCGAAAAATCGATTGTTTTCAATTTTTTAGAAAATCTGGTACCGATATAATATTTTTTTGAGTGGTGATTTTTAGAAAAAAAGAAGTTGTCAAGCAAAATTTCTAACATGATTTTTAGATGCAAAAACAAAATTGCAATCGAAAATAACTTTACATTTGTTTGGATAAAGTTTTTTATTTCAGGTTATATTCATTATCAGGTATTTATCTGATTTTTTTCAGATTTTTGCAATTCAAAAATATTTCATGAAGGAAATGCACCACAACACTTTTTGCTGTTAAATTTTCATTTTTTATTGACATTTTTGATCGAACTGCTGGTTGATGTGATACAGCCTCTCAAAGTTAAAATGTTGTGAAAAATGAGGTTATCTTAGCGTCATATAAATAACCCTCATTTTTCAACTCAAGGTATCTCGGCAGTTTTTGATTCGATTTTTAATGCAAAAAAATAAAATTTCTGTGAAATTTTATGATAATTTTAATCAAATAATTTCAAACTTTTCGAATCAAGAGAAACTTTTGGAATGGACTTAATTTTACACTGTTGATCATGATTTAAAATTTCGAAAATATGTGACCAAAAAGAGCAGAAATTTAGGGTTTGTTAGGTAACAACTTAATAAACCCCATTTTTAATTTTATAAATAGGAAAAATATGAACATTTAAAAAAAAACATTTTATTTAAATAAGTACATTTTGTAAAGTTATTTTCGATTGTAATTATGATTTTGCTTCTAAAAATCTTTTTGAAAAATAAGTTTGACGATTTTTTTTTATCAAAAATCTTTATCTAAAAAAATATTACTCCATTACCATTACCAGATTTTGCACCATCACAAACCATAGCGCAAAAGATGCGATTTTCGGTTATTAAACTGTTAGTGGAAGTAAGTTAACTACTAAGCAATTCTCTACGAAATCGTTTTTTTTATTTTTGTATTTTTTTAATCCAGCTGAAACTTTTATAATGCCATCAGTGCACTATGGGGTATTTCCGTAGAAGTGAGCGGCCAAAAATATTTTTTGATGAAAATTGATATTATTTAAAAAAGTTTAATTTTCGATTTTTTTTTCAAATATTTGAGCCCAGATGCATTAAAGTGGTGAATTTTAATATTCTAGCTCTGTCTATTTGATGCACGGAATGGCGGTTCATGCTATGTTATAGTTTCTAATTTACTTTAAACCTTTATATATAATGATGCAGGACAAAATACATAAACAGCTACACAGTACAACTATGAAAATTAATCATTTTTTTGTGGAAAAAAAAGCTTTTTCTTTCCATTTTCAACTTTGAAGGTCTGCCATTCAGTGAATTTTGAATTTCACTTTTTGTCACTAAAACTTGATTTGCAAAAAAAAATCCGATATGTTTTAGAGAACATCAATTACCAACTTTTCAGAAATTTCCAGAATGTGCAAAAAATCTTTGACCTAGTTATGAATTTTTGAATCAATACTGATTTTTTTTTCAAAAAATCGAAATATTGGTCGCAAAAGTTTTTCAACTTCATTTTTCGATGTAAAATCAAATTTGCAATCAAAAAGTACTTTAGTGAAATTTTGATAAAGTGCTTACCTTTAAAAAAATATTTTTGAAAAGTTGAGAAAATTCTGTATTTTTAGCTTTTTTGAACTTTGTTGAAAATTATATGGACAAACTAATGATGCAAAATGGCTTCTATGGGCATACCGAAAGCACCAAAAAAGTTCCAGCTTGAATTAAAAAAATACAAAAAAAAAATAAATTGTTAAGCCCCCAAACTTTATGGAGCCTTGTATGGGAGAAAAACTACTGATGGCTTCCTTTGACAAAGAAAAGCATCGACAATGTTTGATTAAAACAAAAATTACAAAATTAAAAATCTCTTTTTTTTTTTTTGCTAGATTTAATAATGCATGCGATTTCAGGATTGTATGCCAGACGAATAAAATAAAAAGGCACCTTTTCTTACGGTCAAGTATCGTTTTCCTATAAAAATGCAAAAACTGCTTGGCTTGACATTCGTTCCACTTTTCGAGAAAGCACAATTTCAAGCTAATTTGCGTATTCCAATTATTCCACGATAGTTGCCATCGGTGATAGTACGATACGCTTCAATCGTTTTGGCTTCCCCTTGGCTTACCAGATGAAAATATTTTGATGAAAAAAAATAATATTTTTGAAGATAAGATTGTTTTCCAGTATGCGAATTTTCGACATGATATTTCAATAAAATGGTTGAACGAACCCAGCATGCCAACGGATACGAATTTATTTCCTATTTGAATTATTGAAATTGCATTGACATGGTTGAAGAACTTCAGCTGCATTCAACAAATGGAATTTCCCCGCAATACGAACGCGCAGCCTGAGGTGTGTATGTGTTTTTTTTTCGTCTGGTTTCTACATATCAAAACGATATTTTCAAGTGTTCTTCATTGTATGGGAGTGTGCAAGAGGGTTATCGATCACTGTCAATCTTCAACGGGTACAAAGTTGAAGCTTGATTTTTCAAGTGTGCGTATTTTGTCATTTCAAACAGACAGAAAATATCAAAAATTCAGTCTTATAAAACATTTTTCGATTGGGTTCAAACTTGCACATCATGAAAATCGCACACAAAAAAACCAAACGTCAAAAGCACACGATACCAAGTGGATAACCGGTCAGAGCCGGAAAAAGGAGAGCACTTCAAACCAGGACTGCATTTGTGCAAATTGTGCAAAAGAGAGCAGGGTGGCAGGAGAAAAAAAAAACAAATCAACCACCATAAGTGAAAGCTTTCTTGTGTGTTCGTGTGGTGTTGATTTGCCCACTGCTAGTGATGTGGATTTTCACCCCCCCAAGTTAGGGTGGTTCCAATTTGGACCAAAAATAAAACGTTTGATTGCGAAGCAAACACAATTAGCCAACGACTGACTTAATTAGGTTGCTTTTAAGTTGACAAAGTCAAAATTTGGCCCGCAAATAAATGTGAATGGCACCCTATATTCAGCCCACCGGGAAAAGGGTAGCTGCTTCCGGAGGTTGTTTTTTTTTCCTTTCTGAATTCGATTTTTCCAAGATGAAGGCACAACGGAAAAAGAGTGTGTTTGGAATTGGCTTTGCGGTGTTCGTGCCAGGTCAGCAGAATGTGGGTCGTCCCTTTGTCGCGTTTTTTCTATCAACTTGGATGCGAAAATGATGATACTTTGGCAAATTGTGTCGGCAAAGCTGTTGGGATAGCTTTTGTCGTAGCGATTGAGCGTAAGTTTAAGTTATCGTAAATGTTGTGCCATTTCTTCTGCCAAAGCATAATTTTTATTAACGAAATATCCAAAATTAACTTATTTTTTAAATTGATTAAAACACAATTTAGACCACAAATTGAATTCAATATTTACAACAAGGTCGCTGCAAATATTTTTTGAAGTTAATGTCCCTTGACTCTGACCAAAGTTTAAAAGGGCGTAACATTGAATGTTTGACCCTTTTGAAATGTTAGTCTTGTTTTAATTGCAGTTATTCAAAAATATTTTTTTCAGAGGTGGGCAAACATGTGCACCAATTTAAAAAAATGAAAAACTGTATTTTTTGCAAGTCAAGTTTAAGTGACAAACAGTTAAATAAAAAATCACCAAAATTTTTTACCGTGTATAATTTTTTTCAGTGTAGTCCTTATCCATACGTTCAACTTTGCCGAAGACACCAAATCGATCAAATTTCCTTAAAAAGATACAGATTTTTGAATTTTCATACATCATTTGTGTATAGACAGCTGCCAAATGTGTATGGAAAATTATATGGACAAACTAATGATGCAAAATGGTTTCTTTGGGCATACCGAAAGCACCACAAAAGTTTCAGCCGAATTGAAAAATACAAAAATTAAAATAAAAAAAAAAGAATGATTTCGTAGAGAATTGCTCAGATTATTCTTTTATCATAATTTTACAAAAACAATCTCGAGAATTAACTGATTGAATCTTATGGGCTTGTAAGTAGAATTTACATGGAAAAAAATAAGAACGGAGTAACGCGAACAAATGTTAACGAATTTAAAAATAGAGAGGAAATCCGGACAATTTCATGAGATTCTTTCATAAAAACGAACTACGAAATGAATTGATTTCCACTAGAGCGTCCAATTTCCCGGGGTTACACAATTCCCGGGAAACGGGAAATATTCAACAAATTTCCCGGGAAATCCCGGGAATTCCCGGGAAATTTTAAATTTATCGAAAATTATTCAGATCGTGCTTCTGATTTATATCTTGCAACAAAATTGTATAGAACATAAACTTTAATGTTCAAAATGAGTGTGGAGGTCAATTAATGGCTTGACCGCTTTTAAAAAACATACAACTTTATAGAAATATTTAAATTTTCTAATTTTATATGCTGTTTTTCAAATCGTACCAAATCAAAAAATATCAATTGAATTTTTTGTTGAAAAGTGTTATTTTTTTAATTAAATTTTGAATCAGTGAGTAAAATCTATGCTTCTCAACCATAAAAATGCTTTTGAATTTGTCTCTGTTACCATTTCAAGGGAATATGTTTAAGAATAATATTGACTCATAAAGTAAAACAAAATAATATCATGCAGAAATTATGTTTTTCATGGCAAATAACTTGTTCTAGACCGTAATCTTATCAACAAAACTAATTTTAATGAATTTAAGGCACAATTTTGACTATGTAATAATTTCTCCATAAATTTATATGTATTTTGTAAAAAAAAAACTTATAAACTTATAGACTGAATCTACACATGATTTTTTTTTCTTAAAAACATATCAGCGACCTTAGTAATTGTAAATTTGACGTAAAAATAAAATTTGAACACCTTTAATCTGATTTTAACAACAAATATTTTGTCTATCAATGTCACCCCAGAATTCTAAATAAAATTTTCAACAACACTACTTTTAAATACTGTTGAAAAACATTTTTTTCCAACAATAGTGCATGGACCTTCTGTAGCCTACCACAGTACATGTTTTAAAAATAATAATCTTGTGACAAACCGTACCAATTGGAAAAAAATATAAAAAAAGAATGAAATCCTTCATTGTCATCACGGTTTACGATAAATATTATCTGAAATAAACCTGAAATGGACCTGATTTTTTCTTATTAGTTCAATATGAGCAGTAGATTGAAATGAATAAAATCAAGTAGGGTTCTCTCTTTATATTTTTGTGAATTTTCAAAAATTGGGACAAAAAAGAAAGGAAAATGTTTGAAATGTGTTGTACTTCTGCTTGAATTTCGGGAATTCCCGGGAAATTGAAAAATTTCCCGGGAAACAGGAAATATTTTTTTCGGGAAATCCCGGGAATTCCCGGGATTTTTTTCCAGGGACGGAAAATTGGACGCTTTAATTTCTACGGATCTACGAACTGAGGTTTGTCCATACAGCGTTAGCATTAAATTTTGATTAAATGCCAAAGCAGAGTGATTCTTTTTTTGGGATTTTTGATCTATTGTAGGTTATGATTAGGACTCTTCTAAAGACAAATAAGTATCATGGAAAAACAATTTCAGATTTTTGTATCTAACTTTTTATCACTAAAAATCAAATTTCTAAAACATATTTTAAAATTTTGAAATATTTTTGATATGTTTTAGAGCGCTAAAAAAGACATCGTCTGGGCTTAAGTGCATGATGGTGCAAAGTCTGGTTTAGGAGATATGATTTTGTAATAATAAAAATCGTATTTTTTGAAAATATAAAAAAACTGGACAAAAAAATATTAAAATTTTTTTATGAAATCAAAATGGAATTTACAACAATTTTTTTCAATACAAATTTCCTACAATTTACTCTTCTTTTAGCAAAAATAAAAATTCTTATAAAATCTTAAAACTTGATCTAATCTATGAAATTGGGAAAACATCATATTTGTAGACCTATTCAAAATCAAATTTTGATTTGTTTGATTTAAAAATTATGAAATAACGTACGACCCATCTAATTTTTCTGGATTTTTACTAAGACACGTTTCTCAGTGATTTGTTGCACAAAACCGTGAAGAGATAGAAATTTGGTGTTAAAAGGACTTTTGTGTAAAATTGAACGCCCGATTTGATGGCATACTAAAAATTCGGAAAAAAAAATATTTTTTTCATCAAAAAAAACTATATAGTTTTGAAATCGCTGCCATTTTCCGTTACATAACTTCATTTTAAAATTTCGTGTTATTTGTAACTTAGCAGGGTTATTTTTTAGAGTGTAACAATGATCTACAACGTTGTAAATTAGACAAAAACAAAAATTTTGATATATAAACATTAGGTGTTTGTAAGTATTTTTCACAGGTTACCAGAATTTTACAAAAAAGTTTTTTTTTAAATAACGTCATGATTCGAAATCCGGACACTTAGTAACATATCATTTTTGTTATAACTGGCAAAACATCATGTAATAGGTTGGAAATGTAAAAATATCATCAGCATGTAGTATAAACAGTCAGTTTCAAGAAAATGCATGCAAAATGTGTCTTTTATAACAATTTTTTATCAGAATTTTAAAATTAAAATGACTTGATGTGCTTCGAATCCCGGACACTGATAAAAGCTGATTCGAAATCCGGACACTTTTGCTTTGAATTCCGGACACTCGATTTTACTTATGATTCGCACAAATTTGGACTGAAATGTTAGTGAATGGCATTCTTTAGGTCTCCAATAAGCTGTTAACATCAAAACAATCGATAGTTTATATAGAAATTTGCTTGAATTTAAGGAAATCGAAACCATAAATTTCTGCTTTGCCTTCCCGGTGCTTCGGACGCCTATGAAATATTTCAAGTGAAATGTTTCGCATTTTTGGTAAACTTATAATTTTATTGTATAAAATTGTTTTGGCATTAACTACAGCGTTCAAACAAACTTTAAATGAAAGTTCATGTTGGAATTCATCAAATAAAACAGTTTTGACATTCATAATGCGAACTTATATCCTAAAAAATGATAAAACAAGATGAAGTGTCCGGGTTTCGAAGCGTCCGGGAATTCAAATCATGACGTTATTGATTTTAACAAGTTTTGACCAGTCTTTCGAATTTTCAACCCCTAAAACTCAATCGTGTGCTTTTGAAAGTATTTTGTTCGAAAAATTCAGCCAATTTAAGATAAGAATGACATTTTGGACGATTGTTATGTCTCGTGTACTGCTTGTACGTGGGGATTTTTCCAAAATAAGAAAAACAAACCAATTACTGTCGCTCATTATATATTTTTTTCACTGTCTGATTCTGACCTTGGAGCAAAGTTTCACCCATTTTAAAAATGCAAAAAAAAAACAAAAGAAGTCGAAAATTATACCCAAGGAGCTTTAACTTAAAAACATTGCATTTTATATATAAAAATGAGTAGAGTACTTTTCGATAACAAATTATGTTTTGCGTTAAAAAATGATTTTAAAAATTTATTTGTCCAGGTTTTCTATATTTTTACATAATAAACAGCAAAAAAAGGTAGAATTTTGGAAGGTTGAAAATTTTGTTGATTGAATATTTCCTCATTTTTGAGTAATTTCACCGAAAAAATGCGTTACAATGTGCACCTACCTAATGAAAACATTACACATTTTTTGACACAAAATCTAACTTGTCGTACGTGACCTTTTGACCCTCACAGATCCCCAAAATTCGATTTCAATCCTGAGATATTCAACGAAATCCGAAATTTCGTGCATTTTTGTCACTTGCTACCTTGTCACTCCCTGAAAATTGATGTAAGTGCGACAACTGGCCAAAGGGATTTCAGGTCAGAACGCGTTTGCCGCACGTACAAGTTAGACTACCGTAAACATTTGTAATTATAACTCGGGACTCCAGCAACCAACTTCAACCAAACTTCGGGACAATGCACTTAATGGTCAGCCAAACAAAACGTGTTTGTTATTGTTTACATTGTGTGCTTTCGTTTTTTTTTTATTCACGGTCAAACATTGAAACGCGTTTTTCTCGAAACGTCGAAATGGCGGGTGCGACAAGATAGCATGACGACGTCGATTTCCTGATGAATATTACCATCATTTTTTTTTCTATGTAGGCTCCTAAACAAGATTTCTCTGGCTCTGGCCTTTTTTGTCCACAAAAACATATAAAAAAATAAAATTAAAAAAATACAAAGAAAAGTTGAAATCGAAGAGAACCATTTAGGCTTCATCCATAAAGTAATTATAACACGCAATGTCACACTTTCTCAGACCTCCCCCCCCTACACAGAAAAAAAAGTTGAATTTTGGAATGTTGAAAATTTGGTAGGTTGAATATTACCTCTTTTTTGAGTAATATTACATAAAAAATGTGTAAAAATGTAAACCTGATGAATATTCATCAAAAACTGATGAATATTCATCATTTTCTGGGGTAAAATTAATCCTTTTTTTTGCCACAATATCTGTCACCATCATTTTTTTTCTGTGTAGAGCGTGACATACTTTATGGATGACGCCTTATGGAAATTAATTTCCTTGCATTCAATTGATGCTGATTCTTCTGAAAATTTAATTTTCCATTCAGTTTACTCTTTCAACAAATGTTTATTATATTTGGGATATGTTTTCATCGAATCAACACCTACTGGTGTTCATTTCATCACACAAAACTGCTGCCAAACGAAATTCTGCAAAATACTCGGCACACCCTTTCCATCAAACTCAAACTAAACACCACTCCGGAAAGCATGAAAAGCTCTGAAAAAAAAACTTGAACAAAACCTACTCAACCGAACAATAACAGCACAACCGACAACAACGAGAAAGCACTCCGAGAACTCTGTTGCGCAGATAACACAATATTTAGAACGCAAACTTTCAAAATTACGACTGAAGCTGGAGTAGAAAAAAAAAAGTTTTTCATTGAAAAAGTCCACAACTCTCTTAAACCGAGATCAGACGGTACCGTAGCAGCAGTAAAAATTCAAATTGAAGAGCGTTTTTAAGCTGCTGCGGTTCTGCTTTCTGTTCCACTGGGGGGAAATTTACACACACACAAACTCAAATAAAAGTGAGCGAAACGAGGTGGGAAAAGTTATCCTACGGATGGTTATCCTAGGAATAATTTATAGCGCTATGGCGGCCATCTTTATGGCATGCGGGATAACTTGTCATGGTTATCCCAGGAACAATTTTTAAGAGAGATTCCAAAAAATCAAAAAAAAACGAACAATTAACATCACCTGGACATGTTTTTTGGCAAAACTTAATGCCCTACATTCCTGGAGTATGAAAATTTGGATGTGAATGAAAAAAAAATCCAGAAATATTTGAACTTCAAATATTTTAATTCAAATATTCAATAAATTTGAAAATCCTTCTAGGATGGGACTCTGGGTCATTTCCTGGACATGTATTTAGGCAAAACTTGTTGCCCTACATTCCTTGAGCATAAAAATGCAACTTGGCATGAGGCCATGTGTAGGAAAAAAAAATCCAGAAATATTTGAACTTCAAATATTTTAATTCAAATATTCAATAAATTTGAAAATCCTTCTAGGATGGGACTCTGGGCCATTTCCTGGACATGTATTTAGGTAAAACTTGTTGCCCTACATTCCTTGAGCATAGAAATGCAACTTGGCATGAGGCCATGTGGAGGAAAAAAATTCCAGAAATATTTGAACTTCAAATATTTTAATTCAAATATTCAATAAATTTGAAAATTCTTCTAGGATGGGACTCTGGGTCATTTCCTGGACATGTATTTAGGCAAAACTTGTTGCCCTACATTCCTTGAGCATAAAAATGCAACTTGGCATGAGGCCATGTGGAGGAAAAAATTCAGAAATATTTGAACTTCAAATATTTTAATTCAAATATTCAATAAATTTGAAAATCCTTCTAGGATGGGACTCTGGCTCATTTCCTGGACATGTATTTAGGCAAAACTTGTTGCCCTACATTCCTTGAGCATAAAAATGCAACTTGGCATGAGGCCATGTGGAGGAAAAAAATTCCAGAAATATTTGAACTTCAAATATTTTAATTCAAATATTCAATAAATTTGAAAATCCTTCTAGGATGGGACTCTGGGTCATTTCCTGGACATGTATTTAGGCAAAACTTGTTACCCTACATTCCTTGAGCATAAAAATGCAACTTGGCATGAGACCGAAACGAAAAACGAAAAACGAAACTATTGGCACTACGCCCCCCGGGGCATGGCCTTCCTCTAACGTGGGATTTCTGCTCCAGCGCCTCTGACGAGACAGGAGAAACCGGGACCGACGTTTTACTTCACCATCCGATAGAAGCTCAGTGGATAAGGCGAGAATCGAACCCGCGTCTCATAGCATCATCGGGATCGGCAGCCGAAGCCGCTACCCCTGCGCCACGAGACCCACCCCATGAGGCCATGTGGAGGAAAAAAATTCCAGAAATATTTGAACTTCAAATATTTTAATTCAAATATTCAATAAATTTGAAAATCCTTCTAGGATGGGACTCTGGCTCATTTCCTGGACATGTATTTAGGCAAAACTTGTTGCCCTACATTCCTTGAGCATAAAAATGCAACTTGGCATGAGGCCATGTGGAGGAAAAAAATTCCAGAAATATTTGAACTTCAAATATTTTAATTCAAATATTCAATAAATTTGAAAATCCTTCTAGGATGGGACTCTGGGTCATTTCCTGGACATGTATTTAGGCAAAACTTGTTGCCCTACATTCCTTGAGCATAAAAATGCAACTTGGCATGAGGCCATGTGGAGGAAAAAAATTCCAGAAATATTTGAACTTCGAATATTTTAATTCAAAAATTCAATAAATTTAAAAATCCTTCTAGGATGGGACTCTGGGTCATTTCCTGGACATGTATTTAGGCAAAACTTGTTGCCCTACATTCCTGGAGCATAAACATAAAACTTGGAATGAGGCCATGTGGAGAAAAAAAATTCCAGAAATATTTGAACTTCAAATATTTTAATTCAAATATTCAATAAATTTGAAAATCCTTCTAGGATGGGACTCTGGCTCATTTCCTGGACATGTATTTAGGCAAAACTTGTTGCCCTACATTCCTTGAGCATAAAAATGCAACTTGGCATGAGGCCATGTGGAGGAAAAAAATTCCAGAAATATTTGAACTTCGAATATTTTAATTCAAAAATTCAATAAATTTAAAAATCCTTCTAGGATGGGACTCTGGGTCATTTCCTGGACATGTATTTAGGCAAAACTTGTTGCCCTACATTCCTTGAGCATAAAAATAAAACTTGGTATGAGGCCATGTGGAGGAAAAAAATTTCAGATATATTTTATATATTTTCAAATTTATTGAATATTTGAATTAAAATATTCGAAGTTCAAATATATCTGGAATTTTTTTCCTCCACATGGCGCCATGCCAAGTTATATTTTTATGCTCAAGGAATGTAGGGCAACAAGTTTTGCCTAAATACATGTCCAGGAAATGAGCCAGAGTCCCATCCTAGAAGAATTTTCAAATTTATTGAATATTTGAATTAAAATATTTGAAGTTCAAATATTTCTGGAATTTCCTCCACATGGCCTCAAGTTGCATGCTCGAGGAATGTAGGCAACAAGTTTTGCCTAAATACATGTCCAGGAAATGGCCCAGAGTTTTCAGCAGAATATTTGAATTAAAATATTTGAAGTTCAAATATTTCTGGAATTTTCCTCCACATGGCCTCATGCCAAGTTGCATTTTTATGCTCAAGGAATGTAGGGCAACAAGTTTTGCAAATACATGTCCAGGAAATGACAGAGTCCCATCCTAGAAGGATTTTCAAATTTATTGAATATTTGAATTAAAATATTTGAAGTTCAAATATTTCTGGAATTTTTCCACATGGCCTCATGCCAAGTAATGTAGGAACAAGTTTTACCAAAATACATGTCCAGGAAATGTGCCAGAGTCCCATCCTAGAAGAATTTTCAAATTTATTGAATATTTGAATTAAAATATTTGAAGTTCAAATATTTCTGGAATTTTCCTCCACATGGCCTCATGCCAAGTTGCATTTTTATGCTCAATGTAGGGCAACAAGTTTTGCCTAAATACATGTCCAGGAAATGTGCCAGAGTCCCATCCTAGAAGAATTTTCAAATTTATTGAATATTTGAAGTTCAAATATTTCTGGAATTTTTTTCCTCCACATGGCCTCATGCCAAGTTGCATTTTTATGCTCAAGGAATGTAGGGCAACAAGTTTTGCCTAAATACATGTCCAGGAAATGACCCAGAGTCCCATCCTAGAAGAATTTTCAAATTTATTGAATATTTGAATTAAAATATTTGAAGTTCAAATATTTCTGGAATTTTTTTCCTCCACATGGCCTCATGCCAAGTTGCATTTTTATGCTCAAGGAATGTAGGGCAACAAGTTTTGCCTAAATACATGTCCAGGAAATGACCCAGAGTCCCATCCTAGAAGAATTTTCAAATTTATTGAATATTTGAATTAAAATATTTGAAGTTCAAATATTTCTGGAATTTTTTTCCTCCACATGGCCTCATGCCAAGTTGCATTTTTATGCTCAAGGAATGTAGGGCAACAAGTTTTGCCTAAATACATGTCCAGGAAATGACCCAGAGTCCCATCCTAGAAGAATTTTCAAATTTATTGAATATTTGAATTAAAATATTTGAAGTTCAAATATTTCTGGAATTTTTTTCCTCCACATGGCCTCATGCCAAGTTGCATTTTTATGCTCAAGGAATGTAGGGCAACAAGTTTTGCCTAAATACATGTCCAGGAAATGACCCAGAGTCCCATCCTAGAAGAATTTTCAAATTTATTGAATATTTGAATTAAAATATTTGAAGTTCAAATATTTCTGGAATTTTTTTCCTCCACATGGCCTCATGCCAAGTTGCATTTTTATGCTCAAGGAATGTAGGGCAACAAGTTTTGCCTAAATACATGTCCAGGAAATGTGCCAGAGTCCCATCCTAGAAGAATTTTCAAATTTATTGAATATTTGAATTAAAATATTTGAAGTTCAAATATTTCTGGAATTTTTTTCCTCCACATGGCCTCATGCCAAGTTGCATTTTTATGCTCAAGGAATGTAGGGCAACAAGTTTTGCCTAAATACATGTCCAGGAAATGACCCAGAGTCCCATCCTAGAAGGATTTTCAAATTTATTGAATATTTGAATTAAAATATTTGAAGTTTAAATATTTCTGGAATTTTTTTCCTCCACATGGCCTCATGCCAAGTTGCATTTTTATGCTCGAGGAATGTAGGGCAACAAGTTTTGCCTAAATACATGTCCAGGAAATGACCCAGAGTCCCATCCTAGAAGAATTTTCAAATTTATTGAATATTTGAATTAAAATATTTGAAGTTCAAATATTTCTGGAATTTTTTTCCTCCACATGGCCTCATGCCAAGTTGCATTTTTATGCTCAAGGAATGTAGGGCAACAAGTTTTGCCTAAATACATGTCCAGGAAATGACCCAGAGTCCCATCCTAGAAGGATTTTCAAATTTATTGAATATTTGAATTAAAATATTTGAAGTTCAAATATTTCTGGAATTTTTTTCCTCCACATGGCCTCATGCCAAGTTGCATTTTATGCTCAAGGAATGTAGGGCAACAAGTTTTGCCTAAATACATGTCCAGGAAATGACCCAGAGTCCCATCCTAGAAGAATTTTCAAATTTATTGAATATTTGAATTAAAATATTTGAAGTTCAAATATTTCTGGAATTTTTTTCCTCCACATGGCCTCATGCCAAGTTGCATTTTTATGCTCAAGGAATGTAGGGCAACAAGTTTTGCCTAAATACATGTCCAGGAAATGACCCAGAGTCCCATCCTAGAAGAATTTTCAAATTTATTGAATATTTGAATTAAAATATTTGAAGTTCAAATATTTCTGGAATTTTCCTCCACATGGCCTCATGCCAAGTTGCATTTTTATGCTCAAGGAATGTAGGGCAACAAGTTTTGCCTAAATACATGTCCAGGAAATGTGCCAGAGTCCCATCCTAGAAGAATTTTCAAATTTATTGAATATTTGAATTAAAATATTTGAAGTTCAAATATTTCTGGAATTTTTTTCCTCCACATGGCCTCATGCCAAGTTGCATTTTTATGCTCAAGGAATGTAGGGCAACAAGTTTTGCCTAAATACATGTCCAGGAAATGACCCAGAGTCCCATCCTAGAAGGATTTTCAAATTTATTGAATATTTGAATTAAAATATTTGAAGTTTAAATATTTCTGGAATTTTTTTCCTCCACATGGCCTCATGCCAAGTTGCATTTTTATGCTCGAGGAATGTAGGGCAACAAGTTTTGCCTAAATACATGTCCAGGAAATGACCCAGAGTCCCATCCTAGAAGAATTTTCAAATTTATTGAATATTTGAATTAAAATATTTGAAGTTCAAATATTTCTGGAATTTTTTTCCTCCACATGGCCTCATGCCAAGTTGCATTTTTATGCTCAAGGAATGTAGGGCAACAAGTTTTGCCTAAATACATGTCCAGGAAATGACCCAGAGTCCCATCCTAGAAGGATTTTCAAATTTATTGAATATTTGAATTAAAATATTTGAAGTTCAAATATTTCTGGATTTTTTTTCATTCACATCCAAATTTTCATACTCCAGGAATGTAGGGCATTAAGTTTTGCCAAGAAACATGTCCAGGTAATGTTAATTGTTCGTTTTTTTTTTATTTTTTGGAATCTCTCTTAAAAATTGTTCCTGGGATAACCATGACAAGTTATCCCGCATGCCATAAAGATGGCCGCCATAGCGCTATAAATTATTCCTAGGATAACCATCCGTAGGATAACTTTTCCCACCTAGCGAAACGAAAGAGTTGCCGGGCGCGCGCCAGAAGGAAATGCGAGCAGCGCTTTTGTGCACACACTCTGAGTTTGAAACTGGAAGAGGAAAATTATGCAGAAAGGATAATAACACCTTCTGGGCAGAGAAAGAGGCAAAAAAAACATCAGCTTTGAATGGTGGGGCGTCACATTTTGAAAGGGTGTAACTCGTTTATTTACTTTTTTTAATTATTATTTGCGACAGAACAAAAAATTACGCTCTTTTCAATTGTGACTCCCTGATTGTAGGGTAACCGTACCAGCAGTTGTCACAAATGGTGACAATTCCTTTAAAGTAAACTGCAAATTAAGCTTGAAGCAATTAGAAAAAAGAGAAAAGAAAAAAACACAAGCCAAAAAGCAAATACTCACAACGTGCTGGAGGCCAGATTGGTGTCCTCGTGCTTGAGCTGGCCGTCCAGTGCCAGGCCCCATTTGTCCTTGTTGTTGGCCAGCAGCGGCGTCAGCGTAAACACTTTGGACAGTGTAAAGCCGGGCGCCACTTGACATCCGTCCCTGTTGTTGTTGTTGACACAGTTGTTGTTGTTGTTGTTATTTGTTGTGGTTTGGGGGAAAAAACGAGAGAGAGAGAAAAGAAAGCACAATTTATGAAATGATTTAATTTACGATGGCTTAATCGAATTTAAAACGCGCGTTATGGACTGGTTTCTGAAGGTGGCGCACCATTCCATCGTCGTCGTTGCTTTTGAGCTTTTAGAGGAGTCTGCTGATGTTTCATCAACTTCTGGCGGAAATGTTGGCTTTATTTTATTTTTTTGCCCGGGAGATACCTGCAAAAGGAAAACTGACGGTCTTGGGTAAACACTTTGTGCTCACTTATGTGATCGCTTTTTTGTGGAGTTTTTGTTTCCCGTTTTATATCCGGAAAGTCGAGACTACCGGTTGGAAATTAATTATTTTCTTTTATCAGGATACTGCAGGCGTTTTTTTTTTTATTTTATTTATCATACTTTCTCATGATAAAGCATTCTGTCAACAAACTTGGTAATATAAATTAAATAACAAATTCTAACACTTTCTTAAGTGTAAAAAACATGTTATTCTTTTAAACGAAAAAAATATAAAAAAAATCCGAACACAAAATCATCATACGTTATTTATAAAAGATTGAATAAAGAAATTTTGGACAGCAAAGAGAACAGTAATAAAAATAATAATATTACACGTAAACCCATTAGCATATTTTTCTACCTCAAAAATTATGTAAATTGATAAGTGTAAATTTATAAGTGTAATTTAAGTTTATTTTTATCTATTTTTCAAAACTTTTGACAGTTTGTTCAACCCTTTCAGGCCTGAATTTTCAAAACAATATTTTTTAATTTAAAGATGGGATAATGATCCCGAGGACCATACGAAAATTATAGGCTACTTTAGAAAAAAAAATTGTTCATGCCTGAAAGGGTTAAATAGTGAAAAAAAGATTTATTTATGGAAATTTGAAGTATCAGCATCGTCGGGAAGATAAAGACAGGAGAATCATTTTTGTTATCGAATAATAAAAACCGATAACCATTGAAAGCTCATTTGAAGAATCTTCTTAAGTTATGAGCAGTCGACTGGAATTTCAAAAATAAAAATAAAAAAATCTGTTTTTAATTAATAACATTTAGAAGAAACCTTGTCTATCCATTACTTAAGGGGTTACATACATGTAGAAAATCACAAAATTACATACTACAGAAAATTCACTAACTCCACTAAAAATATGACTTTAATCACTCCTGAAAGTTTCATGAAGATAATTCATGATTAAACTGAGTAAGAGACGATTTAAGTTCACAATTTGGCCATGCGCAAAGCGAGTTGTAAAACTTTGTGAACTAGACACCGAGTTGATTTACGGGTGCCACGATATCTCGAGATGGGTTGGGCCAAATTGACTGAAATTTGGAGTGAAGAAATATCCCGTGTGAATGACGAAGCCCGATTTTGAAATTTTGTTTTTTTTTTAAATACAAAATTCGAAAACTGACGATTCTTTACATAAAAAACACAAACATATTTTTATCTTTGTTTACCAGAAACTTATTCAAAATCGGCCTGTCATGCACACAGAACTAGTTTAAGTAGTCTTCACTATAATTTTCAGCCGATTTGGTCAAAGCATTGTTGAGATATCGTAGCACCCGTTTTTTTGAAACTGCTGACTTCAAATAAACTAAATCAACCAAATGTCTTCAAATTTGTTTTGTTAATAGATGAAAATGTTTATTTTAATGTCCTGCAAAAAGATTTTAAAAAAAAGTTTAAATGTCGACATTTTTGACGATTTCAAGAAAGCCATTTTGCATAATTAGTTTCTTTATAAAGAAAAGATTTTCTGATCGATTTGGTGTCTTCGGCAAAGTTGTAGATTATGATTAGAAATATTCGAAAAAAATATGTTCACGGAAAAAACATTACCCAATTTTTAATTAACTTTTTATCACAAACGCTCGATTTTGACAAAACTTTTTTAAATTTATTATATAGTTTTTTGTCGAGAAATGAATTTTAAATAGTGAATTTTGGAAAGTATCGAAATTAACTCACAATCCCAAAAAAGCTTACAAAAATCATTTTTAGATGAAAAATTTATTTTTTAAAAAATAATTCAATTTAAAAAAATTCAAAAAATTAGAAAATTTAACATGAGTTTCACTTTTTAACAATAAATATCGGACAATTAGTTTCTAAAGTATCATCGATTGAAAATTAATGATTGAATGTGTACTGCCCATCATTAAAAAAACGGCTATTATCCACTTTTGGCAAAATCGAGATTTTTGCTTCTGGAGGTAGAGGTTGTTCCAACGCATCTTCTGATACTTCAATTTCATTTAAATATCGTTTAGTTCTGACTGCCCCATTGAAATTGCCAAATTGCCGTGGCGAAGATTTGGTGAGAAACACAAAAACGCGTTTTGATCGGAATACTGGATTTGGCATAATAGCCGAATCTTCAATTATGGGCAGTGTAGCACTTACTAGAACTCATTTTTCGTAATTTTTATTCTTTGCCAGGCCAGAGGTCGGATCAACAATGTTCTAAAATGAAAATATTCAGAGATGGAAAAAATGGACACACACAAAAGTGTTTTTAAATTACAAAAGCAAATACATCTAAAAATAATTCTTAATTTTTTTTCTCGGGAGAATTTACAAAAATCACGTTTCTTTGTAAATAAATTACTTGGTGAAAAACAGAACGCCCCCATACCATGTAGCTCAAAAGTTAAAAAAAATCCTAACCAAAAAGTCCCCAAATATCAACACGATATCCCACCTTATTGA
This sequence comes from Culex quinquefasciatus, assembly GCF_015732765.1. Lineage (NCBI taxonomy): Eukaryota > Metazoa > Arthropoda > Insecta > Diptera > Culicidae > Culex > Culex quinquefasciatus. The sequence goes on along the minus strand of NC_051862.1, from coordinate 20,370,815 downwards.
AATCACACCGAAAAAACGCTCCGCCGTGAAAGTAAGTTTTCCAGTCAAAATCGATTCCACGTCACGAACCTGTGATTAACGCTATTAGAGTCAAATTAGTAGTGCAGTGGCAGCAGACCGTGTAAAGCACGAAACACTCCCCTCACACCTACTAAATACTGGAATCAGTACCCGAGTAAAGTTACCATGTCATTTTAGAACAAAGTTTGTTATTTTTTGAAGAAATTTTGATTGGTTCGTCTTAGGTGTGATAAATTTTAATTTGTTTAAAACTTTTCTATGTTTCCACAAAAAGAAGATTTTTAAACTGATCAGAAAAATAGTTCGTCAAATTAACAAGCTGTGTTCTAATCAAACCAAGCCCTACCCGGGATCGCCTCTCGTAGATAAGGGCTCTCCTGAAACGTGAAAATATGAGCCCGGCTAAAGTTATTGCCTGTCGACATGCAACTGGATGGAAAACTCCGTGCCAGCCAGCCAGGAGTGCTTCCCGGAACACCCGGCCACGAGAGGGAAAAGCTTCACGTGATATCCGACCTGGTCGGCGCGATGTCTGACGGTTTTTTTTTTGTTTCACTAAACTTTTTTTTTCGTTACATTTCGTTACTTGTTTTCCTGTGTGTGTGTGTGTCTGGAGTAGTGGTGGGCAAAACCGCTCATTTTTGTGAGCCGCTCATTTTCGTTCGCTCATTTAAATGAGCGGCTCTTTTGAACGGCTCATCCGCTCATTCCGCTCAAAGTCAGAAATTAGACTGGAATGAACTGAAGCATCTGCTCAAGATATTTAGATTTTTTAAACGACCAATGGAGTGTCCATGAGTGTCACACTTCGTATGATTTTTGTTGATTGATAATTCAAAAATATATGTTTTCACCGTAATTATTCTGAACAGATTGGAGATCGTCCATAAAACATAGAAAATCGGCGATTTGCTTTATCCTTTTTTGGAAAGCATTTCAAATATAAACGTTTTATATGGAAAAAGAGAAAAACATTGATCTCTGAAATCCACAAATATCGAAAACTTTTTTCATAGAGAGGTAAACAAACTTGAATTTTCTTCAGAAGAGAATATTTTCAACCAAATAATTGCTTTCAATCGTTAAAAGTAATGAAAAGTAAGATGAATTATCGTGTTGATAATTATCTTCCCATTATTTTGTGAAACAATAGATTTTATTTGGTGTTCAGTAACGTAACAGGCATATTTGAAGTAGCGTTTTGCTGCACTTGATAAAATAGTCTTGAAATGCAGTTTTTTGTTTAATAAGAATAACTTTTATTCAACTGATCAAAACAAGCGTCAAAAAAGAAGATCTGAACCTTAAGATGCCTTAAGAAAACTATTGAACAATTACCACAAAAGAGTACCAAGTTTGTGTGATGTGCTGTGGTAAATTACATTTTAAATCACAAACGGTCCAATACATGGATTAAAACCGCAAACTAGCATACAAGCTATGTTCGAATGCGTGTAACAACTACATGTACATAACATTTGAGAAATCTATCGATATTAACATAATGAGATCATGCAACATCTGGCGACAGTCAGCTGATTCAAAATCACAGGCGCCCCGACACAGGCTAGCAACAAGCATAAAGTGCGCCATAATGTTGGAACAATTCTTACCGGTGAGAACCTAGTTTCCCCTCTTTTCTCAACAGCGCCGTCACCACCAGCGCGTAGAAGAACGAACCGAACGAGAGCGAATGAGCGAGAGCAAAATAACGAAAGAGTGAGCGAAAACGACGCCGTTCGACGACGTCGACGACAGCGCGAGCGACGCTAATCAAGCGCTCCGTTCGTTCTTTCCGTTCATTCGCTCTCGCTCATTCGCTCTCGTTCGGTTCGTTCTTCGACTCGCTCTTTGATTTGACGGTTCTTTGAAAAGAACCGGATCACAAAATGAACCGCCGCTCATTTTTTCTGAGCGGTCGCTCATTCGTTCTTTAGCTTGAGCCGGTTCATAAGAACGGTTCGCTCAAATAAGCCCATCTCTAGTCTGGAGGGGATGAGATGGTGGTCTTATCGGAACGAGTCGGGTGTTCGGTTGGTTGTTGAAAAACTGTCGAAGTCAGCAGCAGACAGACTTCCCTCCTCTCTTAATGCAAGGTTGGAACTTTGGCAGGCGAAAATTTAATTTTCGACTCCTGGCCGAGAAGGAGTCATCCACGATGCACGAACAGCACCTTGGGGAAGAAGGTAATGAAGGATGATTCTTTGCCAAAGAAGAACGGGGAAAATTGCATGCAATGGACTAATTTAATAACCCTTTTTTAATGTGTCCATTTTGGGAAATGAAAATAGCGTTATGGCAATTACTTGGAGTGACGGCTACGAGGTGAAGGGATGGGGGGTTCATCGAAAACTTTGGTGAAATGTAAAATTTGTGCGATGCAAGAAGGGTGCTTATGTTAACACCGTTTTCTTTTTTTAAATAAACTTTTGGGAAAATGGAATGAATTACACTGACATAACACTGACCTACAAAAAATGACAAAAATAACTGCGCAGTTTCAACTCGAGGGGTTTAGGGTTCCCAGAACAACGTGTACTTTGTATTTTTCAAAAATATTTAGACAGGGCTGAATGGTTTTTACCCAAAATTTGTATGGAGAATAAGGGTGGTTCGTCACTGTTGCATACAAGAAAAAAATTGCATGCAATATGTGGGAGTAGCGAACAGCACTAATTTTTCATTTAAAGTACAATTCGTTTGCCTTACAATATAGCTCAAAGATAGCCACTTTCGGTATTTAATAAATTTAATAATTTTTTTTGTCGTTAAGCGATACATTTCACAAACACAGTAAAAAAAATAAAAGTGTAATTCTACCTCTAAAAATATGTGATTTTACATTTTTCTAGTGTAATGTCATTTTTTCAGTCTGAATGGAGGTAAAATTAAATCATAAAAGAGGTAATATTAAACTTTTCAAAAATATACCTTCCAATTTTACATATTTTTTTAAGAGCGAGTTTTTCACCAATGTGTAACAGGTCGTATCGAGGTGCTCCGATTTGGATGAAACTTTCAGCGTTTGTTTGTCTATACATGAGATGAACTCATGCCAAATATGTGCCCTCTACGACAAAGGGAAGTGGGGTAAAACGGGCTTTGAAGTTTGAGGTCAAAAAAATATTAAAAATCTTAAAATTGCTCGCACTCTCTTAGATGTAGGGCGTCCAATTTTCCCGGGTTTTGAATTTCCCGGGAAACGGGAAAAATATTTTCGAAATCCCGGGAATTCCCGGGATCCCGGGAAATTTTTAAAACAGTATTAAAATCTATGTTTTCATTATATGTGCATGTTTTTCAAGCTTAAATTCATAGAATTAGCTCAATACTATTCATTGGTGGTAATCTACACTTCAACCTAAAAAAGGATAGCAGTTTTTAGATAGCTTGAAAGATTATTTTTGTTCTTTGTTGAGCTTTGGTTTGTTATTTTGTATCTTATCCAATCTGATTCAAATTTAATAAGTCTCTTATAAATATATTTTTTACTTGTCATGACTAGAAAAGCCTCTTTTAAATGTCTAAAATAACAAATAAAAAGACAACAAATAAAATTATAACAGTTAAATTTTGAATAAGTTTAGACATGCATGTTGTATATAAAAACTATTAATCAAGTTGTCTTAAAGTCATTACCGCCAACTAGGGGAAAATCGGGACTACAGTCTAATTAGGTACAGGAGATTTTAGAGCAGTTCATTTGGAGATCGGTGTACTAATTGTTTTGCTCTGTTCCTGTTTTAACCAAAATCAATCAAAATAATTGAAACATTATGCAAAAACAATGACTAAAACAGCTGTCTTAATTCGATACATTTGTCTTGAGTTGCCAAAAATGCTTCATGAAAAATAATTTAAAATGATATTATTTATTAAATTTTAAATCATAATTATAACTAGTCTTTCCAAAAATATATTAAATTTGATAAAAAATATTTAGATCGCTAGGCAATTTACGGATCGGTATTTTGTTTTACAAGTTTGCTTCATAAATCAAATTAATGCTGATACCTTGTTTGGATAGGTCCTATAAACATATGAAAACGTAAAAGTTTGTAGGACCTTTAAAAAAACCCAGGATATATGCTTAATATATATTTTTTTATCGTTGTTCATCTATTTCAACAACAAAACCTAAATTTCCAGAGATTTTTTTTATATTTTTCCCGATTTCGGGAATTCCCGGGACAAAATACAAAAAATCCCGGGATTCGGGAATTCCCGGTTTTGGAAAAATCCCGGGAATTTTGTCCCGGGAATTCCCGGGATGGACGCACTACTTAGATGCATTCGAAAGGTCTTTTTAAGAACTTCAAAATGTGCCATAGACATCCAGGATTGGTTTGATTTTTTCTCATAGCTTTTGCAAATTACTGTTAAAAATTGATATTTTTTAAAACCTTAATATCTTTTTCCAACAGCCTCCAACACCCATACTCCCATAGGTCAAAAGATATGTAATTTTATGGACTATAAGCCTTCGGAAATAATTTCTTGGCCAATCGCAGTTTTCTCATAGTTTTTCGATTTTTCTATAGCAAACATTTTACAACGTTAGTTTTTGCCCTGTAGGCCGTCATAGCGGCACATATTGGTCTCAATTTTGTCATATTTGGAATCCTCGGACAATTTCACGTATGTTAGAAGTATTGGAGTTGTGCGAGCAATTTTAAGATTTTTAATGTTTTTTCGACCTCAAACTTCAAAGACCGTTTAACCCCATTTCCCTTTGTCGTAGAGGGCTCATATTTAGCATGAGTTCATCTCATGTATAGACAAACAAACGCTGAAAGTTTCATCCAAATCGGAGCACCTCGATACGACCTCTAGAACAAACCGAGCAATATTTACAAATACTGCCTCTTAAGTATATATTGTTGAAAGATTTGATGAAAATTGATATGGTTTGTTCGATTTTACTATAAAACTTTGTTATTTTCTGAGATCCGCCTTATTTTTGACCATACTTTCCCTATGCCTGTAAAAAAACAGAAATATTAGAAAAAAACATATTTTTGCAAATTCAATTTAATTTAATTTAAAATGGCCAAAAGGCATTTTTATTTTCTGATTTGGTTTTATTTGGCTCAAACTTTGTGGAGGCCTTCTCTATTGCACAGCAAAAAATTGTGAAAATTTGGAAGGTGTAATTTTGGTAGGTTTAATATTACTTCAATCATGATGTAATTGATGTAATTTGGACTGAAAATGTGACATTAACCCAGAAACCAGAAAAATTACACATTTTCAGAGGTAAAATTACACATTTTTTCTGACATAAAAGATGTATCCCTTCCCAGATGTAATATTACCATGATTTTTTTTTCTGTGTAAGCAATCGAATCCAGAAGGGAAAAGATCACCAGTTGTGTTGGTCCGAGCCGGGATTTGAACCCCGATCTATCGCTTACGAGGCGGAAGCGTTTAAACTGGGTTACGTGGCTCGGATGTAATATTACCATGATTTTCTTTCTGTGTACTATTTGGTGCCATTTAATGTAATTGGTTCATTGGTAAATATTAAAAAATCTGTATCTTTTAAATGAATTTTCTGATCGAGTTGGTGTCTTTAGCAAAGTTGAAAGTTGTGATAATGACTACATGTTCAGAAATTGTAGGTAAATAGAAGAAAAAACAGCAGTATTTTAAAAAAAATTGATGAAGTGTACCGCTTTTGAGGCCAATGAAAGTGTAGTGTTATCTATAATATAGCAGTATTTCCATTTTTTTAAAAGTGCCCATTTCTGAACATTTTTTCTCGAATAGTTCAGACTTAAAATTTTGTCTGAGAACATTGAATATTGGACCATCGGTTGCTGTTTTTGTGTCTTATTTTCTAATGTAAGAAAAATTAATGCATTAATTTTTTTTAAATTTTCAGATTATTTCGAAAAAATATTTTGAAAATTTTGGAATCAAGACTTACATTTTAAAAGGGCACAACATTCCATATTTTGCCTTTTTGAAATGTTATCAATTTTTTGAATTCATTTGGCTTGAAAAATAAATTGCTGGGAATTCATTGTTTAGTAAAAAAAAATAATTTGCATAGTGAATTTGATTTTTTGGACTGTAACTATTTGTTTCCGAAAATTCCTTCTCAAAATAAAGATTATCGAATATTTACATATAATTTTTTGTAGGCAAGCCAAAGGTGGACAACATTATTTTATCATTGTTCTGCAGCTGAAGTCGAGTTTCCCCTCCAAGATTCGAAACATCAAGTTGATCGAGAAAGACGAAATGATTGAAGGACCGACAAATGGATTCTGTCATCCGAGTAAACGCATCGCATAACATATCATCAGAATTCGATTGAAAACATCCCCCTGGGCTTTCAATGTCAGACTACTTGCTCTTTTCTCATTTCAAAATATATTTCAACATAGGAAAATTCTCGTATGTTTGGCAGGATGTCAAAGCACTCGCTCCTAACTCCATCCAATTTGTTGACCTTCACTAATTAACGGTGCACATCAACTAGAGCTTTTGCACCAAGATTTGTGTTTCAGATATTTTAGTATTTTCAAAACTACGGGAGCTATCGATATGATTTTTTATTCGTCCCTTAACCCTTTCAGGCCTGAATTTTCAAAAAAATATTTGTTTAGTTTGTGATGGGAAAATGATTCTTACGACCATACGAAAATTATAGGCTAGTTTTGGAAATTTTGATATTTGGGTCATATATGACCCATCAGGCTCGAAAGGGTTAAAGTACTATCTACACCCAAAAGGAAAATATATCTCAAAATCTGCAACATTGGAGTTGCTGCAGAAAATGTCATATTTTATAACATTTTTTGCAGCAAGCCCGTAGATCATTTTTGCCCGCGTGTAAAAATTTCAGCGATCTGCAGTTCTCACCAACACATATAATGCTGGCTCGTCCCCGAGCAACACTCCAAAGAGATTAATATGTTGGTGCTCTTTCACTCTCATTTCATCAAGCGTCCATGGCGCGGTGGTAGCGTGTCGGATCAATAACCAAGAAGTTGGTGGTTCAATCCTCGTTCTGCTAATTGTTTTTTTTTTGTGAAATACAACCAAAAAGCCGTCGGTAATGTCGATAATTGTCGGTACCGGGCAAAAATGTCATACTCCTATATCGCAAAAAATGCATGAGGACAGATTTCATGCAGATTCTGATATACTTTCATGCCGCCATGCATCACAATCATGCGACTGCCAGTTGGGTGTACAAAACAATCTACAACAAAATTTGTCCATTTTTACAATTAGATTGTTGCAGGATTGGGTTCGAAAGTTTGACGATTTTAGAATGAGAAGACAACAACTTCCTCATTTTGTAAAACTGTTGATAGAAACTTGCCAGTTCATTTCCTATTGACCTATTTACATTGATTTCAGTTCAAAATGCTTTCAATGAGCTGTACCCGAGCAGACGGAAAAAACGTGGGAATAACATTTTTTGATATTTGAAAATACTTGTTAGATTTGTTATTCGTCGTTATGATTATTTTGTTATTGGATTGTTATTGTAATAAGCGACTTATAACATTTTTAGTTATTCTTCGAACAAATCTCTGCTATTATTTTTTGTTAACAACTAATCCAATCATCCCAGTTGCAGGTATTCTTCCATAACAAAAAATGTTATTCCAAAGTTGTTTAGGCTGTCAACCAATATCAGACCTATAACAAATTTTGTTATGATAACATAAACTGTTGTTAAACTCTTATGCAAAAATGGATTTTTCAAGAAGATTCCATAACACTTTTTGTTATTTCAACAATATTTGTTATTGAAATGGCATGCATTTTGTTATTACCGTCTGCCCGGGTACACACAAACAAATATTTCCGAATGTTACATCATTTATGATGTAACACTTTTGCACGTCATATAAATTGCATCAAAAAAAAATCAAACCATCCACATTAACGACCCCCCGGTTCTCTCGTGGTCTCTATTGCAAGTTTCTGCTCGAACCAAGGAGTCCGAAGGCTTGAATGGGGAGAGCACCCAAACCTCTTTATACTCCAAGGAACCTTCCACCCCAGTGTTTGAACTGACGACCTTTGGATTGCGAGTCCAACCGCCGCCAGCGATTCCACCGGAGTAGGCTTGGTTTGGTGTGTTGTTTGTACTTATGGCACGGAGACGACTCCTACATCTGGAATGACTTAACGGCCTAACAACAACCAAGGCCGGGACCGACGTTTTACTTCATCATCCGATAGAAGGTTGGAGCAGATTGGAATCGAACCCAGAATGATCCGCTTATAAATTGCATATAAATAGCAAAAAAAAAAAACATATAAATTTAAATGCAATATGTTGTAAATTTGCAGCAAATTAGACGTTAAAACATGATTTTACGTGTGATTCAACCGTTTACGTCGTATCTCAAGTTTACAACAACTAAGTTTACATGTGATTCATTTTTTCCGTGTCGACATTAAAGGCACGAATTGCATATTGCCTATATTATTTTGTAAAATTCCTTAAAATCTACACAGATGTTTCTTCCGGGAAAAAGGCACAACCCACCACAGGCAAATGATTGGTTTGCTTGCGCACTCGTTTTGATATTTCCTCGTTGATCGTAGAAATTAACGAATCGGAACAGAGTGAAAAACACCGAACACCAACCTTGTCAAAAATGTCGAAAAGCTGCAAAAGCCTACACACAACCCATTCAAATATCAGTACTGCTACACAGTAAAAATAATCATGGAAGGTTAGCAAATTTTGCGCAAGTAAAAAAAAATACTGCTAAAATGTGTAAATTTACATCCTTTACGTGAAATTTCACACATTCCACATTAATTGAGGTGAAACTACATTTAAAAACTCTACATAAATTTAGATTATTTTTACTGTGTAGTTATGGACCGGAATGGAATGTTGCACATTCACAATTTAACAAGGACGTTCAAAGGAGCTTTCCTGGAAGATTATTTGCGACAAATTGCGGGATATTACGAATGTAGAAGATCTTACATTTATGTTGTTTACAAAGCATAAACAAAATATTGACCTTACTATCTCTTTAAAAACACCAATGATGTCCTTTGTTGAAACATCGCTAGTACAAAAAAAAAGAAAACAACAAAAAAAAGAGAAAAAAGAAATCCCCCAAACCAGGACGAAAAATGACTCCGACAGTACATAAATGATCGACGTACACACCGCAATGAGCTTACAAGCCAAATAAATTGCATTTTTTTTCCTTCCCGTTTTTCTTCGTTAGACAAAACTCCCACGCGGCTCAGCGGCGGCGGGACTCAGCTGGTGGGACCGTTTCGCTAGACTTTGGGGAATACAAGCGGAGTGGGTGGGTTCCAAAGTTAAGTGAAATTTTGGTGGAGCACTTGGCGGATGGGTTTTCCCCGGGAGATAATAAATGACATTATTATGCGCCTAAGCTGAGGGTTTCTTTGGTAAATTTTTGGGCATTTTTTTTTTTTTGCTGGCAGAAAGAAAAATGATTCAAGTGAATTCACTTTTATTAGGGTTGTTATGTTTGCTAATATTTTAACCCGAACACACTGGTGAAATGATGGAGATTGATTTATTGCTTCAATTAACTCTGATCCTTTTCGTTTGCCATCAATCTTCACTATAAGAAAAAGTTTTCCAATTGAACATTGTTTAAAATTCAATGAATTATTCAACCCTTCCAAAGTAGAAATTAAGTAAAAGCGCTTCAACTCATTCACCCCGAGCACCGTTGAACTTGAACCTTTGGCTGCGGTTTTCCTCCCCCCCATTTGCTGCATTTCAGCTATTGTGTGAAGGTAAATTGCAATTACTTCCCGGTAAATGTCAATCATGCCCTCCTCTCCCTCACTTTTCTACCCCACAAGTGGAACCTCGACCAGACTAGACAAAACTCTTGAGTTCGCTTTTCTTCCCATTTTTAACGAGGGCTTGAACTGCTCCACTTCGCCCCTTTCGATAGGCTGGATTTTCCTTATGCAACATCGAAGGAAAAGCAAAACAGTCACCCCGTGCCTCGTGACTGCTGCAAGGCCTGTTGATTGTTAAAAAGACCGGGAGTAGGACTCTTCAAAGATGATGCTTTGGCCCAGTGCTGCAATCATGGGCAGGTTAGAGTAAGCAGGATTAATCGCTGCGAAAATGAACCCACCAAAATTTGTACAACAATTCAACCGGTCGCAACTCCTCTGTTTCCACGAATGTGGCTCCTTAGACCATTCACATTCCCAAAAAACACCCAACTATACAAGCGAAACTTACACAGCTAATAAAGTAGTAGCTGCGTGTAAAATGCCTGGGTGTTAAATAAATTTTGCATTATTTTATGTAATTTTATGTAATTTTACACTCTGAAATATGTAGCCCATCAGCATGGGAAACCTACTTGTCCGAAATATCAAGCTCATATATGCGTTTATCCTTACAACATTTCATCGGTCTGATGGCCGAGTGGGTTAAGACGCCAGTCCTTACTGTTGGTGCTGGGTTTGAATCCCGTCGGTTGCAACTTTTTTTTTTGTGTTTGCAAAAATTGTACATGCAGTGTGTTAAGTGTTTATATTGACGAAGATGATGTGCATGCTTTTGCATGCGATTTTACCATCGGATTTTTGCTGTGTACTTGGGAATACCATGGAGAATTTCCCTTATCCCATCAAAAAAGTGCAGCATCAACACTTCCCCTCTTCCAAATTCACAGAAATTTCACAGAGAATCGCCGCAAGGTAGTCCTTTTGAACCTGAATGAGACTCCTCCAGGCGAGACGGTTCCAATTTCCTGAACCTCCCAAGCTTTTTTTTTTGTTAGTTGCAAATATCTGAGTGCTTTTTTGTGTAGCTTTAATCCACCCCTTGGTAGAGATGCCGTGGTCGGTAATTCCCGGTAGCACGCGGGCATCGCATCTTCCCCCCAACGCCCCCCGGGCCAATTAAAAGACCGTGACGTTCGTTATCCGTTCCACCCGGGGAGGATCATCCCCCCCCCCTAAACGGCTCAAAAGCAACGCGACGACTCCATCGCTGGGTTTAGAGAGGAGTACTTACTCTGACTCGACCTCCGCCACGGTGCACTTGTACTGCGCCGTCGAGAAGAGGCAGATGTCGGCGAACTGCCGCACGGACACTTTGATTTTCTTCACCGTTTTGCTCGAGTTGTTCGCTATATGTACATTCACCGAGAGGCTCTCGCCGTGGTGGTAAAGCTGCAAGTAGAAAAAAAGGAAAGGGGAAAATGGAAGGAAAAACACATCATTAGAGAAAATGAATAGCAAGCTTTGAAGTGGAAACGGGTTATTTTGAAGGAAAAACGCGTTGGGTTTATAAAGCTAAAGATTTATTTCAAGTATAAATGGCGTTCTTGAGTAAAATTATTCCTTTTCATTATATAGGGAAAACAGTGTCATTTCTATGAGAAACAATTTTTTTTGTTTATCTCTTACCTACCTACCTCCTACCCCCAGACTCAATGTCACCCCTAATGACGGTATTTAAAAAAATATTTCAAAACTTTTTTTCGTAAATTTGATGGTTTAAAGTAAACAATTTCTTTTTTGCTTCAAAATTTTATAATTGTCTGCTTTACATTTTTTTATTTTGAATTTACATTCAAGAAATAACCCTGCAAAGTTGCAAAAATATTAAAATAAAAATCACAAATTGAGAATCCAATTTTATATAAATGTCTCATTGAAATCAAATTTCCAATTTTTTTCGCATGTTCAAAAATAGAAGGAGCCGTACCGCCCCTTCGTCACGAGATATAAAAAAAATTAACATGGATTCGTGATCAGGGATAAAAGTTAAAAAAATGTCTAAAAGATCATAACATTGATAACCACGAAAAAAAAATTAACGTGATAAGTAGATCTCAATCATATTGCATTTTTTTTTAAAGATTTTCATTAATTTTGCATTTCTTTATTTCGATGAAACTTTGTCCATGCATTCCCTATGTTCATTCCAGACAGCCATTTTTCATCACTGAGCAATTCTCTACCAAAACCGGAAATGGATTTTATTTGTAATTTTTTATTTGGCTCAAACTTTGTGGGGGCCTTCATTGGTCATTGGTTCACCCATACAAGTCTCCATACAATTTTGGCTGCTGTCCATACAAAAATGGTATGTAAATATTCAAACAGCTGTAACTTTTGAGTGAATTTTCTGATCAATTTGGTGTCTTCGGCAAAGTTGTAGGTATTGTTGAGGACTTTTGAGAACAAAATAGGTACACGGAAAAAAAAATGCAGATTTTTTTATCAACTTTTTTTTCACTAAAACTCAATTTCCCAAAATACGTATTTTTTGATTTTCGAGATTTTTTGATATGTTTTAGGGGACAAAAATCCGCAACTTTTGAGCCATAGAGAAACATGGTCAAAAAATCTGCCGCCGAGTTATGAATTTTTGAAAAAATAGTGATTTTTGGAAAAAATCAAAGTTTCATGCAAAAACTAGTTTGACATTATTTTTTAATGCAAAATTGAATTTGCAATCGAAAAGTACTTTACAGATTTTTTGATAAAGGGCTCCGTTTTCAAGATAAAGCCACCGAAATTTTGATTTTAGCGAAATATTTGAAGTTTTTCAATTTTTAAAAATAGGACCATGAGTGACCATTTCTAGAAATATTTTTTTTGAAAAGTTCAGAAAATTTGCTACAAAATTGTCTAAGAGACATTGAAGATTGGACCTCGGGTTGCTGAGATAGAGCCGCTTTAAGAATAAGAAGCACGAAAATTGAAGTTTTCTAAGTCTCATCAAAACAACCCACCATTTTCTAGTGACGATATCTCAGCAATTAATGGTCCGATTTTCAATGATGAAACATGAAATATTCGTAAAATTTTCCGATCTTTTCGAAAAAAATATTTTGAAAATTTTTAAATCAAGACTAGCATTTTAAATGGGCGTAATTTTCAACGTTTGGCCCTTGAATCGCTTGGGAAATTATCTGCCATTTTTTGTAAATTAAAAATCAAATTCTACATTTTAAAATTTTCAAATAAATATGATCAATTCTCTACGAAATCGGTATTTTTTCTTTAATTATAATTTTTATATTTTTTAATTCGGCTGGAACTTTTTTGGTGCCTTTGGTATGCCCAAAGAAGCCATTTTGCATCATTAGTTTGTCCATATAATTTTCCATACAAATTTGGCAGCTATCCATACAAAATGATGTATGAAAATTCAAAAATCTGTATCTTTTGAAGGAATTTTTTGATCGATTTGGTGTCTTCGGCAAAGTTGTAGGTATGGATTAAAACTACACTGAAAAAATGATACAAGGTAAAAAATTTTTGGTGATTTATAATTTCACTATTTGTTACTAAAACTTGATTTGCAAAAAACGCTATTTTTTCATTTTCTGATATGTTTTAGGGTACATAAAATGACAACTTTTCAGAAATTTCCAGAATGGGCAAAAAATCTTTGACCGAGTTATGAATTTTTGAATCAATACTGATTTTTTCAAAAAATCGAAATACTGGTCGCAAAAAATAATAAATTGAATGTTTGGCCTTTTTAAAAATGTTAGTCTTGATTTAATTTTTTAAATATTGTTGTCGAAAAGATCGGAAAATTTCACGAATGTTTCACATTTTAACATTGAAAACCGGACCATTAGTTGCTGAGATATCGACATTAGAAAATGGTGGGTTCTTTGAGTGAGACTAAGAAAACATCAATTGTCCTGTTTTTAAATATTTGTATGGCAATATCTCAGCAACTAAGGGTCGTATCAAAAAAGTTCAAGAAACCAAAATATAGAAAATTTTCTCAGATTTTCAAAAATATTTTTTTTCAAAAGTGCGCAAACATGGGCACTAATTTTTAAAAATGAATAACTGCGACTATTTTCAGAAAAGTCACCTAAAAATGGCTTTAACTTGAAAGCGTTGCCCTTTATCAAAATTTCACTGAAGTACTTTTTGATTGCAAATTTGATTTTACATCGAAAAATTAAATTGAATTTTTTTGCGACCAGTATTTCGGTTTTTGAAAAAAATCAGTATTGATTCAAAAAATCATAACTAGGTCGAAGATTTTTGCCCGTTCTGGAAATTTCTGAAAATTATGGCATTTAATGTCCCCTAAAACATATCAGAAAATGAAAAAATAGTGTTTTTTTTGCAAATCAAGTTTTAGTGACAAAAAGTAAAATTAAAAATCACCAAAAAAAATTTACCGTGTAAAATTTTTTTCAGTGTAGACCTTATCCATACCTACAACTTACAAATGCCGACGACACCAAATTGATCAAATAATTCCTTCATACAGATACAGACTTTTCATATTCATTTATCATTTTTGTATGGACTGCTGCCAAATTTGTATGGAAAATTATATGGACAAACTAATGATGCAAAATGGCTTCTTTGGGCATACCAAATGCACCAAAAAAGTTTCAGCCGAATTAAAAAATACAAAAAAAAAAAATCGAATGACCGAAATCTCAGAGGATTGCTCATTTTCTGGAAATCCACAATAAAATTATTATATTTTATGTATCTTTTAAAATTAACATTCTTACCTCCTTGTCCAAACTGGCCTCCAGGTGGATCTTATTTGGTTTCAGTATGTACTCCTTGCTGACCTCGATCGAGGGCTGCTCGCCAAGCTTCGAGGGCGCGTACATGATCTTCCGGATGGCGAGCCGGACCGAGTTGCGCTTGTGGGGCTTGTCCTCGGGCGTTTCCCCCACGAAGGCCTTCAGCTCGTAGTCGACGCCGCACGGTTTGCCGGTGTCCCCGGGGGCCGGCTGGAGCGACACCGACGCCGGGCAGTGCGGCGGCACCTCGAAGTAAAAGGGGTACGCATTGGGGCCGAGCTTGCGGATCAACCGCTCCTGGAGGCGCGTCAGGGGTCGGTCCGTTTCCAGCGGGGGGAAGATCTGTTGGGACGAGGCAGAGAGATTTATTAGAAGACCGCATGAGGTTTAGGATCTAAATGGTAGCAGCCAAAAAAAAAAAACTCATCAAAACTTGTTCTCCGCTTCATGAATTCATTCCGACGTTTTGTGCATGCTGAGAAGAGTTCACTGTTTTTCTGTGGTGGGCAGTCAGGGGTTGTCAAACATTAATGATGTTATTCTTTGATAAAATTTAATGTATTGAATGCTTGAAAAAGTTCATGAAACACAGAAAACAGAAAAAATCCTATCACGCTCTTCACAAACCCAACCAAACATTCCACAACATGCATCCCAAAACAGTTCTGGTTCGGAAAACCACTGACCACTAAACACCCGCTGAAAGGATACTGAAACCATGGTACCAACCCCCCAAGCCAAACACAACAGCAGAGAAAATTGCAATTTTCCTTGTCGACAGCAGGGGGTCGACCATGACTACCTCCCCCGGACCAGCCGAGAATGAACGACTACTGGTCAGCCGCAACGGAAAGAACAGCACCAGAAACAGACAATTTCGTGACAATGCTCGTTGGAATATATGAGCTATGTTTTTCCTTTTTCGAGGAAAAAAGCCAGCAGCTGGAATGTTTTCTTTCAGTAGAAAAAAAAGTAACCATTAAGGAGACTGGAATTTATTGCTTTCGGTGACCTGCTGGAATACTGATATTTATGTGCTGGTGAGAAAGTGGAAAAATATACAGCTGAATTCGTCATCTTAATGATGATTTTGTTAAGCTTGGTTAAAAAATTGTTATGAGTCTAATTAAATTATGTGTATTTGAAAGTTCTACAAGAATTTCCAGTTTTTTTTATGATTTTGTAGCTTTTTAGAATAATCGTTCTTCGCGAGAGATTTTTCCCACCAACGTAAGCAAGACGAAGATCAGCTGAACGCAAAAAATATCTCTCAAAAACATTCATGAGCACATCAATGAATAAAATTCATATCTAGAGTTTTTTTTATAAGGTCCTATATACATATGAAACACAATAGCTTAGAGGACCTTAAAAAAAACTCTAGATATATATATATATTTTTTGTTATTTTCCTTGTTTGCACATTGCCCAAAATAAGAAAACAATAGAACAGTTAGCGGTTTCTGTTTTACCTCTACATCGCAAAAATGAGTAGCTTTAGAATTTAGCTCTCGATGAGTCCTAACTGAATCTCTTTTTTAGAAGGATCTTTCAGCGATGCATTTAAACGTATCGGTGAAATTTTCGGAGATTGACATTCCGTCGAAAATTATCCAAAAAAGGCAATTTTTTAAAATTGCAGATTGAACAGTAAAAAAAGTTTTAAAAATCGATGACATTTCACTAGTTGTCTAGATCTTAATTTTAAGCTTTTTAAATTTTAAGTGTACTCCTAAAGAAGCCAGCACGCTTTTTCATATAAGTATCCATTAAATGAGAATGGAAAATGGGAATCGAAACAAATCAATCTGCTCGATTTGATATTTTAGGAGGTTTTATTTCCAGATGTTACTCATTGTACACAAAAAGATCTCAATATTTTATTTAACTTTTTATCAGTCAAAGTTAAAATCTGTCTCATGAGAGAAGTGTTTGAACAATTTGGCATCACGAGTATTAAGGACATATATCGGCAAAAAAAAAATATTTTTATTTCACTTTTCAACACAAAAAACAAAAATTTCAAATCAAGACTAACATTTTAAAAGGGCGTAATATTGAATGTTTGGCCCTTTTGAAATGTTAGTCTTGATTTGAGAATATTGTTTTCGAAAAGATCGGAAAATTTCACAAATATTTCATATTTTAACATTGAAACTTGCCGGGAATCATTTCATTAGTTGCTGAGATATCGACATTGAAAAATGATGGGCTGTTTGGGTGAGACTTGGAAAACATCAATTTGTCCTGCAATATCTCAGCAACTAAAGGTCGTATCAACAAAGTACGAATAAGCAAAATATAGAGAATTTTCTCAGCTTTTCAAAAGTATTTTTTTCAAAAGTGGGCAAACATGTGCACTAATTTAAAAAAATGAAAAACTTCGAAAAACTTTAACTTGAAAACGGTGCACTTTATCAAAATTTCACTGAAGTACTTTTTGATTGCAAATTTGATTTTACATCGAAAAATGAAGTTGAAAAATGTTTGCGAAAAATTTTCGGATTTTTTGAAAAAAAATCAGTATTGATTCAAAAGTTCATAACTCGCTCAAAGATTTTTTGCACAACCTGGAAATTTCTGAAAAGTTGGCATTTGATGTCCTCTAAAACATATAAAAAAATAGTGTTTTTTTGCAAATCATGTTTTAGTGATAAAAAGTTAAATAAAAAAATCACCGAATTTTTTTTACCGTGTACCATTTTTTTCAGTGTAGTCCATATCCATACCTACAACTTTGCCGAAGACACAAAATCGATCAAAAAATTCAGCTGCCAAATTTGTATGGAAAATTATATTGACAAAGTAATGATGCAAAATGGCTTCTTTGGGCATACCGAAAGCACCAGAAAAGTTTCAGTCGGATTAAAAAATACAAAAAACAATCGAATGACCGAAATCTGAAGGAACTGCTCATATACGAGTCATTGAATTTATTAGATATGTCGATTACCCCAATGTTTACAATTTCTATACAAAACTCTTAGAGTGTTGATCCTTAAATAATATTGTTGAACAAGTCTAATTTTTTTTAAATGCCTCAATTGATATATTTTAATTTATTTTTCAAATATTAGAATTTTCTCATAATTTGTATGTTTAAAGTGTGTACTGGGCTGGATCACACAATGTCCATGTACGTCTTCTCAAATGAGTTCAAAAAAGCTTTAAAAAAGAGTTACTTTGAAAATTGTTTATTTAAAAAGCAGGACTAAATTTACTGAAATCTGCACTACGGAAATTTTCAATAAATGAAAACTTGCTGAAAAAAAACAATTGAAAATTAGTGTAGCAAGCTTATAAACTTAAAAAAAATAATATCAAATTTTTTTAGAGTTGGTAGGCTGGAGTCGGAGTCGGAGCCGGAGTCAACAATTTGTGGAAAGCCAGAGCCGGAGTCGGAGTCGGAGTCGGCTTAACTCAGAAAGCCGGAGTCAGAGTCGCTTGCAATATGACCCGACTCCGCAGCCCTGATTTTAATGTTTTTAACGTATTTATTAAACGCTCCTTGAATTAAAAAAAAAATCATCCAGAAAATCACAACTTATAGGTACTTAAAAAGAACCAAATCAAACTATAAAACTCTTCCAAACTTTTGATCATAATTGCAGTAAAATTGTTCAAGTAAACCTCCTCCTTAAAAAAGGCTACGTCGTCATGAACGAGCCCTTAGAGGAGTACACTGGTGAAATTTGCTAAATTGATTTGAGTACCATAAATAAACATTCAAAATTATAACAAACAAACAAATCTGTCTAAAAAATAAAATATATATTATATGCAATCATATAATAATAATTCTCCGCCAACTCACACAGCAGTTGCCCGGACCCTTCTTCGATTTTGTCCCTGATCATGAATCCGAGGTCCATTTTTTGATATCTCGTGACGGAGGAGCGGTACGACCCCTTCCATTTTTGAACATGCGAAAAAATAGGTGTTTTTCAATAATTTGCAGCCTGAAACGGTGATGAGATAGAAATTTGGTGTCAAAGGGACTTTTATGTAAAATTAGACGCCCGATATGATGGCGTACTCAGAATTCCGAAAAAACGTATTTTTCATCGAAAAAAAAAACACTAAAAAATTTTTAAAAATTCTTCCATTTTCCGTTATTCGACTGTAAAAATTTTTGGAACATGTCATTTTATGCGAATTTCAATGTACTTTTCGAATCTACATTGACCCAGAAGGGTCATTTTTTCATTTGGAACAAAATTTTTCATTTTGAAATTTCATATTTTTTCTTACTTTGCAGGGTTATTTTTTAGAGTGTAACAATGTTCTACAAAGTTGAAGAGCAGACAATTACAAAAAATTTGATATATAGACATAAGGGGTTTTCTAATAAACATCACGAGATATCGCGATTTTACGAAAAAAAAAGTATTGAAAAAGTTACTTTTTGCGTTTCTCTTAGTTTCGTCATCCGGGTCTGAACGGCCATGATCAACGACAACCAACATTTTCAAAACTTTTTTTCGTTAAATCGCGATAACTCGTGATGTAATTGTCTGCTCTACAACTTTGTGGAACATTGTTACACTCTAAAAAATAACTCTGCAAAAATAGAAATAACACGAAATTTTAAAATGAAAATTTTTGTTCTAAACGAAAAAATGACTCTTCTGGGTTAATAAAGATTTGAAAAGCACATTAAATTTCCCTTAAAATGAGATGTTCCACAATTGTTTACAGTCGAATAACGGAAAATGGCAGAGTTTTTTTAAACTTTTTCAGTGTTTTTTTCCGATGAAAAATACGTTTTTTCGGAATCGGGCGTCTAATTTTACATAAAAGTCCCTTTGACACCAAATTTCTATCTCATCACCGTTTCTGGCTGCAAATTATTGAAAAACACCTCTTTTTTCGCATGTTCAAAAATGGAAGGGGTCGTACCGCCCCTCCGTCACGAGATATCAAAAAACGGACCTCGGATTCGTAATCAAGGACAAAAGTTACCCCTTAGGACAAAGTTTCACGCAAATCGAAGAGGGGTCGGGGCAACTTTTCCCGATTTCGTGTGAGTTGGTAGAGAATTACCCATTACAAAATTTAAATTAAGATTAAAAATTTGCTTTTATTCCATGATTTGTATTTTTTATGGTGCTCAATATAGTGTTGTTTTTGGGCAGTCATTTTTGCAAGTTTTGTTATGCATTTCTTTTATGATTTCCATGAATTTTTTAATCAAAACAAATAAAACTTGAAATCTTTAGTTTTATTTGTTTTCCAGATATGTTTGTATGATTGATGTGGGTTGAAGGATTTGGTATTATACTCAATTAAACACTTTTTAATTTACTAACATAGTTCTGAATTCAAACGTTCTCTAAAATCCACGACAAGCTTCACAATGCACAAAACTAAAACTACAGCACACAATAAAGCTTCAAGAGCAAAATTCCCCCATCGAAACGTCTCCTCCTTCCCCAAGCCCTTGCATCGTCATAAAAATAATATCAATTTGCAATCAACTGATGACGGGGTATGCAAGCCCTCAGTCTCACTTTTGCATGGGTGGTCCCATAATTTTCCTGTGGTTTTTCCCTTTTTTCCCCTCCCTCTCTTCCACCCGTCAAGTAGTTTCATCATCCCTCTGGAAGCAGCAGCAATAAAGCACTCCACAGCGCATTTCTCTCTTCCGGAATTTCGCAAACAGGGATGGAAAAATTACGGGGGGAAACTGCTGTTGTATCACTTAATGGAAAACACAGCGTGGAGAGCATCCAACATCCAAGTGTGGGCACAATGAAAAATTAATTCGTCGAAAATTTCGTGCAACTTTAAATTTGTAAAGTTGCGGTGCGGGACATTTAATTTGAAGCTTCTTATTTTTGTAATTGTCATAAATTTACAATTTTTCAATTTAATATTTTTGAGTGCCACCCACCTACCACGTGGCAAGTAAATACATAAATTTTCATCATAGTTTTCTCATAAAGTGGCAAGCTTAGCAAAAGCTTGCGAAGGGAGAGGGGAAAATTCCCGCGTAAAGGGATATGGTCCGGGAAATACAATACACCATAGTAGCGAGAGAGTACGAGGAATTTCCTGGACGAAATATGGAACAGTCAGCGTAAATAAGGACAGACTATGCAAGTGTGTGGTTTACTGTATGTGTGCACAATGTTAGTGTGACTGAGTGGCGAATTGTTCGTTTTTACGATGGCATTCACGTGGTTCTTGAAACTTGCCGGGAATCATTTCAAGCTGGCGAAGAACTTTCTCTCAAACTGGCGATTAAAGTTGAGCTAAAAGTTCCGGCGACTTACCTGTTCGGAGGCGAGGTACAGGTCTTTCCGGAACGTCAGCCCGAGCACGTCCAGATCTTCACGCCCGTATCGGAACGCGGCCAGCACGTGTCCAAACACCTTGCGATCCTTCACGTAGTCGGGATCTATCAGTACGACGCCGTCTAAAAATACGTTTCAAACGAAGGGGGAGGAGGAGGGCGTGGGAAACGAGGTAAAAGTAAACAAGATTAATTACAGCTGTAAATCATTGGGGGCATGTTTGTAACGATGCAGTTATTAATCTAATTGTAAACAAATTGATTCCCGAAGCTTACCTATGGGGTCTACATGCGAAATGTGGTCCACGAAGTCCCGTTTGCCCAGGTAGACTGTTATTTTGCCGTTGGAGGAGCTCTTTTTGAAAACCCTGTGGAAAAAGGTGCAGACACGAAAATCTTCATTAGTTAGATCAACAAAAAGCAGGCAGCAGATTTGAGCAAGTGTAATTAGATTCGCATTCCCGCAGCAGTTGTGGTTTTGCCTGCGAGGATTTTCGAGGTCCCCGGACATGGGCAAACTGTCGCCGTCGTAACGTAACGTCACAAGGCTCCCGAGGAGTGTTGCGGTCGTCCCAAGGATAACAAGCAGTAGCAGCAGCAATTTGGTATAATTGAGGGGATAATTAGAGTCGTCTGCTTACTTGCTGCTGCTGCTGAATGCTTTCTAGTAGAGGAGCTTCACTAGGATCTGAGAAGCGCAAGGACGAATGAAATTTCCCCATGGTGACTGATGGCTACATTTAATTTTAATCAAATATGTTTGTCTCATTTTCTTGAACATATTCGCAACTTCAAAAACACTGTTTTCTACGTCAAATCATGTGTCATTAAAATTATCTTTTCTTATTTTAACAATTTTGCTAAGCTTGCTAGTATTTAATAATTTTTCATTATAAAGCAGTTTTTTAATATTTTCAACTTCTTCCTTGAAATTAACAATTCTTTATATATGAGCAATACTCTACAAAATCGGTCTTTTTTTTTTCTTTCTCCGGCTGAAACTTTTTTGGTGCCTTCGGTATGCCCAAATATGCCATTTTACATCATTAGTTTGTCCATTTAATTTTCCATACAAATTTAGCAGCTGTCCATATAAAAATGATGTATGAAAATTCAAAAATCTGTATCATTTGAAGGAATTTTTGATCGATTTGGTGTCTTCGGTAAAGTTGTAGGTATGGAAAGGACTACACGGTAAAAAAAAATGGTGATTTTCAATTTCACTATTTATCACTAAAACTTCATTCGCAAAAAAAACACTATTTTGAATTTGTTTCATTTTCTGATTTGTTTTAGGGAACATCAAATGCCATCTTTTCAGAAATTTCCAGAATGGGCAAAAAATCTTCAACAGAGTTATGATTTTTTTAATACTGATTTTCCAAAAAATCGAATTACCGGTCGCTAAAAATTTTCAACTAAATTTTTCGATGTAAAATCGAATTTGCAATCAAAAAGTACATTAGTGAAATTTTGATAAGGTGCACCGTTTTCAAGTTAAAGCCATTTTTAGGTGACTTTTTTAAAAATCGTCGAAGTTTTTAATTTTTAAAAATTAGTGCACATGTTTGCCCACTCTTTAAAAAAATATTTTCAAAAAGCTGAGAAAATTCTCTATATTTTGCTTTTTTGAACTTTGTTGATATGACCCTTAGTCGCTAAGATATTAAGATATTGCCATGCAAAGATTTAAAAACAGGAAAATTTATGTTTTTTAAGTCTCACCCAAACAACCCAATATTTTCTAATCTCGATATCTCAGCAACTAATGGTCCGATTTTCAATGTCAAAATATGAAACATTCTTTAAATTTTCTGATCCTTTCTAAAAAAATATTTAGAATATTTTGAATTAAGACTGACATTTCAAAAGGGTAATATTAAACGTTTGGCCCTTTTGAAATGTTAGTCTTGATTTAAAACAGAATTGTTTCATATTTTAACATTGAAAATCGGACCTGCTGGAATTTATTTTGGATGCGTATAACATCAAAACCTCTTTTTGTTTGCAAAATATTTAAGCTGCACCTCGTCCTTATTGTACTTAAAAAAAAGACAGAAAAAAGTTTTGGAAAACCAATTTATTTGAAAATAGCTCATAGAAATATCTAAGCTATTCTTTTTTGTTAAGAATTGGCATGTTTAAAAGAATGCAAAAAGTACAGAAATGATTGAACTTATTCATTTTCAAAGAACTGGTCATATTGAAAGGAATGCAAAAACTCCCAGAAATTAGTAACTAATAGTCTCATTGATCGTCCAAATAACTATACAGATTTTTTTCTGAAAGCCTATAAATTTTCAAAGAATTACCTATAGGTATGATAAAAAAATGCAAAAACTCCCACAAATGAATAAATTCATGTTTTTAATTGTCCAAAAAAATGGGCATTTTTGAAAGAATGCAAAAACTACCAAAAATATGTTTCTTTTAAGAAAGCAATTCATTTTCAAAGAACTGGTAATGTTGCAAATAATGCAAGCAGTCCCAGTAATTAATTAAATCACGTTTTAAATAGGCCAAAGAACTAGTAATGTTTGAAAACTGCAGAAATTATGTTTTGTTGAGAAACCAATTTACCAGTTCGGTCATGTTTCAAAGAAGAAGGCAAAAACCGCCAGAAATAAATAAAATCATTTTGAAAATAAGTTGTCTAAACAACTGATCTCTTAAAAATACAGATATTTTATTAACCAATTCATTTTTAAAGAACTGATCAAGTTTGAAAAGAATACAAAAACCAGCAGTATTTTTTATTATTAAAATTATTTAAAAAAACTGATATCTTTGAAAATAATGCAAAAACTTTCAGAAATTAATAAAAACATCTTTTAAATTTTCCAAAGAACTGGTAATGTTTAGAGAATGAAAAACAAAAAAAAGTTTGTTAATCAATAATCAATTAATTTCCAAAGAATCCTGATCACGGAACCTAAGTCCATTTTTCGAAATCTTGAGAATTAAGGGCGGTACGACCCTTTCCATTTTTGAACATTTACCATTTGTTTATGATAATTTGCTGAAACTCGTAATTCTAAAATGGAGCCGAATTGGTCACGATGATTCTTGGCGCAACTAATTAGACAAGTATTTTTTTAAATTTGGTCAATGTGAAGATGGTTCCCAAATTCGAATTTCAAAACATGAAAAATTTGTTTTTTAAATAAATAAAAAATAAATTTAAGGTTATAAGTTGGGTTCATAAGAAGGATAGTTTTAATACCAAAAAACTAGCTGAACATTTTGAAAGATCCTGTCTTTTTGACAATTATTTTTTCACGTTGTTTATTTAATGTTTTTTTAAATCCAAAATAAAGCCATTAGAAGCAAATCAGGGAGCAAAACAGCTTTTAAAAGTAATATGCATTCAATTGTTAACCTAATAATATATATTTTGTATCGATCATTTATTTTTTTATTTTTTTCATTTGAAACAGTTTTAATTTTTATAATTTTGATTTTTTTGGTATTCTGCCCACAAAATGGATACAAATATGATACTTGAAAAAAAAATCCGAATTTACTCGATCGACAAAAACAGAAATAGAGATGAACGAAATTTGTACTAAACATATTCAACATTCTTCATATTTGTTCGATTTGAATAAGGCCAATGTAAGTTTAATTTCAAAATTGAAATTGTCATTAGAAGAAACATCCAAAATCGTTTGTAAACTAGAATATATTACTTTACGTTTATTTATGCACTTTTAAATTAAATAAAAGCTTTTAAACCATTTTTCAAATTTTTAATTTTATGACCAGATATCTAAAAAACGCTCAAAATTTTCGGAAATTCATTGATATTTACAGCATAACTGCAATAATGTTAAACACACGTTGTAATTTTTTTCTGCCTAATAATTTTGAAAATTTGTCTTGAAATTTGAAATTATGTTTTCTTTGCAAAACTCTTTTCCCAGTAGTTGACACCCTAGCAATGTGACACAAAACCCTCGCAGGAGTCGTCCTCCTCCTTTCTCTTGGTCACCATAATGTCATTGTCCATTTGGCTGCTCGATAACGCAATGCAAATGATTTGATAGTGGATCTGGCCAACTCCATTCTGACTAGCTCCAGTGAAGCCAGCGAGGACATATATGGGGTCTGGTCAGTGTATGGTTAACACTTGCCTTGCATGGTCTACCAACTAAACTCAACTAAAGTCGTAAGGATTCACTGCCCGATGGAGGGCGATAGGAAGCTCGTTTATGTCCGGGGATTGCAACTGTGTCGTCTGTCGTGGTTCATGGAGATGGGGATAGTTTTGCTTCGGGGAGCAATGTTGGCACAAGTTATCGAGAGATAACAATAAATGAAGAAGTTAGTTTGTGTGTCAATCTCTTGCTGTTTGAATGTTTATTAAATTATTTGCATTTATTATGATCAAGCCATGCTTGAAAGGACGAGCAATCCGACAAACTTTGTACGTGTATCTCTTACAAGATTCCAGAAAATAAAATAAGATGGCTTTTCAAAGTTGATCAGCCGCAGGCCAACCGGAAAAAGTTAAATTTCATGCATTGAAAAAATCCACTTTTGGTAGCACGCTTCAAAAACAAAGAAAAACCCACATTGCCCTCGAAAAAAAAAAACTTCGGAAGCATAAACGAACCCAATTTACTTATCCCAAAAAGCGATGAAAAGAGATCCCTAATTTTTTGCTCTTTCCACCTCCCTTGAAAAAGCTTCGCTTTAAGAACGAAAGCTTTGCACCATCTGCGAGATTTGGAATAAAAACAAATCGAGTTTTATTCATTTTCAGCCGAATTTCCATATTGAACTGCTCGAAGCCGATAAATCGCAGCCAAACCAACAGTTGCTCAAATCGTGATCTATTACCCAGGAGGAACTGGTAGAAGCTCGTAATTTCCCTCATAAACTTCCAAATCGCGCCGATATCAGCGACGGGCTGCGCATCATAAAGTAGCAGCACCACAGCCCAGAGTGATATATTGCCCAACATTGGCACCCTCGCCGTTGATTGAGGTGGGTGGGTGGGAAAAGGGGGATTGCCCAACATCATCGAACCAATATTTCATGCTAGTGTAGCGAACCCATTATACGACATCACCATAAACATATATAGTTTTGGGCTGTTTTTGGGGAAGGTACTGGTCTTGGTTCTGGTATTTGGGAGGTGCACGGTGGGGTTTATTGAACAATACGTTACGTACGTCATTAGAAAAAACTTGTTACATTTATGACAGACTAACTGTTAGCTTTTGAAAAGTAAATTATTCATAATAAAATTTAATAAACCTTACAAATTAATTAAAATTGAAAACCTAAGGTTTTCATAAGCTGAGCAGTTCTCTACGAAATCGGTCTTTTTTCTTCAATTTAAATTTTTGTATTTTTCAATCCGGCTAAAACTTTTTTGGTAGGGGAAATTCTCGTATCTTTGGCAGGTTAAGCTCTCGCTCCTAACTCCATCCAATTTGCTGATTTTCACTATTTAAACAAATAATTTTGCAAAACTTATGATTGAAACTTCTTGCTCACTTCTTATTCAGCTATTTATCACCCGATTTCAGTTGAAAACGCTTTTAATTAGCTTTAATTGAATGTCAAAGTTCTGACCTGCCAACATTAGAGGCACGCTGGAATTAGATGCTGTTCCCCTACCTCCGGTATGCCCAAATAAGCCATTTTGCATCATTAGTTTGTCCATATAATTTTTCATACAAATTTGGCAGCTGTCCATACAAAAATGATGTATGAAAATTTAAAAATCTGTATCTTTTGAAGGAATTTTTTGATCGATTTGAAGTCTTCGGCAAAGTTGTAGGTAAAGATACGGACTACACTGGAAAAAATGATACACGGTAAAAAAAAATTGTGATTTTTTATTTAACTTTTTGACACTTAAAATTAATTTGCAAAAAACACTATTTTTTTTTATTTTTTGTATGTTTTAAAGGACATCAACTTTTCAGAAATTTCCAGGTTGTGCAAAAAATCTTTGACTGAGTTATGAATTTTTGAATCAATTCTGATTTTTTTGAAAAAAATTTAAATATTGGTCGCAAAAATTTTTCAGGTTCATTTTTCGATGTAAAATAAAATTTTCAATCAAAAAGTATTTCAAGTTAAATCCATTTTTAGGTGACTTATTTGAAAATAGTCGAAGCTTTTCATTTTTTTTTTAAATTAGTGCACATGTTTGCCCACTTTTGAAAAAAAATAATTGAAAAGCTGAGAAAATTCTCTATATTTAGCTTTTTTGAACTTTGTTGATACGATCCTTAGTTGCTGAGATATTGCCATGCAAAGGTTTAAAAACAGGAAATTTGATGTTTTATAACTCTCATCCAAACAACCCACCGTTTTCTAACTTCGATATCTCAGCAATTAATGGTTCGATTTACAATGTTAAAATATGAAACATTCGTGAAATTTTCCTATCTTTTCGCAAACAATATTTTCAAATTTTTAAATCAAGACTTTCAATATTAGGCCCTTTTAAATGTTAGTCTTGGTTTAAAAATTCGGAAAATATTTTTTTTCAAAAAGATCGTAAAATTTCACGAATGTTTCAGATTTTAACATTGTAAATCGGACCATTAGTTGCTGAGATATCGAAGTTATAAAATGGTGGGTTGTTTGGGTGAGACTAATAAAACATCAGCTTTTCAAAAATATTTTTTTCAAAAGTGGGCAAATATGTGCACTAATTTTCAAAAATTAAAAACTGCGACTATTTTCAAATAAGTCACCTAAAAATGGATTTAACTTGAAAACGATGCACTTTATCAAAATTTAACTTCAATACTTTTTGATTGAAAAGTTTATTTTACATCGAAAAATGAAGTTGAAAAATGTTTGCGACCGATATTTCAATTTTTTCAAAAAATTAGTATTGATTCAAAAATTCATAACTCAGTCAAAGTTTTTTTGCACAACCCGGAAATTTCTGAAAAGTTGGCACTTAAACATACCAAAAAATAAAAATAAAAATTGTGTTTTTTTTGCAAATCAAGTTTTAGTGACAAAAAGTTAAATAAAAAATCACCAATTTTTTTTTCACCGTTTATAGTTTTTCCAGTGTAGTCCGTACCTATACCTACAACTGTGCCAAAGACCAAATCGATCAAAAAATTCCTTCAAAAGATACAGATTTTTGAATTTTCATACAACATTTTTGTATGGACAGCTGCCAAATTTGTATGGAAAATTATATGGACAAACTAGTGATGCATAATGGCTTCTTTGTGCATACCGAAGGCACCAAAAAAGTTTCAGTCGGATTAAAAAAATACAAAAAAATCGAATGCTGAGCTGTTATTTTTTCAATTGTCAGTATTTAAAAATCTAGTCAAATCCAGCCTAATATTTTTAGGTTTTCTTAAAACTAAAACTTTATTTTTAAATTCCAATAAACTAAAAATGATTAACAATTCTCTTTGTTTTTGAAAATTGAATTCAGCATTTAAAAAAAATATTAATCTTGTGTGCAGTGATTTGTTGAGGTTTAAAAAAAATCTTTAAACTGATATAAATTTTAGTTAAGGTATGTATCACTCAGCTCCAGTTTAAAAAATAGTTCGAATTTAACATCATTACATGCTACCATTAAAAATTAACTAAAATATCAATGAATTCATAAAAATATTTGCTTCCAAAACTTTTAAGTTATTTACTGGTTTGTGGTCACAATATTGTTTTTTTTTTTTGAAATACCTGTTTAAAAGTTTTTTTTTTTTGAAAGTGCTTATCAAAGCATTATACACACAATTTTGAATAGTTTACAATCGATTTTACAAGTAGGTATTTGTGTATAAAAAAAAACAATTTTAGCTAAAAATTATTTCACCCCGGATTTCCTGATGAAATTTTGAAAAGGGAAGAGACAAAAACTTAAATTATTTGATTTAAAATGTTTAAATAAGCTGTTTTTAAACTTTTACAAGTTTTTTTAATGATTTTTTTTTTTGGTCCAATCCAAATTTGGAGGGCAATCTGATTTTTTGGAGAAGTTTTTTATTGAGCAAAACACTTGTTTCTTCCATCATTTTTAGTATTTTGATGTGCAGGTATCTTGCAACCATTATCTTAAGTATATTTTGCAACGTCTTTTAGTCACTCTCCGATTTGTTCAGCATGTTTAACTTTATATATATATATAAAAAAATAATATTTTTTTAAGTCACAAAAAATTTGTTTAAAAACATAATCTGTGACATGACAAAAACTTTAGCAAAATGAATTTAGACAAAAAGTAGGGGATATTAGCTAAAAAACGACCAAAGACGACCCAAAACAAATATTCTAAAATAGACACAGAGTCACACGGAACAAATAAAACAAAAAAAAAAACAAGACATTCGAAAAAAAATAAATTCTAAAAAAAATAAGTTCGATCAAAATATCACAAAAAGACAAAAAGTAATTATTGATTATAAAATATCAAAATTATTTATATTGAAAAAAGCAGACAATTTCACGAAGGTTTCACTTTTGAACAATTTCCAAGAAACCGCTAGTTAAAAAAGAGAACTTATAATTTGCTTATAATATGAGAAACACTGAAAAAAAAACTCAATTTCACAAAATTGTTTATAGGTTATAACTTAGGAAAGCGCAATCCGCTTTCAAAATTGAAAAATTGAAAATTGTGGGAAATTTTCTCTAAACATTTGTGATAGTTTTCCTTGATATGTTTATAACAAGTAAATTGTTCACTTAATCGAAAAATATGTAAAGTCATTTTTAAATTAAATGTTACATCTCAATATAATTTTTTAAACAATTGTTTGACTGTTTTTTTTTATATATTTCTACCTATTTTTTTTATTTTATTAATTTTTAAACCCAGCACCATCTTAAAATGTAGCGCAAAATTTTCCTCTTTTGTTTAGCTAAAAAATAACATAAGAAAATACAACTAGCTTTCAACCCCACCGTGCAAATCCCACCCCTGCTTCATTGATATGTCACGCACGGAGACCCGATTCGTTCAATATCTTAACTTCGCTCACATACACACACCTTCGCCACTATATAGTCACAGTTTCCATGAGGGGAAAATATCCTGCCCAAAGTTTCACCGGCCCAAGTTGCCCAACTTTTTTTTATTCCGTCGACGGTTGTCTGAGAGCCCGTTGATGGCTTATTCCCACGAACATCCGATAACACGGCTTTTATCCTTTCTCATCTATCATTTGCGAAGCTTTCTTTTTTTTTTTTTTGGAGAGTTGGGGTAGGGAGCTTCCATGAAAGCTCGCAAGCTGTCCTCCGCCGGCCGATATGTATATTAAGCCGTTTTTATACGGCAGGACGTCGAAAAGGTTTTTTTCGGTGGCAAAATGGTTTAACAATATTGACTTAGGATTGTGGGGCCAGATGGAGCTCCGGAAGAACCCAACTAGATTGAACTTCCTTCGATTTGGGAATCTGATGAAAGCATTTTCTCCTCAGAGTGGACTTCGTGGAAAATGCGAATCTTTTTAGCTTAAAGAGCTCGAAAAAAGCACTCACCTGGTAGCCTGCTTTTTGGAGCTCCCATCGTCCACGTCCGGATCCGGCGAGGGCGCCGGTGACCGCGGGGACGATCCTGGCAGGTGGTTCATGGTTTGGCTCGCACACACACACACTCACACTAGCTCTATCTACCGACCGCTACTAGTTCTGCCACCTTCCAAATCCAGCTCGGTCACGGTGCTTGATGTCTTCAGCGCTGCCAATAACTTTCGATTTTCCCCTTGGTGCAGGAGCTTTTTCTACGTTACTTTCCTTTTTTTCACTATATACACTAATCTAAATTGACTCGGGATTTTGATTAATCCTTGGTAGCACTTGCACTTTGCCCGGAATTCCGCTTCCCAAACGTATCATTCAAACATATTAGAACAACTTTGACCTAATACACAATTCATGCTGGCGACGATGGTGATTCACTCTGCTGGAAAAAATAATTAAGAATCAAAAACAAACTTTTACTTTCACCGGTTCTCCAATTTCCAAAAATGCGCTGTTGTTTCCCATCCCGGTTTCAACCGGTTGTTTTTCACTACCCCCAAGTCTCACATTGCACCGCCGAAAAACGTGTAACTTTATACGAAAAGATAAACACTCTTCGTCGAACACTGTGCCCGCGGCTTGCGGCAAATTGTTTATCTTTCCACGATCCACGAATGCTGCGCCGAAACCGTTCTCAAATAACACACAATCACAGATTTTTTTTTCATGATACATTTATAATCGCAATATGTTGTGATGAACTACGTAACAACGTCACGCCATTTGGTTAAGGCAATAGCAAAACTTTTTTTCATTTTCAGCAAGTAATTTCGATGGTTAAGGTTGTTTACGCACAAATTTCTCAGCTGACACTTGAGTTATTTGGGACGGTGAAGACGAAGGAAAGCTAGGGTGGTCAGTTAATTTACATTTTGTTTATTGGACCATTAACAAAAATAAATCTGCAGATTAGTTTTCATCTTTTTCCAAAGGTTTTTTTTAATTAAATTTTCACCTGAAAAATGATAAAAACCAGTTTTGAGGGTGAAGCTACACATTTTATTATACTTTGCACGTAAATAAATCAATTGATAAATTTACACAGTAAAAAAACTTTATAACATTTGAAAATTAGTACATCTTTGCACCAGTTTAAAAAATTACGTTACCCTGAAAATTATGTAAATTTTACATTTTGTCAGTGTAACTCCACTTTACATTTTTTCATGTATGACAGTAAAAAAGTTAAAATTTAACGAATACAAAAAGAAAAATATTTTAACAGGTAAAAATCTGTATTTCTATGCGAATTTACAACAGCAAGCCGAAATTTACAACTGAGATATGTTGTGGTGAAATTACTTAAAAAGGTATTTTTTTAATTTCTGATATGATGTAATTTTACCTTAGTAAAGATTCCACTTTTTCAGCACAACCACGGAAATGTAGTAAATTTACACATTCGTAGAGATGAAATGATAATTTTTGTGGTAACTGTGGTCTGCCCATTCTCAGCTGTAATATTTCCATGTTTGTTTTACTGTGTAAGTTTGTTTTTGAAAAACATTTTTTCAGGAGACTAAAACATTTTATTATCTAAAAAAGTTATGGCCCTAATTTGTATGAGAATGACCAACATTTTATCATAACATAAAAGATGTACTCATTCCCAGATGCAATACCATCATGATTTTTTTACTGATTATCTTATTACAAAGAATCAGATGGGTAAAAAAAATGAAACAAAAATTTTGGGAGCCTATTGAGTACCTAATAAGGCCGTTGCAAACATTTTTTGAAGTTTATTTCGTGGGTGAGGCTTTTCCCCCTTCAATATCAGTCCAAAAAATAAGGGGACAATTTTTTTCAAAAACCTTTAAAATTTTAATGGAAAAAGAAGTCTAATGAACTGACAATAAATTGAAATGCATTTTACTACGTTTAAAAACAGATTTAGCATATTTGAGATCGATCAACAATATTTTATTTTTTTTGTGAAATTCCGCAAAAAGTTTTTTTTTTTTTCAAAAAAAAATATTTCGCTAATACTTCGATATTTTTTATTTATTTTTTTATGTCGTTTAATGTAGCGAAATAGCCCTTCTTTCATGATGCCAAATTTCATGCTTGCTTACATGTTCTTCGAAATAAAAATAAGTGTTTTTTTCCGATCTGTGTTTCAAATATTCAAAATTTGATAGAAAATACGAAAATAAACGTTATACAATGTATTATAAATTGTTAACAATAAATTGTGCTAGATTTATTAATGAAAACGTTTATTTATGGTATTGTCATCATTTAACCCTCCAAGCTTACTTTTTTTTGTCATGTGCATTTTTTCAATTTGATTTTCATTGGTCGTATTAGATCTGCTCTACAACCTACTATCATTACCTTTTGCCAATTTGGTTTATGGTCACTTTTAATTTAGTGGCATTAGTTGAAAACAAGCCCATAAATTAGCATAAATACAAAAAATCAAAACATTCACAGCAAAAAAAAATGCGATGTAAAATCAGATGCAAAATCAAGCTCATCACCTTTGTGAGAAAAGGCATTGAATGTTTCACACTGCATGTCATATTTTTCTAACCACAAAAAACTGCAACCAACGGGATTCAAAGCCAACACGCACGAAGAGGACAAGCGCCTTAGCCTGCTCGGCTATCATGAGCTTGACATTTCGGTCAATAAGTTTCTTAATTGATGGGCTACATATTTGTGGGTGTAATATTAAATGAAATTTGTTAAATAATGCAACATTTATATTACAATCAAGCATTTTACACGCAGTTGAATTACTACTTTTTTTCTGTGTTGTCAAAGTCACTGAAACAAGTAAAACCAACAAACGCAAACTTTTCTACATAAGCAAAGATTCAATAATAGAGCTTTCTAAGCCCGATGTCACGCACACTAGCTTACCATTTGTTTTTGCTGGCGGGTACAAATTTTAACCTAGAAATCCTTCGTGTACGTACACGCAATACATGCGCACGTAGATAACTCTATGGCGGAATTTTATTAAACGTTTTATCGAAGCTCGTCTATAGGCGAGGTTAGGTATTATAAAGTTATATTAAAAAGAAAAGGGCTCGCCACCTCGTAATTTTACTCAGGCTCTGAAAAACATCAGAAAATTAAGAAATTTTCATATAGTTTCATGTGATTTCATTTCATTTCGTTTCAATTTCGATCTGCCATATTTAAACATATTTTCGTTTTTTAAATAAAATTACCGTAAACTGAGGTCAATCGGGACACATGGGGCGAATTGGGACAGCAGTTTCAACCATGTTGGAGCACAAAATTTTGATTTTTCTGGTTGGTTTCGGTTAGAACAGACTCAGGCCAACAAAATGTGTACATCCATTTCCAAATTTAAAAGCTTTAAGTGCTCTAAAAACTGCTGTTCCTATTCAGACTGTAGTCTCGATTCACCCCAGATTACGGTACGTGATTATCTAAACATTTAAAAATTGATAAGAATGATCAAATCGATTGACCACTCTTTTAAAACAAATTTTGTTTTCGTCCTTGTTCGTTGACGTTGTCATTGATACCGAATCCTTCGAACTTCCATTCCCACGCTTCATCGCCACCTGTCGAATTTGGTGCCTAATCGGAAAAGCTTTGATTTCTTCTCGGTATCTTTCTCAATCAATGTTTGCGTCCAAAACGAGCGCGATAAGACACTTGAAAAACATTGCTTTCCACAGATTCGCCCACCCCACAACTCCTAGTTAATGCCGCACTTAACTCGAGTGACCGGAAAGTTTTTCATGCAAATTTAAATAAGCTCAAACATTATCCTTCCGCGGGTCCCCGAACGTCACAAAGTCAATCCGCGTAGTCACAGGCTTAAAACATTCATGGGCAAATTTCAACAACCACGCCCCTCCAATCGACAATTTTAGCGCACTACAAGCAGCCCTCCCATAAACACATTAAGGAGTGGGGGAGAGGCCGACCATCTCCCCTTTCTTCGTTCCGTAAACACGTGCCCTAAATGACTCGCTGATGTCGTTGAATAATTCATGCCCTCCGTCGTCGTCGACGTCGTCTTTTTGGCCTCCGAATCTCGGTTCCTCGAAATGTCTGTCTCCACTTTGTATATATCCTTATCGATTCTCGTCACACTGATTACAGCTGTTTTCTTCGGGATAATTCGAGAAAACACAAACATCGTTCCGTCACAGCTGAGCTGCCGCAGACTGGTTGGATCCAGCGGGGTTGGAATTTCTCAGCGAAATTCCGCGAATATCGCTGGCGTAATTAACTTTGCAGCCGCTGCCTGGCCAGGTACGTCGAAGCTTCCACGGAATTCTGTAAGAAATGGGAGAAAAATGACATCTGTTAGCGAAATGTTTGACAGTTTCAGGTACGGACTCGCTTGAAATGAGTAAGGTTCTGACAATAAATTAATCATAAATTTCCACCCCCAAGAAAGGGGCTCGATTGGGGCCACGCCAAAAAACTCTTTCTTTGAATAAATTAGTCCGTGATTTACAATTAATAAATATTCCACCGCGTCAACTCTTCGTGGGTGTCTTCTGCCGTGTTTGGCAGCGGGCTTGAATTTTAGCGCAAAATTAATGTATTTTTAATGATCGTTTGTTTGTGCGGTAAACGGGCCTATAACTGCCTGTAAGTCGTCTCCCGCGTCGAACAGAGTTATTGGTGGTTTCCCCCAATAAGAGTGCGGGGAGGGAACGAGCTTTTAGGCGTGCGCGCCCGATGATGTTCCGAAGATGGTTGCGGCCGCAGGTTGGATCGCTCATTAATCACAGAGCCATCGGTCAGAAGAAAGAAAACACGGTGGACGAGTTCAATGGTCGTCTTTTTTTTAATAAGACTGAAGATTTAAAGAATCTTTTGTTCAATTGATTTTACATGCAACTACATTTAAAAAATAATAATACCATGAAAAATATGAACAATTCATCAAAAACTCAAAACTGATTATTAAATAAAATGTGTACCAGCCTTATCGGTTTCATGAAAGACATTTTACCACTGCAGTGGCATTCGTGTCTCAAGGAAAACATTTCTAACAACTTTTGCTTCAGCTTTAACCTTGGAGCAAATACGGTCAATTTAATTTTGATGATCTTGTGTTTTTGCACAAAAGATGAGATTAGTTTTGTTCGTTCTTTTGATTTAGATTGTAATGTTTTTTTTACTTTTTCTAATTATTCCAAAGAAAAAAAAAATGAATTTTGGAAGGTTGAAATTTTTTGGTAGAATACTACCTCCATTTGAGTATTTTTACCTAAACATGTGGTTTCCATTTCATTTCCTGAAGAATGTTAACATTATATTTCTTTTTTCAACATTTCCAAAGACTTGATGTCGACCAGAAACCCCGTTCTTAAGAAACTGATTTTTTTTTTTTTTGGTAAAAGTGTGGACTATTACTAAAACTGGAATATTTATATGTACGAACTAATGATTTAAATGGTCTTAAAATCAGAAAAGCAGCAAAAAAACGAAGTCTCAGAGAAATGCTCTAGTGCAAAATTTGGAGACTTTATCATAACTGGCCTAAAACATTTAGTTTGGCTCTTTTGAAATGTTAGTCTTGATTGAATAACTCTGAAAATATTCACCATAGAGAGAAAATTTAACAAAACTTAAAATTCCTGACAAAAAAAATTAAAAAAATAATAGATGAAAGATATAATTGAAAAATGATGCATCATATGAAAATAGAAAAAAACGATCGCAAATTTATTTTAACATAAAAAAAAATCGATCATTTTCCAAAACATTGATAAAAAAGCTGTTTTACAAAAAATACAAAATAGCCGAAACACAAATGTCCGTCAAGTTTTGTGATAAGAAACATAAAAAAATCCGTCAAACGGTTTCACTGAAATTCTATAATATTGAGACATTCATATCTTCAATTTTAAAATTTTTAATTCCGCAAGTTTTAAAATTCTGATACTCAAAATAAAACATTGTTAACAAATTTTTTATTTATATTTGAAATCCTAAAATTATACAATCCTTAATTTTAAAATCCAAAAATTTAAAGTTCAAAAATCTTATAATTCTAGAATCCTGAAACCCTAAAATTCTACAATCAAAAAATTATACAATCCTTAAATTCTACAATCTTAAATTCAAAAATCCTGAAATTCTAAAATCCTAAAATTATATAATCCTAAGCATTTACAATTCTAAAATCTTAATATTCTATTATCCTGAAATTCTAAAATCCAAAAATTCCACAATCCTAAAATTCTAAAATTCTAATGTCCTAAAATCATAAAATTCTACAATCCTAAAAGTCTTAAATTCCCAAGATTCTAAAATCCTTAAATCCAAAAACCCTAAAATAATAAAATCCTAAAATTCTCACATTATTATATTAATAAATTTAGCAACTCTTAAATCCAACAATTTTAAAATTCTAAAATTTGAGAATAAAAATACTGAGAATTACTCTACTGTACTGTATCTGAAATTCTAAAATCAAAAAGAATACAAATTAAACAAGCAAAAAGAGTATATTTTTAACAAAATTAACTATTCTAAAATTGCATTAATCTTAAAGACCAAAATTCATAAATTTGAAAATTCTTAACAGCGACATTCTTGATTTTATTATATTAAAATTTTAAACCTTTAAACATTGAAAATCCATTTTTTTTAAATTGTATGAATATAAATATTTTTAGATTAAAATTCTAAAATCCTAAAATTATAAAATCCTACAATTGAACAATTCTCTACGAAATCGGTATTTTTTCTTCAATTTAAATTTTCGTATTTTTTAATCCGGCTGAAACTTTTTTGGTGCCTTCAGTATGTCCAAAGAAGCCAATTTGCATCACGGGCGTAATATTGAATGTTTGGCCCATTTGAAAAGTGAGTCTTGATTTAAAAAATTTGAAAACATTGTTATCGAAAAGATCGGAAAATTTCACGAATGTTTCAAATTTTAACATTGTAAATCGAAGCTTTATTTGCTGAGATATCGACGTTAGAAAATGGTGGGTTGTTTGGGTGAGACTTGGAAAACGTTAATTTTCATGTTTTTAAACCTTTGCATGACAATATCTCAGCAACTAAGGGTCGTATTAACAAAGTTCAAAAAAGCAAAATATAGAGAATTTTCTCAAAAATATTTTTTTCAAAAGTGGGCAAACATGTGCACTGAATTAAAAAAAAATTAAAAACTGTGACTATTTTCAAAAAAAATACCTAAAAATGGCTTTAACTTGAAAACGGTGCACTTTATTAAAATTTCACTTAGGTAAATACTTATTGATTGGAAATTTGATTTTACATCGAAATATGAATATTTCGATTTTTTGAAAAAATCTTTATTGATTCAAAAATTATAACTCGGTCAAAAGTTTTTTGACAATTTTGGAAATTTCTGAAATGTTGGCATTTGATGTTCTCCAAAACATATCACAAAATAAAAAAATAAAAATAGTGTTTTTTTTTGAAAATCAAGTTTTAGTGACAAAAAGTGAAATTTAAAATCACCAAATTGTTTTACCGTGTATCATTTTTTTCCAGTGTAGTCCATATCCATACCTAACTTTGCCGAAGACACCAAATCGATCAAAAAAATCCTTCAAAAGATACAGATTTTTGAATTTTCACATATCATTTTTGTATGGACAGCTGCCAAATTTGTATGGAAAATTATATGGACAAACTGATGATGCAAAATGGCTTCTTAGGGCATACCGAAAGCACCAAAAAAGTTTCAGCCGGATTGAAAAATATAAAAAACGAATGATCAAAATCTCAGCGAATTGATCATGTTTGATTGCAAATTTGATTTTGCACCACTCAAGTGTAAAATATACCCTTTTTAGTATTTTAGATTTTTTATTTGACGAACAAAGTGTATAACAAAAATGCAAACATGCAAATTGAAAAATTTCAAAAAATAAATTTGAAATTCGACTTAAATGGGGTCGCAGAGCTTAAATTTGATGTTAAAAAGAAGGAAATAAAAAAAATAAGCGATTCTTTTCTTGATTTGAGTATCCGAAGAAGCACACAATCCTTAGGAAATCGAATGCAGACAATATTATAAATCAGGTTTCTGAAAAAAATATTTTTGATTGGAATTTTAATTAATAGTGCAAGAAAGTGCTTTAAAAATGTGAAAAAAAAACTCCCCACTGAAATTTTGGGCCAATTTTAAAGAGTAGTTATTGTAAACTTTTGTTAAGTAATGAAATACAAATAATTGAATACAAAATAAAACAAATGTAAATCATAAACGAAATCTATTCACTTTCATAAATTTAACAAAGTGAGATAATGAGAAAAAATCAAGCAAACTCAACAGTTTACAATTCACTTGAAATTGTGACAAAGTTTATCCAACACAGCTCAAAACTTTTAAGCCAAAGTGCCCCAGCTTTACACCATATTCCATTACACGACGATCCAAATTGCCCTCTTCATAACTTTTTCACGGGACGAAGTTTGTCAAGTGACTCCTTCGCTGTCTCTCTCTCACCTCTTCTGTAACGCAGTGTAATATATTTGGAATGCAAAGTAACAATTTTTGCTGCTTCCCGTGACGCGCTCACCGAGGGGAGAAAACATCACATTTTTACACACTTTTCCCAAGAATGCTTTTGGGAAGGGGGAATTTTTCAGAGCTTTTTCGCTGGCGCATTCCTGGTCTCTGGGAAGGAAATGCACTTTTCCTTCCACGTTGAGAGCAGCGCGTGAGAAAAAACCTTGTGCTACTTTCCCGCCATCCCGCGTGCTAAAATGTGCGATTCTGGGATGTTATTACGACATCGTCACTTGCTGGATGTAACAACTTTGTTCCATATTTTCCCGAGCATGCTTGTCCTACCGACTCTCTCTCCCCGTGGAGTCGTTGATCCAGATTCTCCCCTACTTAAGTTGGAGCAGACGTGCTCCAACGCGCTCCTGAGGGATTCCAGGACCAAATAATGCTGGCTTGAAGAAAGGGAGTACAAATTGGGCCAAAAGCTTCAAAGTTATGAGCTTGGTTCTTGGAAATTTATTCGAGATTGGGTTCAATTGAAATATTGACGATGGATTGTAAAAATCAAGTCAGCTTTTGATGAAAATTAAAAAAAAAAGTTCCAGCACGTTTCATAACATGATAACTGAAGGGTTATTGCTTGACAGCTCAACTTTGCTGCCTCTCGCCACGACGGCGGCGGCGACGACGACCAAAAAGACTTCTTTCTGTGAATGTGTGTGTGTTTTGTAGAGCAATGTATGTGACTGTGACAAGTGACAGGGTTGGAAATTGGAGCAGACAGCTTTATTTTTAGCGAGGCCAAGTTAAGATGGAGCTTTTCGCGATCTTTATACACCACTTTTTTCGCTGTTTCCGTTGATCTTTTTCAGCTTTCGAAAGTTGTTACAAGGATAAAATTTGACATCACCATGTGTGTCATTTGAGCAGCTCAGGAGGTTGAGTGAGGTGGTTTAAAGTATGAGGAGATTGATATTTTCGACTAAGATTCTGAAAAACTGCTCTTGACGGAATTTTTTTTTTCGTGGCAACAATTTTGTAAATCACAAATTTACCTCCAGCACATTTACATTTTGCGTGTCATTTTAAATACTTCAAGTATGTTAAAGAAATAATAAAAAAAAATCAATCATGATTTTCGAAATTTGGAAACAAAAAGTATCATGAAATTCTTTATATATCATTTCAGTTGTGCTTCTATCAAAAAATTCCAAAATGTTAAATAATCCATAAAGAATTCTTTCAAATATTTGTTTTCACTAAAGTTTAACTATAACGATCTGTGGTCCCATAATTCAAAATGTGTTTAAAAGATAAAACATTTTATTTGGTTTGAAATGAATAAATAAACGTTATAAGATGGTTACAATTGATTTTCCAAGTTTTTCAATGAAAAATTTAATTTCTATCAATTCTATTATTTTATTCTATTATTTTTTCCTCTTAAATATTCAAGGGGATGGGTTGCAGAGAGTAGAGACAAAAACTTTAAATTATATTTGCGATGGCCTTTTTTTTTAATTTGAAGATATATTTTTAGCTTTTAACTTTTGAAATTTTTGGTTACTTATTTCATTTGATTTTAATTTCATTTTAAATTTTAAATTGTGGTAGTCAATTTATTTCTAATAATTCGATTTTTGAATCTTAAAATATTTATAATAATAAAATTGAACCAAAAATTGTTTTTAAATATTTAAGATTTAGAATTTCAACATAGAGCAATTCCAGCTCAAATCGAGAATTTTGCTGGTACTTTTGTACCCGACCCTCTCCGATTTCAACGAAACTTTGTAGACATGTCATTCTAGGCCTATATAAGCCATTTTTGTGTATCTGGAGCCAATTGTACCCGAAAATAACATTTGAGAAAGGCGTACGTTATTTAAATATTTTTGTGTTTTGTAATTCAAAAATTACTGTATCTCAAAGCCGTTGCATCGTATCAAAAAGTGGTCAAAGACAAACTTGTAGGAAATTGGACGGGTTTTCTGAAAAAAAAACACTGAAATAAAAATACACGCCCCTTCCATGAGATTTTTTGATTTTTAAGTTTAAAAGTGAAATTTTTAGGTGATGTCACGATTTTTTTTCGTTCAAATTTTTTGAGGAAATAGCCTAAAATATTACAAAAGACTCACGAAAAATGCAGGATAGTATGTATCTCTTTAAAAAATACAAAAATGATTTACTAAAACCGTTTTTTGGAAAAGTGGCCTAAACGTCAATAATAGGAATCGATTTCCTAGACAATTTTACATAAGAGTCTCCATATTGACCATTGTCCTATGTCCAATCCTTGTAAAGATACAGCGGTTTTAAAATAAAAAGGTTGAAAAAATAGGTTTTTTGGTGGTTTTTGGCAATGACTTGATTCAGTCTCGTAAATATTTTTACCGGAACGCTCGTCCAATTTCTCATAAGTTTGCTTTTGACAGCATTTCAATTGGATGTATGGGCTTACAGATATAAGCTTAATCACATTGCTTATATCTGAAAATAGAATATTTTTTTCAGTGTGGCAGAAACCTGGACAGTAAATTTGCATACGTAAATATAAAAACGGTATAAATCAAAAGCTGTCAAAGGGAAATTGGACGAGCTTTACGGTAAAAATATTTACGAGACTGAAAAATCAAGTCTGTTATATAGAAATTGCCAAAAACCACCAAAACACCTATTTTTTCAACATTTTTATTTTTGAAACCGCTGTATCTTTACAAGGATTGGACATAGGACAATGGTCAATATGGAGACTCTTATGTAAAATTGTCTGGGAAATCGATTCCCATTATTGGTTTTCAATAATGTTGACGTTTAGACCACTTTTCCAAAAAACAGTTTTAGTAAATGATTTTTGTATTTTTTTAAGAGAGACATACTTTCCTGCGTTTTGTGAGTCTTTTTGTAACATTTTAGGCTTTTTCCTCAAAAAAATTAAACGAAAAAAAATAGTGACATCACCTTAAAATTTCACTTTTAAACTTAAAAATCAAATCTTTTTAAGAAATTTTTTAAGATTTATATAATTTAAGGTTTGTTTACCTTGAAAATTACAATGAAAGAAATGCGTTTTTGTTTACTTTTATTATTTTAGAACTTTTGAAACATAATATTAGATTTTTTAAAATTTTGAATACTAGGATTTTAAATTTTTCTTAGGCTGGTACAAATATTTTTAAAAGTTTTGTCACCCCCTTCTAAATTGGTCCGAAAAATCAGGGGGCAAAAAAAATATTTTTACAATAAACTTCAAAATTTTAATGAAAATTCAAGTGCAACCAACTGAAATCAAATTAAAATACATTCTTTTGCGTTTAAAATCATTTTTAGCATGTTTGGGTGTATTAAAAAATCTTAAGATTTTTTGAAAACTTTCGATGCAAAATCTTTTTTTTCGATACATTTTTTGTTTTTGTCAGATCTTAGATTTTTTGAAAACTAATGATTGCAAAACAACTGAACTAGTGTAAAATGCATTTTAAAACACTTTTTTCATTTAAATGTGAAGACTATGGCTTGTTATTTAAATTTTTATATTTTTTTATTTTTTTGCCCCCCCCCTTGACCTCGGCCAGGGCCGAGGGACAAAAACTTTTTTAAATATTTGCATCGGCCTTAACAATTTAAAAATTTAAAGATTTTAGGATTTTAGAATTAGGAGTTTAAGACTTTTAAAATTGTAGAATTTTAGGGTTTTAGAATATAAGGATGTAAGGATTTTAGATATTTGGGATTTTAGAATTTTAGGATTTAAGATCCTGAATATCTAAAATCCTATATTAGATATTCAGGATTTTAGATACCGTCATCAGGAGTGACATTGGGTCTGAGGGGTGAGATTGGGTCATACAAATTTCAGCCCTTTTGTATGACCCAATCTCACCCCCCAGACCCAATGTCATCCCTGATGACGGTATTTAGGGTTTTCGAATTTTCGAATTTAAGGATTTTAGAATTTTAGTTTTTAAAATTTGTATGATTTTAGAATTTTTATCTTGATAAAAATCAAAATGAAAGAAATGTGTTTTTTTGTTATTTTTTTTTTCATTTTAGAATTTTTAAAACATAATATTTGATTTTGAATTTCAGGATTTTAGCATTTTGGGAGAATTTGAAGATTTTGGAATTGTACGGTTTTAGAATTTTAGGATATTCGATTTTTTTTCGAATTCAGTCTGATGTTTTACTCTAAGTTTGCTGCTATATTCCGTCAGCCTTTAAGCTTATACAAGAATCTTTCAGACGGCTTAAAACTGTCCGAAAAAAAATCAATAGTGCAACAATTCAATTTCATGGCAATGTCACAATCTACTCTAGCAATTCCAGAAACCTTCGATCCCGGTTTAAATCCAACGCACTATTCAGCAGGACCGTGAGCTTCCGCCCTGACTAGCAAGATTGGATTTGAATAATGCAAATTGATTCGTGTGATTCCAACCCGACGACGACGCTGTCGTC
This sequence comes from Culex quinquefasciatus, assembly GCF_015732765.1. NCBI lineage: Eukaryota > Metazoa > Arthropoda > Insecta > Diptera > Culicidae > Culex > Culex quinquefasciatus. Next base: position 20,327,548 of record NC_051862.1, on the reverse strand, counting down.
CCATCCTCCGCAGAGTCTGGTTTCCCGGAAACGGGCGCAGGACACCGGAAAATCGATTTCCCAGCGTGAATAACAGAAATTGTGTAATGTGTGCGAGTAGTTGTGTCCAGGTGTGCAAAATTACCGTTGCCCACGGTGCTTCATCAATCACCCGGAAGTTGGATAATCCTAATCCATCGTGTGTGCTGGGATTGGAAAGTGATCCGTGCTGGGTCGAAGGTTGAGCTGATTTCCATCCAAAGGGGGGATGGAGAGCTTCCGGGGCAAAGGCTTCCTTAATCCATTTTCCAAGAAAGCCGAAAAGCTGTCAAGCTATTTGCTGATCCCGCAAGGCCGCAAAATTCAACGCAAACATGTGGTCGTAATTTGATGATTTATACCACCAAGCAGTTGGCGGCAGCAGCAGTGTTGCCAATCTGGTTTCCCATTAGTGCGGTGAAACATGATGCCGTCGTCGTCGTTTTGCGCTGGGAAATGGCTTATGAATTGCCGGCTCATGTTTATAAATCAATTTTATGTGCCCAAAGCCTTTTTCAATCCGGCGAAATTTGCACTGGAATGTGCGTGGAGCTGGAGAATTTTTCCCAGTCTACTCTACTTTTAACTCCTTTAAAGTTCCTGCTGAGATTAGTTTTCCTTTTCTTCTGCACAGCATCGCCATGATTTAATCATAGCTGCATCTCAAAAGGATAAGGAAAAAACTTACTACACAGAAGGGACTTTCTTGCTACTACTTCCACCCTCAATCGTAAGTTGTTTGTGTGGGACTTTATCTGCGTTTCCGCTGTTTTGCCGGAAGTTGCCGGGGGAAACGGTTTTCGCAGCGAACGGAATTGGACTTTTCCTGTTTTGCTTCAACGCTGCTCTCGGCTGGGAACGGGGAGCAGCTTCAAGAGTGGAGGGAAAATTTAAACTTTGCTGTGGCTTTAATCCTTTATTTTTTTTTTGTGGCTTTAATCTGTATTAAGTTTTCTATTGAACGGAATTCTTACAAGTACAGTCATCCCACATATTCGGAACACCCACAAATTCGGAACACTTTTATGATAATTTGTCAATAGAATGCCAAAAGTAGCTTTTCTGTCGACCTTACTATTTTTAGAACCTTCATTTGGACATTATCTTGCTATTTCACTAGTAAAAGTAGTACTTTTAGAACAAAAAACTTCATTCCAAGACTATTTTGTCCAGAGCAGCAAAACACTGCCTCCAAATGGCCTGTTTCATAATTGTGGGATGTTATTGTGCCTCCCACTATTGTGGAACACCTGAATTTAACTGATATTTTCACACAAAAAAAGTTATCAAACTATGTATAAAACATCACTAAGCTTGAGTTGCATTGGTTTCAGTGTGAGAAGTCATTATTTGGTAATAAATATGTACTCCTGGAGAGATCCAAAGTTTGTTTACATTCGTAAAAAAGAAGTGTTGCGAATTTGTGGATTTCAAGGGTCAAAGTAATTCTTCAAAAACTTCATGTAAAAGTTAAAATCTGCAGATGTTCGATACAGCATTCGAAAGATCGCAAGAAAAGCTTTCAAATGAAGGTAAAAGTGAATCATTAAGTTTAATTATCGATTTGCTATGATTTTTTGAACATTGGCCAATCTGGAACCCGTTCCGAATATGTGGGATGACTGTACTATCTGCGGATAAACTTCAAGATTTATTTAAATCCTGACTTGATAAAAGGTGTACACTACAAGTAATCGTATGCAACAAAATAAAAAAAAAATAAGAGAAAATTTTATTTTTGCGTGGTTTACGAACGAGAGTGTAAAGAGCTTCTTTTTGCGATAAAAGAAGTCCTTCCTTTGTCATTGATGGTCGGAAGGCACGCCGAAGTATTATAAGTGGTATAAGTGGTTGTGGTGTTTTTGTTCTGACCAAAACGACCTTCTTATATCATCGGAGCTCGGGAGGCATCGGACGAAAGTGAAGCTAGTTCTGTTGAAATAAAAAATGAAAATAAGTGATTCTCACATTTATTGTTGGAAGTTAAAAAGGTAAAAAATGAAAATTACAAGAAAAAGTGATTAATTTAGGCCATCAAATTACACACTATTCCAATTCAATGTGCAAGATATCGTCAAAAGTCCTTCACACTTTCGCTAGCATCAAGCTTGTTACCAAGGATTCAATAATTACACCCCATCATCATTACCACCATCACATGTCGGAAAGTTACGCAAAAACGTGTAAAAGGTCATTGACGTCAGGACCTAACAATAACCAATGAGCTGTTTCCAACTTTTACTGCAACGACTTTCAAGATGGCCGTGAAACATAACAACAACAACAAAGAAACATCAACTCAAGAATGAAATTAAGACCAGATTATGTTGGTCGCCAACAAAGATCCTCTTTCCGTTCTCTCAAAGTAACGAGACACTTTTACGAGCGTACGCACGCACGCACATTTCTTTCGCTGGAAACATGTCTCATGGCGGGTTGAAGAGGGTGAAAAGCTTTTTTTTGTGATTTGAGAAAGCTCGACGGCACGTGTGCTGTGTCTGCCAGGATTACACGAAGAAACGTGGTCGACAAAAGAAAATATGTTTTTGCATAAGTTTAATCTGTGTTTCACTTGATTTGGGTCTTGATTTGATATCCCAGAGATCATTCAAAGAATAGTCTAACTTATTCAAGCACCAAACCCTCCGACCTAGTTCACAATAACGATATCCAGACGACGAGAATCCCAAACAGACTCATTAGGCCCTAATCAGCCTAATGAAAAGGAATGAAAATTGCGTTCCATTTCATTGCATTTTACACCACTTGGGTGTAGCTTGTACTGCCGAACGCCGAAACTGTCAACTGACCCCTGTGTCCGAATAATGACTCTCATGTTTAACTGTCAAAACTTGCTTGGGATTTACGAAGTGAAACCACCAAACTTTGTCTAGGACACGCAATTTCGGGACAAGGATCCAAACTCGCCATAATAATGGTCTGGTCAGTATAAAAAAAATCCCATCCCATTTTCATTTGCTCAGTTCGGTGATAAGGGCTGGTTTAATTAGGCCCGTCTTTGGCTTTATTAGATGAACGTACCATGATGATCGGATGAGGGGCGAAAAAAGGGTCCCCCACTTGGGTTTTCGAGTTGGATGAATTTTTTATTGGCATGGATTCGCATTCTGTGTTCCCCGGCGGGGACTTGATGGTACTTGATGCAGATCTAATTCTTCTTGGATTTCTTTTCCTCCGTCAGTTTGACGGTGGAAGAACTTGGAAGGATTTCTTCGAAGGTTATGCAACAAAGAGAAATGGATCATTTTTGAGAGGATATGCGTCACTGATGATAGTAATTCTGTCTTGATTAACTTAGCATTGTCGATAATCATCCAACCAGGTAATGAAATACACATAAATAACTAGTAAAATAAAACAAAAAGTTTTACAAATTATAAATCAGAAGAAAACAGAAAAAATATAAAAAATTGCACCTGTAAAAAAAGACGCACAAAATCGATCTTAAAATTCTTTTTAAAAATCAAGGAAAGAAAATTCTATGGTTGGAAGAGTAACTTGTTTTTTTTTTACAATTTAAATGATAATCGTATTCTATTGTACAAAATGTGAAAAACAACCAAAAAATTTAAAAAGTGACAATAAAAACATGAAAAACTAGATAGGCAAAAGGTGACGATAGGAGGTGATAGAGTAAGCCAAATACTATCAGAAACAAACAAAAAAAAATTGCAAATTATAATACTAAAAATTAAACAATATAAAACCAGAAAAGTTATTTTTTGTAGATTGTAGATTTTGTGCTCGAAATGATTTCCTAAACACGGAAAAAATAAAAATTTGGGCAGTACAGGATTGATGTTTCATAATTTTGAATGATGGATGCGAAAAAATACAATATTAAAAAAGTTCCATTTTAAAGCTTGCTCAAAAGGAACGCGGTCAAGAAAAGTAACAAAAAATTTAGATTTAACTTTTTTAATGCAACAGATTAAAAATAAATAAAGGGTTAAAATTTGAAAAAAAATTAAGAACATTAATAAAAAATAAACATTTAAAAATTTCAAGAAAAAACAATGTTTTATAATGAAAATGTACAAAATTAAAATTTAATATTTCAGAAATTATAAAATAAAAATTTGAAAAAAATCTAATGAGTTCATTCAAAAAAAATCTCGAATGTTAAATCGACACAGGCTTCTTAATTAAATTCTTAAACAAAATTCTAAAAGTAACTTTTTAAATTAAATATTAAATTCTTAAATTAAATTTTTTAATTAAATTCCTAAATAAAATTCATCATTTAAATTTTTGAACAAATTCTTAAATTAAATTCTTAAATTAATTTTTTTTTCTAAAAATTTATTCTAAAATTAAGACTTGAAATAAATTCTAACATTAAATTCATAAATTAAATTCTTAAATAAAATTCTCAAATTATATTTTTAAAATAAATACTTAAATTAAATTCATAAATTAAATTCTTAAATTGAATTCCTTAATTAAGTTTGTTTAATTAAATTCTTAAATTAAATTTTTAAATATAATTCTTTAATTAAATTCTTAGATTAGATTCTTAAATAAAATTCAAAAATAAAATTCTTAAGTTAAATTCTCAAGTTAAATTCTTAAATTAAATTATTAAAATAAATTCCTAAATTAAATTCTTAAATCAAATTTATGAATTAAATTGTTAAATTAAACTGTCAAATTAAATTCTCAAATTATTTTTTAAATTAAATTCTTAAATTAATTCTTAAATTAAATTCTTAAATTGAATTCTTAAATTAAGTTCTTAAATTAAATTCTTAAATTAAATTCTTACACTTAAATTCTTAAATTAAATTACTGAATTAAATTCATAAAATAAATTCTTCAATTAAATTACAGATTAAAAATAAACAAAGAGCTAAAATTTAAAAAAAAATTAAGAATATCAACAAAAAATAAACATTTAAAAATTTCGAGAAAAAACACTGGTTTATACTGAAAATGTACTAAAATAAAATTTCAATTCTAAAATTTCAGAAATTATAAAATAAAAATTTCAAAAAATCTAATGAATTCATTAAAAAAAATCTGGAATTTTAAATCGACACAGGGTTTCTTATTAAATTCTTAAACAAAATTCTAAAATTAAATTCTTTAAATAAATTTTTAAATTTAATTCCTAAATAAAATTCATCAATTAAATTGTTGAACAAATTCTTAAACTAAATTCTTAAATTAAATTTTAAAAATGAATTCTTAAATTAAATTCTTGAAATAAATTCTAACATTAAATTCAATAATTAAATTCTTAAATAAAATTCTCAGATTAAATTCTTAAATAAAATTCTCAAATTATTTTTTTAATAAATACTTTAACTAAATTCTTAAATTGAATTCTTAAATTAAGTTCATAAATTAAATTCTTAAATTAAATTTTTAAATTAAATTCTTAAATAAAATTCAAAAATTAAATTCTTTAGGTAAATTCTTGAATTAAATTATTGAAATAAATTCCTAAATTAAATTCTTAAATCAAATTTATGAATAAAATTCTTAAATTAAACTGTCAAATTAAATTTTCAAATATTTTTTTAATTTAAATTCTTAAATAATTCTTAAATTAAATTCTTAAATTGAATTCTTAAATTAAGTTCTTAAATTAAATTCTTAAATCAAATTCTTAAATTAAATTCTTAAAATAAATTTATAAATTAAATTTATAAATTAAATTCTTAAGTTAAATTCTTTCATTAAATTCTTAAATTAAATTATTAAAATAAATTCTTCAATTAAATTACAGATTAAAAATAAACAAAGAGATAAAATTTAAAAAAAATTTAAAAATATCAACAAAAAATAAACATTTAAAAATTTCAAGAAAAAACACTGGTTTATACTGAAAGTGTACTAAAATAAAATTTCAATTCTAAAATTTCAGAAATTATAAAATAAAAATTTCAAAAAATCTAATGAATTCATTCAAAAAAAATCTGGAATTTTAAATCGACACAGGCTTTCTTATTAAATTCTTAAACAAAATTCTAAAATTAAATTTTTAAATTGAATTCTTTAAATAAATTTTTAAATTTAATTCCTAAATAAAATTCATCAATTAAATTTTTGAACAGATTCTTAAATTAAATTCTTAAATTAAATTCTTGAATTAAATTCAAAAAATGAATTCTTAAATTAAATTCTTGAAATAAATTCTAACATTAAATTCATAAATTAAATTCTTAAAATAAATTATTAAACTAAATTCTTAACTTAAATTCTTAAATTAAACTCTTAAATTAAATTATTTAATAAAATTCTTAAATAAAATTCTCAAATTATTATTTTTTAATTAAAAACTGAAATTAAATTCTTAAATTAAATTCTTAAATTGAATTCTTAAATTAAATTCTTACACTAAATAACTAAATTAAATTTTTAAATTAAAATCTTCAATTTAATTCTTAAAATAAATTCTTCAATTAAAATCTTCAATTTAATTCTTAAATTAAATTCTTCAATGAAATAACTAAATTAAATTCATTTAAAAATAAAAACCTTAAATTAAATTCTGAACTGAATTTTTAAATCTTACACCAAATTTTTAAATTCTTAATTAATGGGTTTGTTTTTGACTGGTATGCTAGTTAAAATCTTAAATCTTAAATTCGCATAGTTGAAAAAATAAATCTGAAAACCCAATCAAAAAAAGGAAATTTTAAGATTCGATAATCCTGCGTGAAATTTTGACAAGGACTTCGACTTTTGACTCTTAAAAAGAATAAAATTGGTGATTTAACTCTTCTTTATACTGATAAAGCTAGATAAATTAAACTGCTTTGAAAATTATGATGGAAAAAGGTTGTTCACTGATCATGAATCAGTCACTCTCCCCTTCTTCTTGTTTAATTGCCTACTTTACCGCAGCTCCAAAACTGCCAAAGACAAGGACCAAACTCGCTAATGATTCTAACAGCACCTTACCGAAATTCAATTTCGAGGCGTTTGTTCTTCGGGCAAACGCACATTTGAATTCAAAATTAATTACACGCTGCTAATTTGACATTAATGACGCAAAAGTTAACGGCTTACAGGCTTTGTGGAAAAGTGGCGCAATAAATTGCGTATTAAAGGGCCATCGAAAGATTCTTCGTAGAAATCCAACGCGGAATGTTTACAACGGAGCGCCCGTTACGGTGTAACTTTGCACGAAGTTAATGATGGTTATTATCGAGTTCGAATCTGTTTTTTTTTTTTTTTTGCTTTGCCAATTTTACGATTGACCTGTCTGCTAATTGAGGCCAATCTTCGAGTTGATTGAGTAATCGTTCGATCTATCATTATCCTTTGAGAAAGTGGAGGCAATTTCTACGAATCAGATTGATAGAATTTCCTCAGGCTTATAATTGCTTGTGGCACATCATCATACCAACTGAGAACTTCCCGGGAAAATTATCTTCTACCAGAACAACAGGGAAATCCTTTTCTGCACTGCTTCGCCTTAATTTAAACCGATATCGAGCGCAACTTGAATTACATCTCGAGTCCACTTTCCATAATCCTCTTACCGTCATCACCCGCGGGTTCATGAGAACCGGCAAGAACTGAATTCTATCAACTTCATACCTCCCTGCCCGGATTCTATTCTGAACAACCAAAACCACTCTGGGACCCGCCATTTGAAGCAGTTTTGCGGCTTATTATTCTCTTGCGCACGGAGAAAATCCCGGTCTGTTGAACAAAAAATCCCATTAAAACACTGACTTGGTAAGACTTGAGCGATCTTCTGGGAATCCCAAGATTTAAGGTTTCCAAACATTACACCGGCGAAAAAACCAACCGTACTCTACGAAGCCCGCGCGGCTGTTGCTGTTTTCCGCTACTGTGAACAAGATTTCCACCAAGGATAACAAGTCGCGCGAAAAACCACCTCACACCTTGTTCCACACCCCACCCAACAATTTCCCACCATTAAGGGCGGGGGGGGGTTGTTGTTCAAGATGGTAAATATTGATGCACATCGAGTTACTTGCTGCTAGGAGATATTCCAATGAAGACATCAAAGTTTGCTGTTTGACATTTGCCGCGACGAACACTGTTTTGCTCTTTCAATTTCCGGCTCCAAGGTGTGGGGGGGAGGGGGGAAGTCCCACGAAACAAGATTGGAGATAAAGATGGTCAGGGCGGATTTGAGGGTGTGAGCAGGGAGTTGGTGTTCCCGGGGTGCCAATCGATTATTCCACTTGACTTGGCACGGGAGAGAGGCCAAGCTGGTAAGTGATGGGATGGAAAAATGGAGAGAAAAATAATTTAACTGGTAAACAATTCACTTTAAATGAAATAAACTATTCGCCAATCTTTAATCTTAAAAAAACATCATAATTTAATTATTATTTTTTCATGGATTTCACTGTTAGCTTCGTAGGCACCGTCAAATTGGATTATTTTCATTTCAAATCAGTTTTAGACAAAAGGCAGAAATCAATCAAAGCAATGCCATTTTTAAATTATTATTATTTTGAAGCATAAAACATGCCGCAAATGTACGTTTTTAAACTAAAAACTCATGGCATTTCTACAAAGAAAAAAATGTAGATAATCTTCATTGTAAACGTTTCCAATCAAAATGTAGTGAAATCGTGTAAATTTTCAATAAATCTAATGTAATTTACCATAGCAAAAAAAATGTTTTACTCAATTGAGTCTAGAATGCGATGTAATTTTCAATAAATGTTGATCAAATAAAGAAATTCAACGTTTTTGTAAAGGTGGAATAATACATAATTACTTGTAATTATTCCAGACAATTTTTTTCTCAAGTCATTCAAAACTAACATAAAAAGACTTAGACTTTGAAACAAACCCAGTTTAAGATTCAACAGAAGGCCGATAATAAGAGTAAAAAAAAACTTACAGAACTGTTGGCTGGAATAATTTTAAACTGTAAAAAAAAATTAATTTAGGCAGGGTGAAATTTGATGGTTGAATATTACGTTTTTTATCCATTACAGGGGTTTTCAGTCGCTTAAATATTACCTCTTATCTTGTAATTTCACTTAAATTTATGTGTAAAACGAAAAGTTTTGATGTAAAATTACACCTTTTTTGATCGATTTGATGATTGATCGATTCGGTGTCTTCGGCAAAGTCGTAGGTATGGTTAAGGACTACACTGAACAAAATGATACACGGTAAAAAAAATTTGGTGATTTTTAATTTCACTTTTTGTCATTAAAACTTGATTTGCAAAAAAAAACACTATTTTTAATTTTTTTTTTGTTTTGGAAGTGTTTTAGGGGACATAAAATGCCAACTTTTCAGAAATTTCCAGGTTGTGCAAAAAATATTTGACCGAGTTATACATTTTTTAATACTGATTTAAAAAAAAATCAAAATATTGGTAGCATCAAATTATTCCATTTCATTTTTCGATGTAAAATCAAATTTGCAATCAAAACGTACTTTAGTGATATTTTCAAAAAGGGCAAGTTATAGCCATTTTTAGGTAACTTTTTTGAAAATAGTCGCAGTTTTCCATTTTTTTTTTAATTAGTGCACATGTTTGCCAACCTTTGAAATAGTTTTTTGAAAATCTGAGAAAATTCTCTATATTTTACTTTTAGGAACTTTGTTGATATGTTCATAGTTGCTGAGATATTGCCATGCAAAGGCTTAAAAAGCAAGAAAATATATGTTTTCTAAATCAAGACCAACATTTCAAAATGGCGTAATATTGAAAGTTTGGCCCTTTTGAAATGTTAGCCTTGATTTGAAAATTTTGAAAATATTGTTTTCGAAAAGATCGAAAAATTTCACGACTGTTTCATACTTTAACATTGAAAATCGGACCATTAGTTGCTGAGATATCGATTTTACCTCGAAAAATGAAGTTGAAAATTTTTTGCGACCAATATTTCGATTTTTTGAAAAAAAATCAATATTGATTCAAAAATTTCATAGCTCGGTCAAAATTTTTTTTTGCACAACCTGGAAATTTCTGAAAAATTGGCATTTCATGTCCCCTAAAACATATAAAAAAATAAAAATAGTGTTTTTTGCCAATCAAGTTCTGGTGGCAAAAGTTTAATAAAAAATCACCAAAAAATTTTTCACCGTGTATCATTTTTTTTCAGTATAGTCCTTATCCATACCTACAACTTTGCCGAGACACCAAATCGATCAAAAAATTCCTTCAAAAGATAAATACAGATTTTTTAATTTTCATATATCATTTTTGTATGGGCAGCTGCCAAATTTGTATGGATGTTTATATGGACAAACTCATGATGCAAAATGGCTTCTTTGGGTATACCGTAGGCACCAAAAAAGTTTCAGCCGGATTAAAAAAAAAAAAACAAAAAATAAAATTAAAAAAAAACATTTCGTAGAGAACTGCTCTACCAATAAAAAAAATCATGTCATTTTCAGTAGCAAATTGAATTTTGCGTCAAAAAATCTATTTAAATTTTCTTTTTTATTTAAATATATCACAGCTCCGATACCATCCAATACTCAAACTTTAAAGATGTGTTTTCAGTACACCCAGAACTGGACATCGGCATACGAGAGGATAAAGAGCACGATTCGGTAGTACAATGGTACTGTGTGCGGACGGAGAAGATAAGTTCATCCATAAAAAAAGTACCGGTACCGAGACTCGAACCCAAGATCTTTGACATATTGAACCGTGCCTTTGCCGTATGGGCCACCATGGTTCGGTGACTAAGTGACGGTCATTTGTCCATATAAGCCACAATAGGATGAACTGTTCCAATGAACGAATGAACACGCGAGAGGACTATACTCTCGCAAAATAGCACTTTCCTCACGTTTCTTTTCGTGAGGACTATCCCCTCGTTCTTTAACTTTAGGTGTACCCTAAAACATATAAATAAATAGAAAAATAGAAAAATACTTGTCTTGGTAACTAGAAAAATAGAGTACTTCAAAATTGGGTTTTTCCATGTACTATTTTAACGAAAAGTCCTTAACATAACCTGCAATTTTGCCGAAGACACCAAATCGATTTTTTGTGTATACAAACGAACATTTCAAGTGACTGCTGTTTCAATTCTTTTCTCAAATCAGATCGGACAGATTGTTAATCGATTTCAAATATGTTCAGCACGATCTTCCTTGCAGTGCTGACCCCCTGCAAGTTGAGGGGGGGGGGGAAATTTTCCACCGACCGGAAAATTAATCAATGGACAGATGATTTTCCCACCCGGCAAACTGATTTGATCCCCTCCCCCTGCCGGCACTTAAACTCCAGCATCCAAGAAAAGAATATTCAATTTAGCTTACTTGATTCTTCTGAGCTTTTCGGGGGGTGAGGAGATTTGGGTTCGAAGAAAAACACGAGGAAGCGAAAAAGAAGGGGAGGTGAAATTTAATTAAGCGTCTGTCAAGAGTACACCACCACGGTCAAGCCCGGGCAAAACTTTCCTTAATCCTTTCGATTGAAGAAATCCCAACTGCAGCACAGCCAGATACACACCAACTAACCAACAGGTGAAAGGAGCTTTGTGTGATGAGTGTGGCGGGAAGGGAGAGTGGGTAGAAAGCTTTCCTTTTGCTGGAAGTGTTTCCATCACCGACCCCGCTGGAAGAAGGATTTGAGGGCACTTTATATTTATTTTTTTCTCTAGTTTTCTTCGTTTAGTAGTGCCTTGCTTTATAACCGAGAAAGTCTTTTCAATTAACTTTGTTGTGAGTTGAGCAAACAGAAAATATTGTAACTGAGTTAAGTGGAGTTTGGTTTAGTTTTGGGTGGAATATTTTCATGGAGACGCATGGTTATTTAATTCACAGTGATTTTGTCGTGTTTAGTTCAATTTCAATCGACAATTGTTCAAATAATTATAAATAATTTCCTCAACTCTTGTGAGTAAACTTCATTCAAAAACTCATAAACAACCCCCTCACTTCCTGAACCCGGTCACGGGGGTGTGACCTTCTCCTGCCTCGGAGTCTGCCCGGTCGTTGCCAGCGAAGTGGGCGTGATCCGGGCCGAGCCTATTTTCGTCACTTCCTCGAGCGGGGCTCGGTTAGGACAGCAGGGCGGGTGCCATTTTTCACAACCCCCTCCAGCCCAGCAGTCAGTGGATGGAGAGGTTGTGCTGCTAGACTAGACGTGCATGCAACATACTTCAAGGATAATTGTTTACCACCGTGCTGCCCCGCCGAGAAACGTGGTTGACTGAGGGACGAGCAGAACTTTGCCGGCCGGCACACATGGAGGAAGACGTGTTACACCGTGTCGGCTGGCTGGGTGGCAATTAAAGAGAGAAATGGTTCACGAAGAAGACGTCAAAGTTAAAGGGAACAACGCGGGAACTGGAAAAAAGCGTAAGGGAGAACTGGAAAAAATAGAACACCTTCATACAATTTTGAAGAATTTACATTTTCAATACTTCCGTGTGAATAATTTGAATCTCAAAATAATAATAATAAAAATTACAAAAAAAATGTTAATAAAAAAAATTTAGAAGCCAAGATTCAAATTTATTTCACAAATTTAGTAAAAACCGAAATTTGTCTTAAATAAGTCTACAAGAGTATTTTTTTGTTTGTTGTTGTCCACTTGTTTTGCAATCATAAGTTTCCAAAAATTGTTGATATTGCCAAAAAAAATTGCGAAAAAAAAGTCTTTCAATGTTGTACATTGAAATTTCATGAAAATTCAAAATATTTTTAAACGAACCCAAACATGCTAAATATGATTATTAGTGCAGAACAATGCATTTTAGATTATTTTCAGTGGATTAGGCATTTATCTCCATTGAAAGTTTTTTGATTTTTTTTTTTGCTCCCTGATTTTTCGGACCAATTTTGAAGGGGGACGATATAAACTTTGAAAAATATTTGCAACGGCCTTAATTTGGAGGACAAAAAAGTCAACAAATGTACTAGAGATTAGGGGGATGTAAAAATGCTACCGGAGTTATTGAGTTTGAGATTTGTATTGAGCCTCTGGATTTTTATTGAAGGAATATTGTTCAAATGGTCATACAAAATTTGAAAAATTTGCAAAAACAATGGTACTGTAAACCGGGGAGATGTTGGTAGTATTTTAATTTATTTTTGGTACATTTCCCAACTGGTAAGGGTTTTCTCAAGACTATTATTTTTAAAACATGTACTAGGGTAGGCCACACAAGGTCCGTGCACTATTTTTGAAAAAAAAAAGTTTTTTCAATAGTGTTCAAAAAAATAGTTGCGTTGAAAATTCTTATTTTAAATACCGCGGTGACTTTGATAAACATAGTTTTTGTTGTTGAAATCAGGTTAAAGGTGTTCAAATTTTATTTTAACGTCGAATGTACCAAAGGTTCCTGATATAGTTTTTAACAAAAAAAAATCAATGTTTTTATTTAGTTTACTAAGTTTATAAGCTTTTAAACAAAATACTTATAAATTTTAGGTATAATTGTTAGTAAGTCAGAATTTTGCCTGAAATTTATTAAAAATAGTTTTGTTTATAAAATTATTGATTCATATTGCATTTTAAACTAAATTCGAAGAACGAATCAAAAAATTTCACATTTTGTATGAAATATGTTCTACTGAAAATGCCTTCAAATTTGGAAGTTTTATTTAATTATGCTTCAAAAACACACAACTTTTATTATTTACTGACTTCGTTTACCCTCTCCTAATGAATAATTGTCCGAAGAATCAGAAAATGCATTCCGTTTTACGATTTTAAATCATGTTCATTGAGAAAATCATGACACTTTGAGATTATCAAAATAATGCTTTTAATCAACGTTTTTCAATTCAATTCAGTTTATTTCTTTAGTTTATCGACTAACAGTAGTTTTGTGAGTGCAGTACAGAGTTTTGGAGGATCCTTTCAGCTGTGTATAAGGCATTTATCACAATGGATGCAAATAGAGTTGGTTGTAAAGGAAACATAAAACAGGAAAGCAACTCGCACTATTGTTGGATTAATCAACGTTTTCTCAATTATAGTTTACTAACTTTTTAAACTTTCAAAATTTAATGAAAACTTTTTCTAGAAGTAGCTTGAACCTTTCTCTACTCCGATCAATATGATTCCGTACAATTCCGTAAGTATTTTTTTGTACTCTTCATTTTGCGAAAAAATCTAAAACCTATCAAAGTCACCCCGTTTTACGGTACGTAAATATTCAAAAACCTGTATCTTTTCGAGGATTTTTCTGATCGATTAGGTGTCCTCGGCAAAATGATAAGTACTGAGGATTATTCTTTTAAAAAAAAGGAACACGTTAAGGTACACATAAAAACATTATTTAAAAGATTTTTTAATTTATGTTACTCACGTAAAATCAATTTTGCATAATCTGTATTTAAGGGAAAACCCCGTGACTTTTGACCATGGAGAAGAACGGACAAAATAATTGTGCAGGGTTATGATTTTTTTTCCATTTTTTTTTTGTTTTGGAAAAAAGAAATCTTACTCAATCATTTTGATTGACTTTAATGTAAAAAAATATGTGTGATATTTCGAAAAAAAAAGAATTTGAAATGCCGGTTTTTGTTTTAGTTTTTAACAGGATCTCATCAATCCCTACAGCTTCGCCAAAGGTACCAAATTGATCAGAAAACTCCTAAAGATATATTTTTATATTGACAGCTGCCAAAGTTGTATGCTACCTTGCATGGACGAATTAAAAATACAAAGTTAAAAAAATGTAATATAATATTTTCGAAAAGTCATTATTTATCTAAAAATCATAACCCCGGTACTGGGGACCATACATGAACCCCGTGAACACTTTTTCAGTAAACTCAAACACCTCTACCCCTCCCCCCTCGCGGAAAGTTCACTATACAATTGTGCGCAATGATTGTCAAGTGTGAGATTCTCATTTTAAATTTTTTGAAAAAAAAACATTGTCGATAATCGTAAAATGATCCTAGGTAACCCTGAAGAGTTATTAGCGATTCAAAGAAGACGTTTTTCCATGAAACTTAAACGGTTTGGCTCAAAATTGGCACTGTTGCTATTTTTTGCTAAGGAATCGAGTCAGAAGGTATCTCTGATGTCATTTTTTTCTATTGTCACCCTAGTGTCCACGTGGTTGATGGATGCCTCTTTGGACATCATCCTAAACTCAAGTTAAAAAAAAATGCAGTTTCTGGTCCCCTTACACATATCAAAAAATTTCGAAAATTTTTAAATTATATGGATAATTGTATGGAAAAGTATGGTCAGAGCTTCACTTAAATAAAAAAAAGTACCAAATTCCTGAATTCTAGGAATTTTGGCTCCTTTCCATTTTTATCCTAGAATTGAGGAATTAGGTATTTTTTTTTTCTTTTTTTTAGTGCTCATTCAATTAAACAACACAAATGTAAATGTAGATAATTATTCTACTATGTAGAGTAATGCAAAGATTTTTGAAAAGTTTTCATGAAACGGAAAAAATAATTATTTATCGCCCATAAACTTTTCACCATCTCGTCTTAATTTCACGAATTGACAAATTCCACTTGAAAATAAAACTTAAACTTTTTTTTAAATTATGAAGATGCAAATATTTTTCCAAATTTCTCTCAACACAAATACAAACAAAAAATTTGATTCTGTGCTTAAGTCCAACAAAAAGCGTCATAAGCCCAATCTCCCCCACTCTTGCAACAGTGCAGTAGATATCACGTCTGGGGCACCCAAGAACATCCTCGCTCTCTCTTGAGGCAGGCACAAACTTTTCATCCCATACAATAACTTGGAGTGTGAGCGGCGGGTCGTGATGAAATTTCACGATTTCATAGAGGGCGCACTCTTTTGAAGCATCACGGTGACAACCTGCGGCGCCCCGGACCAAGTGGGACCGCTCTTGAGGAAGCGGGTTTCCTCATGTTTTGCAAAACAAACAAGAACTCAACTGGAGCTGGGAGTTTCAACTTTTGTTTTTAACGTGTAAATCATGCGGAATGAAGTCAGGCAATTACAGTAGAAATACCAATTCCAGGAATCGGAGAAAACCAGCTTAACCAAAGCAAAGCGATGAAATCGAGTGGAAATGTGGTTTTCCCTTGAAACTGCTGTGTGGCAAACGAAAATTACTGTGATTAGGGGGGAAAATTTTCACAAAAAATAGCTTTCAATAGAAGCGTCGAAAAGTCAAACCAAAGAATTTTAAATTGCATGATTGCATTTAAATTTCATATGTGTTGGCATCGGAGTCACCATTTCACAAAGTTTTTACTGTTCTACTTCACATTTAATGTTTGCATAGTTTGTTCTCAAAAAACCAAGCAAATATGGTAAAAATAAATATTTACAACAACGCCCCAAAAAAAAGCTCCAACAATTTTCTAAACGAAATCAAATCAATTTCATCAAATATGTATCCCACGCTGGCTGGGGAGCTCTCCTCGATGCGACTGAATTTATTGAATTACCCCTGCGGGGAGGAGGGCCGCAGCTCTACGGTGGATGTTGAAACAAGTGTCGCTAGAAATTGAAAACAGTTTTTTTTTCGGGAGCTTGACGGTAGGCAATGACGCGGCCAAAATACGCTTGTCGTTCCCCTGTTTTGAATAAATTATTCAATAAACCGGGTAGCGAGCAAGTTGAGAAGTAAATTTAAGGTTGGTATTTGTAAAATATGTCAATTTAACTTGTCTTATGTGACTTGGCCTACGTTTTGTTAAAAGTCAATTAACTTTAAAATCAAAAAAGTCTCAAACTGTTTTTTTTTTATTCAGTCATCTAATTACAATTGATAGCTATTAATTGCGGCTCGAAGGATAAGGCCATTGCAAGATTTATAAAAAGTTTATGTTAGCTCTACAAATATTCGTTGAAGAAAACTTTTGTAAAATCGATTGTAAACTATCCCGAATTGTATAACACTTATTTACGCATTTTTTTTTATCAAATGAAGACTTTTTGAACATTTAACTTTGTTTCGCCCAAGATCGGGGAAAAACATAAAAGTTTGAGAAAAAGAATATTTTCATAAATTCATCGATATTTCAAAGAACCATAACTCCAATGATGTATTAAGCATTTTGCGATACTGATTGTTTGAAAATGTCTAAAATAGGACTTAAAATTTCAAATTTAGTTTATTTTCCACTTGACCTTGATCAGAGCTTAGGGATTTTTTTTTAAATAAAATTTGCCTAGCCTAAATGAGACTGAGAACAAACAAAAAACATGAAAAATGAATAAATTATTTATTTGAAAAAAAAACTGTTTAAAAGAGTTTGGAGAAACATAAAGCTAAATTATTAAAAGCAGTGAAAAAATACTTATCAAGGGAAATCATGTTTAAAGATGAACAAAAATGAATTGAATTCCTCAACAAAAAATAAGTCCTAGGAAACAAATACAAAAAAACACAAAAATGCAATTAAAAGCACAGCAGAAAAAAACTATGTCAAAAGAAAAAAAATGTTTAAAAATTGTCTCATTTTTTTCTGTTATTTTACCTAAATTTACGCGGAAAAAATAAAAACAGGAAAAAATGTTTAAATGCCTCAAAGAGCTTAGTTTGATTAAAAATTCAAAAATAAGCAATTATACAATGTACCATAAAACGGGGTGACTTTGATAGGTTTGAGATTTTTTCGCAAAATGAAGAGTACAAATTAAATACGTACGGAATGGTATGGAATCATACTGACCGTGGTAGAGAAGTGTTCAAAGTACTCTTAGAAGAAGTTTTCATAAAATATTGAACGGTTTCAAAAGTGAGTTAACTATAACTAAGAAAATGTTGATAAATAGTATTATTATAATGTTCTCGAAGTGGCATGATTTTTCGGATTCTTTGGACAATTTTCCACTAGGAGACGGTAAAATAAGTTTGTAAATAATTGATATTATGTGTTTTTGAAACAAAATACAAAAAAATCTCAAAATTTATAGGCAGTGTCTTGCGAACCTTCGTGGTGAACGGACACTAGAGCTGCGGTATTTTTTACTACCTATGCTCAGAGTTATTTCAAAACAAAATTCACAGTCTTTTTAAAGACTACCTGAGTTATTTTCCAAAATTCTAAACAGTCTTTTCAAGACTAACACCACCTGAAATTTTGTTGTATTTTACAAACGAAGCCATCTTTTTAAGAGAACTTTGCTTGCAAAATGCGTCAAAACAAAGGTAAACGCAAATCTTCTGAAGATTTGGTCGTTACGTCGGTGAAGCGTTTGAACGCTAAACCGGCTAACGGAAACAGAAAAAGAAAACAGCCTCTTCTGAGGTCTGATTCTGATTCTGAATGTGAGGTCAATCCTCCAATTCCATTGACAAACAGTTTCGATGTTTTATCCGAAACTGAAGACAAGGAACCTTCTCCTCGTACTGAGCCTTCTGCCGTCGAGAAACGAGTAAAGGCTCCGCCAATTGTAGTGACTTCCGTCTCCGATTTGGCCAGCTTTCGAACGCAACTGAAGAATTGCAAAGAAACTTGCAATTTGAAAGTTTCGTTCCAGCTTGGTCGAAGAGGAGAATGTCGCTTGTTGACGGAATCTTTACAAGATCACCAAACTTTTGTTGGTTATTTGAAAAACCACAAACACAATTTCTACACGTATGAGACCAAGAATGCTCGGCCATTCAAGGCGGTCTTGAAAGGTCTCTCCAACGACTTGTCGGTGGATGAGATCAAAAACGAACTTAAGGTGTTGCTTGGCTTTGCCCCATCCCAAGTAATACCAATGAAGAAAAAATCAAACGGGAATATTTCTCGCTTTGGTTTGACTTCACAATTTTATCTGATTCATTTCAACAGAAATGAAATCAACAATTTGAAACTTTTGGACAAAGTTCAGTTTTTGTTCCATGTACGGGTAAAGTGGGAGCATTTTAAGAAACATGGCGGTAATGGCCAGAATCTGACCCAGTGCCGGCGTTGCCAGGCATTCGGTCACGGTACTGATCATTGCGCCATGGTTCCAAAATGCATGGTTTGCGGTGATTCTTCTCACGACAAGGACAATTGTCCCGTGAAAGAAGTCACCCAATTTAAATGTGCAAATTGTGGTGGAAATCACAAATCAAATTTCTGGGATTGCCCCATCAGAAAAAAGGTTTTGGATTCTCGTGCTAAGCATCAGCCGAAATCCAAACCGAAATTTTCTCAAAGTCAGGTTGTACCTGCATCTTTAAATCAAACGTTCGTGCTGTCTCACTCGAACAATTCTAGAAATACCCCTACCGTGGAAAAGTTAGGTAACAACAATGGCATTTCTTATGCTAACGTCGTTTCGGGTTCATCCACGAATTTTAAATCCTCTACCAATTTTCAAATTGGGCAGGTACCTCAAATTTCATTTGAAAATTTTTCTGCTGGCAACGCTTTGGGATCTTCTGATCTCGGCGATGTTACGTTTGAAAAATGACTTTTTGCAAAACTCACTGTTTGGTTTGATTCAAACAATGAGTAATGCTACATCCATGATGGAAGCAATCCAGATTGGATTAAAATTTGCGAATGATGTTGTTCTTACCCTGAAGTTTAATCATGGATCTAAGTAATTCCATCAATATTATGAATTTTAATGCTCGCTCTTTAAAAGCGAAAGAAAATGAATTTTTCAACTTTTTACGAGTTCATAACGTGCATGTTGCTGTTATAACCGAAACATTTTTAAAAACTGGCATTTATTTGAAAAGTGATCCAGATTATAAAGTTATAACTAATAACCGAATGAATCGAAATGGCGGTGGAGTTGCAATAGTTATCCACCGTAGTATGACTTATAGCACTTTACGTGACTTTAAGTTAAAAGTTATTGAAAGTTTGGGCATTGAACTTGAAACTTCTTTTGGGAAAATTATGATTGCAGCTGCATATTTGCCTTTCCAGTGCACTGGGGAAAATAAAAATTATTTCAAAGGGGATTTGAATAAACTTACTCGGCATAGATCTCGATTTTTGATCATCGGTGATTTTAATGCCAAACACCAATCTTGGAATAATTCAAAAGTAAATTCCAATGGTAAAATTCTATTCAGAGATTGCACTTCTGGTCTTTATTCGGTTTTATACCCGAATGGGCCAACTTGCTTTTCTTCTGTTAGAAATCCATCAACAATTGATTTGGTTTTGACAAATCAAAGTCAGTATTGTGGTCCTTTAGTGACTCATGCTGATTTTGATTCTGATCACCTTCCAGTAACTTTTTCACTTTCTCATGAAGCAGTTACCAGACCCAATAGTTCTGTGTTTAATTACCACAAAGCTAATTGGGACAGGTATCAGCATCATATAGAGAATAATTTGAATCATGATTTTGTTTTAGAAACCAAAGCTGATATTGATTCAGCCTTGGAATCTTTAACTAATGCAATTTTGGATGCTAGGAATATTGCTATTCCTAAGGTCCAAGTCAAATTTGATTCTCTCATTATTGATGACGATCTTCAACTTTTGATTCGTCTAAAAAATGTTCGCCGAAGACAGTATCAACGTTCTCGTGATCCTGCACTGAAGCGAATTCAAAAAGATTTGCAAAAGGTTATTGACCACAGATTCACTCTCCTGCGAAATGAAAAATTCGCAAGAGATGTCGAACAAATTAAACCTTATTCCAAACCTTTTTGGAAACTTTCAAAGGTTCTTAAGAAACCTCAAAACCAATCCCTTCTTTAAAAGATGGTGATAATATTCTATTAACTAATGGGGAAAAAGCTCAAAAACTTGCTCAGCAGTTTGAGAGTGCTCATAATTTCAACTTGAATGTTTTGAGTCCTATTGAAAATCAAATTTCAATAGAATTTCAGAATATTGTTGAACAAGAATTTTCATCAGATGAAGTTTTTAATACGGATCTGAATGAAATAAAATCTATTATCAAAAAATTTAAAAATATGAAAGCCCCTGGTGAGGATGGCATTTTTACATTTTAATTAAAAATTACCAGAAGCAACTTTAAGTTGCTTGGTCAAAATTTTCAACAAATGTTTTGATTTGGCATATTTTCCCAGTAGTTGGAAAAATGCCAAAGTAATTCCGATTTTGAAACCGGATAAAAATCCTGCTGAAGCCTCAAGCTATCGGCCCATTAGTTTGCTTTCATCTATTAGTAAATTATTCGAAAGAATAATTCTTAATAGAATGATGACGCACATTAATGAAAATTCAATTTTCGCTGATGAGCAGTTTGGATTTCGCCTTGGGCATTCAACTACTCATCAGTTGTTGAGAGTTTCAAATTTAATTCGAAGCAACAAATCTGAGGGCTATTCTACTGGCGCTGCTCTTCTAGACATAGAAAAAGCATTTGACAGTGTTTGGCATAAAGGTTTGATTGCGAAATTGAAAAGGTTTAATTTTCCGATTTATATCGTGAAAATTATTCAAAATTATTTGACGGATCGTACTCTGCAGGTATGTTATCAGAATAGCAAATCTGATCAACTACCTGTACGTGCTGGCGTCCCTCAAGGAAGCATTTTGGGTCCAATTTTATACAATATTTTTACTTCTGACTTGCCTGATTTGCCCCCAGGATGTCAGAAATCACTTTTTGCTGATGACACAAGCATCTCCGCCAAAGGCAGAAGCCTTCGTGTCATCACAAGAAGATTACAAAAAAGCTTGGATATTTTCAATTCTTATTTGAAAGAATGGAAAATTACTCCAAATGCTGCAAAACTCAACTTATTATTTTCCCTCACAAACCAAGGGCTGATTTTCTTAAACCAAAAAGTCATCACATTATAAAGATGAATGAGGTAAATTTAAAGTGGGAGGATAAAGTGAAATATCTTGGACTTGCTTTTGACAAAACCTTACTTACAAGGATCACATTGAAAGTATCCAGGTTAAATGTAACAAATATATTAAATGTTTGTATCCACTTATAAACAGGAATTCTAGACTTTGTCTCAAGAATAAACTGTTAATTTATAAACAAATTTTCAGACCTGCCATGCTTTATGCTGTGCCGATCTGGACAAGCTGTTGCTTAACCAGGAAGAAAAAACTTCAGAGGATTCAGAACAAAATTCTGAAAATGATTCTGAAACTTCCTCCCTGGTTCAGCACCAGTGAACTTCATCAATTAGCCGAAGTGGACACTTTGGATGTTATGTCCAATAAGATAATTGATGCATTTCGACAAAAATCATTGCAGTCTTCAGCTGCATTGATCCGCTCTTTATATAGTTTATAAGTTAGTTTTAAGGTATCCCTTTTCCCTTTTGTACATGTAGGACCTCCTACATTTGAAATCACTGAATAGCGAAAGCTACAATATTTCATGAATAAATGAAAGTTGCTAGTATTTAAAATTGAGGTGAAAAGTCATCGTTTGTGATTGGACACTCAATAATATTTTAACTGAATGAATGTACATGGAAAAGAAATTTAAAAAAAAAAAAAAAAAAAAAAAAAAAAAAAATTATAGGCCTTTTCAGTAGAACAAATGTCATACAAAATGTGAAAACTTTTTATTCTTGCTTCGATTTCAGTTTAGAGTGTAATATAATTCAATTTTATAAACAAAACTAGTTTTAACGAATTTTTAGCAAAATTTCGATTTAAGCATAAGCATAGGTGCCCACCCGCAGTTGCTACTCCGTTATTGACCAGGACCTCCAGAAGTTACATCCACGAGCCGTGGAAGATAAGTGGGAGCTATCTTTCCTCGCTTCGCAACTTCTCAAAGGCCCCTATCTTGCTGATCAATACCGGCGCCGGCCACGACCAGTGGTAGGGTCACAGGGAAGTGGATGGGAATGTTAGTCCGATACTTGAGTGATACAGACCGCCCAATCGACTGCATCTCCGACAAAGTATCACATGAGTTTTGAGGGGGTTAGTAGATGGGTATGAGGTCAGGATTCACGAGTGGCAATGATGTGACCATGAGCATTTTGTTTATCGGTTGAAAATTTTAAATCTTAGGCAGCCGGCTGCGGAAAGATAGATAATTGATTATTTAAAAAGTTTTTTTTTATCGAACGCGTGCCAGCCGAGCAGTAGTGCTATGGGCTGGACTTATCAGTATATTTTTACTGTTTTTACAATTTAGATAACGCGAGCAAATTTCAAAAATAGTAAACAATTGACGCTTTACTCTTCATGAGATCGATAGTTTGATGAGTTAATACTAAAACTGCCAGTTGGAATATTTTTTTACGATCATTTACGACGAAAATTATCGCGAAAAAACAGGACTACGCGTTCCCTGAAGCACTGCACTTATGATGTCATTATTCAATTATAATGACATATCACCCCATGCACACAAACAGCGACACAAAAAAAAATGAAAATAAGCATGCAAAAACAAGACAGCGCGTCCCCGTGGTCAGCGCACTAATCGAATTTTTAGCAAAATTTCGATTTCGTTAAAAAGCTTATAAGCTTTGTTAACATGTTTACAAGTTTAAAAAAGAGTAATTTTAAGACAAACAAAAATAAATTGAAAAAAAAATCAATGTCACTCCGGTTTACGGTATTCTAAATCTTTCATGTATTTTTCTTTAAAAAATATTTACAATAATAGTTGTTTGGCCCCTGGTTTATTCGGTAAAAATTGAAGGGGAGAGAAAAAAAAACTTGAAAAAAGAATTGAATTGCCTTCTCCGTTTTATTTATTATCAAAAATTTGAGATAAGAACTTTTTGAGGCACTGATCACATCTTTGTCAAAATCAGTATGGTTTCATACCTTTCCTTTTGAAATTTATTTGTAGTTATCATATTGCAAAAAAAATTCGACTTCGAAACACAAAATTCCCACAAACATTCCATTTAAATCGGATGAACTGAAATGTAAACTTCCGGGATAAACCCCATTCAGCATCATTGCACAGATTTTATCTGAAAGAAGTAGAAAAAAAAACCGGCACACTCCAGGCTCATTCCAAATCACTGGAATAAACCGGAATAAAAAGTTGTTTTCATCGTCCGTAGTGGAAAACCATTATTTCTGGAGGGTAAATTCCACACAAACCCCACCCCCTCTGCTTTGGGGATAGATGCGCTCTGTTGACCTATTTGCCGAGTAGTAATGTGTGTCAACGATGCAAGAAAACAGTTTTCCCCCAGTGCACATGACAACATTTTCTAGCTTCCAGAGAGTAACCGAACAATTTTTAAGGGTGGAGACGCCGATTTTCGACCGATTCAAGAATTTTAAACGTTCAGTTCAGAATTTGTTCAAAATAGGTCCGATTACCCTCGCATTACAATCACTTACCATGTACAACAGAGAAGTGGCACTCTCTACTCGAGGAACGCTACAACAACTCCTAAATGTAGGCAGCACACACCAAACGCCACACAAACATTTTCCAACCCGGAGGGGTGGTTGAAGCGTTGATGAGCATTTATCCTTGTTTGCGTTTACGGCATGCCCAAAATTCACAAAGCCTCTGCCTCTGTGGTAGCAGCAGATTGAAATTTTCACAATCCCCTTAGCCAGCACTAAAACACTAAGCTTCCATACGTAAATTCCACGTGTTCCCAATCAACCCTCCCATCCACCCTTAAAAACACTCGACGCGACATACAACCACAACCCGACCAGCCAAAAAAAAAGAAGACTTGATCCTGGCACCTGTTTGCGACCGTATCGAGCACGCGACTGACTTTATCTGTGACAGGAATTCCAAATTGCGCCAGCAGGTTGCCTTCCGTTTGGAGCTTTTCCACCCTCCCCACGGTACGGGGCGACCCGCCCGCACTGTCGCAGCACAGGAAAATGTTACTAAAAAGTGAGTGAGTGTGAGAGAGAGTGTGAACGAGAGCGCAAAACAGCACCAGACTGGACACACACCCCCAACAACGAGGGACAGGACGGGCTTTTCAAGAGAGAGAGCAAATGTGTTTTGTGCATTATGTTGTTGTTGTTGGTGTGAGAGAGGAAAATTATCCCCGCGAGAGAGAAAGTGGAAAACCACCAGCGTTTTTTACGGCGAGTTTTCCCCTCCTCACCCACTTTTTACCGGCATCAAAAGTTACTAAAATCATTAGAGCCAGGCTACCGGGCTAACCCTGAAGGGGATTGTGTTTGATTGAAATCAAATTATGATTTTTTAAAGTAAATCAATTCACGTCTTTTATTACATTTTCTGCTCCCAAACCATCTACATGCAAACAAGGTAGAATTTTGTTTTAATTTTACTGGTAGTATCCAGGTATCCATACAAAAATAATATGTAAACATGTATTCGAAAATATCTATCTTGGGAAGACATTTTCTGACCGATTTTGTGTCTTCGGCATAGTTGTTGGTATTGATTAAACTATTAAAAAATAGTTTTGCATCATTAGTTTGTCTATATAATTTTTCATGCAAATTCGGCAGCTGTCCATACAAAAATTATGCATAAAAATAAAAAAATCTGTATCATTTGATGGAATTTTTTAATCGATTTGGTGTCTTCAACAATGTTGTAGGTATGGAAAAGGACTACACTGAAAAAAAATGATGCAAGGTAAACAAAATTTTGGTGATTTTTAATTTAATTTTTTGTCACTAAAACTTGATTTGCAAAAAAAAACCCTTTTTTGATATGTTTAAAGGGACATTTTTTCTAAAAATCGAAATATTGGTCCCAAAAATTTGCCAACTTCATTTTTCGATGTATAATCAAATTCAAAAAGTACTCCAGTAAAATATTTATAGAGTGTTCCGTTTTCAAGTTAGAGCCATTTTTGAAAAGCTGAGAAAAATCTCTATATTTTGCTTTTTTTTAACTTTGTTGATACGACCCTAAGTTGCTGAGATATTGCCATGCAAAGGTTTAAAAACAGGAAAATTATCTAAGTCTCACCCAAAAATCCCACCCTTTCTATTGTCAATATCTCAGCAAATAATGGTCTGATTTACAATGTTAAAATATGAAACATTCGTGAAATGTTGTGATTCTTTCAAAAACAATATTTACAAAAATTTTAAATTAAGACTAACATTTAAAAAGGGTTAAACATTCAATATTACGCTCTTTTTAAATGTTAATCTTGATTTGAAAATTTTGAAAATATTTTTTTCGAAAAGATCGCAAAATTTCTCGACTGTTTCATATTTTAACATTGTAAATCGGACCATTCGTTGCTGAGATATTTTCTCAGCTATTCAAAAAAATTTTTTTTAAAGGTGGGCAAACATGGACACCAATTTTAAAAAATGAAAAACTGCGACTATTTTCAAAAAAGTTACCTAAAAATGGCTATAACTTGAAAACGGCGCACTTCATCAAAAATTCACTAAAGTACTTTTTGATTGCAAATTAGATTTTACATCGAAAAATGAAGTTGAAAAATTTTTGCGACCGATATTTCGATTTTTTGAAAAAAACAGTATTGATTCAAAAATTTAAAACTCGGTCAAAGATATTTTTAACAACCTGGAAATTTCAGAAAAGTTGGCAAAAAAATTCAAAAAATTCATTCAAAAGATACAGATTTTTGATTTTTCATACAGCATTTTTGTATGGACAGCTGCCCAATTTGTATGAGAAATTAAATTGACAAACTAATGATACAAAATGGCTTCTTTGGGCATGCCGAAGGCACCAAAAAAGAGTTGATCTTAAAAATCCCTTTTCTCGTCCCTGGTGAGGTGAGGATTTGATCCAGGTATTGTACCCAATTATCAATTCATAGGCAACCTGTTTTGTAAATCATCATATTACTTGGCAAAATCCAATATGCAATCCGCTAACAGCTATAAAAATTTCAAAATAGACAGATACATATTCATAAAACAAAATCTACAATGGTCCTCCAAGGGTTAAATTATGCTATTGAAACAAGCGACATTGCAAGCCCCCAGCCTCCACCAGATTCCCGTGGTCCAATCTACCATTGAGCCGTTGCCAGTGTGTTAAAAGGAAAACACAGCCCACCAGCAAAACCAGGGAAACTCAGTTTTAACACAGTTTTCATTTCCATGTGCCACGTCCGGCCTCATCCCACCCAGCTTCTCCTTCTTCGTCTCACCTGAGCGTGGCAGATAAATATTTTTCCTAGACAAATGAGCACCGCTTGGACGCCCGCCAACAAACCTCGTTAGGAAACTCACTGTTTTAATAATTTCTACACTGCTGCTGCTTAGGGGCAGAGGAATAGAGGGGGAAAACATTGAACAAAAGAAGAGAAGATGAGTTCTTGAAAAGTTGAATTAAAACTATTGTTTATTCGATGCTATAAAATTACTACAAGTATATTTTTTCGAGTGTGTTTAGCTCAAGCTCAACGAAACCATATTAATTCCATCATAAATTGTGTAAAATATTGAAGCAGATTCAAGGTAAAAGAGATAAAGGTAGTGAAACACTGCCTTTGGTGCATTGGTCCTTGTACCGAATTCCAAGGAAACCACCAGCAATTGGATAGCATAAAACGAGCAAAACGGACGAAAAGACAACTTTGTAGATACAGATCTCGCAGAGTCCGGGCTGAATAGAAAGTATGCTTTCGAAATTGATGTTAAACTTCACATTGCCACAAAAAAAAGAAATATTAATAACTTTTGAAAAGTGTTAAAAAGCATAAAAGCGTTATACAATCTATTCTATAGTATACAATCGATTTTAAGCTTTTTTTCGCTTTTTTGACGTTTAGACGGCTTTTGAAAAGCAGTTTTAGTGAATGATTTTTTTTTTGTATTTTTTTAGAGGTTGTTTTGTAATTTTTCGTGAGTCATTTTGTAACATTTCAGGCTATTTTCTCAAAAACTTTGAGCGAAAAAAATCGTGACAGTATAAAATTTAAAGTTTAAAATTTAAAGCCTCAAAAAAGAAAAATCTCATAGAAATGACGTGTTTTTTTTATTCAGTGTATTTTTTGCAGAATCTTAATTCTTAAAAGTTTGGCAATTTCCAACAAGTTTGTCTTTTGCCGCTTTTTGATACGATGCTGGCTTTGAGATTCTTAGTAATTTTTAAATCACGAAATACAAAAATATTAAAACACTTGCGCTCTTCTCAAATGTCATTTTCGAGTGCAATTGGCTCCATATACACAAAAATTGCTTATATAAGCCTAGGATAACATGTCTACAAAGTTTCTATGAAATCGGAGAGGGCCGGGTACAAGAGTACTGCAAAAATTTCTGATTTGAGCTGGAATCGCTCTATTTTGTCACATTTTTTTTTTAAATAATGATAAAAGTCGGTGACGAAGGCTTTCTCTTTATCAAACACTTAAGCAACCCTGAGGGAGTTCAAAGCAATTCATTGCTACTATCCTCCGGCGGGACCTTCTCCGCTCTTCCGAGGTCCGAGGGCATTACTTAAGGGATATTTCCCTGGCGAACCGTTTCCGATTACGCCACCACCAACAACAACAGTCTGCAGAAGGCCTCCTTCAGCTGTTTAGTATTCGAGGGCCATTTCCCTCTTTATCTCCCACGACGGCGACCGGTCGATGCACTCCACAAAAAGGATACTTCCCTCCACCGGATTCGATTACGTGAACTGCGTCCTCGCTGTTCGTAATGAAAAAGTCAGCCAACCAAAGTGCCGTTCGTGAACTGGGTTCACGATTCGCGCGGAAAAGGCTGTGATTCGCGCTGGAGCTATTAGAGTTAATTATGGTTGGAAGATTCCCCCACGGGGAAGGGAGGCGAAACTTTACGTGGGAATCGATGGTTGATGTAATATCTCTGGAAAAATGTGACCAACTGCCCACGGGCAGGCAGGAAGCGCAGGTTTCGTAATAGTCAGTAGTGTTTTGAGCGAAGCTTTACCTGGGAATGTCAAGCGATTGGGGCGTAGTGATGATAGTTCTGCACGATAGTTTGTTATGCAATGTGTACCTGGAAAAAAGGAAAATAGATGGTTAAGAAGTAGAAGTTATATCCAAAAAAAAACATATAAAACTCATACAAACAATTTAAAAGGTCTAAAAAAAGATAATTCCAATAATTTCATGATTTAGATATAATTATATATATTTTTTAAATAATTTGATAGAAAATATCAGAAAATTTCGATTTTTTTATTTTTTTACCAAACTTTCCTACGACCAAAGAAGCCATTTTCTGCCGTTGGTTCACCCATACAAGTCTCAATACAATTTTGGAAGCTGTTCTTACAAAAATAGTGCGTAAATATTCGAAAATCTCTTATTTTTGAAGGATGAAACTATTCTGAAAAAATAAGCACACGGAAAGAAATGCCTATTTTTTATTTATCTTTTCTTACAAACATTCAATTTCCCAAAATATTTTTTTTATTTTTGAAACTTTTTGATTTGTTTTAGGGGACAAAAACCACAACTTTTGAGCCATAGAGAAGTATGGACAAAAAAATTGCCACCGACCTATGATTTTATGAAATAAATATAAATTTCAGATAAAAAATAAATTTTTTTATGTTTTTAATGTAAAATTAAATTTTTAATCAAAAAGTACCCTACTGATTTTTTAAATAAAGTGCACCATTTTCAAGATATGGTCACTTCAAGTTTAGGCCGATGCAAATATTTAAAAAAGTTTTTGTTCCTCAAGGGGGAAATAATAAAATATAAAAATTTAAATAACAAGCCATAGTCTTCACATTTAAATGAAAAAAGTGTTTTAAGATGCATTTTACACTAGATCAGTTGTTTTGCAATCATTAGTTTTCAAAAAATCTAAGATCTGACAAAATCAAAAATTGTATCGAAAAAAAAAATTTTGCATCGAAAATTTTCAAAAAACCTTAAGATTTTTTAATAAACCCAAACATGCTAAAAATGATTTTAAACGCAGGAGAATGTAATTTGATTTCAGCTGGTTGCACTTGAATTTTCATTGAAATTTTGAAGTTTATTGTAAATATATTTATTTTTTGCCCCCTGATTTTTCGGGCCAATTTTGAAGGGGGAGGGGTTGACAAAAACTTTTAAAAATATTTGTACCAGCCTTAATTTAAATAAAAAAAAAATCCCATTTTTCGATTTTTTGAGATAATGTCCATGATTGTACATTTCTGAAAATATTTTTTTCGAAAAGTTCAGAAATTTTTCAATTAAATTACCTAAGAAACATTGAAGATTGGACCTCGCGTTGCTGAAAAATATCAAATAAAATAAAAAGAAACAAGAAATTCAATGCCCAACTTTTAATGTTAAAATAATAAACATTTGTGAAATCTTATTAACTTTTTGGAAAAAAAATTGTACACATTTAAAAAGGGCCAAACTTTCAATTTCACTTCAAACTTACTTACAAAACATTTAAAACTGAAGTTGAAAAAAACTAAAATTTCTATTTTTTCCAAAATATATATTTTTTAATAAATCATAATCGATTTGCAAAACACAGAGAGAAAATTGCAGGCTTTCAACATTTTTTTTTCTGATGAGCTTTTCTTTCAAATTTTTTTTAGGTGTAACTTGATAACGGTACATTTTATCAAAATATTGTAAAGTACAATTCGATTGCTAGTTCGTATTTCTTCCGAAAAAGACCTTATCATAACCTACAACTTTGCGGAAGATATCAAATCGATCAGAAAATTCCTTCCCAAGATACAGAATATCTCAAATTTATATACCCATTTTGTATGATCAGCCCTCAAAATTGTATGGAGACTTGTCGGAAAAATTAATGATGCAATGTTGCTTATTTTGACATAGGGAATGAATATACAAAGTTTCATCCAAAACAAAAAATAAAAATTTCAGAATCACAAAAAAATGTGACATTGTAAGTGCTACTCAGAACTGTCTTTGTTTGAATGACTGACCCGATTTATTTCCACAGTTTTTTTAAGGGGTTACATACATGTAGAAAATCACAAAATTTCATATTTCAGAAAATTTATTAAACCAACTTAAAAGATGATTTTCAATCACTCCTGAAAGTTTCATGAAGATATTTTATGATTTAACCCTTTCAGGCCTGAATTTTCAAAAAAATATTTTTTTAGTTAATGATGGGAAAATGATTCTTATGACCATACGAAAATTATAGGCTAGTTTTGAAAATTTTGATATTTGGGTCATATATGACCCATCAGGCTCGAAAGGGTTAAGTAAGTTACATACGATTTAAGCTGAACATTTTGCCATGCGCAAAGCGAACTGTCAAATTTCGCGAGCGTTTTTCTCTGAACACAGAGTTGATTTACGGGTGCCACGATATCTCGAGATGAGATGGACCAAATTGGCTGAAATTTGGGGTGCAGACTCGCAAGACATATCTCGTGTGCATGACGAAGCCCGATTTTGAAATTTAGCATTTTAAAAAAATACAAAAATCGAAAACTTTCGATTTTTTATATGGAAAACATAAAAATATTTTTATCTTTTTTCAAAATAAACTTTTTGAAAATCGGCCTTCGTCATGCACACAGGACCGGTTTAACGAGTCTTCACCAAAATTTTGGGCCGATTTGGTCAGAGCAGTGTTGAGATATCGTGGCACCAGCTTTTTGAAAATGCTAACTTCATATAGCTGTATCTCGGCAATGATACAACCAAATGTCTTCAAATTTATTTTGTAAATAGTTGAAAATGTATATTTTAATGTCCTGAAAACAGATTTAAAAAAAAGTTTAAGTTTGTGCTCAAACCAACCTCTGACATTTTTGCCGATTTACATGTATGTAACCCCTTAAACAGTAATTCAGGCAGGAAAATTTCAAAAAATAATCTAAATACACAGTAAAAAAAATATTATAAATTATAAATTTTGGAAGGTAAAATATTACCTCTTTTATGATGAAATTTTACCTCAAAGTGACATTACACGAGAAGAGTGGTATAATTACACATTTTCAATTTTTTTTTCGCTTACATAAAAGATTACTTTTTTACTGTGTAGTACTTACAAACAAATAGAAAACGGTTTATGATCAGGATGCACAGCAACCAAGGAAGTTGTTGTCTGCTTTTCCAAAATTGTCAAAC
Organism: Culex quinquefasciatus; assembly: GCF_015732765.1. Taxonomy (NCBI): domain Eukaryota; kingdom Metazoa; phylum Arthropoda; class Insecta; order Diptera; family Culicidae; genus Culex; species Culex quinquefasciatus. The sequence continues at coordinate 20,295,782 of NC_051862.1, read as the reverse complement.
TTATGTGTATGTGAACAACTCTCAGTACTTTAGGGGATAAATAAAAAAACTATACCGATTGTTATCGTAGTTTTGAAGAAACAAAAATGTGTGCAACAAAAATCCGGGTGCAAAAAGCTCTGGTTAATGTGCAACGGTGCAGTTTTTTTATGAATCTAAAAACGTATTTTTTTCCTGGAAATACTCAAGTTGGAAATAATTTTGTTAAAAAAACTTGCCAACTTTTTCATTAAATCCCAATCATAATTCTGAGAACTGCTCACATTTTAATTATTTTCGCTTTCTCACGAAATTTAAAAACAAAACTAATTCCAAACTAAACATGTGCTGTTGCACATAGTTTTCAATGTTTTCTTTCGAGAGTTTGGCAAAGTTGTCTTTCATTCAAAACATTTCTTTTTCATCAGTGAGGGAATTTCATTAGTGAGAGATGAAAGAATAAACTTCATTGTGTTTGTTTTAGTTTGAGTTGAATTTTTATCAATTCCAATGAAATTTCCGCAATCAAGTGCAACAAGTCTAATGTTCTCCAAATCAGCGTTGATTGTTCCACCCAAAACAAGCAAATCAGAACCACCAAATATCTACTTTCTGCCCCAAATGAATTATGTACCGGTTCAGAAATCAGCAACTGCATAAATCCTATCCTGCCAATGCTTCCCGTGAACATCCCGCAGATCATCAACTGCACCGGAACATGGAACTAGGCCACCTGGCCGGACCCTGGCCTGATCTGCATAATTAATAGCCCACCCCTCCCCTACTTCCGGTCGCATTCTGAACATCGCAAAATTTACACTGCATGTCACTTGCAGCCAGCCAGCTTCCCGATGGGGATTAAAATTGTGCATTTTGATTGTGTATTTATCGCAGGCTGTGGAAAAGCGCACACGCGGGACCACCTCCACTCGATAAATGAACATTTCGCATTAGTCGTGCGCGGAAAGTTTTCGGGTTTGCAATATGGACTCTCGCGGTAATCGAAAATGGCGTTTGCAAGCCCCGATAATTAACCCAGATGTGTGTAGCTGCTGCACCGTTTGGTTAATTACACGCTCCAACCGAGGAATTTAATTGGGTTTCGATGGCCGACGGTGGTAAAGAGGATCTGTCGGAACCAGTTTGCTGGATTCCGACGAATTACATTAGGAACGCGAAAGATTCCAGTCATGCCAATCGCAGCAACCGACTCGCTGTGACACTTGCCCCCTGCAAAATGATGCAGCGGAATTCTAGCTCTGGAGTAGCTTCGTCATTCGGTTGATACAACCATATCGGATTCTAGCAACTAAGCAAACATGTAGTATGACGAATCGTCTTTTTCCGTAGTCATTAGCTCCTGGGAATCCATCTCGTTTCGTACCCAGAATAAAATGTAAGCTAATTGACTTAAATTCAATTCGGCTAAACGTCGTAGAAGTAGATGTACGAATTCCACGGATTACACTGCTTTAAATGGTTTGCAACTTGACAGTGGAGAACTCGCTTCGACCAACTGTGAATTGAATAATTTAAGCATGCAGCGATCCGGATCCTTCCACAGCTTTTGAGACAGATGAATTACAGTGTTGCCAGGGTGCCGCACCGACGACGACTGGTTCCAGAAGCCGAACAAAAGGATAGTGCATATAGCAACGCGCGCGCCCGGCATAATTTACGAGCAAACGATAAATTACAGTCGGAGACGGGAAGCTGCCAAAGCTACACTTTAGACATATAGGTATATAGACAGATACTAGAGCTAGAGCTGCCAATGAGTTTTGCTGGAACTGAACTGACCGTGGGACGTGCGGAAAGCAGAAGAACTCAACTTTATCTGGCCGGATTTGCTGCGCCACCGACCGCGTGAGCTTTCTGGTCGGAAAAAAACTGACAGTCCGGGGATCCCTGAAGAAAACAAACGATCCCGAAGGAAGCAAAGTTTGAGAGGTCATTGCTCTCTAGTTTTATTGTCGTAGTTTGTGTGTTTTGTTGTGTTTTATGAATTTTTGTGTTTATTTGTATTTTTGAATTTTTTTTTATTTTTTTGTGTTTTTCATCCTTTTTGATTATTTTTTGTGGTTTTTATGTTTTTGGTGTTCTTTGTGTTTTTTGTGTTATTTTGTGTGTTTTTTTGTGTTTTTTGTGTGTTGTTTGTGTATTTTGTTTTTTTTTTGCGTTTTTTTTTTGTTTTTTTTGTGTTTTTTTTGTTGTAATTTTTATGTTTTTTGTGTTTTTTTTTTGTTTTTTTTTTGTATTTTTTTGTGTTTTTTGTGTGTGTTTTTTTTGTGTTTTTTTTTTGTTTTTTTGTGTGTTTTTTTTTTTGTTTTTTTGTGTGTTTTTTTGTGTATTTTGTGTATTCTGTGTATGCTGTGTTTTTTTGTTTTTGTTTTTTTTTGTGTGTATTTTTGCATTTTTTGTGATTATTGTTTTTTTTTGCGTTTTTCTTTTTTGTTTTTTTTGTGATTTTTGTGTTTTTTTGTGTTTCTTGGGTTGTTTGTGTATTTAGTGTTTTTTTTTTAGTTTTTTTTTGTGTTTTTGTGCTTTTTGTGTCTTTTAAGTTTTTTGTGTTTTTAGTTTTTTTTTGTGTTTTTTTGTGTTTTTTGTGTTTTTTGTGTTTTTTGTGTTTTTGTGTTTTTGTGTTTTTGTGTTTTTGTGTTTTTGTGTTTTTGTGTTTTTGTGTTTTTGTGTTTTTGTGTTTTTGTGTTTTTGTGTTTTTGTGTTTTTGTGTTTTTGTGTTTTTGTGTTTTTTGTGTTTTTTGTGTTTTTTGTGTTTTTTGTGTTTTTTGTGTTTTTTGTGTTTTTTGTGTTTTTTGTGTTTTTGCCTTTCTTACTAAAGAAAGGTATAGTGTTTGCTTTTGGCTCCGACGCCAAATCAAGCTTCGTTACCAAATCATTTCTCGAGAAATATTCATTCGAAAAATCTGCAAAAAATCATGGACGATCGATTTTCGACGCCCGATCGATTGACAGTGACAGAATTCGTCTGCCTCCAATATCCGAATTTTGGCGCTTAATTTACTGTAGAGCACGCGTGACGTCCGTGTGTGGTAAAAAGTGCTCAATTTTGTGGTAGGGGTTTCTCAGAGCCCACATTATGGATTTAAGCTCTCTTGGGCGCATTTGAAAGGGGATGTGCTGAACCTGAACCAGTTCCATACCAAATTTGAATTTATCCATTTTTTATGGGGACTCGGAGTGTGTTTTCACCAAATCAGGCGGTTTTCAAATGAAAATTCGGTCGAAAATTGAAGTATTAAAATCGTTTATTTGTCCAAAAAATTGCATTTTTCCAGCCCTACATCCTCCCAAATTTTCATCCATGTCGGTAATGTGGTTTTTGATTTACAGCTTGTGGACTAATTCACTGTGAGGGGGAAAAACCCCTAAAAAGGTAAAAGCCAATTTTCACCAAATGCCAAAACTATTCCTTTGGCATTTTATCTAATTTTTTTTCTCCACATCATAATCTAGACCATACTCGATGTTCTGAAACAAATTTGACCTCATTTGGATTTACCGTTCAGATTTAAGAAAATTTCCATTTTTGCCTTTCTTACTAAAGAAAGGTATAGTGTTTGCTTTTGGCTCCGACGCCAAATCAAGCTTCGTTACCAAATCATTTCTCGAGAAATATTCATTCGAAAAATCTGCAAAAAATTATGGACGATCGATTTTCGTCGCTTCGCCGACAAGTTGTCAAGTTGAGCTTCACATGCAGACGCGAGCAATGCTGGCGCGTGATGCTGGCGCGTATAGAGCTTTGATACTAGATTACCCCCTTTTAGTGCAAGTTGCTTTATCGATTGCTCGTTCATCACACATCGCCTATCATTATTTTCTATGCTAAGCTTCAGTTAACGCAAACTAGACGCAAGCAGCTATCTGTTCTGAAGCCTCATGCTCATTCTTTTGCCTTTCTTTTTGTTTTGCTCATTCTCTGATCGAACTCTGAGCGAACGAATTTCTGGGAAGCGTTCAAGCTTCCCATGTGCCAGTGACAACGCACATCGCGGGTTTGGTTTTCTAGCTTCGGTACTAGCCTTTTTGTGTATTAGTATTTTTGTTCATCGTACCAGCGCGCCAAGGTGGTTTATTCGGTACGTTTGCGTTTGTCGTAGTGAAGTCCCACCGAGCGCTCAGTCGTTGTATGCTTCCCAATCCCAAAAACGCCTAAATGCTTGCTTATTGAAAGCTCACAATTTTGCCTAACGCCTAAATGACAGTTTAGTGAATTACAGTAGGCGTTTCAAAACTTTCAAGAACATTTATGCGGCTTTACCGTTACATCGTTGTTTACAACACGGCAAATTCTCGGGTGTTGAAACACTTTCTGCCAGTTATTTTGTAACCACTTTAACGCATTGGAGCAAGACGGAATTATTTTGTTTTCTCGTTAATTTTTAATATTTTGAAAAGTGCAAAAAAACACTCAGAGAATACGAACAATTTAGCGATATGCAGAAAACATTACGAACATCGCAAATTGTGAGCTAATTCTCTGTCTCAAAAACAATGTGTTCTGATTTAAAAAATCGAAAATGCTTGTGTGCACAGTTTACAACCGGCCATGGCAAATGGGGCAAAAACCAGCGCTTTCCAGTTATATGAAAAAATATGGTTGAGTTTCGAATTGTATTATGAATGGACCATTCTATATATTGCTATTTCTTTGAAAAAAAAAATCAACTGCCGTTAACTTCCTTTTGTAAGAAAGGCTCTATCTCACCCCAGGTGGGATTAAATCGGGTTTTGTGTTTTTTGTGTTTTTTGTGTTTTTTTTTGTGTTTTTTGTGTTTTTTGAGTTTTTTTTTGTGTTTTTTGTGTTTTTGGGATTTTTATGTTTTTTTTTTTGGTGTTTTTGTGTGTTTATGGGTTGTTTGTGTATTCAGTGTTTTTTTGTTTTTTTGTGTTTTTTTGTGTTTTTTTTTTGTGTTTTTTGTGTATTTTGTGTATTTTATGTATAATGTTTTTTTTTATGTTTTGTTGTGTTTTTTGTATTTTTTGTGTTTTTGGGTTTTTTTTATGTTTTTTGATGTTTTTGTGTTTTTTGTGTTTTTTGTGCGTTTTGTGTTTTTATATTTTTTGTGTTTTTTTTTTGTGTTTTTAGGTGTTTTTGTGTTTTTGTTGTTTTTTTGTTGTTTTTGTGTTTTTTTTTTTGTGTTTTTGTGTTTTTTGTGTTTTTGTGTATTTTGTATACTGTGTTTTTTTAGTTTTTAGTGTTTTTTTCGAGTTTTTGTGTTTTTATGTTTTTGTATTTTTTGTATTTTTTGTGATTTTGGGTTTTTAATGTTTTTTTTTTGTGTTTTTTTTTGTGATTTTATATTTTTTGTGTTTTTTGTGTGTTTTTGTGTTCTTTGTGTTTTTTGTGCTTTTAGTGTTTTTTTTTTGTGTTTTTTGTGTTTTTTTTTTGTGTTTTTTTGTGTTTTTTGTGTTTTTTGTATTTTTGTATTTTTGCATTTTTGTATTTTTATTACGTCAAGGCCACACTATTCGCGCTTTCATGATATGAAATCAATCAATCCAGTTTCATCTGTCAACGATATTGTACTAATTTTATTCAATATGTAAATTAGTCAGCCTTCAATCCATACTAAACCTAATTACGCATTCAAAATCATAATATAGAAAATTGAGTTTATTACCAATCATTACCTCCCGGGGTTCACAATGGACAGCTTTCAATTTACATCATTAATCCGATGGCACTCGTTCTTGCTCATTCAACTAGTTGTTTTTATACACTCCACATTTTGTGCCCACCCACCAATAACTGATTCAAATTGATTGATGAGGTCCTGCTTGATGAGGTGGGAGGGGGTCACAATTCACCTCTGCATCCGTCGTGATTGGCTCGGAAAAAGCACGTTGTTAATTAAATACAAGTCAATCATTGGTGACCACCACCCCGACCTCCACTCGACTCCCACGTGGCAGTTTGCGGTGACCTTGCCCCTTTCTAAAATGAAATTTAATTTTCTCTTCCGCTTTAGAATGATGCTTCGGTTGAAAATGTAACCTTCTCATCGTTAAATAGCATTCAGAATGTTCCGAGCGCGGAAACTTTTAGTCAACTGGCACGTGTACCATTAGAAAAGCTCGAAACACGCAACAGTGCAAAATTATCCTTAATGGAACGTGTCCTACCTCCTCTGCGTTGTTCGAAGAAGAGGCTGTTTGCTGAAGGCAGAGATCCAAGTTCTGCCAAAATTCTTGTGCGACGTTGCTAAGTAGCTATTTTCAGGTTAAGACAGAAGAATTAGCCTTTTGGGAAACCATTAACTCAGTTAGAAGAAAGTTTCTACCTATGTTTAGCATTTCCTTAATATATAGTTCAACCTTCAGCCTTAGTCTTGTTCACAGAATAAGTGATTTCTGTTGGATACAAAAATAACAGGAAATTAATTGCGTTTGCAGGTTGAATAATGATATGCTCTTTTTGAACCTTTACGAGTATTACTTTTAGATTAGGATCGACATTTTAAATAATTTCAATTTAAAGTCACAAAATAACAGAAAAAAACCTGGTTTTCTCTTGCAAAAAATAAACCTCAAAACCTGCAAACGTTGCACCTCATTGTATCAAATATCTCCCCTGAAAACCTTGCAACCACAAAAACACCGGAACTGGACTTCCTTTCCTTCACCGACTTGCCAGCTTCGGTTACGCATCCAACTCACGAAAGGAAGCCGCAAGAGGCCAAGACAAGATTTATCGTCCCCAAACACCCTTCCCATCAGCAATTCTCCAACTGGGGAAGGTTTGGAGTAAAATAAAACAATCCGGCCGAGCTGCATCCAATTCGTTTCGGGTAAACAAAACGCACCCACATTTCACACGCTTCGCGAGAACGACTCAGAACCGGGATTATGCAAAGCTATTGCGTGATTTGATTCGAAACGAATTAATTTCGTTATTTTTAGAAACACTTTTATTGATTTGAGTCAGGTAGTCCACGCTACCTGCTCCACCTTGCCGCCGCCAGGAATTCCATCCGCGGTGAAATGGAGACCTTCCCGAACTGAAACCCGTTCGTGGGCGCGCAATTCGCAGCACCGTAAATTAATTTGCTCCGGACTCTGGACGGTACAGAGCACGCGTTGCTGCGCTGGCGAATCAACGTCAATCTTAATCACATCAATCAGCTCCGGCGAGCAGCAGTTGACCACAGCGTGCTGGGCCGGGATTTTTGGAATCAGTGATAACCTTGGGACCTTCCCACAATTGTAGACCTTGTGTGTGTGTGACAGTCAGAATGGTGTGTGTTGTGATTTACATCATTTCGGCAAGGTTACACCGACCTGGGGGTCCGAATGTTCCAGGAATCCTGAAGGGACAAATCCCCAAGATTCAGGATCTTCGGACCGGTGCCCAGGTGGTACCTCAAACCGAACATCAAATACCTGTTCAAACGTTTCATCATGGTCACAACACACGCTGCTACTAATTTTGGGACGCCGTGGAGATTTTCCCTTATCCACTTAAAACTAGAGCAATCAGCAATGAATAACTGGTTCTATTTCCAATTATAAAGCAAACTGAGCTTAAAATTCATCATGACGAATCTGTTATGTTATGTTATGTAAAACTGTTTTGATAAGGCAGCAAATTCCCTAAAACATTTAAATTTAGCTGACTCATCGCGTCACCCAAAATTATCGTGTTCAACGAAAATAATTTCGGTACAACACGCTCTATCAATCCCCGTATAACCGCTTTATCAACCCCGCAAATAATAATAAAAAGAGAGGAAAAAAGCACCGCGGTTATCTGTGTGCCATACACTATCATTATCCACGGCCGAATATTGATAGCTTATCAGGGGCAAAGTATGATATATCCGCGACCGCACAAGCCCGCGCCGCGTTGGATGACTTCAGTCTGGCCACACCCGGGACGGGGGTTTGCTAAAAATATCCGGAGCTTATCGGGAGGTGGCATTGGCACGCTTTTGGACTTTTGCAATTCTGCAATTCTGTAATTCTGCAGTTCTGCAGTTCTTCAGTTCTGCAGTTCTTCAATTCTAAAATTCTAAAATTCTAAAATTCTAAAATTCTAAAATTCTAAAATTCTAAAATTCTAAAATTCTAAAATTCTAAAATTCTAAAATTCTAAAATTCTAAAATTCTAAAATTCTAAAATTCTAAAATTCTAAAATTCTAAAATTCTAAAATTCTAAAATTCTAAAATTCTAAAATTCTAAAATTCTAAAATTCTAAAATTCTAAAATTCTAAAATTCTAAAATTCTAAAATTCTAAAATTCTAAAATTCTAAAATTCTAAAATTCTAAAATTCTAAAATTCTAAAATTCTAAAATTCTAAAATTCTAAAATTCTAAAATTCTAAAATTCTAAAATTCTAAAATTCTAAAATTCTAAAATTCTAAAATTCTAAAATTCTAAAATTCTAAAATTCTAAAATTCTAAAATTCTAAAATTCTAAAATTCTAAAATTCTAAAATTCTAAAATTCTAAAATTCTAAAATTCTAAAATTCTAAAATTCTAAAATTCTAAAATTTAAAATTCTAAAATTCTAAAATTCTAAAATTCTAAAATTCTAAAATTCTAAAATTCTAAAATTCTAAAATTCTAAAATTTAAAATTCTAAAATTCTAAAATTCTAAAATTTAAAATTCTAAAATTCTAAAATTCTAAAATTCTAAAATTCTAAAATTCTAAAATTCTAAAATTCTAAAATTCTAAAATTCTAAAATTTAAAATTTAAAATTCTAAAATTTAAAATTCTAAAATTCTAAAATTCTAAAATTCTAAAATTCTAAAATTCTAAAATTCTAAAATTCTAAAATTCTAAAATTCTAAAATTCTAAAATTCTAAAATTCTAAAATTCTAAAATTCTAAAATTCTAAAATTCTAAAATTCTAAAATTCTAAAATTTAAAATTCTAAAATTCTAAAATTCTAAAATTCTAAAATTCTAAAATTCTAAAATTCTAAAATTCTAAAATTCTAAAATTCTAAAATTTAAAATTCTAAAATTCTAAAATTCTAAAATTCTAAAATTCTAAAATTCTAAAATTCTAAAATTCTAAAATTCTAAAATTCTAAAATTCTAAAATTCTAAAATTCTAAAATTCTAAAATTCTAAAATTCTAAAATTCTAAAATTCTAAAATTCTAAAATTCTAAAATTCTAAAATTCTAAAATTCTAAAATTCTAAAATTCTAAAATTCTAAAATTCTAAAATTCTAAAATTCTAAAATTCTAAAATTCTAAAATTCTAAAATTCTAAAATTCTAAAATTCTAAAATTCTAAAATTCTAAAATTCTAAAATTCTAAAATTCTAAAATTCTAAAATTCTAAAATTCTAAAATTCTAAAATTCTAAAATTCTAAAATTCTAAAATTCTAAAATTCTAAAATTTAAAATTCTAAAATTCTAAAATTCTAAAATTCTAAAATTCTAAAATTCTAAAATTCTAAAATTCTAAAATTCTAAAATTCTAAAATTCTAAAATTCTAAAATTCTAAAATTCTAAAATTCTAAAATTCTAAAATTCTGAAATTCTAAAATTCTAAAATTTTAAAATTTTAAAATTTTAAAATTCTAAAATTCTAAAATTCTAAAATTCTAAAATTCTAAAATTCTAAAATTCTAAAATTCTAAAATTCTAAAATTCTAAAATTCTAAAATTCTAAAATTCTACACCCAACCGGCGGTCGCATGATTTTAATGCATGGCAGCATGAAAGTATATCAGAATCTGCATGAAAACTGTCCTCATGCATTTTTTGCGATATAGGGGTATGACATTTTTGCCCGTTACCGACAATTATCGACATTACCGACGGCAGATTGATTGTATTGCAGAAAAAAAAAACCTTAACAGAACGAGGATTGAACCTTCAACTTCTAGGTTGCTGATCCGACACGCTACCACCGCGCCATGGACGCTTGATGAATGGTGAGGGACAGAGCGCGAACATAATGTTCTCTCTAGATTGTTGCTCGGGGACGCGCCAGCATTCTATGTGTTGGTGAGAACTGCAGATCGCTGACGTGTTTACACGCGGGCAAAAATGATCTATGGGCTTACTGCAAAAAATGTAATAAAATATAACATTTTCTGCAGCAAATTCACTGTTGCAGATTTTGAGATATATTTTTCGTTTGGGTGTAAAATTCTAAAATTCTAAAATTCTAAAATTCTAAAATTCTAAAATTTAAAAAAATACTTGATCCTACTGCTAACATAAATGGCCAAAAATGGTCCCATTACCCCTCTCTTTAACCGATTCATGGTTCTCGCCGCGGGTGTGTAATTGAGAAGCGAATCAGTAGCGCGCAACAGGGTCTTCCCCACGGCTACCTTCACAAACCCCCAACCTTCCAGACCAAGCCACGTGAAATAAATTGGAACGAATATAAACAACCAGTGGCCCAGTTCTGCATATTGGCCGGTGTATGTGGATTAGGGTGCCCAGAAAAAATGACCCCCTGCTCCACAAGCAAAAATTGGGTTTTTGGGTTATTTTAAGCATCTGTGCAAATTTTGAGCGAAATTGGTTAAGATTAACCCATTGATACCCGAGCCTAAAGTTGGTGAAAAAACTGTTTTTCATACAAAAATTACATTTTTAAATCGCTTATAACTTTTCAGGATCGAGTTTTACGGCTTTGGTGTGTTCTACAAAGTTGTAGAGCATGAAATTTTCAATAAGAATCCCACGTTTGTGAATATTTGGATGGATGTAGCGCACCGTGCAGACCAAACTGTAAGAAAAATGGGTTTTCCATACATTTTTTCGATTTTTCCCATACTAACTTCACCTTCGAGTATCAATGGCTAAATGTTGACCGATTTTGCTCATATTTGACCCAGAGTCTTAAAATAGCCCAAAAATCAATATTCAGCTTGCGGAGCGAGGTTTTGAGGAAAAGTCCCATATTCTGGGCACCCTAATGTGGATGAGCCCTGAGGGAGGAAGGGGGAAAGGTATCATTATTGTCTGTGAAATGTTGTTTACACCGCGCGCGAGCTCCCTTCGTTCCTCCAGGGCGGTTGTTTTTTTTCTGCTGAACTTTGGCAGAGCAGACATGTCTCCACTAGGTTGGTAATACGATACCGGGTACCACTTGACCGTCGGGGTTGGGTTCTCCGGGGTGACATCAACAGGCGTTTCAGTCCACGAGTCGCGCATCAATCAACTTGGAGGTCGGGCAATTGGCAATCGGCTCAAGCGAGTGACTTCGGATTTCCGGATAATTATCAAATTGGACTTAAAGTCCGGAACATCCGATCATAGGATTAGATTGATACAGACTGACTGTATCGGAAAATCTCGTCCTCAACTTGAGGAATCCCGTCCCGGAAGGTCACCAAGCGTTACGCCATCTATCATTCGTCAACAACTCCCGGATTGTAGCTAATTCCCCGAATAGAACCGGTCTCGTCTGCACGTCTGTCGTATGAGAATGTTTTGTATGAATTTGTTTCACCACCACGATGAGTAGGCCATTCTGCCGAGAATGACACTTTGAACGACTGCGGGGTCCTCCCTCTTGTCGTGTTTCGTACCCATCACCATCAAAGAGGGAGTTCGTGAGAATTAGCCGCTGAGTGTGTCCACATCTGTATGTCTGTGTTGTTCCGACGGGGTTCCTCTCCATGATGTCATGGAGGTTAATTACCCACTATGGCGGGTTGGCACAACACACACACACACTCACTCGGAGCACATTCGCCGGATTCTTCTTCGTGACTCATGGCTATGGATCGTGGCTTGTGTGATGCATGCTGGAACATGCTTAAATGGCTCTTTGTGTTTGTGTGACGCTCTCTTTATAGCGCAGCCATAGTACACCCAAAGTTATGGGAAGAGATTTACGCGCGAGCGGCATCGTTAGTCAGCGTAGTAGAGGGATTTAATAGAACACACAGTAAAAAAAAAGTCGTCATCACACGCGACCTTCATTACAGACGTTTTACGAGCGCAGTTACAGAATCTTTTCACGGGCCCTGGGAACGCGATTCTCGCACACGCGGGGAAACTTTTACGCGGAGAGAGAAATGGTTTACGACGACACTAAGCAAACACGTGTACCGACGTGCACTTTGATATCTTACTGTAAACTGTATCGAAAGATGGCGAAGAAGGGTAGTTTGCTTGAAGAAGCCGTTTAAGTTTTTCGTTGTTGCGGATCATAGTTCAAATAAACCGGACGGAACAGATGCTCGAAAAGGGAGGGGATACCGTCACGCAGTTGTAATTCGGTGTAGTAATTGTGTCTTAGTTGGCGCTTCATAATTTTTAATGGTCATAGTTTGAAAGCGTAGATGTACAGATTTGTATTTAACTTTCTACAACCCAACCCCGCCTCTAGACAGGCTTCGATTTAAAAAATCGCCAAAAATCAATTTTTCAATGAGCTTTAAAAAACATTTGAAAGAAGAACTCTTAAAATTTTGGAAAGTTTTGGGATTGAAGTTTTTTTTTTTGTAGTATGTGACTTTGCCAATGTCATTTTTAGAGGTAGGTTTGGCAGTGTTTTTTTAGTAACATTTCCTATATATTTCAAGTAACAAGAAGCATGCAGTAATTTTTGTAGTGTCCTAAACTACGCCTCTAAACCGGAAAAATAAAAAAAATCGAAAAAAAAATTGAGCTGTAGAGGGTTAAGAAAGAAATCTAATATTCAAACCATGGAGATCTTTTCAATATTAATTACTGCTTGCAAAATACTAAAAAAAATGTAGCCTTGAATTCTCTATTGCCTATTCCTACATTTTAGTAATGATAGCATTTTGCTAGCATTTTTTTCTAGATAAATCTTTAAGGGGTTGCATACATGTAAATCGTCAAAAAATGTCGGAAGTTGGTGTGAGCACACATTTAATTTTTTTTATAATCTTTCTGCAGAACATTTAAATGTACATTTTCATCTATCAACTTAAATAAATATGAAGACATTTGAATGTACCATTGGCGAGATATAGCTATTTTAAGTTAGCAGTTTCAAAAAAACGTATTCCACACAGCTTAAAATTTTGGTGGAGACTCGTTGAACCGGTCCTGTGTGCATAACGAAGGCCGATTTTCAAAAACTTAATTTAAAAAAAAAGATTAAATTATTTTTCTGTTTTTCATATAAAAAAACGACAGTTTTTGATTTTTGTATTTTTTTTTTAAAGCAAAAAATCGGGCTTCGTCATGCACACGGGATATGCCTTGGGAGTCTTCACCCCAAATTTCAGCCAATTCGGTCCATCCCATCTCGAGATATCGTGGCACCCGTAAATCAACTCCTTGTGTAGAGAAAAACGTTCACAAAGTTTTGCTTTGCGCATGGCAATATTGTGAACTTAAATCGTCTCATACTCAGTTCAGTCATGAAATATCTTCGTGAAACTTTCAGGAGTGATTGAAAATCATGTTTTTAGTAAATTTAGTGAATATTTTGTAATATGAAATTATGTGATTTTCTACATGTATGTAACCCCTTAATACTTCTGAACACTTCTCTCAGAGTTCGGTCGTTCGTTTTTGTATTTTTTAATCCGACTGAAACTTTTTTGATGCCTTCGGTATGCCCAAAGAAGCCATTTTGCATCATTAGTTTGTCCATATAATTTTCCATACAAATTTGGCAGCTATCCATACAAAAATGATCTGTGAAAATTCAAAAATCTGTACCTTTTGAAGGATTTTTTTGATCGATTTGGTGTCTTCGGCAAAGTTGTAGGTATGGATATGGTACACTGAAAAAAATGATACACGGTAAAAAAATTGGTGATTTTTTAATTGACTTTTTGTTACTAAAACTTGATTTGCAAAAAAAAACCCACTTTTTTAATTTTTTTATTTTTTGATATGTTTAAGAGAACATAAAATGCCATCTTTTTAGAAATTTCCAGGTTGTGCAAAAAATCTTTGACCGGGTTATGAATTTTTGAATCAATACTGATTTTTTTGGCCGCAAAAAATGTCAACTTCAGTTTTCGATATAAAATCGAATTTGCAATCAAAAAGTACTAAAGTGAATTAGCATAGCATAGCATTGGTGTCTACCCGTAGCTGCTACTTCGTTATTGACCAGGACCCCCAAACATTGCTCCGTGGACCACAGATGAAAAGTAGGAACCAATCATCACCCCTTCGCAATTTTCAAAGGTCCCTATCGTGCTGATCAATACCGACGCCGGCCACGACCAGTGGTAAGACACGGGGAAGTGGATGGGAATGTTAGCCGATACTTGAGTGATGGGACCGCCAAATCGACTGCGTCTCCGACAAAGTATCACATGAGTTTTGAGGGTTAGTAAGATGGGTATGAGGTCAGGATTCACTGTGGTAGGTGATGCGACCATGAGCAATTTGTTTATCGGTTGAAATTTTAAAAATCTTAGGCAGCCGGCTGCGGAAAGATACCTATCTAGAGATTTAAATATAGTATTAATTCGACCGCGATTCTCCAGAAATTCTCCGTCGGCGTGCCTTCCGATCAACGGTGATGTAGGAAGGGCTTCATTCATTAAAATTATTTTATATCATAAGCCTTAAAACATATCCGTCGACGTGCCTTCCGATCCTCGATGATATGGAAAGGACTTAATCCAGCAATACGACTTGCTTGTCTCAAAAAACAAAAATCGGATCGTTTCTATCGAAAACTATAAAAAGAGAACAAAAATAAAATTCATCGGCCAACGAACGCGCGAACAAAAAATAAATGAAAAAAGAAGAAGAAGAAATCCAATCACCCCAAGTACACAAATAGCGACACAAAAGAGACGGAAAATAACACGAAAAAACAGGACTGCGCGTCCACACAGGCACCGCACCACTGATGCCATTATTTAATTATAATGACCAATCACCCCATGCACTCGAACAGCGACACAAAAGAGACGGAAAATAACACGAAAAAAAACAGGACTGAGCGTCCACACAGGCACCGCACTACTGATGCCATTATTTAATTATAATGACCAATCACCCCATGCACTCGAACAGCGACACAAAAGAGACGGAAAATAGCACGAAAAAACAGAAATGCGCGTCCACACAGGCACCGCACCACTGATGCCATTATTTAATTATAATGACCAATCACCCCATGGGCAGCGAATGACCGAAAGGTTAAAGCTGCCGGAAATAAAGTAATTAACAACAACAATCACCCCATGCACTCGAACAGCGACACAAAAGAGACGGAAAATAACACGAAAAAAAAAACAGGACTGAGCGTCCACACAGGCACCGCACCACTGATGCCATTATTTAATTATAATGACCAATCACCCCATGCACTCGAACAGCGACACAAAAGAGACGGAAAATAGCACGAAAAAACAGGACTGCGCGTCCACACAGGCACCGCACCACTGATGCCATTATTTAATTATAATGACCAATCACCCCATGCACTCGAACAGCGACACAAAAGAGACGGAAAATAACACGAAAAAACAGGACTGAGCGTCCACACAGGCACCGCACTACACAATCAAAAAGTACTAAAGTGAATTTTTGATAAAGTGCACCGTTTTCAAGTTATAGCCATTTTTAGGTAACTTTTTTGAAAATTGTCGCAGTTTTTCATTTTTTATAATTAGTGCCCATGTTTGCCCACCTTTGAAAAAAATATTTTTGAAAAGCTGAGAAAATTCTCTATATTTTGATTTATTGAACTTTGTTGATGCGACCCATAGTTGCTGAGATATTGCAAAGGCTAAAAAACAGGAAAATTGATGTTTTCTAAGTCTCACCCAAACAACCCTACATTTTCTAATGTCGATATCTCAGCAACTATAAGTCCGATTTACAATGTTAAAACATGAAACATTCGTGAAATTTTCGAAAAAAAATATTTTCAAAAATTTAAAATCAAGACTAACATTTCAAATGGGCGTAATATTGAATGTTTGGCCCGTTTAAAATGTTAGTCTTGATTTTAAATTTTTGAAAATATTTTTTTCGAAAAGATCGGAAAATTTTACGAATGTTTCATGTTTTAACATTGTAAATCGGACCTATAGTTGCTGAGATATCGACATTAGAAAATGGTGGGTTGTTTGGGTGAGACTTAGAAAACATCAATTTTCCTGTTTTTAGCCTTTGCATAGCAATATCTCAGCAACTATGGGTCGCATCAACAAAGTTCAATAAAGCAAAATATAGAGAATTTTCTCAGCTTTTCAAAAATATTTTTTTCAAAGGTGGGCAAACATGGGCACTAATTTTAAAAAATGAAAAACTGCGACAATTTTCAAAAAAGTTACCTAAAAATGGCTATAACTTGAAAACGGTGCACTTTATCAAAAAATCACTAAAGTACTTTTGATTGCAAATTCGATTTTACATCGAAAATGAAGTTGAAAAATTTTTGCGACCGATATTTCGATTTTTGAAAAATCAGTATTAATTCAAAAATCATAACTCGGTCAAAGATTTTTGCCCATTCTGGAAATTTCTGAAAAGTTGGCATTTTATGTCCTCTAAAACATATTAAAAATAAAGAAAAATAAAAATTGTGTTTTTGCAAATCAAGTTTTAGTGACAAAAAGTTAAATAAAAAATCACCAAAATTTTTTTACCGTGTATCATTTTTTTTCAGTGTAGTCCATATCCATACCTACAACTTTGTCGAAGACACCAACTCGATCAAAAAATTCCTTCAAAAGATACAGATTTTTGAATTTTCACATATCATTTTTGTATGGACAGCTGCCAAATTTGTATGGAAAATTATATGGACAAACTAATGATGCAAATTGGCTTCTTTGGGCATACCGAAGGCACCAAAAAAGTTTCAGCTGGATTAAAAAATACAAAAAAAATCGAATGACATTTATAAATTTTCAATATAAAAAATATTTGTAAAGGTGCCTACAACTTTAAAACTGTGCATTTCTTTACAAAATCGTAAATTTAATTTTGTAACTATTTTTTTAATTTTGTTTGACAAATTGCAATTTTTAGTCACCTAAACTTTTTTTTCTTTATTTAAAAATTAAAAAATACTAACTTTTAGTTAGAAAAAGTCAAACAAAAAATCCAGAAACTTTTTTTCCGAATCCCTTTTTTCTAAAAAGTTTTAACATAACCTACAATTTTGCCGAAGACACCAAATCAATCAAAAAAATCGAGACAAACTTTTAAATAATTACATGCCTATTTTGTATAACCAACCGTAAAATTTTATGGAGACTCGTATGGAAAATTTGATGCAAAATGGCCTTTTTGATGTAGAGAATTCATGGATAATCTTTCATTTGAATCAAAAATACAAAAAAAAAAGTCAATTTGCGAAACCGTAGAGAATTTAAATTAATCTGCTGCATTTTTTTTCTCTCTCTCAGAAGTTCAATCTATCATTGTAAAACCTAAATTAAAACCATAATAAGTAGGCTTAGTGATTTTTCACGCTAAAAAATTGCAAATTTCACGGGGACCTTCATTTTAAAACACCAAATTTCACGGAAATTTCGCGGAACGTGAAAAATGTTAAAATAACTATCAAAATCTTATGTTAAACATACAGAAACTACTTTTTTGCTTAATTATACATCGTTTTCAATAAACATAAAAATTCTTAACGTTCAACGTGGCACTAAAAAAAACTTTTAGGAATTTAAAACATATTTTTAGAGTTTTCATCGCACTTTTCAAAAACTAAATTTAAAATCGATAGGCAAAAGTAATTTAATCTGTAACGAAATCTTCAAAATTTTATTCAAAATCCGAACAGAAAACAAACATTTTTTTTTTAATTTCCACGGGAGCCATCCACCCAAATATTTAAATATCGTGAAAATTAAACAGGTGAAATTTTCTTAAAGGTGACTTTAAAGATAAAAAAAACTGAATAGAAAAAATAACTAACTAATAAATATGAATTTAATGTTGAATAACCAAGCATGAATCTTTTATAATCTTTTAAAATTAATGAAAATATTGCTAAATTAATTTAGTTTCCTTAGTAAAATTTATGAAATATTTTTTAGAGTATCAAATAAAGAGCAATCTATTTTCTTAATATGTTTCTTTGCTCTGATGAATTAGAATTTTTCTATCTATTTTTTTTGCTCCTCCGTTTACTCATTGACCGGAGGAAAAGGGAAAGACGACTTCTTTCACTGAATGCTACTTAAAAAAAAAATTGTTTGCTTTCAATTGATTTCTAAAAAAAATCAATAAAATTTAAAGAAAAAAAACTGTGTAATCTTTAAAAAAATATCACAATTCACTTGTTTAATCGTAAAAAATGCGTGAATTTTTTTTCCTTGACTGATTTTTGTTAACATTGTTTCAGTTTTCGCAGCATTCACTTCTTAGTAAATGTTGTGTCAATTTCATGTTAATGTTGGTTTTGCTAACATTTTTTAAATGATTCATATCACATTTTTCAATTGAAAACTAATAAAATTTAACTTTTTTATGAATGAAATTTTGATTATATTATTATTTTAAAGAATTTGTTTGAAAAAAAAATGATAAATTTCACGGGATTTCGCGGAAACCTTCAAATTTCACGAATTTCACGCAGTCCGCGAAATCGTGAAAATTCACTAACCCTAATAATAAGTTAATAAATCAAACGATATTTGTATTTATTAAAAATAAAAACTCATTTTGTTCTAACTCATCCTCAATCCGGATGTTAGGTAAATGGCCAGAAATCTTATAAAATATAATCATAATAAATACATACAACTTAAATTGTCATAACATGGGACAGTGTTGCCAGATCTTCAATCCTTTGGACTCGTTTACAAGGTCCAAAGGAATGCAAACGAGTCCAAAGGAATGAAGATCTGGCAACACTGCCCCAAGTTTAATGTACTTTTTTGAAACCAGATCTCACTCACAGTTGGATCGTTGGACAGGATATCAAAAGACCTTTCAAACGATTTTAGAATAATGATGATCTGGCACAGTTTTATCAAGGTTCTGATAAACTCGATTTAGCCTAAATATGCTTTAATCGTTTTTTTTTAAATCTTAAAATGTTACTATAGTGCAGCTCTCTCTTGATAAGTGAGTCTCAATTTTGGTCTTCATTCGCTGGTATTGTTACATCTTTAAAATATGCCTTTTTAACCTGATTCAACCTGCTTTGGTTATTTTATTCCATCCATTTTGGTCAATTCAGAGAAAAATAATAAGGAAAAGCATAAAATATCACGATTTTCCCAAGACAAAGTTATACGTCATACGAAAACTACACCAAGAAAAAAAGAACAAACAGCACATGTCAAGTCATAAGCTGCTTTCCCCTAAGCACACCTTAGAACGGTAAATGATCACACAGCATTACCGACTTATACGTATATTGTACGTGTGGAACGCCGCTCGATAATTGAAATTATTGTTCGCCTTTGGTCTTTGCCAAGTTGCCGCCGCCACCACCACCGCGCTCCGTCGTCACATCTGGGTCCCGAAACCGGTAAGCAGGCACTCTCTTGAACAGTGCACACAAGTTCTACACCGACATATATCGACTAACGACCGATACAAGTTGCTCTTGGTGCTGCGGAGAAACAGACTCGTCTTGTTTCTATCATTGACGTCATCGAAAAGTATCAACTCGCTGGAGTTCTGCAGTTGTTTAGAATCTCGATATCGAGTTCTGGCTAGACTGCGACTCTCCTCCGACTGCAGCGGAATGTCGTCTCGTATGGAAACTGTTGACGTATCAAGACGTACTCCGTGGGAACATGTATAATATGATATGCCCATGAATGGCACTCTATGGCTGGTGGTGCCGCGTTTGGTGATGATGAATGGGTATAATGGTTGCAATCCGAGGAATTGAATCAGAAAAGTTCCGATCAAGTGTGGTCCAATTGATGTCAATGGGACTGTGGCACGGTGTGGGGGAACATTTCATTCAGAAGGTTGAATCCATTGGAATTTATTCCAATTTACGGAATGATATCAATATTTGAAACTGAACAGGTATTGTACACGGCATACAATAATGTATTTTACTTACGGAAACAACTGTGAACAGACTGCAAACATACCTGGAAATAAAATTAAAAAAGAAATATCATTAATATTTTGAATACATGTATGTATGTATGTATGTAAAAGAAGTCAATATGAATTTAATTACTCAACTCGACATGTTTTAAGTTGATGTCAGTGAACGCTTCAGTTTCGTCAAGGTATGATAGATTTGGACTATTTTCCATAATTTCGCTACCGGTCATCGAGTAAAACTTGTAAAACTAAATACAATTTTGGAATGTCAACTGCAGAAGGATTAAATTTCCTGCAAACAGAGTCCAACAGCAATTATCCGCGAATCAACAAAGTTCAATTAGTGCAGCAAACTGCTGGAGCTGCGATGACCCGGGAATCGGATAACGATATTCGAATTATTTTTAGCAACTGCAGCCATTTCATCAGCTTCGATAGCCGTAGTGTAGCTCAATGGAGTCCGACTGAAATTGTGTTCGCTCCAAAAGCCAAGAGAGAACAACCAACTTTTATCACTACTGTCGCTGATGGTCCTCCGGAGACGATTACGATTTTTCAGAACGATCATAATCAAAAATCGATACCTTTCGGTGGGAAACGGTTATCCTTTCACTGTGGAGCTTCTGGGAAATGTACCTATTTTTGGCACTGTTTACGACAAGCTCAAAGAATCTTGTTCGAAACAGTTTTTTTCTCCCTTATGAGTTCAAATTTTATCTTTTTCGAAAAGGCAAGCGACGTTAGTGCAGCTCTTATTAAATAAATAATATCTTCTCGTTTTTCCTTACTTATTGCACTACAAATTGAGAGTGGTGTAAGACGGTAATGATGATCCCCCAACCTCCCCCTCAATATCCAACCGTACCCATTCAATCAGATAAAGAACTTTTTTCTGCTCCTTTATAACATCAAAGTTTTATCGAATCTCTGGCTTGAAGCCCTGGTACACACACCTTGGACTTGGCATCCCCCTGCAAATCACTTTGCCCCAACGTGCGAACTTTCCGATGGAGGGAAGGTGCGTTTGACTGTTGTTTTTGAGCACCGTCAGGTACATCAGGGTAAGGGGGGAACTTCTCTCTATAAATAACTTATGAGATGAGCAGAGACGAAGTCTTGCAAAAAGGGCCAGAGGATGAAGTCATCCGAAGCTCCAGTGGCTCGGACCTGGAGCTTCCGGATTGATGGTGTGCCAAGGGTTCGGTGAGGTGTAAAAACCAAGTACCGAGCAAAGGGGTTGCGTCTGAAGTGGTGTCCGGTGTTCAAATTCTTTAAGAAGGGGGTTTAAAATTGTATCATTCCACAAGATTCCATCAATAAAGTTCAACAAAATTGCCAAGCCTCCAAAAACCACCCTCTGCCAAAGTTCAAAGACCTCCGAAAAAAAAAATTCCCCATCGATAGAGCCAATATTTGCTGTGGTTTCGATGGAAATAGTTCCAAGAAAGCCACCACACCACATCACACGTAACCCCGTACTAAATCATTTCTCGTTTTCCACGGAAAGCTTATTCCAGAAAGGTCAAACGTGGTGGACCACACTGCTTTTGGTCGATCCAACTAGACTCGAACTTTTTTTTGCTGAAGCGCTGAAAATCGCACAAAACAAAAAAAACGAAAGAAAGAACCACCATCCGTCTAGCTCGATTTCGTCGGAACTCTGCTCCGACTAGCTTGCAGCGTCGAAATTGGCACGCACCGACCGCGACTGGGCGTCGCGACGTCGATTCGAGCGCGCCAAAAACCGATCGATTCTTGCAGTGGATGGAGGTGGCGTCGCGACGCAAGGGTTTAAGGGGTGGAGCGTAAAATTTGGACAAAACAGTTTTTAAAAAGTGTTTAAAAATTTTGAAGTTATTTAGATTTTGCAAATCAAACTGTCTAAGTTCTTTTACAAAAATAGTAAATAGTGTAAACTGAAACAATACTCGTAATAGTGAAAACCAATAAAATAGCAGTTGGCCTTATTGACGCTACATTCCAATGGATAAATTCATCCTATGCTTCAATTGAGTTAGTAACCCTTAGTCTTGAAGAACTTAATATCAAAAAATAAACTTAACAAAAAAACTATTGCATTTATATTTGAATTGAATTATAAATAAAATTCAAAAACAACCATAAAATTTACAATAAAAATCAACAAAAATCACAAGCCAAGGGTCGGTGAGTTTCCCAGGACGACGAACAAAATTGGATGTTAACACCATTCATCATCATATCGGAGACCAACCGTCAAAAGCATTCGAAACCCCAGCAACACACACACACACACACACACATGAGCAATTCTCTACGAAATCGGTCTTTTTTCTTCAATTTTAATTTTTGTATTTTTTAATCCGGCTGAAACTTTTTTGGTGCCTTCGGTATGCCCAAAGAAGCCATTTTGCATCATTAGTTTGTCCATATAATTTTCCATACAAATTCGGCAGCTGTCCATACAAAAATGATGTATGAAAATTCAAAAATCTGTATCTTTTGAAGGAATTTTTTGATCGATTTGGTGTCTTCGGCAAAGTTGTAGGTATGGATACGGACTACACTGGAAAAAATAATACACGGTAAAAAAAAATTTGGTAATTTTTTTATTTAACTTTTTATCACTAAAACTTGATTTACAAAAAAACACTATTTTTATTTTTTTTTATTTTTTGATATGTTTTAGAAGCCATAAAATGCCAACTTTTCAGAAATTTCCAGGTTGTGCAAAAAATCACTGACCGAGTTATGAATTTTTTAATCAATACTGATTTTTTCAAAAAATCGAAATTTTGGTCGTAAAATTTTTCAACTTCATTTTTCGATGTAAAATCAAATTTGCAATCAAAAGTACTTTACTAAAATTTTGATAAAGTGCACCGTTTTCAAGTTATAGCCATATTTAAGTGACTTTTTGAAAATAGTCGCAGTTTTTCATTTTTAAATTAGTGCACATGTTTGCCCAGTTTTGAAAAAATATTTTTGAAAAGCTGAGAAAATTCTCTATATTTTGCTTATTCGGACTATGTTGATACGACCTTTAGTTGCTGAGATATTGCAATGCAAAGGTTTAAAAACAGGAAAATTGATGTTTTCTAAGTTTCACCCAAACAACCCACCATTTTCTATCGTCAATATCTCAGCAACTAATGGTCCGATTTTCAATGTTAATATATGAAACAATTGTGAAATTTTCCGATCTTTTCGAAAAAAATATTTTTGGAATTTTTAAATCAAGACAAACATTTTAAAAGGGCGTAATATTGAATGTTTGGCCTTTGTGAAATGTTAGTCTTGATTTGAAAATTCCAAAAATATTTTTTTCGAAGAGATCGGAAAATTTCACAAATGTTTCATATATTAACATTGAAAATCGGACCATTAGTTGCTGAGATATTGACGATAGAAAATGGTGGGTTGTTTGGGTGAAACTTAGAAAACATCAATTTTCCTGTTTTTAAACCTTTGCATTGCAATATCTCAGCAACTAAAGGTCGTATCAACAAAGTCCAAATAAGCAAAATATAGAGAATTTTCTCAGCTTTTCAAAAATATTTTTTCAAAACTGGGCAAACATGTGCACTAATTTAAAAATGAAAACTGCGACTATTTTCAAAAAGTCACTTAAATATGGCTATAACTTGAAAACGGTGCACTTTATCAAAATTTCAGTAAAGTACTTTTGATTGCAAATTTGATTTTACATCGAAAATGAAGTTGAAAATTTTACGACCAAAATTTCGATTTTTGAAAAATCAGTATTGATTAAAAATTCATAACTCGGTCAGTGATTTTTGCACAACCTGAAATTTCTGAAAAGTTGGCATTTTATGCCTTCTAAAACATATCAAAAATAAAAAAATTAAAAATAGTGTTTTTTTTGCAAATCAAGTATTAGTGATAAAAAGTTAAATAAAAAATCACCAAATTTTTTTACCGTGTATTATTTTTTTCCAGTATAGTCCGTATCCATACCTACAACTTTGCCGAAGACACCAAATCGATCAAAAAATTCCTTCAAAAGATACAGATTTTTGAATTTTCATACATCATTTTAGTATGGACAGCTGCCGAATTTGTATGGAAAATTATATGGACAAACTAATGATGCAAAATGGCTTCTTTGGGCATACCGAAGGCACCAAAAAAGTTTCAGTCGGATTAAAAAATACAAAAAAAATCGAATGACCGAAATCCTAGAGAACTGCTCACATACAGGCAGACCAAAAACGATTATTATGATGCGATTTGATGATGTTAGGAAGGGGGTTGAGTGCGTAATAATCATAAAGTAAATAATATGAAGGATGCTTGCCAAAGGAGTAATTCTCTGTGATTTCGATCAATCGATTATTTTGTATTTTTAATCATTAGTTTGTCCATATAATTTTCCATACAAATTTGACAGCTGTGATAAATAAAAATTCAAAAATCTGTATCTTTTGAAGGAATTTTCTGATCGATTTGGTGTCTTCGGCAAAGTTGTAGGTATGGATAAGGACTACACTGAAAAAATGATACATGGTAAAAAACGTTTTGGTGATTTTTAATTTCATTTTTTGTCACTAAAACTTGGTTTGCAAAAAAACACTATTTTTTCCATTTTCTGATATGTTTTAGCGGACATAAAATACCAACTTTTCAGAAATTTCCAGAATGGGCAAAAAATCTTCGACTAAGTTATAATTTTTTATTAGTATTGATTAAAAAATAATCTCAGCAACTAATGGTCCAATTTTCAATCTTAAAATATAAAACATTCGTGAAATTTTCCGATGTTTTCGAAAACAATATTTACAATTTTTTAAATCAAGACTAACATTTCAAAAAGCCAAACATTCAATATTACGCCATTTTGAAATGTTAGTCTTGATTTAAAAAAAAATGAAATTATTGTTTACGAAAAGACCCACAACTTTGCCGAAGATTCCAAATCAATCAAAAAATTCCTACAAAAGATACAGATTTTTGAATTTTCAAACACATTTTTGTATGGACAGCTGCCAAATTTGTATGGAAAATTATATGGACAAACTAATTATGCAAAATGGCTTCTTTGGGCATAGCAAAGGCACCGAAAAAGTTTCAGCCGGATTAAAAAAAATCTAAAATTAAAATTAAAAATAATACTGATTTCGTAGAGAATTGCTCAAAGGTTATTTTTTCAATTACCTAAATACGAAAAATGAGTAGGGTGAGGGCGACAAATTGAAATTATCAAATTGTAAATATTGTTACGGAAACTTCAAAGGATCATACAAAATTTCAAAACAAAAATTGGCCTGCTAAAGGCAAATCCAACAATTGATGGGTTTATTTTCGTCCTAGATGAAATATTTGCTGAGTTTGCTGAAAACTTACTCAACCGGCTTACATTTTAGCATAGCTTACTATTTTTCGTTGTTGAATTAACCCATCCTTTACTTAATCTAAACATATTGTTGGTTAGGACCAAATTAAACTCATCGATTGTTGGTATAGGCATTTTTCTAAGGCTTCTAAATGTTTACTAGGGTGATCCAAATCCGGGTTTTTTATTCAGGGATACCCCCTAAAATCAAAGATTGACCCATCACTAGGCTAAATTCCAAACTTGAGCTCATTCTGACCACGGGAACCTCTCCCTCTAATCGCTGCAAATGTCGCCCAATCTTTATCAATTCTCAGATGTAGGATCTTCATTAAATTTAGAACAACTTTCCCAAAGAAACCAAATTTTTAGTATTTTTGGATGAAAAGTTTGTTAGTTTCTGAAAATGATATTTTTTGCGCAGATAAACAAAATAATAAATTGAAAAAAAAACGTTCGGATGGTCATTCTGTGCATTGTCCCGAAGTTTTTTGAATTTGTTTGTCGAAGTCCCGGGTAATAATTGAACATGTTTACGGCAGTCAAGCATATACGTGTGTCAAACGCGTTCTGATCGGAAATCGTTTTGGTCAGTTGTCGCACTTACTGCAGTTTTCAGGGTAACTCAATTTGGTCCAAAATAAACTTACGACAAGATAGCACGACAACGTCGATATGTCATTACAAAAAACAATGTAGATTAGTTACAGGTTTCTTGCCTATCATCCAGGACGGCCATCAGATTTAAATTAGGTTCGGTAAATGTATTTAGTTCAATATTTTCATTTCTCAGATGGTTTTCAAAGGTCGCAGGCGCTAGTTGTAGATGAAGCCGTCAGTTTTCAATCCAAAACCAAAACATCCAAAAATATTGAAATTTTTCCAATCTCCAGTTATCTAATTTCAAATTAAGGAAATGAAAAAAAAATAATTTCAAATTAAATTAAACTTACAAAGTTAATTTTGAAAGCAATTTCTTCGATTTTTTTATTTGGCTAAAACATAGGTAGTAGGTACTACTGATTTGATCTAAAAATCCGAATTGCATCATAAGTTCGTCAACACAAAACTACATACAATGTTTGTAGCTGTCCATTAAAAAATATTCAAAAAACGGTTACAAAACTTGTTTTTTTCTGCACGAACCGTCCATTTATCCAACGAGGTTTACCGAGTTCGATAAAAACGACGAGTGCTGAAAAAATCAAGTTTTGCAACGAGTTGCTTACAACATTTTTTGCAATTTCGAAAAACGTTTCTAGAATGAAATTTGATGTCAAACATTGAAGTGTTTAGTAAATTTACCGTTCAAAATAAAAAACTTACTTTTCGATACAAGAACTACTTTCAACTTTTCAGTATTGGTATTGAAAGGCATTTATTTTCCATTCTGGTATTTTTGGAAGGGAAAAGTAGACCGTTTCGTTTTTCCAGAAGGACAGGAAAAGTTGACAGTTTCACAGCGGAATTGCAATAAGTTTTTTTTCCTGGTCGATTTTGTATATTTCTAGAATGAATTTTCCAAAGGTTCTATTTGCATAGAAAACCCATGACTCGTAGGCTGTTTAAATTTTTAAAAATCGTAGGAATTGATGTTAATAATTCTAAGAAAAAAAATTATCACCTAAAAAAATCCGTTTTTTTTATTGCCCTAATGTCACCAAAATTGCGAAAAATAATAATTTTTGAATATTGATTTTTGACAATAAAAATCAAATAATTTGTCAACGTTTCAAAACAGTTTGAACCGAAAAACAGAAAATAGTTTTTGATTTTCATAAACATTTCGTAATGCTATGCTGTGCTATGCTAATTCGGCTATTTCCTACTATAAAATAAAGTGGGCGATTTCATGGTCTTCTACCCTATTTTCCTACAATTATGATGGTCAAGTTTTGCTCCTAATGTTTGTTTAATTGTCAAAAATGTCAAAATTGTCAAAATTGTCAAAATTGTCAAAATTGTCAAAATTAGCAAAATTGTAAACATTGTCAAAATTGTCAATATTGTCAAAATTGTCAAAATTGTCAAAATTGTCAAAATTGTCAAAATTGTCAAAATTGTCAAAATTGTCAAAATTGTCAAAATTGTCAAAATTGTCAAAATTGTCAAAATTGTCAAAATTGTCAAAATTGTCAAAATTGTCAAAATTGTCAAAATTGTCAAAATTGTCAAAATTGTCAAAATTGTCAAAATTGTCAAAATTGTCAAAATTGTCAAAATTGTCAAAATTGTCAAAATTGTCAAAATTGTCAAAATTGTCAAAATTGTCAAAATTGCCAAAATTGTCAAAATTGTCAAAATTGTCAAAATTGTCAAAATTGCCAAAATTGTCTAAATTGTCAAAATTGTCAAAATTGCCAAAATTGTCAAAATTGTCAAAATTGTCAAAATTGTCAAAATTGTCAAAATTGTCAAAATTGTCAAAATTGTCAAAATTGTCAAAATTGTCAAAATTGTCAAAATTGTCAAAATTGTCAAAAATGTCAAAATTGTCAAAATTAGCAAAATTGTAAACATTGTCAAAATTGTCAAAATACAAAATAAACATAAATACAGAACAAATTTCTTTCACCGTCCATCGGTCACCTGGGTTGTGCGGGGTCACCGTCGCCAATCTCAACCGAGTCCGCCGGGCCGATGTCTAATTACACATTCATGAAGTCTCCTGCCGTGTCTGTACGCGCCGCTTCCTTCCAGGAACCAAAGCCCGACTGCAGCCAGCCAGCCACTCTGTGGCTGTGTCCGACGACTACTGCTGCAGCCCCAGGGGAAGGAAACTATGCACACAGACGTCAACGCGCGATGACGGTGGCGAAAATCCCGGCAAAATGCGCGTCAAACCAGGCGGAAATATTTATCAAAATCGTGGCCGTGACACGTGCACGGAAATGGAAGAGGTGTGTATGTGTGTTTTTGTGTTTAAAAACTAAAGTGACTTAATGATGACGACGACGATGCTGATTAGGTTGCAAATTTTAGATTCATTTTTGTTGTTTTCTTTAAAATCTTCAAAAACATTAAATAATACTCAACAACTCTCTAGCTAAAACTCTTAGTTCTGCAACCTTGTGTCGCCAAATTTCTCCGCCATCGTTACGAAGAAACCATTAAAAAAGTCCTATTAAAACGCTTTTCGCTGTCTGCCACCAGCCACCCGCTGCCATAAAAAGCCAAAAATAATTTCCTTTGGCATGCGCGTCTCCCATCTTTCCTTTTCTTGATCCTGATGGAGAAGAAAAAAAAACGCGACACAATTTTTGCCCGGATTTTCCTCACCACAACACCGTTCGCTTCAAAGGATTCAGCTGTCGCCGGGGCGCTTTTCCACATGTTTGCCCGTTTTATGACATGAAAGAGTTACCCCCGCGACGTCTTGGAAATGTCGTTCGGGGAGAGGTAGGTTCCTACTCGCGTCCTGGGGATGAAAACAAAGTGCTGAAAAGTGTCAACCCCAAAATAGTGTGTGTCTCGCTTCTCGGTACTCATTAGGGGGAAGGGTAGAGAAAGTGGAAAATAATTAACAGATTTTAATGAGGAAAGCGTGAAGGTGTTGTCTGGGGATTGCATAAAATTTGATGTGAAATTGCTTTCAAAGAATGATTGCATAGACTTTTATTAAAATTGTTCATAAGAGAGAAAGCTTCTGCTAAATGGCACATTCAAACAAAATTAAACGTATTTTTCATAGAAAAAAAAATATAGTTTCAAAAATACTGGCATTTCTTTTTTTACTCGACTGTAAATTTTTTGGGACTTGTCATTTAATGGGAAATTTAATGTAATGTATTCAGAAAAAAAATCATGGTAATATTTCATCTGGGAAGGGGTACACTTTTATGTCAGAAAAAACGGTGTAATTTTACATCTGAAAATGTGTATTTTTACCGCTTTTCTGGTCTAAATTGAGGTTTAAATTGAGGTAAAATTACATCATAAAAGAGGTAATATTCAACCATCCAAAATTACAGCTTCCAAATTTACATTATTTTTTACTGTGTACTTTCCGAATCTGCAACAACCCAAAAGGGTCATTTCTGGAGCAACATTTGAAAGGGGCGGTACGACATTGCTCTTACGGCCTTTCGTCCCATTTAAACGCGTGTAATGAAAGGCCGTAAGAGCAATGTCGTACCGCCCCTTTCAAATGTTGCTCTGGATTTTATCCTTCGAAACAAGATTATTTATTTTAAAATTTCGTGTTTCTACCAACTCACACGAAATCGGGAAAAGTTGCCCCGACCCCTCTTCGATTTGCTTGAAACTTTATCCTAAGGGGTAACTTTGTCCCTGATCACGGTATCTGAGGTCCGTTTTTTTTATATCTCGTGACGGAGGGGCTGTACGACCCCTTCCATTTTTGAACATGCGAAAAAAGAGGTGTTTTTCAATAATTTGCAGACTGAAACGGTGTTGAGATAGAAATTTGGTGTCAAAGGGACTTTTATGTAAAATTAGACGCCCGATTTGATGGCGTACTCAGAATTTCGGAAAAACGTTTTATTCATCGAAAAAAAACACTAAAAAAGTTTTAAAAACTCTCCCATTTTCGGTTACTTGACTGTAAAAAAATTTGGAACATGACAATTTAAGGGAAATTTAATGTTCTTTTCGAATCAACATTGACCCAGAAGGGTCATTATTAAATTTAGAACAAAATTTGTTAGTTTCAAAAAATCATATCTCCGCGCAATTTCATCAGATTTTAGGCGGTATACGCACTTCGGAAGGAACCGGTCAAGAAAAAATTCAAATGGGCAGCAGCGGCAGCGAAAGCAAGCCAAACAGGGTGAAGAAAAGCCCCAAGAAATCATTCCCTCTCCTTTGTTCTGCTGTTCGTAAAGCTGTTTCTTGACCCCTTTCCTTCCGATCAGCATACCAGCCTTTAGCTGTCTTAGGCGCAAAAGAAAGGTGATTATTTTGGGTATTTGGAAAAATAGTTAGGAGTTCAAAAATCTAGCTTTTGAAGGTCTCGGGACCAAAGAACCTATGGCTAAAAATATTTTTATCAGATTCCTCGGAAAATTATCAAAAACATATAAAAAATGGTGAAGTTATGTTTTCAATACTCTGAGATAAGATTTTTTGAAAATAAATCCTGGATTTTTCGCGCAAAAATGGAAAAATTACGAAAACGGGAAAAAATCGACTTTTTTACTAAAACTGCGATAACTTCAAAATTTTAGCGATGACTTATACAGGTTAGGGTACCAAAAGTTGCGTATTTCAATTACCCTAATATGTATAGGTCATCGCTGAAATTTTGAAGTTATCGCAGTTTTAGTGAAAAAAGTCGATTTTTTCCCGTTTTAGTCATTTTCTCATTTTTGCGCGTGGCACGCCGAAAACCCCAGTTTTTATTTTCAAAAAATCGTATCTCAAAGTATTGAAAACATTACTTCACCAATTTTTGATCAAAAAAAAAATCAAACCATCCACATTAACGACCCCCGGGTCTTTTGTGGTCTCTATTGCAAGTTTCTGCTCGAACCTAGGAGTCCGAAGGCTTGAATGGGGAGAACACCCAAACCTCTTTTTACTCCAAGGAACCTTCCACCCCAGTGTTTGAACTGACGACCTTTGGATTTAGAGTCCAACCGCCGCCAGCGATTCCACCGGAGTAGGCTTGGTTTGGTGTGCTGTTTGTACTTATGGCATGGAGACAACTCCTACACCTGGAATGACTTAACGGCCTAACAACCAAGGCCGGGACCGACATTTTACTTCCTCATCCGATGGAAGGTTGCAGCAGATGGGAAATCGAACCATTTTTTTTTTCTTTCCGAGAATTCTGATAAACATATTTTCAGACATAGGCTCAAATAGCCAAACTAATCACCTTTTTTTGCGCCTTAGACAGCTAAAATCGGATGAAATGGCGCGGAGGTATGATTTTTTTGAAAAAAGTGCTTTTTGCGAAAATCGACGAAAATAGTCATTTTTCGGACCACCCTAACACGGCGTAGGTCAACCTAATGGCCAAACAAAAAAAAATACGGGTCTAATTATTTCGGCCAAGGAACTCACAGAAAAATTTAGAGCCCGATCGGAGATCTTATTTTTTCGAATCATGCTGTTTTCGTGGGGAATTGCTGAAATAACAGACAATTAACCACACACATTTGACTGGAATGTCATTGTAGAACTCGAAATTAGTGTAAAAAGCGAGAAAATACAAAATACCAAACTATTTTTATTTTCTTCATGATCAGATTATCCGAAGTTCTAGGAAATCATAGACTGTAGCCAATTTTTAAAGCAATGAAAAGAAGAATTTGACACATTATGGATTTTCTAGTAGGACAAGCTGGTTTAATTTTGTAAGGGTATGAATTCTAATAAAAATGAAGAAAAACATTAAACAAGAGAGATATATTTTCAAACTAGAAGTTGCTCAAAACTTACTGAACTTGATAAAATAAAAAAAATCTTGATAAATTCCCGGGCAGACGGTAATAACAAAATTCATGCCATTTCAATCACAAATACTGTTAAAATAACAGAAAGTGTCTTGAAAAATCCATTTTTGCAAAAGGGTTTAATAACATTTTATGATATCATACTAAAAGGAGAATGGGCAGATTTGGTCCAACGATGTACACGAACGGGACAAACTTTATTCGAAAAATCTCGCCGAGACATGAAAAAAACTCTTCTGGACGAACTCTCTAATCCCCGGGGTTCAAAAGTTACAAGTTGTGGAAGTTTGAGTATTTTGGATTAAAATGTACAAAAAATCGTATTTTTGCTATTTCTAAAATCACTCATAAAATCCTTATTTTATTATGGATTTCGATCATCTTGACTTCATTCGACGCGTATCAGCAATAACTATAAGTTCTGATATGTTTTAGAATGATTAAAACATGGCTTCTCTTGTCTTTATAGTTTGTGCAAGAGGCTTATTATAGAAACAAGTCGAAACTTGAAGATTTTAAAAACGTGTCCTACCCAGACTGCTTCAGTTCGTATGGAAGGCTACAGTGCATTGTTGTAACAACTTATTGAGATGTTTTGGGTCATCCAAGAACTCCTTGGAGTTAAGACCGGTGGGTCTACCGCCGTAGGAAGCAAGAGGTCAGTTATTTGTTACCACTGATCATAACCGCATAGCTTCAGTGAGTATAATAGACTACTTTATTAATGTTTTGAAATGTCCTGGGTCATCCTAGGACTCACTGAAGTTAAGATCTGTTGCTGTTCAGTGTGTCCTCCAGTGTGTCCTAAAATGACCCAAGACATCCTAACACATTAAAAAAGCAGTCAACCATACTGACTGAAGCACTGATCTTGGTCAACTTCAGTGAGTCCAAGGATGACCCAGGATATTTCAAAACATTAATAAAGTAGTCTATTATACTCACTGAAGCTATGCTGTTATGATCAGGGGTAAAAAATCATTGACCTCTTGCTTGTTACGGTGGTAGACCTACAGATCTAAACTCCAGGGAGTCCTAGGATGACCCATGACATTTCAAAACATTAACAAAGTAGTCTACCATACTCACTGAAGCTATGCGGTTATAATCAGTGGTAAAAAATCACTGACCTCTTGCTTGTTACGGCAGTAGACCCCCCGGTCTTAACTCCAAGGAGTTCTTGGACGACCCAGAACATCTCAATAAGTTGTTACAACAATGCACTGTAGCCTTCCATACGAACTGAAGCAGTCTGGGTAGAATCCATTTTCAATATCTTCAAGTTTCGACTTGTTTCTATAATAAGCCTCTTACACTAACGGTTCAAACGTATAAAAACAAGAGAAGCCATGTTTTAATCATGCTAAAACATATCAGAACCTATAGTTTTTGCTGATACGCGTCGAATGAAGTCAAGATGATCGAAATCCATAATAAAATAAGGATTTTATGAGTAATTTTAGAAATAGCAAAAATACGATTTTTTGTACATTTTAACCCAAAATACTCAAACTTCAACAACTTGTAACTTTTGAACCCCGGGGTTTAGAGAGTTCGTCCAGAAGACTTTTTTTTCTTGTCTTGGCGAGATCTTTCGAATGAAGTTTGTCCCGTTCGTGTACATCCTTGGACCAGCTCCCATACAAATTTGCCCATTCTCCTTTGTTATTGGTCTGATATTGGTTGAAAGCCAAAACAACTTTGGAATAATTGATGTTGTTATGAAAGAATATCTCCAACTGTTATTGGGATGATCGGATTAGTTGTTAAAATAACAAAAAAATGTTCGAAGAATAACTAAAAGAGCAACTCTCTACGAAATCGGTCGATTTCGACCATTTTTCTTTTTTGTATTTTTTTTATTTGACTCAAACTTTGTGGGAGCCTTCCCTATGACCAAACAAGCTATTTTGCGTCATTTGTTCACCCATAGTCTCCATACAATTTTGGCTGCTGTCCATACAAAAATGGTATATAAATATTCAAAGAGCCGTAACTTTTGAGTGAATTTTCTGATCAATTTGGTGTCTTCGGCAAAGTTGTAGGTATTGTTGAGGACTTTTGAGAAAAAAATATTTTTTATCAACTTTTTTTTCACTAAAACTCAATTTCCCAAAATACGTATTTTTTGATTTTCGAGATTTTATGATATGTTTAAGGGGACAAAAATCCGCAACCTTTGAGCCATAGAGAAACATGGTCAAAAAATCTGCCTCCGAGTTATGAATTTTCGAAAAATAGTGATTTTTGGAAAAAAAATCAAAGTTTTATGCAAAAAAAAGTTTGACATTATTTTTTAATGCAAAATTGAATTTGCAATCGAAAACTACTTTACAGATTTTTTGATAAAGGGCTCCGTTTTCAAGATATAGCCACCAAAAGTTTGATTTTAGCGAAATATTTGCAGTTTTTCAATTTTTAAAAATAGTGACCATGAGTGACCATTTCTAAAAATATGTTTTTTGAAATGTTCAGAAAATTTGCTATAAAATTGTCTAAGAGACATTGAAGATTGGACCTCGGGTTGCTGAGATAGAGCCGCTTTAAGAAAAAGAAACACGAAAATTGAAGTTTTCAAAATCACCATTTTCTAATGACGATATCTCAGCAACTAATGGTCCGATTTTCAATGTTAATACATGAAACATTCGTGAAATTTTTCGATCTCTTCGAAAAAAAAATATTTTGAAAATTTTTAAATCAAGACTAGCATTTTAAATGGGCGTAATATTCAATGATTGGCCCTTTTAAAATGTTAGTCTTGATTTAAAAAAATTCAAAATATTTTTTTCGAAAAGATCGGAAAATTTCAAGAATGTTTCATGTATTAACATTGAAAATCGGACCATTAGTTGCTGAGATATCGTCATTAGAAAATTGTGGGCTGTTTTTTAGGCTATATCGGCTTAACATTTCGGTCAAGTTGGTATCTCTGATGGGCTACATATTGTTGAGTGTAATATTACATACAGTTTTTTTATAAAATTATTTTACAACTAGGGATTTTACACGCAACATGATTCATAATCTTTTTTCGCTTTATATATACCAAAATATATTTGAAATATTTTATGGTCTAAATTGCGTTAACCATAATTTGCAAATTTCCACAATCTCAACCAGAACTCTGACCTACATTAGCTTACGCTTCCCAGCACTCACCTCGATTCCATAGCCACGTTGGCCGGTCGTCTCAAGAGTTCGCTTCGCGCACGAGCACGCTCTTTCTCGTTAGCAGCGAAAACAAAAGTCAAATTTATTCAAATTTACCGAACCACCCAATGTAAACGTTACACACGGCGCGGGCGGTACGTACGTACGCCACACCTCACAAACGGTGAGTTTACTCGGCCTTAAATTTAAGAAGAGCGAAACGATGTTTGTGTATTTTCGCTGTAAATTAATTTCTCTGCGCGCCGCCGTGTTTCGTGTGTAGTTATAATTAAAAATTGTGCTACGTAGTCCTAAAACAGCGGGACTTCCAAAGCATACTGCAAGCTACCATTTTTGGAGTCCTGCAAGCTGGTCAACGCCGGCCAAGTTCGTCGAACGACGGTTGATAGTAAAACAGGTGTGTTCGATCTGGGGCTTGGCGTCCTCTTAACCCTTGATGGACTAGGTTCAATTGTTCAATCTAGTTTATTTGTTAGGTTTTCAAGCAGATGAACTAAAAAACATGAAGAAGAAGTTGAATTGAACACGGATAGAAATCCTGTCCGGGAAATCGACAACATTGTTCTCGATTCGTTCTGAAATTCGTTTCAGAATGTTGTCGACCAGTCGTCCGGTAACATTTGCATCAAAATCGAGAACAATGTTGTTGATTTTGAGTCGTCACGGTTGGTGACGCCTGGCAAAACAGAAAGCACGCAGCCATCCCGAACGATTTATTCGGTTTTTGAATTGACCGTTGGATTTGGTTTTTGAATTGACCGTTGGATATTTCTTTTGGTTCAGTAAAAAAGTTGATTCGTTTTTTTATTTATTGAGGCAAAAAATACATCATTAATTAAAAAACTACTATTTGTGTGTGTGTGTGTGTGTGTGTGTGTGTGTGTGTGTGTGTGTGTGTGTGTGTGTGTGTGTGTGTGTGTGTGTGTGTGTGTGTGTGTGTGTATTTGGAATATGGGAATACAAGAAATTTAGGAATTTGGGAATATGGGAATTTAGGAATTTGGGAATTTGGCATTTTGGGAATTTGAGAATTTGGGAATATGGAAATTTGGGAATTTGGGAATGGGAATACAAGAAATTTAGGAATTTAGGAATTTGGGAATTTAGGAATTTAGGAATTTGGGAATTTGGGATTTTGGGAATTTGGGAATATGGAAATTTGGGAATTTGGGAATATGGGAATTTGGGATTTTGGGAATTTGGGAATTTGTGAATTTGTGAATTGGGGAATTTGGGATTTTGGGAATTCGGATATTTGGGAATTTAGGAATTTGAGAATTTAGGAATTTAGGAATTTGGGAATTTAGGAATTAAGGAATTTGAGGATTTGAGAATTTAAGAATTTAGGAATTTGGGAATTTGGGAATTGAAGAATTAGGGGATTTGGAAATTTGGGAATTTAAGAATTTGTGAATTTGGGGATTTGGGAATTAAGGAATTTGAGAATTTAGGAATTTAGGAATTTAGGGAATTGAAAATTTAAGAATTTAGGAATTTGGGAATTGAAGAATTAGGGGATTTGGGAATTTGGGAATTGAAGAATTAGGGAATTTGGGAATTTGAGAATTTAGGAATTTGGGAATTTGGGAATTTAAGAATTTGGGAATTTGTGAATTTTGAAAATTGGGAATTTGAGAATTTGGGAATTTAGGAACTTGGGAATTTAGGAATTTAGGAATTCAGGAATTTAGAAATTTAGGAATTTAGGAATTCAGGAATTTAGGAATTTAGGAATTGAGGAATTTTGGAATTTAGGAATTTAGGAATTTAGGAATTTAGGAATTTGAGAATTTAGGAATTTAGAAATTTGGGAATGTAAGAATTTGTGAATTTGGGATTTTGGGAATTTGGAAATTTGGGAATCTAGAAATTTGAGAATTTAGGAATTTGGGAATTTAGGAATTAAGGAATTTAGGGATTTGAGAATTTAAGAATTTGGGAATTTGGAAATTAAAGAATTAGGGAATTTGGGAATTGGGGAATTTGAGAATTTGGGAATTTAGGAATTTGGGAATTCGGGAATTTGGGAATTTGGGAATTTGGGAATTTGGGAATTTAGGAATTTGGGAATTTAAGAATTTGGGAATTTGGGAATTTTGTAAACTGGGAATTTGAGAATTTGGGAATTTAGGAACTTGGGAATTTTGGAATTTAGGAATTTAGGAATTTAGGAATTTAGGAATTTAGGAATTCAGGAATTTAGGAATTTAGGAATTCAGGAATTTAGGAATTTAGGAATTTAGGAATTTGAGAATTTAGGAATTTAGAAATTTGGGAATGTAAGAATTTGTGAATTTGGGATTTTGGGAATTTGGAAATTTGGGAATCTAGAAATTTGAGAATTTAGGAATTTGGGAATTTAGGAATTAAGGAATTTAGGGATTTGAGAATTTAATAATTTGGGAATTTGGGAATTGAAGAATTAGGGAATTTGGGAATTGGGGAATTTGAGAACTTGGGAATTTATGAATTTGGGAATTCAGGAATTTGGGAATTAAGGAATTTGGGAATTAGGGAATTTAAGAATTTGGGAATTTGGGAATTTTGGAAATTGGGAATTTGAGAATTTGGGAATTTAGGAACTTGGGAATTTAGGAATTTATGAACAAAGGAATTTAGGAATAAAGGAATTTAGGAATAAAGGAATTTAGGAATTTAGGAATTTAAGAATATAGGAATTTAGGAATTTAGGAATTTGAGAATTTAAGAATTTAGAAAATTGGGAATATAAGAATTTGTGAATTTGGGAATTTGGGGATTTGGGAATTTAGGAATTTAGGAATTTAGGAATTTAAGAATTTGGGAATTTGTAAATTGGAGAATTTGGGAATTAGTGAATTTGTTAATTTGGGAATTGAAGAATTTGGTAATTTTGGAATTTGAAAATTGAAGAATTTGTTAATTTGAGAATTTAAGAATTTGGAAATTTGGGATTTTGGGAATTTTGGAATTTGAGAATTACGGAATTTAAGAATTTGTGAATTTGGGAATTTAAGAATTTGGGAATAAGTGAATTTGTTAATTTGGGAATTTAAGAATTTGTTAATTTGGGACCATCCATAAACCACGTGGACACTTTAGGGGGGGGGGGAGGGTATGGCGATTGTCCACGCTCCATACAAAAAAGATTTTTTTTGTATGGACAATTGTCCACGAAGGGGGGGGGGGGGTTCGAGATTCCCAAAAAAGTGTCCACGTGGTTTATGGATGGTCCCTTTGGGAATTTGAGATTTTAAGAATTTGGGAATTTGGGATTTTGGAATTTTGGGAATTTTGGAATTTGAGAATTACGGAATTTGGGAATGTGTGAATTTGGGAATTTTTTGAATTTGGGAACTTAGGAATTTAAGAATTTGGGAATTGGTGAATAAGTGAATTTGTAAATTTGGGAATTCGGGAATTTAAGAATTTAGGAATTTAGAAATTAAGTA